>NC_060067.1:170167500-170792500 GCF_922984935.1 Meles meles | reverse complement strand
CAGTTAAGTTATTGTATTCTTTAGCCCTGTGATTTCTACTTGGTACTTTCTTATATTTTGTCTTTGTTGAACTTTTTTTTGTTCATGCATTGTTCTCCTGACCTTGGTGAGCATCTTTATGACCATTATTTTTTTTTTTAAGATTTTATTTATTTATTTGACAGACAGAGATCACAAGTAGGCAGAGAGGCAGGCAAAGAGAGAGAGAGGAGGAAACAGGCTCCCTGCTGAGCAGAAAGCCCAATGCGGGGCTTGATCCCAGGACCCTGGGATCATGACCTGAGCTTAAGGCAGAGGCTTTAACCCACTGAGCCACCCAGGCACCCCTATGACCATTATTTTTAACTCTTTATCAGGTAATCACTTATTTCCATTTTATTAAAGGTTTTTGTTTTTGTTTCCCCCTGAGGTTTTATTCTGTTCTTTCCTATGGAACATATTTCTCTGTTTCTTCATTTTCCTTGACTCTGTGTATTGGTTTCTATGCATTAGATAAAACAGCCCCTTCTCCCAGTCTGGAACGAGTGATCTTGTGTAGGAGATGAACCTTATCATTCAGCCTAGACTTAGCTCTTGGTTGTCTCTTAAACTTTTGTGATTGTCCAAACCACCTTCTTTGTTTTTAGTGGCTTCCAGTAGGTGAGGGTGAGCCTAGTGTTCCAAAGGGGAGGATCTTAGTCAGTACCTACAAGAGGCTAAGTGGAAGCCAGATCCCCAGGCAACAGCTCTTGAAGAACGCAAATAGACATCTTTCAGGGGAAGACGGGAGATGAGCATTTCTCTCTGCTTCTTCTGCTTTAAGCTCTGCAGGCATGGCCAGTTAAGAACTGTTTCTTGGTTGGCTACAGTTCCATTGAGCCTCTGAACACAAGTTCTCCTGGTCATCAAACCCAGGCTATCAAGGCATGTGTCCTCTGGATGCAGCCACAAAACCTAGGGTGTATGCATAAGCTGTATGCACCCCAGATGTATGCATAAACTCCTTTCACAGAGACACTGGTGACTTGGAAGAGGCAGAGGGAGAACATGAAAACCACTCCTGCTGCTCCACCCCCCTGTCCAAGTCTATGGAGAGGAATGAAATTGTCTCCTAGATAAGTGTTAAATTAGAAGCCGGACTCTCAGGTTGTAGCTTTTAAGATAAGCAAATAAACCTCTTTCAGGGGGAATATTGGGAGTTGGGTATTTCTTTTTTTTTTTAAGACTTTATTTATTTATTTGTCAGAGAGAGAGTGTGTGTGTGTGCACATGCAGACAGAATGGCAGGCAGAGGCAGAGAGAAGCAGGCTCCCCACCAAGCAAGGAGCCCAATGCGGGACTCGATCCCAAGACCCTAGGATCATGACCTGAGCCGAAGGCAGCGGCCTAACCCACTGAGCCACCCAGGCATCCCCAGGAGTTGGGTATTTCTCATAGCTGCCTCTGCACTCAGCCTTGACAGCTGGTTAAGAAGATTTTCTCGGTTTGTTACAGTCCTGTGGGACCTAGGAGCATAAGCCCTGCTGGCCACCAGGGCCAAGCAATCAAGAAGTAGGTCCTCTGGGCAGCAGCCACGGAAGCCAGGGCACCAACTATGTGCACAAGCTACCTACCTGTAGCTTGGAATGGAGCAGAGAAAGAGTGCAAAGATGGCACCCATCAGCCTCCCTGGTCTCTGGAGAAGACTGGAGTCAGTCCCTACTTTCGTATTAAATTAGAAGCCTGATTCTCAGGCTGCAGCTTTTAAGATATGCAAATGGGCCTCTTTCAGGGAAAGGCTGAGTGTTTCAGAATGCTGCCTCTCTTCTGAGGCCTGGGAGGAGAACCACTGTGAATCCTCACAAGCCCTCTAGTACTGTATCTTTGTTATAATCCTGCGCATGCCGTTGGCTTTCAGAGCTAGATGTTTTGGGGGCCCATCTCCTAGGTGGAAGACTGAAAAGTCAGGTCATTAGATGTTGGGTCCAAATCCTTCATTCTTCAGGGATTAACTGGGATTTGTGAGTTTCCTCCTGACTTTATGTCACTGTGTAGGGGATGGGGTTTATGGCAAGGCTGTTTCTCAGTCTCTCCTACCTGTTTTGATGTGGGTATTTTCTCATTCACACAATGTGTAGGAGTCAGCTTCTGGATTTCTTTCAGAAGTAATTGTTCCATATGTCGCTGTGGATTTAATGTGCCTGTGGGAGGAGTTGCGTTTAGGAGCTTACCATGTTGCCATCTTGAACTGAAATCTTCCTAAATAATATTTTGTGATGTGGCAGATTCCCTTTTACCTGGTGTGACAAGATGTTCCGGATTTATCTTCTACATCTTCTATTTGAACGTTACCAGCCATCAAGAATCCTTGTTTTTTGTTAATTTGTTTTGTTTCATTTTGCAACTTAGTGGAGATGGTATTTTAAGGTCACTATCTGGGTTTGATGGATGCCCATTGCTACTTAGATGGTTATTGTTTAAAAGTCCTCTCAGTAGACAGATCTAGTAACTATATTCATCCATCTACCTATCTCTCTCTCTGTCATCTATCTTATATATTCCACTTGAAATTTAGTATTTACAAAATTAGAATTTTATTTTATTAAAGATTTTGTTTTTTTCTTTGAGAGAGAGTGAGAGCCAGAGAGAGCCAGAGAGAGAGCACCCACAGAGGGAGAGGGAGAGAGATAAGCAGGCTCTCCACTGAACAGGGAGCCCGATGTGGGACTTGATCCCAGAATCTCGGGACTATGACCAGAGCTGAAGGCAGTCGCTTAACTGCCCAGGTGTTCCCCAAATTAGAATTTTAGATCTCTTCTGCATTACCATGTTGTTTTCCTTCCATACTGATTATTCTGATTCTCAAAGACACTGGGAATGATAGAATTAGAATATCTGATCTTGTACGTTTGCTTTATGCACAACAAGCTGAGAATAACAATACTTTTATCACTAAAATGGCTACTGAAAAATATTAAAAATTTTTTGCTTATGCTTTTTTATTTGTTTATTTACAGCATAACAGTGTTCATTGTTTTGGCCTCACACCCAGTGCTCCATGCAGTACGTGCCCTCCCTATTACCCACCACCTGGTTCCTCATCCTCCCACCCCCCCCACCCCCCTGCCGCCCCTTCATAACCCTCTGGTTGTTTTTCAGAGTCCATAGTCTCTCATGGTTCATCTCCCCTTGTCTTCCCCCATTTTTAATGGTTAGTGTTAGTGTTATATAGTGTATGTAGCCATTAAACACTGTGGCCTTTATTTTTATCCTCACTTAGATTTAGTTTTAAATTAACCATATATTTAATGCTCATGACCAGTATTTATGTCAATGTCTCTCTAGTAATTTAGGTTGTCTGAAGCTTCTATAAGATATTTTTGGGAGGGCTCATGGGAAAATTATTTCCTGAGAAAATTATTTCCTGAGTCCTGTTTTGATAATAGTCTTCTTAGCTCTTTATACTTAAAAGTTAGTTTTCTGGGTATAAAGTCTTTGGCTCACATTTTCTTTCTTTGTGTATCTTAAATTTACTTCTACATATAGCATTGCTTTCAAAAAGTTTGATGATAATCTGACTTTCTTACCCTCATATATCAGATGCTCAATTGGCTATATTTCTAAAGAATCTAAAAATATTTGGATTACGAAATAACAGATAAAAGTATGTTTTGTGGGCTTATCTTTCTGGAGTGCTTTCATTGATGATAGGGATATTATTCTGCTCCTTATTTTCATTTGGGATTTTTTATGGGCTTTAACCCTGATCATTGTCAGCTGCTCATTTTTGTATGAAATTAGTTTTCTTGAATTTTTTGAAGGAGGAGTGGTTCAGTCACGCTTTTCTAACTTCACAGGTCTTCCTCTTCTGTTATTTTTGTGTAGGTTTAAAAATATGGCAGCTTGCCTTCTGAAATGCTCTGGCTCAGTTCTCCCTCCCGTTTTATTTGTGCCTTGTTTTTCCTTTGCCTCTATTGTCTATATCCTGCTCAATTTTGACTCCATATCCAGGAATTTCTCATTAGTGGGGCGCCTGGGTGGCTCAGTGGGTTAAGCCTCTGCCTTCAGCTCAGGTCATGATCCCAGCGTCCTGGGATCGAGCCCCACATCAGGCTCTCTGCTCGGCAGGGAGCCTGCTTCCCCTTCTCTCTCTGCCTGCCTCTCTGCCTACTTGTGATCTCTCTCTCTGTGTCAAATAAATAAAATCTTAAAAAAAAAAAGAGGGGCGCCTGGGTGGCTCAGTGGATTAAGCCGCTGCCTTCGGCTCAGGTCATGATCTCAGGGTCCTGGGATCGAGCCCCGCATCGGGCTCTCTGCTCTGCAGGGAGACTGCTTCCTCCTCTCTCTCTGCCTGCCTCTCTGCCTACTTGTGATCTCTCTCTCTGTCAAATAAATAAATAAAATCTTTAAAAAAAAAAAAAAAGAGTTTCTCATTAGTGTAAAGTCCAGTTCTGGAAGGGAATGGTAGCTGGTCAGTTTGGAGAGTGCGAAGGATCTGGATCGTTCCATCCCTTTTAGACCTAAACATGGGTTCTTGCTCTCACTCACTATGGGAATACAGTTTTAGTTTTTGCTCTCAAGGTCATCTACCATGCTTAATAAGGAACATTTATTTGCTATTTTATGGCGTTACTATTTTCAGATCCGATAAATGCCTTGTTCTTGTCTGCTTCCTTCTGTAAAGATGTTAATATACTCCAGGAACTGTGCCTGTTGCTGGTTTATGCTTATCTGTTTGCATTTGGGATTTGGGGGCAATATTCTGTCACCCAGATTTATTGTAAACGTTGGCTGTGTCATCTAGTTTATTGCTACATGGGGATCTAGAAAGTCTCTACACTATTTCATCTTCCCCACCACAATCTTCCCAGAATCTTCTCTGAGGTTTTTTGACTTGCAGAAGTTTTAACTTTTGGCGTAGTCAAATTTGTCAATCTTTAATGTTATGGTTTATGACACTTCTTGTATCCTTAAAAGGGCTTTCTTCATTCTAAATGCAGATAAGTAATTTCACATATATTATTATCGCATATATTATTATTCTTTTTTTGGTACATTAAAAATGTAAATGATCAGTAATTTATTTTGGGATTTGGTGACATTTAGTGACCTGCTTTTATTTCTCCAAATAGCCATCCTCAAAACCATTTAGTCATTTTTATCAGCGCTGATTTAAAAGGCCCCATTCATCATAGACTAAATATTCTTTGCACTTAGATCTGTTGCTAAGCACTCTAATAATTTCCACCTGTTTGTCTATTTCCATGATCACCATCACATTATTTTAATGACTAATTTTTTATAATTTTCCCCATCGGGTAAGTGTAAAAACCTTTCTTTGCTATCCATTTTTTTCAACATTTTCTTAACTATTCCTTCCCATTTATACTTTAAGTTAAATATTAGAATAAGTTCATCAATTTTATGGATTTTTGATTGGAATGGCAAATAATTTGGAAGAAATGATATTTTCATAACATAGGAACTTATCCATTTGGGAAAAGAGTATATTTCTTCATTTTTTTCTAATCTTCTTTCATGGTCTTCCACGAAGTTCTGTCTGTATCTTCCTATAGGTCCTCCAGAGCTTTTCCTGATTAGAAAAAACAGAATTCCTTATCTCCTTCTCCCAAGAGGTAGAATTGGTTCCAAAGTATGGATTACTGACGCCCCTGATTGGGATTAAATGTTGTCCTGCTCCCATTCGGAAACCTCCAGGCACAGGGATAAGCGAGGCGTGGTGGCTACAGGCATGTGCCTAGTCACCCTCTAACTTCAGGGGTCATAACTGCATAAGGTCCAGAGCTGTGCCCGACATCCATTGTTGCTCCAAGCTGATGACTCAGTGTGTCTGGGTGAAGGGTTTTGTACCCAGTTCCAGCACGGGTTGGGGGGATGGAGTGGGATTCCCCACACCAACCAACAAGTCTCCAACACCAGCTGGGTGTCTTATAATTCAATCAATTCTGACACTATTTACCCAGGATAATACTGGATTCTATAGGTTAAGGGCCCAATCTCATAAGATTGCCCTTCACTTCAAATGCCAATTTCAAGTTCATGTTGTTACATGTACTTCTGACTAATGCCTATAAATCACAGGTTTCCACAGCCCCCCTTATTGGGCTCAGTTAATTTGCTAGGGTGGCTGACAGAACTCAGGAAACTCATTTACTGACTAGATTACCAGTTTATTATAAAGGATATTAAAGGATATGAATCAACAGTCAGATGAGGAGATACATAGGGCAAGGTTTGAACAAAAGAGCTTCTCCTTTGTCCTCCTGGAGTTTGGGTCCCAGAATGGTGGCCCTTGGAAGCATTCTAGTTCACCAATCTGGACGCTCTCCAAACCCTCTCCTTTTGGGTCTTTATGGAATCTTCCTTATAAAGACATACTTGATTAAATCATTGGCTGTTGGTGATTGATTCAGCCTGCAGCTTGCAGCCTCTGTCCTCTCCGTGGAGATCAGAAGGTAAGACTAAAAGTTCCAACCCTGTCTTCATGGTTGGTTCCCCTACCAACCCCCATCTTTGGGGGATGTCCAAGAGTCACTTCTTTAACATAAACACAGAAGTGTTGGAAAGGGGCTTGTTTTGAATAACAAGACACCCATTTTACTTTTATGGCTTGGAAGCATTTTCGGGAATGGAGGACAAGAGACCAAATACTGCAGCACAAAATGCTCCCATTGCTAGTTTCATTCAGGAAAGATTCAAGGGTTTTAGGAATTGTGAGCCAGCATCCATGGAGGAAGACCAAATATACATTTCTTAGAAATCACAGTATTTTATTGGGATACTGAGCTATCCTATCCCAGGGAAACACTGGCCCACCTGCCAACTGACTTTTGTCTGATGATCCCTCAAGGCCCTTGTTGCACAACCATTGTGCTCCAAGATATTTGCATTCCACTTTCCTTCTTCCCTTCTCTTGGGACCTCCTCTTTGCACCTAAGTCTGATGGATCTCTCAGCCTTCTTGACTCCCTCCCGATTTTCCCCACAGGTGTTTTCTTCACATGTTAGTATCATTTTGGTATTTACTTCTCAGAGGACCTGGACTAACACACAAGGCATTGCTATCTCATATTTTAAAATTAATTTGACCTTAGGATTTTGAAAAAAAAAACAACCAATATGGTTAAAATTATGTACCAGGTAAATAGTTCTTCCAAAGTAGAGTAGTTAGTTCTAGTAAATGGTTGAACTGGTACTCTAATACAGGTCTAATTCCAAAGCCTACATGTGTGCATTACGCTTTGAAGGGTTTTGAATATCAGTACCATCTGGCTGGCATGACAGCTCCATGTTAACGAGGAGATGTATTTGAGGTGGGAAAGAGAAGTGGGAGTTGGAATCTGGATACTTCAAGAGTTAGGCTAGGGCATTTCAGGAATTGTGAGTTTTGGCTGAGCAGTGGTCTATCATTTTACTTAAAGTAATGGTGTTGGTTTGTTGGAGGCAAAGGAATTTGGTGTTTTGAAAGGCCATATGGCAATTTATGTATGCAAAAGTTTCAAATGAATGTCTTTGACCCAGAAATTCCATTGCCGAAAATTTGTGTGAAGGAAATAATTAAGACTATCCTCAATTATTATCACTATAATAATGTTAAAATAATGCAAAGTTGGAAAGAATATAAACGCCTAACAATAGAAGATTTGGTTAAATAAGTAATGATAAATACATCCAGTGTATATAGTCATTTAAAATGATGTTACATGGGGGCACCTGGGTGGCTCGGTGGGTTAAAGCCACTGCCTTCTGCTCAGGTCATGATCCCAGCATCCTGGGATCGAGCCCCGCATCGGGCTCTCTTCTCAGTGGAGAGCCTGCTTCCCTTCCTCTCTCTCTCTGCCTGCCTCACTGCCTACTTGTGATCTCTGTCTATCAAATAAATAAATAAAATCTTTAAAAAAATGATGTTACATGAATGGACTTGCTGATATGAAAAGTGTTTACAATGTACTTTTAAAAAAACTGCACTGTTGGGGCGCCTGGGTGGCTCAGTGGGTTAAGCCGCTGCCTTCGGCTCAGGTCATGATCTCAGGGTTCTGGGATCGAGTCCCGCATCGGGCTCTCTGCTCGGCGGAGAGCCTGCTTCCCTTCCTCTCTCTCTGCCTGCCTCTCTTGTGATTTCTCTCTGTCAAATAAATAAAAAAATAAAAAATCTTTAAAAAAAAAAAAAAAAAAAAAAACAAAAAAACTGCACTGTTGAATTAAAAATTTTTTTTTCATTTTGAATTAATCTCAAACTTACAGAAAAGTTATAGGAAGAGTAAATATTTTTTTCCTTTACTATTTTAAAATAAGTTGCCATCATAATGTCACCTTACCTCCTGAATATTTGTTTACTGTGGTTAAGTATAGGTCATTCTCCTACATAACCATAACACACCATCAAAATGAAGACATTAACATTGGTAGTATTAGACAAGACTCTCCAGAGAAACAGAACCAATAGAATGTATATGTATAGATATATAGAAATGTATTTTAAGGACTTGGCTTACACAATTGTGCAGGGTAGGCTAGCAAGCTGGAGACTCAGGGAAAAGTTAAGTCCCATTCAAGTCCAAAGGTCATCTGCTGGCAGAATTCCTTTTTTGCTCTAGGAAGGCCTTCAACTGATTAGATGAGACCCACCCAAATTATGGAGAATAATCTACTTTACCAGTTTAAATGTTAATCTCATTCAAAAAGCACCTTTCTAGAAACATTAAGTGTAATATTTGACAAAATATTTGGGCAATGTGGCCCATCCAAGTTGATCATAAAATTAACCATCACAATATCTTATTGCTGTCTAATCCTTAGATCCCAATCAGGTTTTTATGATTATCTCAATAATGGTCCTTTCTGGCAAAAGGATCCAGTTCAGAACAATGTGTTGCATGGAGTTATCTTGTCTCTTTAGTGTTCTTCAATGAAGAATAGTCCCTCAGGAAAGAAAAACAGTCCCTCTGTCTTTCTTTGACCTCATGACACCTTTACAGATGTTTTATACAATATTCCTTATTTGGGATTTATTTGATTAGATTAGTAATATGTTTTTTTTGGCAAAAAGATCTCAGAAACTGATGCTTCTCTGGGGCACTTAGGTGGCTCAGTCATTAAGTGTCTTTCTATCATCAGCTCAGGTCATGATCCCAGGGTCCTGGGATCAAGTCCCGCATCGGGCTCCCTGCTCAGCGGGGAGTCTCCTTCTTCCTCTCCCACTCCCCCCCACTTGTGTTCCCTTTCTTGCTGTCTCTCTCTCTCTCTCTCTGTCAAATAAATAAATAAATAAATAAATAAATAAATAAATAAAATCTTAAAAAACAAAAAAGAAAGTGATGCTTCTTGTTGCATTCTGTATCAAGTGGTATAACATACAACTTTAATGTGTCTCATTATTGAGATATTTCACTCAGGTAGAGTCTGTCAGCTTTCTTCACTGTAAAATTACTCTTTTTTCCACTTTGTAATTAGTAAATATTTTGTGGAGAGATATGTTGACACTATGTAAATTTTTATTCTTCATCAAACTCTCCATTTAACTAACTGACTAACTAATTAATTAATTATATCTACATGGACACATTTTCTTCTTTGGGTTAAATTTGTTACTGTTATTATTTGATGTTCAATTTGCTCCATATTTGGCCTGTGGGAATGCTTTCATGATGTCGTCTATGTTCTTTTGACATGTCCCCATCATTCTTTGAGCTTCTCTGTACTTTTTGGCTCAAGATGGTATCTCAGAATCATTTTGTCTAGAACAAGTTGAATGGTAGCTGCCACCAAAGATACACCCATATCGAACTCCCCAGAATTAGTGAATATTAACTTATTTGGAAAAAGGGTCTTTGCAGATGGAATCAAATTAAAGATTTTGAGATAGGAAGATCATCCTGGGTTATCTGGTGGGCTCTAAATGCAATGACAGGTGTCTTTATATGAAATAGAAGGGGAGAAAGCAGAGACACAGAGAAGGCCTTATGAAGACAGAGGTGGAGATTGGAGTGATGTGCCACGAGGAATGCCTGGAGCCCCCAGCGTTGGAAGAGGCAAGGAAGGATTCTTTCCTAAAGCCTCCAGGGAGAGAACAGCCCTATCAACACCTTGATTTTGGACTTCTGGATTCCAGAACTGGGAGAGAATAAATTTCTGTTTCAAGCCACAAAGTGTGTGGTCGTTTGTTACAGCGGTCTCAAAAATGAATACAACACTTTTCCCTTGTTCTAGTCCTAGCATTATCCATTTCTTAAGGATCCCTGGCTCTTTCAGCATGTAGAATGGCATTTAGAATTCAAGATCCAAGTGCTAGGTGTGCTCATTGTTTTGGGGAGTCCCCTGTTCCCAGAGCTAGGGAGTATAAATGTATAAATTCACACACACATGCACATACACACACACACACACAAATACACATTCATAAATAAGTATATATATACACACACAAAATACACATTCATAAATAAGTATATATATATATATACACACATGAATTTATACCTGTCTCTCTGATTTCAATTTATAGCCACAAGCTTCATTCTATTCTTTCCCCTTTTCCATATGAGTACCTGTCTTAACAGTGAGAAAATTGGTTCCCATTATCCTCAGTGTATTTATTGGTTTCATCCACTGTATGTAGGCAGACACCTTCCACACCACTGCTGTCCCACCGGTCTCACAGATGCCCTCCTCACCCTGCTTAGGCTCCAAGTCCCCAAGACGGGTCACTGTGTATCAGGCCTCACGTTGATGTCCTCCTCACCTACTTGGCTTCCAACACTTCCCACCAGGCTGCATGTCACTTCCCCATCCCCATTGTCCCGCTGTCCCCCTAGGATTCTGATATCCTACTCTGGGTGGCCCTACCCTGCTGTACTACTCACTTTCAACCACACCCATGCCTGTCTTGTGGGGCCTCACGTAATGATCCCATGACTTGTGGACCAAATTGTTCAATAAGGGAAAGGGAAAGAAGAGGAAAACACAATATATATTTTTAAGTAAAAAAAAAAAGCTTATGAAATCATATATTTGGGGGGAAAATTGGTACATGCGAGGAAGAGAATCTGGAAATCCATGTCGGAATGGTTCACAGTGGCTGTCTCTGGGACACTGGGTCTCACTGGGTTCATTTTCTTTCCTCCTTTTGCTTATGAGCATGATTTATTTTTGCAACAAGAACAACAACTAGAAACTTTACTTTTAAATATTAAAAAATATATATTTTTATAATTACACTCAAAGTTTTATCTTCATGGGTGAAGGGTAACTCAAAATGTAGGGTTCTTGGAATGCCTTGAGGTTATTTTCTTTCTAACTTCAATATTTGAAGCTAGCCTATCCAGATAATAATGCCACTCATTTTATGTATCAGTTACTTGAATCTGAGGACAACTCTTTTAGAGTTGCTAACCAGTAGCTCTGACATTTTCCCAGCTGCTTTATTGATTCACTAAAAGAGAAATCATCCATCTGTGCGGGGCAATGTGGAGACTGAAAAAAAAAAGGTAGAAAACAAGATCCCTGATGTGTCTTACTCCCTCAAAACCTCCTAAAAAGTTGTTAACATTTCCAGTTGCTGAGCCGAAAC
Organism: Meles meles; assembly: GCF_922984935.1. Lineage (NCBI taxonomy): Eukaryota > Metazoa > Chordata > Mammalia > Carnivora > Mustelidae > Meles > Meles meles. The sequence continues at coordinate 170,780,953 of NC_060067.1, read as the reverse complement.
TAGCCAAGAGGCCATCTAGGAGCAGTCCGTGTCTGTTTACAGTTCCACCTCCCAGATGTTGGTGTAATCCGTGTAGTTGATGGTAACGGACCAGTTTGAGAAAGCTATGCGTGTGTCCATGCAGGGGACACATCCTTACACTACCATGACCCTGAGACAGCAGTTGCTTACAATGGCGTGTTTTCCTGACTGAGTAACTTCTGGTAGAATTAATTTCTCATTTTATACATGGCTGTTGAAAACAGGCTTCATTTAGAAGGACTTATCCTATGAAGTCATACTCTTTCCTCTTTGGAGCTTTCACCAGTGGGAGCTGTATTCCTTTGTATTAGTGATTTTTGGCCCCGGGAAGCTTTTTCCCACTTTGGTTTTTGGGTAAGCCTGCCCGGGCCTTCCTAGATTCCAGCCTTAGGGATTTTTGGCCTGTTGCAAAATCTTCCATATTACTGTGTAAAGGGAACCAAATGTGAAACACTCATTGGTTTTCGGCATGTAGTTTTCTAGTTCTTTTGTTTGGAATCATTTTCATCCTGTGTCCACATTATTTTAATGGGCCATTTGCAGGGAGATTAATTATACCCTTGGCACATCTGCTTTCCCGTTTGAAAATTTTCTTTCTGTGACAGAATTGGAAAATAATAGAAAACAGTTCATACAGCTGCCTTAGTTACCAAGACAACAAAACGAAGAAATAGCTGGCTACTTGGCTTTTTCCTTTTTCTGAGCTACCTTCCAAACACAGTAATCTCCATCCTAAAAGCTGTGTATCTGTTTGACATTACTAGTTTGAGTTGACTAGTTGAATACTGAATTAATTTTTTAGCAAGAGTATTGTGTGCCCTGATTATAGTTTGAGAACAAAGCAGGGTTTTTTTCTTCCCTTCAGGTTTTCTTTTAAATTAAAAATTACCCAGGTAGGGATGCCTGGATGGCTCAGTGGGTTAAAGCCTCTGCCTTCAGCTCAGGTCATGATCCCAGGGTCCTGGGATCAAGCCCCGCATTGGGCTCTCTGCTTAGCTGGGAGCCTGCTTCCTTCTCTCTCTCTCTGCCTGCCTCTCTGCCTACTTGTAATTTCTATCTGTCAAATAAATAAATAAATCTTTAAAAAAAAATTACCCAGGTAATATATTTACGCATGTTCAGTAAACAAATGTAAAACTTGACAGAAGTGTATGGGGTAAAAATTATAAGTCTCAATTTCCTGGACACTTACCTTAAGTGATATCAACAATCAACATACTGTAATGAATATAATTTCATAAATTAGCTAAGGGTGATTTTAAGAACAGCAATGTTTCCAAATCAGTAAAAACCACTTGTTAAATATATGTGTTAAAAATTTAACTTAAAAACCCTTTAATGTTTATATGAGCAATACATGTTTCTGGAATGAAATTCAGAAAAAAGAGACAAGCAAAAAAGAGTGTATAAATTACCCACAATTCTACTACTCAGAAGTAACTACCACTAATATTTCGTTTTTGATGCTTTTCTAAAGGATTATTTTCCATTTTAAAGTAACACATGCTTGATAAAAGTAAAATCAAACCATAGCCCCATCAATAATGATAATCAGAACAATGCTAGTGGTTACTCTACTAAAGACTGCCTGTGTCCTTGCCCTGTGGTAAAAGCTGACTTGCATGAAGACGCAATCATTTTTTGGATAACATTCATAATATTAATTTCTGTTCCTTTCCTTCCATGTGTAGGTATATTTAAAAGTATGTAACTGTAATTGTAGTGTATAAACAGCTTTGAATTCTGATTTTTCATAAAAATTTTTTCTGTGATGCTACCTCATTTTTGATGTCATTTTTATAGTATGTGATCAGATAGTCTTTTTGAAGTCTTTGTCCTCTTACTGATTGTTTAATATTTCATTGAATGCATGTATAGAATCCATTTAATTATTTCCATATTGCTGAACATTTATTATATATATCTTATATATATAAGATATATATATAAGTTATATATATAAGATATAAGATATATATATCTTATGTATTATTTCTTAGAAATATTTATTCTTAGAATGGATTTTTTTCTCACATTTGTCAGAAAGGAAATTATTGGCTCAAGGTAATGAATAGTTTTAGAGCTCTTGAATGTATTTTCAAACTGCCTTACTAAAGTGTCGTGGCAATTCCTACTGCCAACAGAGTTGCGTGACAGCACTGGGAATTACGTTTCATATGCCTTCCTAATTTGATAGAAGCAAAATCCTTGTGTGTGTTTCATTAATTTCTTTTTGATTATGACAGTTTAATCATTTACCAATGTTTACTACTATTATTTCCTTTTAGAATGAATAATTTATGTGTTGTGATGTTGCATTTTACCTTTAAAAATGTATGTCTTTTTAAATCACAAGAGTAATGCATGCTTACTGTAAAATTAAAACAATATAGAATGCATCTCCTTCATCTCACTCCCCCAGAGCTGGTTTGATATGTACATCTCCAGACCTTTCTCTAAGATTTAGGAGTTAGGCTTTTTTTTTTTTTTTGGTGGTTGTGGTAGAGAGGAGGGAATGAGTTTGTTATTAGTTCTTTATGAAGAACTTGTCTTTTGAGCTTGCTAGAAATGTATATATATATTTTTTCTGTTTGTTGTTAGGCTTTAATTTTGCCTTTGTTGTGGTTGCAGTCAACTTTGCTGATATTTTCCTTTGTGATTTAAAAAAAGTTCTTTTCAGGGGCGCCTGGGTGGCTCAGTGGGTTAAGCCTCTGCCTTCGGCTCAGGTCATGATCTCAGGGTCCTGGGATCGAGCCCCGCATTGGGCTCTCAGTTCAGCAGGGAGCCTGCTTCCCCCTCTCTCTCTGCCTGCCTCCTCTCTGCTTGCTTGTGATTTCTCTCTCTGTCAAATAAATAAAATATTTTTAAAAAAAGTTCTTTTCAGTTTAAAAAGACCTTTTCATTTATAGGCTCAATAAATACCAAGTTCTTTATCTGGCTAGTTTTTACTATGGTTTTTATTTTGGCATATATTGTAAGGTGATAATCTAAATGTAATTTAGTTTTTCAAGAAATTAATTTTGGTGTGAATATTGTGAGATGATGATTTAAATGCAATTTTCCACCAGATGGTGAGCCCAGTGCCCCCCAAACTGCAGGCTGCAGAAGCCCAGTCTTCCCTGGTGATTTACAGTGCCTCTGTTATCGTGTCTTAAATTCTTATGTGTACAAGGACCTCTTTTTGGTGTTTTTGGTCTATTAATTTGTGTGTAATTTAATGTCACTTAAAAAAAATTCAGATAAAAATAAGTGTTATACTTTGGTAAGTCTATATTTCTCTTCATACAGAACACAAGAAAATTTATGTGTGCACCCCTGTGAAAAAAGTTCTCCTCCCCAGAATTTGCTTAATGAAAACAAAAAAGTACTATATATATTTTATTGTTACTGTTTTTTAAAGTGGGCTCCATGCACTTTAGTGGGATCCTAACGCAGGGCTTGAACTTGTGACCCTGAGATCAAGGCCTGGGCTGAGATCAAGAGTCAGATGGTTGGGTACCTGGGTGGCTCATTCAGTTAAATGTCCAAATCTTGATTTTGGCTGAGGTCATGATCTCAGGGTCATGGGACTGAGTCCCACATTGGAGCCTGCTTAAGATTCTCTCTCTCTCCGTCTCCCACTGCCCCTCCCCCACCTTTGCCCTCTCTTTCTCTCTCAAATAAATACTTAAATCTGAAAAAAAAAAAAAAAAAAAAAAGAGCCAGCTGGTTAACTTACTGAGTCACTCAAGTACCCCAAAAGTACGATATGTCTTTTAGGATATATATTAAACATGGAGTAAAATTAAAAAAATTAAAATTTTCCATTTTCTTGCATTCAGTTTAGATCCTGAATTCTGTTCAGATATTTCCTTTCAGCATTGGTTGAGGGGAATAGCAGGCCAGATAAAGGGAAGTGCAGGACAGGTAATGCTTACCCCATTTTCAGTTCTTTGGGGTATATACCTGGGAGTGGGATTCCTAAATCATATGATGATTTTGTTTAACTTTTTGAGAAACTGTTAAAATGTTTTCCATAGCAGTTGCATCATTTAAAATTACCACCAACAATGCACAAAGGTTCCAGTCTTTTCATATTCTGGCAAATACGTATTCCTTTCTTTTACTGTTCTCTTTCTTTTCTTTTTTTCTTATAGTAGCCCCCTGTAATGGGTGTGAAGTGGTATCTCCTTGTGATTTTGATTTGTATTTCCCTAATGACTAATGATGCTGACCATCCTTTCATGTGTTTATTGGCCATTGTATATCTTCCTTAGAGAAATATCTATTCAAATCCTTGCCCAGTTGTGAATGGAATTGTTTTTTGTTTTTTGTTGAATTGTCAGAGTTTTTTACATATTCTGGATTTAAATCTTATCAGATGTATGATTTGCAAATATACTCTGGGTTGTCTTTTTACTTCTGCAAGTTTTAAGTATTTTAAGTTAAGAAGTTTTAAATGTTGATGATGTCTAATTTGTTTTTTCTTTTGGTGTCTGTGCTTTTGGTGTCCTATCCAAGAAATCATCACCAGACCAATGTTGTGAAGATTTATCTTCTATGTTTTCTTTTAAACGTTTTCTTGTTTTAGGAGCACCTGGGTGGCTCAGTGGGTTAAAGCCTCTGCCTTCAGATCAGGTCATGATCCCAGGGTCCGAGATCGGGCCCCACATTGGTCTCTCTGCTAGGCGGGGAGTCTGCATCCCCCCCACCCCCCGCCTGCCTCTCTGCCTACTTGTGATCTCTGTCTGCCAAATAAATAAATAAAATCTTTTAAAAAAAAGTTTTCTTGTTTTAGCTTTTAAGTTTAGGTCTTTGATGAAATTTCTGTTAATTTTTGAGTGAATATTTGTATATGGTATGATGATATCCAGTTTTTCCAGCACCATTTGTTGAAGTCTCCTCATTGAATGGTCTTGACACCCTTGTCAAAAATCAATTGACCAGGGCCAGCCACCTGGGTGACTCAGTTGGTTAAGCATCTGCTTTGACTTGGGCCATGATCCTGGGGTCCTGGGATTGGGAATCATTCTCTCTCTCTCTCTTTATTTATTTATAAATAAATAAAACCTTAAAAAACACTCTCAATTGACCAGGGACTCCTGAGTGTGTAAGTTGGTTAAGCAGCTGACTCTTGATTTGGCTCATGTCATGTTGAGAGAGAGAGCCCTGCATTGGGCTCCATACTAAGTATAGAGTCGGCTTGAGATTCTCTCTCTTCCTCTGCCCCTCCCCCCATGCTCTCTCTTCCAAAAATTAATAAGTAAAATCTTTTAAAAATCAATGGAACATAAATGTGAGGGTTTATTTTGGGGATCTATGTCCTATTCTTTTGGTTTATGGCTGTCCTTATGCCATTATCACACTGTTTTGATTACTGAAAATTTATAGTGAGTTTTGATATCAGGAAGTAAGAAAACTTCCAACTTTGTTCTTGTCTTACAGATTGTTTTATCTATTTGGGGTCTTTTGAGATGCCATATGAATTTAAAGTTGGATTTTTCTATTTTTACAAAAAAATCATTGGAATTTTGATAGGGACTACACTGAATCTCTATACCACGTTGGATGGTATTGTCATCTTTTTTTTTTTTTTTAAAGATTTTATTTATTTGTGTGAGAGAGAGAGTGAGCAAGCACAAGCAAGGGGAAGGGCAGCGGCTGAGGAAGAAGCAGACTCCTTGCTGAGCAAGGAGCCCAACATTGGTCTCTATCCCAGGACCCTGAGAGCATGACCTGAGCTAAAGGCAGATTCCTTTTTTTTGTTTGTTTGTTTCTTTTCAGGTAACAGTGTTCATTGTTTTTGCACCACACCCAGTGCTCCATGCAGTAAGTGCCCTCCCTATTACCCACCACCTGGTTCCTCAACCTTCCACCCCCCCCACCCCGCCCTGCCCCTTCAAAACCCTCTGGTTGTTTTTCAGAGTCCATAGTCTCTCATGGTTCATCTCCCCTTCCAGTTTCCCTCAACTCCCTCTCCTCTCCATCTCCCCATGTCCACCGTGTTCTTTGTTATGCTCCACAAATAAGTGAGACCATATGATACTTGACTCTCTCTGCTTGACTTATTTCGCTCAGCATAATCTCTTCCAGTCCCGTCCATGTTGCTACAAAAGTTGGGTATTCATCCTTTCTGATGGAGGCATAATACTCCATTGTGTATATGTACCACATCTTCCTTATCCATTCATCCATTAAAGGGCATCTTGGTTCTTTCCACAGTTTGGCGACTGTGGCCACTGCTGCAATAAACATTGGGGTACAGATGGATCTTCTTTTCACTACATCTGTATCTTTGGGGTAAATACCCAGCAGTGCAATTGCAAGGTCATAGGGAAGCTCTATTCTTAATTTCTTCAGGAATCTCCACACTGTTCTCCAAAGCGACTGCACCAACTTGCATTCCTACCAACAGTGTAAGAGGGTTCCCCTTTCTCCACAACCTCTCCAACACACGTTGTTTCCTGGTCTTGCTAATTTTGTAAAGGCAGATTCTTAACCAACTGAGCCACCCAGGCACCCCTGGATAGTATTGTCATCTTATCAATACTAAATTTTCCATTCCATGACCATAGGATGTCTATTTATTTATGTCTTCTTAATTTCTTTCTGGAGTGTTTTCTAGTTTCAGTGTACAAGTCTTTTGCTTCCTTAGTTAAATTTATTCGTAGGTGTTTATTCTTTGGATGCTGTTGTAAATGGAATTGTTTTCTTAATTTCCTTTTTGGAATATTCATTGTTTGTGTAAAGAAACTGAACCAGTTTTTGCATGTTGATTTTTATATTCTGCAACTTTGTTGGATTCACTTATCAGTTCCAACAGGTTTTTGTGTGGAATCTTTTGAGTTTTTTACATATAAAATCATGACATCTGAAAACAGATAACTTTACTTCTTCCTTTCCAGTGTAGATGCCTATTTCTTTTTCTTGCCTGGTTGCTTTGGTGAGAACTTCCAGGACTATGTGGAGTAGAAGTAGCAAAAGTGGACATACTTGTCTTATTCCTGATTGGGACAAAAGCTTTCACTATTGAGTGTGATGTTAGCCTTGGGTTGGCTGTTGTTTGTTTTGTTTGTTTTTGTATGTTGCCTTTATCATGTTGAATAAATTTCCTTTAAGAAACTGGATATCTAGAAGTGTGTTTTTAGAAATTGGAAAGCATTCCAAAGAACCGAGAAAGCCAATATTTTCAAGGTGGTTAGAAAAAGTCTTATTGTTTTAGTAGTGTTCTCTAGCAGGTGATATTATTTCAAATCAGAGATGGTAGATGGTGCAACTCTTTGGTATAGCAATTCGGCAACACATTTAAGGGCTATAAAACTGTTCATAATCCTGAAGCAATAATTTCATTTCTGATAAATCCACTCTAATAAATATTCTTAAGGAGGTTTATATGAAAAAGAAAAAGAAAAATTCCTGTGTAGTATTTTATAGTTCCATGACATAATTGGGAAAGCTTAAGTAAAAGCATCCACAGCTGTGGAAGATTGAAATTTAAGGTTTGTTACCAGGACAACACAGTTGTTCAGGTGCCTTCACTGTACATGCACAGCTCTTTTGTGAAATGAAATATTTTAAAAATCATTCTTTATCGTTCGTGTTTCAATGTCACAATGTGGTCAACATTTTTTGGTGGCTAAGATGGTACATTAAGGAACAATATAGGGGTTGATTTAGCAAGATAAGAAAGTAGACTAAGATAGGAGAAAATGTAATTCCAGCATTTGGTATTCTAGTTTCATTTGCGTCAGGAATGTTCTAGAATGTTGGGTTTGTAACAGTGGCGATTTTGTCCCAAGGGACAATTGTTGACTGCTCTACACATTTTTTGATTGTCATGACTGGGGGTGAGGGGTGGGGTGTGCTACTGACATCTAGTGGTAGAGGTCAGGGATGCTGCTAAACATCTTAACACCAGCATAGGACAGTTTCCCATAATGAAATTATCCAGTCTGAATTGTCAGTGGTGCTGAAGTAGAAAAAAGAGCTCTAAAGAAAGTAGTCAGTATGATTATACTACTACAATAACTAATTTGCAGGGATAAGGAGACTAAAAGCAGTTTTTGACTGTGCCATTGCTGTGATCATGACGTAAAATCCCAACTACTGTATTTGAGCCACAGAAGAAAGGAAGAAAGTGAATATATGGGTAATCATGCTAGAGACATGCTCTGTTCTCTACAAAGATATTATAATTTTACATCCTCTGCTAAATTATTCCAAGGATATAATTAGAAATTAGGCCAAGTATAAAATAGTATAAGTAGGCCAGCTTCCATTCCCAAATAGGTTTAGTGAAAATATGTTATAAGAGGTATTTTGCTGTTGTTGTTGTCCATATCCAGCACGGAGCCCAACACGTTGTCCTGCTCCCATTCGGAAACCACCAGGCACAGGGATAAGCGAGGCGTGGTGGCTACAGGCATGTGCCTAGTCACCCTCTAACTTCAGGGGTCATAACTGCACAAGGTCCAGAGCTGTGCCCGACATCCATTGTTGCTCCAACCTGATGACTCAGTGTGTCTGGGTGAAGGGTTTTGTACCCAGTTCCAGCACGGGTTGGGGGGATGGGGTGGGATTCCCCACAGCAACCAACAAGTCTCCAACACCAGCTGGGTGTCTTATAATTCAATCATTCTGACACTATTTACCCAGGATAATATTGGATTCTATAGGTTGAGGGCTCACAAGATTAACCTTCACTTCAAATGCCAATTGCAAGTCCATGTTGTTACTTGTGCTTCTGACTAACTGCCTATAGATCAGAGGTTTCCACAGCCTCCTTTATTGGACTCAGTTAATTTGTTCCATCACATTGATCGATTTGTGAGTGTTGAACCACCCTTGCATGCCAGGGATAAATCCCACCTGGTCATGCTGGATAATCTTTTTAATGTACTGTTGGATTCTATTAGCAAGGATCTTGTTGAGAATCTTGGCATCCATATTCATCAGGGATATTGGTCTGGAATTCTTTTTGATGGAGTCTTAGCCTGGTTTTGGGATCAAGGTAATGCTGGCCTCATAGAATGAACCTGGAAGTTCTCCTTCTGTTTCTATTTTTTGAAACAACTTCAGGAGAATGGGTAGAATTTCTTCTTTGAATGTTTGGTAGAATTCCCTGGGGAATCCATCAGGTCCTGGACTCTTGTTTTTTTGGGAGGTTTTTGATCACTGCTTCAATCTTGTTACCAGTTATTGGTCTATCAGGGTGTCAATTTATTCCTATTTCAGTCTTGATAGTTTAAAGGTTTCCAGGAACGCATCCATTTCTTCCAGGTTTCTTAATTTTTTGGCATATAGCTATTGATAATAATTTCTGATAATTTTTTCCATTTCCTCAGTGTCAGTCGTGATCTCTCCCCTTTCGTTCATAATTTTGTTAATTTGGGTTCTTTCTCTTTTCTTTTGGATAAGTCCAGTGAGTGGTTTATCGATCTTAGTAATTCTTTCAAAGAACCAGCTTCTAGTTTCATTGATGTGTTCTACTGTATTTCTGGTTTTTAATTCATTGATCTCTGTTATAATCATAATTATTTCCCTTCTAAGTCCCTTAGACTCAATTTGTTGTTAATTCTCCAGTACTTTAAGGTGTAAGGATAGTTTGTATATTCAGAATTTTTCTATTTTTTTGAGTGAGGCTTGGATGGCTATGCATTTCCCCCTTAGGACCACTTTTGCTATATCCCATAGGTTTTGGACTGATGTGTTTTCATTCTCATTGGTTTCCATGAATTAAATTCTTTGATTTCCTGTTTGACCCAATCATTCTCGAGCAGGATGGTCTTTAGCTTCCCAGTGTTTGAATTTCTTCCAAACTTATTCTTGTGATTGAGTTCGAGTTTCAAAGCATTGTGGTCTGAGAATATGCAGGGAATAATATCAGTCTTTTGGTATTGGTTGAGCCTTGATTTGTGACCCAGTATGTGTTCTATTCTGGAGAAAGTTCCATGTGCACTTGAGAAGAATGAATATTCTGTTGTTTTAGGGTGGAATGTTCTGTATATATCTATGAGGTCCATCTGGTCCAGTGTGTCATTCAGACTCTGTTTCTTTGTTGATTTTCTGCTTGGATGATCTGTCTATTGCTTGAGAGTGGAGTGTTGAGGTCTCCCACTATTAATGTATTATTATCAATATGTGTCTTTATTTTGGTTAACAGTTGGCTTATGTAGTTGACTGCTTCCAAGTTGGGGGCATAGATATTTACAGTTGTTAGATCTTCTTGTTGGATAGACCCTTGAAGAATGATATAGTGTCCTTCTGTATCTCTAACTACAGTCTTCAGCCTAAAACCTAATTTGTCTTATATGAGAATTGCTACCCCAGCTTTCTTCTGAAGTCTGTTGGCATGAAAAATAGTTCTCTGTCCCTTCACTTTCAGTCTGGATGTATCTCTAGTTTCAGAATGAGTCTCTTGTAGATAGCATATGGATGGGTCCTGTCTTTTTTATCCAGTCTGCAACCTTGTGCCATTTTATGGGAGCATTTAGGCTGTTCATGTTGAGAGTGATTATTGAAAGATGTAATTTTATTGTCATCTTGCTTCCTGTGAAGTCCTTGTTTCTATAGATTGTCTCTGTAAATTTCTGTTTTTTTTTTTTAAAGATTTTATTTATTTATTTCACAACGAGAGAGAGAGATCACAAGCAGGCAGGCAGACAGAGAGGGGGAAGCAGACTCCCTGCTGAGCAGAGAGCCTGATGTGGGACCCGAACCCAGGACTCTGAGATCATGACCTGAGCCGAAGGCAGAGGCTTAACCCACTGAGCCACCCAGGTGCCCTGTAAATTTCTGTTTTATATCACTCTTGAAATATTTCTCCTTTTATAGACACCCTCCCTTAATATTTCTTGCAGGGCTGGCTTAGTGGTCACATATTCTTTTAGTTTCTGCCGGTCCTGGAAGCTCTTTATCTTTCCATTCATTCTGAATGACAGCCTTGCTGGATAAAGAATTCTTGGCTGCATGTTCTTCTCATTTAGTACCCTGAATATGTCTTGCCAGCCTGTTTGCTTGCCAGGTCTCTGTGGACAGGTCTGACATTATTCTGATATTCCTCCCTCTGTCTGTAAGGAATCTTTCCCCCAAATGTCCTTAAGATGGTTTCCTCGGTTCTAAGATTTGCAAGTTTTACTATTACATGCCGGCTTGTTGGTCTGTTTTCCTTGATATTGGGAGGGGTCCTCTCTGCCTCTAGGCCATGAATGCTTGTTTCATTCCCCAAATTAGGGAAGTTCTTGGCTATAGTTTGCTTAACTACATCAGAAGAAGTCCTCTCTCTCCCCACACCCTCAGTGACCCCAATAATTCTGACATTGGAACGTTTCATGGCATCATTTATTTCTCTAATTCTGTTTTCATGGATTTTAAACTGTTTGTTCCAGGCCTCCTCCTGTTCCTTCTTTTCTATCAGATTGTCTTCTAGATCACTAATTCATTCTTCTGCCTCATTTGCCCTAGCTGTTAGGGTATCTAGATTAGATTGGATCTCACTGATAGCTGCCACACAAGCTTTCACTTCTGCCCTTAGAGAATCTATGTTGCCATTAATGGCTTTCTCCATCCTAGCTATTGTCTGTATAACTGTTTCCCTGAAGTCTATTTCTGACATCTTGCTTATGTCCATATCCATTAGTTCTATGGCAGAGGTCACTGTCTCTGAGTCTCTCCTATGTTGGGGGTTCCTCCTCTTAGTCATTCTGTTGAGGGGTGGTTGAAGGAATGTACAGACTCCAAATTGTTGACCACAACCTCAGCAAGATGCACCTGTTTTGTAGGGACTTCAGGGATGTCAGCCTCTTGTTCTTCCAGGCTATCTTCCAGGGGCGGGGCCTGCTGCCTGCTACTCAGGCAACCCTGTTTGGACAGAGTTGCCCTGCCCCTGTGGGGGAGAGGATGGGCTCAGTGAGAACTGTTTTTTGGGAGCTTTTTTTCTCTGGCAGCTTTCCCTGGTGGCTTTCCCCATCTCTTCTGAGAGCAAGAGCAGAAGTGACTGTATCCAAACCTCTGTCTCAGAACAGAGAGATCGCACTCTGTTTTTTGGTGAGCTCCCCAGGCCACACTGTCTCCATTTCTGTCTGTGCTGCTGAAAACCACAGTGTCCTGGGTTGTGCAGCACTCCCAGCCCCCACCTGCAGTCCAGGCATGGCTCTGCCCTTTGTGCTTCTAAAACCGTCAGCCACTCCTGGTTCACATGCGTGCCTCCACAGCTCCAGGGTTCAGTCTGGGGGGCTGCCCTAAAGTCCTTTCCCCACTGCTACTGGTCTATGAGTTTGTGCCTATTCCCCAGTGTGGGAGGCTTTTGTGCTCTGGCGGTGCAGGGTCCTAGAGGCTTCCACTCCCTTCTGTTTATCTTCCAATATCTGCCTGCAGAATCATGGCTTCCTGCTTAATACCTCGAGATCAACTGCCAGAGATATTCTATTTGTAGAGATCCAGATATATCTTCTTACATATCAGGCTGATTTGGGTGAGATCAGTATTCAGAGTGGTCTGGTAGATATCCAGCTCAATTCAGAGGACCGGTTGAAATAGGATCCCCTACTCCTCTGCCATCTTTGCATCTCCTTTTTTTTTTTTTTAAGATTTTATTCATTTATTTGACAGAGACAGAGAAGAGCAAGCGAGAGCAAGCATGAGTGGGGTGAGAGACAGAGGGAGAGGGAGAAGTAGACTCCCTACTGAGCAGGGAGCCTGATGTGGGGCCCATCCCAGAACCCTGGGATCATGACCTGAGATGAAGGCTGACACTTAACCAACTGAGCCACCCAGGCGCCCTTAGATTTATTTTCATTCATGTCACTTGGTACATGACACATTCTTTACTTTCTTATCTCTTTTTGCAGCAGTTGGTGCTACTTCCTAACCTACCCTCAAGTTTGCCAGTTCACTTTTCAACTACTTCTAATCTGCCATTTTACCCATCCACTGAGCCTTTAGTGTCAATGATTACATTAAAAAACCTTTTGGGGTCCTTTTAAAAATTGTTGACTCATTCTATGTTTTGTTGCTCTCTCCTTGCTCATTTTTGTCCTTCTTTTATATCATTTGTTCCTTTTTTATTTTGTAATCCATGTCAGATAATTTTAGTACTATAGTTCTTGGAGTTCTAAGTTTATTGTTTGTGTATCTGGACTTTTGGTTGTGCTGGCTTATTTTCTTATATGTTTGGTGATCTTGCACTGTGAGCTCAGATTTGCCTGATTTTATTTTATTTATTTTTTGCTTTGAAGTATCTTTTATTTTTAAAATAGGGTTATTTATTTACATATAAATGTTACCTTTCTATACTTCCAACTGATGGAATGTTTTTTCCATTAATCAAAATTACAGTGAATAAGTATTTATAAACACTTCTAAGTTAATAAATACATGTCTATTTTAAAAATTCAATTAATTAACATATAATATATTCTTAGTTTCAGAGGTAGAGTTCAGTGATTCAGTGAGTCTTATATAACACCTAGTGCTCTTTACATCACGTGCCCTGCTCAATGCCCATCACCCCAGTTATCCCATCCCCTATACCCCTCTCCTCCTGTAACCCTCAGTTTGTTTCCTAGAGTTAAGGGTCTCTCATGGTTTGTCTCCCTCTCTGATTCATCTTGTTTTAGGTTTTCCTCTCTCCCCTTATGATCCTCTACTTGTTTCCTAGGTTCCTCATATGAGTGAGATCATATGATAATTGTCTTTCTCTACTTGATTTATTTTACTTAGCATAATCCCTTCTAGTTCCAACAATGTTGTTGCAGATGGCAAGATTTCATTCTTTTTGATGGCTGAATAATATTCCATGGTGTGTGTGTGTGTGTGTGTGTGTGTGTGTGTGTGTGTGCATGAGCACGTGCGCGCGTGTGTATGTGTGTGTATATACCTCTTGTTTATCCATTCATCTGTTGATGGACATCTGGGCTCTTTCCATAGTTTGGCTATTGTGGACATTACCCTTATAAACATTCAGGTACTTGTGCCCCTTCTTTTCACTACATTTGTATCTTTGTGGTAAATTCCTAGTAGTGACATTGCTGGGTTGCTGGTAGCTCTATTGTCAACTTTTTGAGGAACCTCCATACTATTTGCCAGAGCGGCTGCACAAGCTTGCATTCCCAAGATTTGGCTGATTTTAATAAGTTGGAATTATGAGGGCCTGAGCCCAGGATAATTTCTTCAGAAAGGATTTGCTTTACGTTCTGGTGTGTGCCAGAAAAGGGACAATTTAGCTGCCTACAGAGCATTCAACTTAATGGGGTCTTAGCTCTCAGATTTTGTGGTGAGCTCCAGGATTGTGGATTTTTCTATTTTTTCTTTCAGTTCTATTGGTTTTTGCTTCTTGTGCTTTGAACCTCTGTTCTTAAGAGTATTCACATTTACGATTGTTATGTCTTCTTGGTGAACCGACTCCTTTATAATTATGTGATTCCTGTCTGTATCCTGGATAATATTTCTTGTTCTGAAGTCTACTTTGTCTGATATTAATATAACCACTCAACTTTCCTTTGGTTAGCATTCACATGTATATCTTTCCCTACTCTTTTACTTTTGACCTATGTCTTTTTTTTTTTTTTTAAGATTTTATTTATTTATTTGACAGAGAGATCACAAGTAGGCAGAGAGGCAGGCAGAGAGAGGTGGTGGGGAGGCAGGCTCCCTGATGAGCAGAGAGCCTGATGCGGGGCTCGATTCCAGGACCTCTGAGCTGAAGGCAGAGACTTTAATCCACTGAGCCACCCAGGCACCGCCCCCTGCCCCCGTCCCCTCTCTATGTCTTTGTATTTAAAGTTAGTTTCTTGTAGACAGCATATAACTGAGCCTTGCTTTTTAAAAATTATTCTAATCTACCTATTTGTCTCTTAATTGATTCTTAAGTTAATTTTATTATATGGAACTTATACAAGAGGGGCCTAAAATTCCCAAACTGAAAATTTTCCTAAGCACTATTGGTATAATAATTTATTAATAATTTGGTGAATCAAAAATTACTAGATTAATCCACAAAAGTTCTAAATGTTGTCCACTATTATTTAGCACAAATAGCATAAAATATTTAAGGTTTACCTAGATTCTGCCCAATACATTTATTGAATGTTTACTAGTCAACTCTGTATCAGGTTGCCAGCCTAGCTGAAAAGCAGAAAATACTCTGTTGACCTGTGTGATTTCACCCTTTCTTTCCCATTTTCCTTCTGAAATGATCAGTAGAATTGGGAGTGATATAACCAGTTTCTCAATAGCCCAGAGGCTGCTTAGAGAACTCTCTGTGACTGGCTTTTTAGTTGCCTGTGGTAATGTTTGCCCCAGGTTTGCGCATAATTAGAAGCAGGGTGTATTTTGAATAGCGTATTGAAGCTCCACCTGGAAGATGGGAGTTAACATATCCATCTCACCCTCTTTCTCATCTCCACGTTCCCATTTGGTGCTATAGTGAGTGGCACAGCAGCACCCCTGGGTATTGGTCTACCAGCGAGAGCCACATGGGTTTTGGAGCCCAGATGGCTGGTGTTAAAATTCTGGCTCAGCCACTGATTTGCTCTGAGACTCCTAAATAGATTCAAATTCCTAAGCATCAAATATATAGTAGATGCTAATCACTGACCCCTGTCCCATTAAATAATTTAGAACCCCAAGGATGATGTGAAACCTATTTTAAAGATAAAAAGGATCTTGGAAAGTTATTAGTTTACTGGAAAGTTAACTTTCCAGGAAATTTTTATTATGGAAAATTTCAACCACCCTCAAAAGTAGCATAGTAAATCCTCATGGTCTCATCACCCAAGCAGTTTGCCAGTCTCATTTTACCTATCTCCCAGCTCAATTTTTTTTTTTCTGTTTCCTGAAGCATTTCAAAGCAAATTATAGATATCAGATTATGAAGGCCATACATAGTACAGTATGCAAATAAATCTTTTTAAAATGACGTCCACTAATCCTTTCTTAGTCCCACTCCTTCCTTATTAGATTAGGAAATTTAGAGGATTAGTGACTTGCTCAAGGCCATATAATTAGTGGCAGAAGTAGAGCTAGAAATTTAGTGCTCCTAATAATCCTGCATTCTTCCCTTACCATGTTGCTGATGAAGGTTACTTACGTACCAGCTAAAAAGAAAAAAAAAAAATGCAATCAGATTCTCTACCAATCTCTTGCATCAGGATCACTTGGGGGAAATATTAAAAATGCAGATTCCTGAGCCCTTAGTCCCAGAGGCTCTAATTCCTTATGGCGGAGCTGGAGCCAGTGGTTTGCTGGAGCCGATTTATACTGGCTCTTTAGAGCCAACTATTAAATTTTAAGGGATTTTAAAGTTACCAAAAATCATTAAAAATTAAATTATGTAAGCTTATAGTTAAGTAAATTATATTGAAAATGAAGGTACTAAATATTCAAAACCCACTTTCTACAGACTTTACTACACTTTACTGGTATCTATGCTTTTGAGGTGATGTCCATCGTATCTGTATGGTGGAAATACAGTGTAATGGTGTGTGCAGACATCTGTCCTCAACTGCGTGTTCAGTGTCACTTGAATTTCACCATGTGGGACATTTATACCACAGAAATTAGCAAATTTCACTCAGTAACGGGAGTTGTCGTTTTGTTTATTGTATAGACTTCAGAAAGTGCTGGAGAAAGTGTTAATAATGTAGATTAAGTGTGTCATGTTTATGGCCATCATAAATAGTATAAAATATGGGGAAATATTAAAAAAACTGTTACACAATTCAGTAAGGAAATCTCTCACATTATTAATAAATGATATTTTACTTCAGTGTTATTCAGTCATGTAAATGGAAATATTAATTAATATTCATGTCACTTGTTCATCAGCTGCAACCATGGGCTGGCTATAGATAGGGTTTGGCAAATATCAACCAAAGTATTTTATAAGAATGAATTAGATTATGAAATTTACAAAAACAAAATTTAAAAACATGGACTATATTATTATCTGTAAATTATATGTCAAAATCTATTTTATCAGCAAAATATATTATGATGCATGCACAAAATCACTACATTGTTTTGTTTTTTGTGTTTTTGGGGAGTTAGTTATTAAACATTTTCCAACACACCTCTGTCTGAAACATAAGAGTCTACATTTAAAGGAACATCTCAGGTAATCTTATGTCTACTAAATTTGGAGAACCAATGTTTTAGTCATAGACCAAAAAGATCAGGATCATTTAATTAGTTTCCAAAAGTTCTTCCTAATTCTTAACTGAAAGCCAGATACAAAAATGTGTTCTTTCAAACACAGAGACCTATTTAAAAATTTTTAAATAATAGATAATAAACAACACATATTTGGAATGTACAGTTTGCTAAGTTTTGACATTACCAAGTTTTGAGAAAACAATTACTATAATCGAGATTGTGAAGATATTATCACCCACAAGTTTTCTCATGTCCTTTTAAAAATTTTTTTAAGTTTTTAAATTTTTTAAAAAGATTTTATTTATTTATTTGACAGACAGAGATCACAAGTAGGCAGAGAGGCAGAAAGAGAGAGAGGGGGAAGCAGGTTCCCCACTGAGCAGAGAGCTTGATTTGGGGTTTGATCCCGGATCCTGGGATCATGACCTGAGCCAAGGGCAGAGACTTTAACCCACTGAGCCACCCAGGCGCCCCAGTTTTCTCATGTCCTTTTATAATTCTTCCCTCTATTCCTTTCTGCCTACCCCATGTTCAAGCACCTCCAGTCCTCTTTTCTGTCACCACAGATTACTTTGCATTTTCTAGAATTTTATATAAATGAAATCATACAATATGTCCTTTTTGGTTTGGCTTCTTTCAGTTGGCATAACTGTTTTGAGATTTATCTATGTTGTTGAGCAAATAACTTATCTTTATTCTGGATAGTATTCTGTTCCATGGATAAACCACAATTTCTTTTTTTTTTTAAGAAGAAATATGAATGAATTTCTTTATAACTTGAGAGTAGGGAAAAGCCATAATTTTTCTTCATTCAACTCTTGATGGACATTTGGGTTGTTTGCAACTTTGCCTATTACAAATAATGCTGCTCTGAATATTTGTATTAATCTTTGTTTTGACAGGCATTTCTTTTTCTTTTTCCCTTTTTCTTTTTTTAATAAGTGAAATTTGACATTTATTTATTTATTTATTTTAAGAGCGGGGAGAGAGAGAGAAAGAGCATGCACGAGTTGGAGGAGGAGGGCAGAGAGGGAGAAGAAGACTGCCCATTGAGCAGGGGCCCAGGACCCAGAGATCATGACTGTGAGCTGAAATCAAGACTCAGATGCTTAACTGACTGAGCTACCCAGGTGCCCTGCATTTCCTTTTCTTTCGGGTAAATACCTAAGAGTGAAATGGTTGGATCATATGGGTGATATGTGTGTAACTTAAAGAAACTGCCAGACTGTTTTCTGAAGTGCCAGAAGCCACTTCCCTCCTTTTGTTTGATGATGAGAAAACGTGAGTGTTTCTGACATTGGGTCAAGATTTTTATGTGAGCCCGAGAAGGCAACACAACTTGGATTAAATTCTTTAAATAATTACTTTGTCTTTAGTTAGTGGGAGTGGGAAGAAACTAGTGTATAGCAACGAACTTTGAACAGTGTTAGGATCACTTATTTAATTTACGTCATTGGATGATGATAAATTTGTTTGATTTTCCGTTTTTCTATAGTTCTTGTTTGCACTTCTATTTCTTTTGTGATTTTTCTGAGCTAGAGAAATATTAAAAGGTTTAAAATTTTAGATAATAAACTCATTAACTTCAGTAAACATTATGCCATATATTACTTGATTTCAGAAAATCAGCTGAAGACAAGTAGTTACTCTTTAGCACATAGACGTTGACAAGATACTCAACAGAGATAAATGTGTGTGTGTGCAGGGGTGTGCATGGAGTTTCTTTTCGCATTCCAGGAAGTTGTCTATTTCAAGACGAGCGAGACCAATTACATTCTACTCAGGCTTAGCTGGGGCTATGGTTCTAATTTATTTTGGTGATATGTTTGTCTCCTCTTATGGATTTTTACTCTAAAAAGCTGCGTGGATGGCCCCTTGGTTTATCTGTCTCTGAGTGGTCCGTTTGGAGAAAGACAATTCAACATCTAAGAGTAGGTATGCTATTATGATACCAATAGGCTTCACAACCCCCCACATCTAAAATGGCAGGTCCATAGTTAATGTCTCCTGAAGCATAACTAGAAATTCAGAACTGCAGGAAGCTTCTGTGGGGAGGCGACCACAGGGAATCCCGACGAGGAAACAGCGGCCTGTGTAAGTGTGACGACTTCTTAATCACTTCAAAATATGGTGTTATTTCCCAGTGTTTCCCAGGGTGGGTTTCTTGGTGGTGGACTTGGAAGAGGGTGCACCTTGCCAGTGATGGTGCTGGCTCCAGCTTCAGAGACTTCCCAGGAAGTTGGCTCTAGCAGCCTCTTCCTTCTCCAAAGAGACGACATGGGCGACTCACCCAAGAGTTAATGGACACATGCCCAGTTCTCTTTTGATGAAATTCAACTGCAATGTGGTGTTGTCAGATTATTTGCTTTCTTATTTTATCTGTGACCACTGAATGACTGAAAAAAAAATAGAACTGTGCGTACAACAATATGCAATATTTTCCCCTCATTCCTGGGCATTATACTCCGGCACATAGCAGAAGTTATATACAGTAAACATCTTAAAAAAGCTCTTTATCAGCGAGGGAGCAGTTTATCTCTCTGTGCCCAATCAAGATAAAAACTCTATCTGGAGAGAAGCACTGTTTATAGATCATGGGACTGGTAGTCTTCCAAGATGCTAGTAAAAAAATTAGGAATAGGAAGTATTTGTTCTGTGACAAGGAAAAGAAACAAAAAGTCTCCTTTATTTTGTTAGGTAAACATTTTTAGCCTGACTCCAGTTTTTGGCTTAATGAACTGAGAATCAATGACGTTGATTATCACCTCGGAGTACAAAACATGGTGTCATGTGACCAAAGAATAAAGCAAATGACTGAAGAAGCAGATCCATGAATTCAAATCTTGTTTAATTTTCCATTGTAATACTTGGTCACACTTCCTGATAACTCTAATCGGTTATTATTTCAAACATTAGAAGAACACAAGGAGGATAGCTGGGAAGTACTGCACTCGGAGTCAGGTGGGCTAGATCTCAATTTTGGATTTACTGTGCTTTCAGAGGGGAGTATTGGAGAGATAAGTGGTTCCCAACTTTTCCACCACAAAGAGTCTATTTTATTATTTTTTCCCCTATCTATGATGTCTTGAAAGATTTTATTAGTTTTCTAGACATGAGGCAGGAATGTGTCATTGGGAATGGGTGTGAATCCTGGCCCCCTAGCTTACTAGCAATGTGACCTTGGGAAAACCGTATAACCTTTCTAAGTTTCAGGTTCCTCATAGACTGTGGCCAGTATATAAATATATTTGGGCCTAGAAGAGTGCCTGGAATGTGATAAAAAACAAAAATCTTAACAATAATAATATTGTTGTTGTCATTATTTGAACTAACCAGATAGAAGAACTGGTCCTTCTGAGAGTTGACTAACAATCCCACCCACAGTGCCCAAAGGCATCCAGCAGATGTTGGCCTGAGTGATGTACCTGTAAGAGGGTGTGGAAGTGGACAGCAGGAGTTTGGGTGCCGAGATGGTACTGTTTTTCAGGCGCAGAGATCTAAGCTAAATTTTGCTGAAACTGTCAAGGCTGGAGCAGGATTCAGTTAGGGAAGAGTATTGCAGGTGGAAAAAGTGAAATTGAAAAAAGAAACCCGCAAAGAACCAAACCAAGAAGGGATCAGGGCCCAGGTTGGATAGACGGTCTTCAGAGCAGAGATTGTTCTCAGAGGAGGACTTATAGCCCCAGAAAACCAAGCCCAATCCTTAATACTGCCGGAAAAGGAAGATTCTAAGGGGAGAGGGTGTAGCTGAGGGTAGGCAGATGCGCTCAGTGGACACAGCCTGAGGGCAGCAAGACCAGTGACACTCCCTACTCCATGTTGAGGCTGTGGATCCTAAATTTGGTAAGGCCTTATTTGTTTAGGACAAACTTGGGGTTAAACACAGCTGGGTCTGCAGATGAAAGGTCTTGAGATCCTGTAACAGCAATGATTTTTTAATTTGTAGTCTTTTTTTTTTTTTAAACTTCATCTCTGGTCCATCCCTAATTAAACCAAAGATACAGCATTATTTTTTTTTTTAAGATTTTATTTATTTATTTGACAGAGAGAGAGATCACAGGTAGGCAGAGAGGCAGGCAGAGAGAGAGGAAGGGAAGCAGACTCCCTGCTGAGCAGAGAGCCCGATGCGGGGCTGGATCCCAGGACCCTGAGATCATGACCCGAGCCGAAGGCAGAGGCTTTAACCCACTGAGCCACCCAGGCGCCCCCAAAGATACAGCATTATTAAAGGAATATAATAAATTTACTTTATTGCTTGAATTACTGATAGGGTTGTGATGCTAAAAACCAATCAGGACAAGTGAACATGTAGGCACTTATGCTCTGTTCCTGGTTTCTGGCTATTGCTTTTGAGGCCGAGGTTGATGATATGCTGGAAACTCTGTGCATGGTGACAGGGTCAACATTCGCATCCTAGGAAGTCCTACAAAGTCATCAACAGCAAAGCGACTTGAGTCCATTGTAAAATGTCAGTGTAACAACACAGATTTTATGATTGCAGTAGAAAACAAGGAAACTTAGTATTTAGTTAGCTGATGCTGTCCCATTGTGGGTGTATATACCTTTCCTGTTGGCTTTTTGAAAAGATTATTGTGGCTCATCTACAGCTAAGAAGCTAAGAAGAAGTAACTTCTTAACAAACATAGTAGATGCTATAGGACTTTATGCTTGTGACTGTCATCCACCTCTTAAAGGTCTCTGGCTCCAAAGACACCTCTTGTTTCTCCTGTCCTTGTCACCATTGATTTCCAGGTTTCTTTATAGAGCATCCTTTCTTGGCCCATTAATTCTAATGTTTCCCTGCATTGTGCTCTCAGCACCTTCCTTCATTTTATGTACTTTCACTAGCTGTTCTTTTCATTCTCATGTAGATGATTCTACTTTTGTCTGTGGAAGACTCTCTACTCTCTCCATTATCTCTGGTCTTAGCCTCTCCTGAATTTCAGATTGCTATCCTGATTGATAGCCAGACCTCTTTTCTGGGGTATCCCACAGATGCCATAAGCTTAGCCATTTTTCACACTGATTTTCCCATTGGCTTAAATCTACCATAATTCATCCCTACACCCCCACCCAGAGCTGGGGACATTTTGACCTCCCTTTAGACCTCATGCAGGACTTCTCAGGGGTTGGGCTCAGAATAATTAGAGTTCTTCCAGGTAGCAGGAAAGCCTGTTGATTAGGTAACTAGCAGTTACCTAATCTGCTCACATACACACATTCCCAACTCACAGAAATTCACATGATAAGTTCCTTATCTAGCATTCAAAGTCCCCCATAATCTCGACTCAGGCCACTTTTAGACTTTTACTTTCCCCCCTAAATGTCGCCTATGTTCTGGCCATGATAGACATGTGCAGTGCTTTCCCATCTCTGCTATACTGGTCAGGCATTACTTCTTGGGTACTCTCCTATTTTCTCTGCCCATCAAAATCCTATCCATCATTTAAGATCTGTCTGAAAAGATACTTTTAACATGAAACCATCCATGGGCACCTTGGGGGGGGGCGTCTCTCTCACTCTCTTTCCCTCCTTCAAATTCCTATAATCTTGTGTTTAGTCTTTCCTACTAGATTTTGAGTTCCTTAGATTAAGGACTAGGGCTTCATCATTTCTCTAGTTTCCATGGTGCCTGGCACACACTAACTGCTTCACTTACTGTTACTGGAGGACTAATGATTTGACTAAACCATTTTCTGGCGGTGTTTACAATAAAGCCAAATGCGTCTTATACAGTAAGGAGAGTGACCCTGGTATCATCTGGTTTGAAGGCAAAGTTTGTTCTAGAGGCACATGTGTGTGGTCGTACAAAATGAATCCCTTCTGTGCACAGGTTTTAGATACATGCGAGAAAAAGGAAAAGGAGGGGCACCTGGGTGGCTCAGTCGGTTAAGCGCCCGCCTTCGGCTCAGGTTGTGATCCCAGGCTCCTGCTCAGGGACCCTGTTTCTCCCTTTCCTTCTGCCCTCACCCCCTGCTTGTGCTGGCTCGCTCACTCTCTCTCAAATAAAGAAATAAAGTCTTCAAAAGAAAAGGAAGTATTCTTGTTTCTAAAGTTGGTACAGCCTGTTTTCCATGTCATCATCATTGCCTTTCTGTGTCTTTTTCACTTTTGGTGGGTATCCTACTTGTTGCTTCTCCCGTAGGCACTTTTTCCTCTGTTTGGACCTATTGATTTAACTATACTTGCCCTTCCTGTGGCCAGGCCGTATTACTGTTCAGTGTTAGTATTTTATACAGCAGCTCTGCTGTTCTAATATCCCTGAATACATCTTTATACATCTGTTTCTACTGTCTGCGATAGAGATTCTTACATCAGTGTGTATTGTTGGAACATATTCTCTTATTAATGGAATTTATTGACACAGTGTATATTTGTAGCAGTGAAAGGGCACAGAGTGAGGCCTGGAGGTGGGACAGGACTTGCAGATACTGACTTAAATGATAAAAGGTCTACATTAAAAAAAAAAAGATTTATTTATTTATTTATTTGACAGAGAAATCACAAGTAGGCAGACGTAGGCAGAGAGGCAGACAGAGAGAGAGGGAGAAGCAGGCTCCCCGCCGAGCAGAGAGCCCGATGCGGGACTTGATCCCAGGACTCTGAGATCATGACCTGAGCTGAAGGCAGAGACCTAAACCACTGAGCTACCCAGGTGTCCCAAAAGGTCTACATTTTTTTAACCATTTTATTTTTCTAAGTAATCTCTATACCCAATGTGAGGCTCAAATTCATAAGAGTTGCACATTCCATGGACTGAGCCAGCCAGATGCCCCATTAAATGATCTATTTTTTTTTGAAGATGCTAATAATCCTTGAAAAGGAACACAATAATAATTGAAAATAGTCTATCCATCAGGGTTAAAAAAATTCAAGCTGTAGTGAAAGCTATGGAGATTTGAGTCATCCAAGGGACATGTCTGAGTGTTCCTGGCTTTCAAAAAGAAAGGCCTGTGTAAGCTTGATCTGCATGTGGGTGAATTAGTACAACTACCATAGAGAGAAAGGACACGGTTTTGAGCTGCTCTGTGTTTAGGTATCTGGATTTGATGTCAGGCGGATGTAGACCAGATGTGGCTGAGTCTCTGGTGCTTCCTTACTTGTGTTTTTCTGCAGTTCCCTCTGTAACCCTTTTGTTTTCTTCTAGAGGTGGGGGGTGGGTGGGTAGTGGCAATGCGAAGTGCACAGAAGGAGAATGGAAAAGTCAACCGGTGAAGCACTCATGTCTTTGACGGCTTTCCTATGAGATCTGTTTCTGTGGACAGTACTACCCTGGGAACTGCCCCACTTGTTTGCCATTTGGAGAAGACAGCCTGAGAGGAGTTTCCTGAGGCGAGCAGGCCTTCATCTAGCTCTGCTCCTGCACTGACCTTGAGGATAACAGAGCATGTAAGATTGAAAATATTATGAACCAACTCATTGATCCTGATGTGTATATCTAAAGAAGTGAACATAAAACATGCAAAAGAAGTGAAAATCATCCGTGATTCAGTCAACAGATTTTAATGGAGCCCCACTGTGTTTGAGTAACAGTGTTTATGGAATGAGGTCTTCAACACCTGTGATTTTTTTTTCCTAGAAAAACAAAATTTGCCTTTTTGGGTCACACATTATTTATTTTACTCATTTTAAATGAAAACATAGGTGGAACTATAGTGCATATTTCAAGATTTCTGAAGAAGACTCTAGAATATAATTAGATCCTATTTCAATGACTTACTACGCACAGCACACCATCTGGCCAGTCTTCATGCTTTGAGTACAATACCCCTCTCCCATCTAATGAGCTACCTCTGACTACACAGCACCTTTGCTGTGATTTAAGAAATCAGATAACCCTGATTATTAGAGCTATTTAAAGTAAGAGTCAACACGGCTTGAGAGACTGCGTGAGAGCTTCTCTTAGAAAGTAAAGAAATTGCATTTTAATGAATAAGTTTTACAACTGCTCTTTCAGCTCCTGGATGGCTCTGGGTCAAGGTTCTCAAGGCTCCTGGTGAGGCAAAGTCTGACTTTGAACTGTGAAATATTTTTGCACTTAAAATTTAATATTTATGAAGTATATATGTAAAACAAATTACATATTATTATCTATATTTTACATTTTATAAACATAAAAGTTTGACATCTTATGTATTGTTTTAGAATGTATTTTTATATGGACTGGCTTTTCCCTCAAGGGGGTAAAATCAGTCCAGCATCATAACCTTGATTTACAGAACTTTCTATATATTTCTGTATTGTTACCACATTATTAGCATAATATGAAGATGGAAGTGCCTTTATAATATGTTTGGGAAGTCCAATAACATATTCAGATTCCTAAATCATTATGCTTATGAAAATGTTTATGTAAGAATACTGCCCCTAAAAGCTAAAATCTAGGTAGAAAACTTCTTTTAAAATTCAGTCTTATAAATTGGTTTTTAACATCCAGGTCTGGTGTTCAACCTATTTATTCTGGTCCTTTGGTCTCTCAAGTCTAAAGGAACCCCTCTTCCTTCTGGTAGCAGGGTCAATTCTGCAAGCTGTCATTATAGAACAGGAGCTGCCAGGGCAAGCTGGTTGGCCTTTTCCCTCATTCCTTGCTGTTTCTGCTAATGATGAAGACTGAGGGTGACTGACAGACCCTGCTTCATAATAGTGGCCCTCAAAAAAAAAAAGGATAATCCAAATAATGTCTACTACATAATAAATGAAATAATATTTATTTTTCTAGTATCTCCAGAAAAATGTATTTAAAAATTTTTAATTTATTTAATTTTATTTTTTTTTAAAGATTTTATTTATTTATTCGACAGAGAGAGATCACAAGTAGGCAGAGAGGCAGGCAGAGAGAGAGAGAGGGAAGCAGGCTCCCTGTTGAGCAGAGAGCCCGATGCGGGACTCGATCCCAGGATCCTGAGATCATGACCTGAGCCGAAGGCAGCGGCTTAACCCACTGAGCCACCCAGGCGCCCTATTTTATTTTTTTAAAGATTTATTTGAGAGAGAGAGAGAGAGAGAGAGAGAGAGAGAGGGAGAGTACCCAGGAGAGGGGAGGAGGGAAGAGGGAGAGGGAGAATCCTATCCCACAACTCAGATCACAACCCAAGCCAAAATCACGAGTTGGACACCCAACAAACGAGTCATCCAGGCGCCCCAGAAAAATGTATCTTTTCTCGCTTAATTTTGTAGTTTTATCACTTTTTCAACTACCATATTTTTTCATGTACTAATTATTGTCACAATGTACCTAGAGGCCCCAGACACTTAGCTAGCATTGGCTTTATGACCTTTGATATATAGACATATACTGATTCATATTGACACATACATTGCTGTGCTGATCTATTTGGAAAATCTCTTCAGGTACCTTTACAAGTAATTTATGTGCCCCTAAAGGAAATGCAATTAATCCTCAAGCATTTTCCCTTTTCCTCCTAGATGGCTAGAGATGGTTGTGGCTGTGGCGTTGCCTCGTCCACCTTCCCCAACCCAGTCTCTGCGAACCTGGAATCTGAGCCTACGAGCTCAGATGTGCCTACGATGCTCAGATGTGCTGCCAGCACAGCAGCCCTTACTCAAGTCTTTGGCCCATCTTCCAAACCAGATTCCTCCCCTCAGCCCTATTACATAGAGATTCTGGAGACATCACTGAACAGAGAGATGGAAGAAAAGGAGGAAAGAAAATTGATGCTTTAACAACCCACCTATCAATACATGAAGGTGTGGGAATGTGTTCGTGACAACTGGAAAGGCTTGGAAGGGGTTACTTGATTACCCAGAGGCCTTGACTGTGCAGGCTCTGACCTCTACACAGCTCACCACTAACTGCAACCTCCACATGGCCCCTCCATCTGCACACTGGGGATTGTCATATGATTAGCCTCACGAGGTTGCTGTGAGGTAATGTATGGAGGAGGCTTGGCCAATGACTTGTACCTACTTGTACCTATATGTGGATGCTAAGTTAACCATTTATTTATGATCTCCATAACCTTGCAACTTTAGGGGGGCAGTAACAGGATAGACAGTGTATTTTTCATTCATTTGATAAACACCTTCTTCTTTCTGAAATCCCAGTTGAATTGCTGTGGGGCCTTCTGTCATGAGGGCAATTAGCCCACTCAGGGGTGTGGGGTGGGTACAGAGCCACCTGAAGTCCCAGGGTAGCATGGGTTGGAAAAAGGTTGAGCCTGGTGTGTTAGGGAGTCCTGGTAGGAAGCAAGGCTTGCTTCCGGGATGCTCTCTGCAGGTAAATAAGTGCCTGGTGGCTGCCTGAGGACTGCCTATTGCTTCCAGAATTACTATCCTGTGCCCACATAAAGTCTGGTGCCTGGAAACCTCCCACGTGGGTGCTTTGAGCATTCTGCTGGTCAGGCAGTGCACTGCATCAGGAGTCCTAGGACTGGTTTCTAGCTCTGGTTCTTCAGCCAGGGGGACTCTGTAAGTTGTACCTGTAAGTAGAGAGATGACCTCTTCAGGTGATTCCTCCTCAGCCTCTTCCATTGTACTGAGAATTGGGAAACATCATAACCCCAAACTCCCTCCACCCAGAGAAGTGCTGGAACACTTAAAAGTGCTGGAACAGGCCCCAGAGGGTCTGAGCGCGTGCGTGAGGGGCTTTTATTACTCAAGAGCCCACTTGCTGACTTCAATCCTTCTGCCCTTCTCCACCTAGGCCTCCCAGGGGCCATCAGGGGCCGTGGTTATCAGGGGTGCCCACAGAATCACCTCTCTGGTGATTCTGGTGGTGGGGTCTCAGAGCCAGAGGCTGTCTGACCTTCGCTGTCAGTAAAGGTTCTCTAGTGAAGATGTTGTAACTGACAGGGGCGGCAAAGACACCGACTAGAGGATTAATGCTTCAAAGTCTAATTTACGAAGTTTTGGCAAGTCAGCCGCCCAGGGAGGGGAGGGCAGCCCGCTGAGGGCAAGGGAAACAGAGGGAGGGGCGCGGGGGACTGTCCAGAAAGAGCGAGGACTACAAACTTGCAGAAAGACACGCGACCTTCCGTCCCGAGGGGTACGGGGAGCGCCGCCGTGTCCCGGCCCCTTCCCTCAACTTGTCCAGTCCCCAGTGCACCTGCAGGGGACCCCCAGCACCCCCCCACCCCGGGCGTGCCCCCTGCCCCGCTTCCCCAGGGCGCCCCGCTCCGACGGGGCAGAGGGACGCACTGCAGAGGGACGGCGGGGGAAGCGGGTGGGCGCAGCTGAGTGCGACCCCCGGCCGGCGGCTGCGTCGCGAATTCGCGACCCGCGGGTTCCCACCCGGCGGCGGGGCGGGTTCCCACTCGGCTTGGCCGAGGTTCAGCCCGCCCGCTGCCGCCACCGCCGCTCCCCGCCCCCCTCCCGGGTCCCTGGAGGCTCCGCGGCTGCCGGAGCGAGAGGTGGAGCCGAGCTCGCGGCGGCCGCGCAGGAGGGAAAGTTCGGCGGCGGCAGGAGCCGCGGGGACTGGCCGGACAGCCCGGAGGGCGCCTCAGGGTGAGTCGGGTCCCCTCCCGCGGCAGCCGGGTGCGGTGCGCCGCGCGGGGGCGTCGGTGCGGCTCGCGGGTCCGCGGAGCCCGGCCCGGCTTCCTCGCGCTGCCCGGCCCGCGACCCCGGGGCGGCTGGTGCCGCGGGGAAAACGGTGCCGCGCCCGGCCTCGCGCTGTCCGCGGGCCGCGGGGGTCTGCGGGCGCCGGCGGGGGAGGGGGCTCAGCGCGGCGGGGCCGGGGCTGCTCGGCGCGGCGGAGGGCGGGCGCCTTCAGGGGGACGCGCGAGGACGCGGAGCCGGCGGCCGGGGAGGGTCGCGGCCGCTGCGCGCCGGCGGTCACTCGCGCTCCGCCGCCCTCTCTCGTGGCCTTTGCCTGCTTAATCGCGTTCTCGGACGCCCACCGAGAAAGTAGCCGCACACGTGCCGCCTGACTACTTTGCGGGAGCCGGTGTGTTATTTTTGCTGCGATGGGGAGGGCGCAGGGGGCGTGCCGAGGGCGGCCGGTGGGCAGCGGGCTCGCCGCCCTGGAGCGGGGCTGCGGGGCACGTGTCCGAGGGGAAGCGCGGGCCGCAGGACGCCGGGAGCGAGGGTCTAGTACGGTCCGTGGAGAGCAGCTTCCGAGGGCACCGTCGGGGGCGGGGGGGGGGGGGGCTCGAAGGGCCGGGAGGAGGGGGAAAGCTGCGCGAAGCGAAGGCGAAGTTGTTTCCGGGACACTTCCTGCACCTGCAGCGCCGTCGGTGACTTTGAAGTTGTCTTTCCATCGACGGGCAAAGAAAGAGCGACGGGAGAGGAAGAGAATTTCACAGCAGTGTATGTGCGGCAACAGCGCGGATTGGGAAACACGAGTGAATCGAGAGTGGTTATTGCGCAAACTCCACTTTTTCTGATTTCAAAGCCTTGGAGTAGTTTTTGCTTAAATGTCTCTAGATAGGTCTAGATAATAAAGATAATTAACTGCTCTCTCACGTCTTTTTACTAGAAATTTACATTTAATTCTACTGGATTTCTTGGATTTTGTTAACATTGTTCATACAAGGCAGTCATAATTATTATAGTATTACTTGCATCGCGAGCATTAATAAGCCCTGGGCAGTGCTGTCATGTTGTTAATTGGAAGGAGAAAAGTCTTTCAAACTTGGGAATAGAGCGTATAGGGAAAAAAACATAAAGCCTTAGTCATAAATAGTGACTCGAACACGTGTAATAGTGCTTAGTAGTATATGGGATCCTGTGTTGTTTTCCCAGAGAATGTTAGTTCCTGGAAAGCAAGAGGTGAGCCATACCCAATAAATATTTAATAATTCCTCTGCGTTGAATTACTATATGTTCTCTAAATTATACAATATTGAAATACTTTAATTTTGTTCATCTTTGTGTTCCTAAGCTCATATGCCTGCTTGCAAGCTGCACTAATGGGCTTCAAAAGAAAATCTCAAACTTTGGGATTCACCAGTTTACAGTGAAGCAAACATTTGCTTTGCCATCCCAGGTACCTGGGCTCCAAGCAGCCTCTCCCATTTATCCAGTGTATAACCTTGGGCAAGTCACTTACCCTTTCCCAGCTATAGTTTCCTATTTTGTAAAATGCCAATAATATTCCTCACCTTATGGAAGAATGAAACAACATTTGGAACTTATCCCACTGCCTGGAGCACATGAAGTTCTTCATAAATGTTGTCTTCTGCTTCTGTCTTCCTTTATTTCTAGGAATCCTCAACTCTGGGATGTTTCAACATTTTTTTTTTTTTTAAGTTTAAAAATCCTGGGGTGCCTGGGTGTCTCAGTGGGTTAAGCATCTGCCTTCAGCTCAGGTCTTGATCTCAGCGTCCTGAGATCCAGTCCCACATTGGGCTTTCTGCTCAATGGGGAGTCTACTTCTCTCTCTCCCTCTGCCTGTTGCTCTCCTTGCTTGTGCTCTTTCTATGTCAAGTAAATAGAATCCTCATTAAAAAAAATCCTGTGCAATCTTATTTTCCATTCATTCATTCAACCTCATTTTGTTGAAGAACCTCAGATGCTGCCCTATATATATTGAAAGTGAGGAGCTGACCCTTTGAGGGTGGGAGTGGGCAATACTTCGGGTTTTCAGGTTTTTCCTATTGGTAAGAACCCATCACAAGGTCATATCATGGTGAATTGTACTTCCCAGTCCACTTATCGTTCTAGCTCTGTCCTTAATGTAACATGATTACGTTGAAAAGAAATAAAGGGAGTTCTGTGAGGGTGCTCATCTCTCCTGTTTACCCTGACTGCATGCTCCCAGCTCAGTGCCTAGCAGAGTGTAAGGGTTTCACAACTGTGTGTTAATTTAAAAAAATTTTTTTTAAAAAGATTTTATTTATTTGACAGAGATCATAAGTAGGCAGAGAGGCAGGCAGAGAGAGGGAGGGGGAAGCAGTCTCCCCGCTGAGCAGAGAGCCCGATGTGGGGCTTGGTCCCAGGACCCTGAGATCATGACCTGAGCCCAAGGCAGAGGCTTAACCCATTGAGCCACCCGGGCACCCACAAGTATTTGTTAATTTAAATGCAGAATGTAATGAAGTTATTCTTCAGGTCACATCCTTTATATATAAATATATATATTCATGATGAAAGGAACTTGGGATTCTAAATGATGGCCCTACTATGTATTAGGGTTGATAGAGGTTATTAAAGAAGCAAAGCTTAGGTAGACTTTATTACCTATTGATTTTGCCCTCCTGATAAAGCAGTCTTAGCACATGTATAAAGCCAAGTTGAAGCAGCAGCTTCACCACTAGGGGCCTCCTCTGCATAGTGTATCACCCTGGGCTGGCATTTATTGCCCATTATTCTGTCCTTTAAGGTAGCAAAGGAATTAAACTTCTTCGGTTCTTGACACAGAATACTTTATTACAAAAGGGCAACCCTGTGTGAAAAGCATTACCAAAGGCCTAAAAATAAATGAAAGCCATCTCAAATGATGGATTTGGTACCATTTTAGAATCACTTTAGAGGTTTAAAGGAGATTTGAGGATGGGCTTTTTACACTGCATATCCTTATATTCAAATATATGATTTTAAAAATTTTCTAATAAAGCAAATGTATGATTTTGTTGTATTATCTTCAAGTTTTTAGGTATGTCTTTGGTGAAGCTTATTTTTTAATCTTTTACTGTGTTTAAAATTGCTTTATCTCCTAAATATGTACTTGCAGCACTAACAATAATACAAGTTGTTTCTCAAGGAATGCTCTCCTGCTAGTAGAAGCTTCTGGGGTCTCCTTCCTTCCTTCATCTCTCTCCCTTTTCCTTCTTTCCTCCCTCTCTACCTCCCCCCTTCTCTCTCTCTCTCTCTCTCTCTCTCTCTCTCTCTCTCCCCCTTTCTTTCTTTCTTTGGAGACCATGTTAAATCCCAACTTTAAGAAATATGTTTCATTGAATTCCAAGATGCGTCATTGAAAGGCACTTTTCTTCTGTGAGTTTTTGAAAAGACCTCTTATTTCGAAACTCTAATTTGAATGAAGTTAGTCATTGAGACGGTTGAACAACTCAAAGGTGTGTTGGTGTTTTTGTCAGATGTAATTTGCTATTTGGTAGAAAAAAATACTGACAATATATTTAAGCACACATTATTACTGAAAATATTGCCATATTGTTTGCAAATGAATAAGAGAATATTCCAGGTTTTCTGTGGCATTTAATTATAGTGGCAAACTAAACATCATCGGTTTTTAAAGTAAAATTAACAACAGTTAGAAAAGAGTTAGAGCATTGTATTGTAGGCCCAAACTCTTATCAAGGGGTTTCTTCTCTTAGCAGAACGCTTCTGAATTTAAAAAGTAATTGGACATTCAATTCTGACTTTTACATGGTGAGATTTTAAAACAAGGCAATCTGTTTTTCACTATTTTTCTTCCAAGGTCTGGATCTGGACTCTTTAGGGAACTGCATAAGAGGAATAACTTTTGTATAAAGGTCATAGATAATTTTTATTATCACTTTTCTTTGATTAAGTGAATTATGTCTGGATTATGTTTTGGATTCTGAGCATATCAAAAAGTTACACAGATCCCGTCTGCATAAACTAATACTTTTCCGGAACAGTAAGAGTACTGTTTTCACTGTCACACATTCAGCCTGCGAGGGTGTGGTGTCCCCCTGTCTCTCCTTCCCAGGTTGATGCTGGGTGTAAGCCACAATGATAGGTCTATAGCTATATCTGGGATGAGGGATTTTAGTTTGGGCCAGAGCCCCTGAGCTCACCGAGATTATAGAGGCTTGAGGTGGCAGGAAATGAACGTCTTTATACCTGGGAGTCATTTTTAGGACCCACCGCGGGGGAGGTGCCTCCTGGAGGGACAGAATTGGTAACTGTTTGCTAGAGTTTGCAGTGGAGTGTTTGGAACCTATCACTTAGTGAAACATCACCTTGCCACATAGATGATTTTTGTTGTTGATTTTAGACAATGTTAAATGTAACATTTGGTTATCCTGGGGTCAAATATGATACTTTGTTTAATTATCACACACAGGGATGTTTGAGTTGATGTAGGAAGAGGGAAGCAAGAGGCAGGGAGGAGGTAGAGGGAACTGTCTATTTCTACCCAGCACTAGGGCCTGCCTGATTTTCATGTTTCCACGTGGTACAGGGCTATGCAGCTTAACAATAGGCGTTGTTCACTTGTGACTTTGAGGTTGCTCTCATCTGCTCTGTTAATGCGATTACTGATATGGTGGTTTTCGACCTGGGTCCTGGGTACTCTCAAAAGTGACTTTCTAACTTCTGCCTCCCATTTGTTAGAGGTTTGCTAAATTTAATGCATCAGTTAATGCATGTAAACAGAGCTGCTGCCAGCCCACGGGGTACCCCTTGGTGGCATCATAAACAGGGAGTGAACTGGACTTCAGCCTCACTCACCTCCTGCTGGGAGCTCTCTTGTGTGGCACCATGTACACAACCGTGTGCGATGCTCTTATCTGGAAAAGTGCCTGGCACATAGTAAATATCACTGTTGGTGGTGGTGGTTATTATTTTTGTATTACTGATGGGATTGCTTTCAGGGCAGATCATTTTAGTACCACAGTAATCTGGAACAGATGATTCAGGTGAATTTAGTGCTTGTAATAACATTTCGAAGGTAAGTGATTCATTTCAGCTTTCTTCTTGCACTTCCATTATAGTTCTCCTTGAATGATAAAAATGGCTAACACTTAGGGGCCCTTACCCACCTAGCAGCTGCTCTGCTAAGCGTGGCCGTGAGTCATTCATTAAATCAGCACAGCTACCTCAGGAAGCCTGCACTCTTAGGATTTGCAGTTTACAGATGGGAAAACTAAGGTTTAGAGGTTGTGTTGCCTGCCCCAGTGCGGTTTGTGAGTTCTGTGCCTAGGCCTTGGGTTCACATCTAGCCTTTCTGGTCTGTGACTTGAGCTCCTAACCTCTGTGCAATCTTCGAGGACATGGAGAAAGGGGAACCCTCTTACACTGTTGGTGGGAATGCAAACTGGTGCAGCCTCTCTGGAAAACGGTATGGAGGTTCCTCAAAAAGTTAAAAGTAGAGCTACCCTATGACCCAGCAATCACACTGCTAGGTGTTTACCCAAATAGGAAAATACAAATTCAAAGGGACATATGCACCCCAATGTTTAGAACAATGTTATCCACAACAGCCAAATTATGGAAATAGCCGAAGTGTCCATCGATTGATGAATGGATAAAGAAGATGTGGTGTGTGTGTGTGTGTGTGTGTGTGTGTGTGCCCGCAAGATAATGGAATATCACCCAACTATAAAAAAGAATGAAATCTTGCCCTTCAAACTTGCCATGACATGGATGGAGCTAGAGAGTATTATGCTAAGTGAAATAATTCAGTTAGAGAAAGACAAATACCGTACTGTGGAACTTAAGAAACAAAACAAATGAGCAAAGGGAAAAAAAGAGAGGTAAACCAGATAACAAACTTTACCAGAGGGGAGTTGGATGGGTGGTGGGATGGATGAGAAAGGTGATGGGGAGTGAGGAGGGCATCTGCTGAGATGAGCATTGAGTGATGCATGAAAGTGTTGAACACCTGAAACCGATATTACCACTGTATGTTAATTGGAATTTAAATAAAAACTTAAAAAAAAAACCCTTTGTGCCATCTTTTCTGGCACGAGTACTCACTGCCTTAGCAGTCTAGAAAACATGTTAGTGTTCCGAGGGTTCACAGAATGTGAAAACTTTGATTTTCTTTAGATTATTGTATTTATATCCATTTCTGGACACGATGGAGCAAGATGACAAATGAATTTTTTTCAGGAAGTCTGCTTCAGCATTTTTTATTTACAGATTTTTGTGTGTAGCTTTTTCTAGTAGCTCGAAATACAATACAATGTGGTACAACTTATTTCTGTACAACATTTAACTTCCTATCAAGGTACTTTGCCAGCATGTTATAAACAGAATATATGAATAAAATCGAGTGTGTGGGTTGCAGAATATTAAGGTGTGAAGCCTGGAATCAACCATCCATGCGTTCATCAACACATATTTATCATTTGCCCCTTAGATTAAGGTATGCTGCTGGACACTACAGAAATGGCAAGCAGTGGAAGACAGCTTGAAAGACAGTGGAGAGGAAAGTGTTTGAGCCTTGGGAACTAGGCAGTCCTGGGGTCTGAATCCCAGCTCTACCATTGCCTGACTGGGACTCCTGTTCTCATCATTGAACATCTCTGAGTGCTTAGCTTCTTTGTGTACATGAGGGCGTGGGGGGTAATCATACCTTATAGGATGTAGAAAGAATTAAAGGAGTGGTTTGAAAGGAAAGAGCCAAGCCACCAGACATAGTAGGTGCTACGGACAATGGTGTTCTTCCTCTTCTTACTTCTTGCCCTCTTTTCTTTTCCAAAGATTTATTTATTTATTTGAGCGAGCGAGAGAGAGAGACGGAAAGGGTGCATGTGTGCGAGCCTGAGACCAGGGGGAAGGGGCAGAGGGAGAGGGGAAGTAGACTCCCCACTGAGCACGGAGCCCCTCGCAGCAGCATTATTCATCCCAGAACCCTGAGATCATGACCTGAGCTGAGATCAAGAGTTGGACCCTTAACTGACTGAGCTAGCCAGGAGCCTCATTCCCCTCTTCCTTTTTATCTGTCTCTTTTCATCCTTTCCCTTTTCTCTCTCCCTGCCCACCACACCCCCCCCCCCTTAGGGGGGCATGGTACAGAAAGAAATATCCAAAAGAAAAAAAAAAGAAAAAATATTTAAATTTAAGGTAGAGTGTGATGAATTCATTTAAAATGTTACTTTCTGGGTCTCCCTCTTGGGGCCTGGGACAGATGTGGTGTTGGGTGATCCGTGAGCTGGTGCTGGTGTAGGGTTCCTGTCACACTGGGTGCCTACCCGGGCCGGCCAGAAGACAATGAATTCCAGGAGACAAAGGGAGCTTGGAGCTCAGGATAGGTGCCTTATTACGTGCTTCTAGCTCCTTGGTCTCCTACTGTAGGGTTTTTCCAAAAGCAGCATGCTCTTTTAGCAAGGAGCTAAGTCAGAATTATTGTTGCCCGTTCCTCTCTAGATGGTCAAGACGTAGCTGGAATCACAGGAAAACAAAACTTTTTTTTTTTTTTTTAATTTGTTTCCAGTTGGAGGTGTGGTTAATACCCCCAGATCTGTTTCACAGGAAGGTAAGCCAGGGCACAGGGCTCAGTATAGAGTCCTGCTGTCATTTCTGTAGAGTGGGCTGTGTTTTAAGATCAGGGAATGTTTTTAGAGAGATGTGCCTAGTGGTTTTATGATAATGGGCCACCTTGTTTGGTGTCCAGGGTAGATGCTATGTGCAGTAGGGAGGAAATGAGGGTTTTACAAAATCATTACAGTTCGGGACTGTCTACCTCAGCCAGGAGCAGGAGGCTTCGACTCATTATTTATTATGCTTTGGCACAGAGACATAAACCAGCCCTTCTGTGAATAGGCACACAGAACCTACCCCGGTGCAAGAGAAGCTTGATTCAGAATTTTTAAAAAATGCAAAACATTTAAAAAGAGTATCAAATTGAGGAACAGTCAATCTAAAACAAGTTACTGCAATTTTCAGAAGCCCATTTTATGGAATTAGTAGAGTTTATTGAAATGGACAAGCAAACTTAACAACAACAGCAACAACAGAAAGATAGCTTAGTGGAAAGAATAGTCCTTGAAATGAAATCCAAGTTAGTTTATATGGTTCTTGGGAGGGTTAGAGGAAGGAGGGTGTGTGCTGAGCGCTCTAAGTGAGGAAGTACAGGAACCAGGGGACTGCATGAGAAAACAGTACCTTGGTGAACAGGGTTGGCAGTGGGAGTCCATTCACCCAGCTTCACAGCTCCGCTCCTTCTTCACTGTGTGATCTTGGGCAAGTTCATTAATCCCTCAGAGCCCAGTTTTCTCATCTATAAAACGAGGGCAATAGTTCTTACCATATTGGACGGTCTGCTGATTGATTTAGATAATGTATGTAAACTGCTTAGCACATGGTAAATATTGCATATCAGTGGTTATTACTACAAAGACCCACAGGAAGGATGCATGGAAGAGAAGACAAGGATCAAGGAGCTTTTGGAAGACCAGGAAGAGCATCCTGTATCTTCCCTGGACCTTGACTTTTCTAATTCTACTCTTGGATAGTTTTAATGTATCAAGTTCTAGATGATTGTAAGCATATATGTCTTGAACACCCACCATGTATATGTTACTATGATAAGATGCTTGGGTATGGACACCAAGCCCAGAAAACCACCTTTGGTATGCTTATGTAACTTCCAGTTTTAGATCGAAAGGAACAAGGTGGTGGCTGGGACTTAATGTTGAATAATGAATTCCTACTGTCCCCTGGCTACTTTAATTAGCTGTCCAAAGGAGAGTAGCAGTCCTTTTCTTATTTCCTATCTATTATATACACAAATGGATAGGAAATAACTACTTCCTTTTGGCTATTATAGATGTAAGTAGCTCAAAATACTCAGGATACTTTTGGATATCTTATTTGCATAGAAATAGGATTTATTTAAATGCCACTGTGGCTACATAATGAGGAACCAAGGGAGGAGACTTGTGTTCTGGGGGGAATTTCTTAGGATGTACCTATGACGTCTGAGCTCCAGCTTCCACCTAAAGCATGTTCTTTGGTGGTTCCTTTTGGTTTTTCACTCATGGCCCATAGATTTCTGGGCCTGAATAACAGGGGTGAGGTCAGTTTGAAGTGTGTGTGTGTGTATCTCCAGATGGAGGTGTCGACAAGTTGCTATAGAAAGAGACTAGATTGGTAGAGAAAGGATTCCAGAGCTGACTCAGTCTGTGGGGATGAATACATTCTTAATCCCTAAAGTAGGAATTTAATCATTGAGACTCAGGCCATTTGAATGTAAAGCAATGACATTTATGGGCTGTGAATGCATTCATCAATCCAAATGGTGGTCGAAGCCAAAATCTGAGCATAGCACTAGTAACCTTGTTGGATCAAGTAAGCTGATTCAACATCTTGGGTCTTGAGTTGTCTCAAAAATGGTTTTTCTTTGAAGAGAGTATGTTGTTCACTCAAGTAATTAAAAATCTTGAGGATGTTTTCCATGAATATCCTTTGGGAATAGAGGAAAATTTATCCAGCTGCACTGGAATTATCTTTCTGTCTTCCGAGAATGAGTCTGAACGAATACCTGGGTCATTATTAGTGTGGAACAGAGACATGAGAATACTTCTTTAGACTTTTCATTCAGGACCGATGCCTTCATGTTCATGTTCTGGGAGAAATGAGGTAGGAGTAGTTGTAGGAACTGTAAGCTTTTTGGATTCTCTCCCACTCAAGACAGTGACCTCAGGAACTGACTGTAGAAATGATTTGCTCACTACCTGGACTATGCTTTCTTTTCCATCCTTTCAAGATGGTGAATTTTATTGATGGCCATAGGGTGACCAGTGAGTATTTATACTTTCCACCAGTGTGAGGCGGTAGGAGGCGGGTATTGGTTCTTTATAGAAGCTTCTGGTGGCTGGAAGTCATGAGGAGGTGTTTGTTTGACTTGTGGTGATGGTCCAGCTCAGGGTGAAGAGACATGGGAGGCACCTGCTTCTCTAGATTCCTTTCCCTTTTCTCTATAAGTGACTGTTTGATTATTCTTGGGGCAAATGTCATGCCAGGGTGAAATGGACAGGTATTACTGTTTCTCCTAATCACTTAGGAATGAGGGTCAGAGAATGAATGGAGGAGCTTTGAATAAAGCTGGCCATGTTTATTTTATCTAGATGAACTGGAAGTCTTTGAAATGGCAACAATGCATATTTGAAAGAGATGCATGGGCCCCGGAGGATTTGTAGACTTCATTTAATAGTCTTGTTCATGACTTGCTGGAGTTGGAAATCACAGGAGAATCATTGGTTGACAAAAATACATCAACAGGATAAGTGTTTTCTGAGATCATTTGGTCTAACATAAGTATTTTGCAGAAATAATAGTGCCTTAGAGATCATTTTGACCGTATCTGTGTTTTGCAGATGAACAGAAAGAGGTCCAGAGAGGCACAGTGACTTATCTAGGATGACCCAGCTATTTAATAGAATTCCATTATTAGGAATGGAACTCAGGTCCATTGTTTCCGTAATGTGTCATCACAAGGCATGATGACCAGCTGGCAGGTAATTTTAGATGCCCCTACAACGATGCTGCCTAAATACCTGCCCACTCTCGGGTTGTTTAGAATCTGGTTATGGCAGTCCTGCTGTGTGCTTGGCACTGTGCTCAGGGCTAGAGGTACATCGATGAAAAGACAGGGGTTTCTGACTTTAAGCAGCTCGCAGTAGAGTGAAGTACAAAGCAGGGAATGTATTGTCAAGCTGCGGCTTAATGACATGTGGGGATAGTAAGTTCTCAGGGCCCACTGTGAGGCCAAGGGCATTGGTTTTTATTTCCTGTTGACTTGACAACATCAGAAGGGGAAATCGCGGCAACCAGCTTTGTGGGTCCAATGGACTCTAAATGCTCTCAGCTTCATTTGTGCATATCCAGCTAACGGGTTAAAATGTGAAATCTTTTGTTCTTTGCACTTCGAATCTATGCTTTTTCTGGAAAGACTTGGTAAGAACAGTTCTAGAGGAATTTGTTTGAGGACACAAATGAAAAATGGAATTGTTTGTGCCAAAGAGAAGTAAGATGTGGATATGAGTATCATTGTAGCTAAGTCGGGGGTTGAAAAATTGGTTTTTCAGGTAAAACGAGGCCCGTTTTATCCTGGGAATGCGGAAGTGGGAGAAGGTTAGGAAGAAATCCACTCTGTGCTAAACACGATTTGAAGTACTTTATTTGTGGAATTTTTTAAAAACCCATGCAATTATATTTGAGGAACTGAGATTTTTATCGATGAACTACCTCAGCGGGGTTAGATCACTATGACAGGCAGAACCAGCGTTTGAATGTAGGTCTGTTTGTCACGAAAGCTCCTACTTGCAAAACTGTCACTGTACCTCTGTTAGTACCAGGCATTACATGATGGCAGGCACTGTCGTTGCTTCTGTGTCCTCAGATCACGTAGACTCCTGGAGCATAGAGATGGTACTTGACATAGTTTTTCAGTGCATCCCAAGGAGTATGTAGCACAGTGTGTAGGCACAGTGGGTTCTCTGTGCTATGCATGGAATGAACAAATGCAGCCACTTAAAAGTCAACAGGCTTAGTAAGCAAGTGGGTTCATGAATGGGCAAGTTGCCTTCTAGGATCTTTGTATTTGCATGCAAAGCCGGCCTTGGAGAAACCGAACAGATAACCCACCTTTAGAAATCTCTTCCTGTGATTTGCAGTTCATAAACATGCCTGTTTTTAACTATATTCCTGTGTGCTGTTTGCTTACTTTGTGTTTTCTTAAAAGCTACCTATGAACAAATTATATATTCATAATCTTGTGGCAGGCTGGGTGGATTTAATAGTCAGGAATGCTTCCAACACATTAAGTGTTCTTGAGCATAATAAAAAGGAGGACTAATTATCTAACTGAAAAGATTATTACAGAGATATTGGACATCTTGACTCAGTGGGATTTTTGACGGCAGCAAGAGTGGTTAGGAAAAGACAGCTCTGAGAAACAGCCAAGATGAGTGTTTTGAACCGAGTTATTTTATTAAATCTATGGTGTGGGTGTACCTATAAGAAAGAGGACAGGACTAAATAATGCATGGAGTGTCTGGGGTTGGAGTGGTAATTTGAAAGTACGTGGCTGGTGTTCGCAGTTGGAGCCTGTGAGGTTTTACATTTAATGACTATACCTTTCCAGGAGCCATCTGTCTCTCTCTTTAATAAGCAATATTCCTTATCAGGCCTGATTTGTGTACATTGATTACACCATTATACTTGTTAAATATTAAAGCATTTTTCCCCCTTGTGTAAAGTCTAATTAGGCAAAATGTTCAGCGCAAGCCCAGCATTATCATTCAGAATCACAGCCTGGTCATTACCTGCGACGTACCTCAGGTTCCTGATCATTTGTTTTTTGTTCCCGCCCCACCCCCCCTTCTATCAGAGTCCAGTGTAACAAACATAGTGCCTGGAAGTTTGATGAGGTGTTCAGCACTGTTGAGCTGTTAAGAAAGGCCCTACTACAAAGATTATGAAACCTCTTAAAAATGAGTGGAGAAATTTATTATCTATAGTTTGCTGCATGAGTCAGGCTTCTGAACAGATATGTCTGATAAAATTAATTTTTACTAAATTAAAGAATCTTAAAATAGTTTGAAAGGATAAAAATACAAGTTACTATGATGTCTGGAAGAAGGGAAAGCCAGTCAGGAAGTAGCTGCATGTTCTACATACTTCTGATAAAAAGAATTGTCCATCTCAAGCCTCTGTCCCTAGAAGGGCCATATGGTAATCCATTATGATCCTTTTCAACTTATTTCTTCTGTAAGACTAGTTCAAAAATTTATTTGCATCACTGATTTAATAGCAAGCATTTAATTAGTCCAGGGCCCAAGATAAGATTATTAATCACTCTGATATGTTTGGTAAGTTATCTCACCTCATTTTGGGACAACCGCTGTAATGGATGTTGTCTTTTTTCTTTTTCTTTTTTTTTTTAAGGTTTTCATAATACTTTCTCATTTATTGTTTAAATTTCTAAAAAAAAAAAAATCTACATTCTACCATGAACGTGCACAAACACACAGGCACATGTGTGCACACATGTGTGATCGGGGCTGATTGGGCGTTGGGAATAGGCCCAGGTTATTGCATGATATTCTCAACGAGAAGAGCTTTCAAGCTGTAAGTTTCATGTGATGTATGTTATCAGGCAAATAGGTTTTTCCCTCTCAGTAGCCCCAGCAGCTCACCTTGGGGTTTTTGAAAGTGCATTTATCCCTTTACAGTTGCAAATAGCAGTGGCATTGCGTCCTCTTTATGCACTGTGGGAAGCAGTCTGAATATCTCCTTAACGTGAGAATTTATTTTGAGTTGTTTTTGAGTATAGGCAAATCAAAACGACCTTTGGCTCTGGATTAAAATACAGATACAGAGATCAAAGAATGGAAGGAACTTAAAGATTTTCCCAAACTTTTCTGCTTCCCAAATGGGCAAGCTGCCATTCAGAGAGACGAAGGGGTTCAGCCAAGTTCACATGGGTATTAGCAGCAGGAACTGGAGCTCTGTTGTCCCACCGCACTTTCTCTTCAGGACAGTCCGAGACCCTTGGCAGAGGACGGCGACTGGACCATTTCCCGTATCCCAGGCCCTTCACAGGTATAGGGTGCCCTTGGCTTGGGTAGGTTAGAAAATGTCTGAAGGAAGGATTGCTTCCTTACAACCAGCTGAAGACAGAGAGGCTATAATCTGAATCTAGGTGGGGTTACAGAAGAATTTACATTTTATGTTTGCTAATTGGCATATTGCTAGAAACTGAGAACTCAGAATCAATGCCTGCATTTGAGAATCTCGGCGTTCAGTGGGGAGTTAGCAGGAGAGGAGATAGCTGTCCGGGGA
The DNA here is from genome assembly GCF_922984935.1 of Meles meles. Lineage (NCBI taxonomy): Eukaryota > Metazoa > Chordata > Mammalia > Carnivora > Mustelidae > Meles > Meles meles. Next base: position 170,738,407 of record NC_060067.1, on the reverse strand, counting down.
TGGCCAGGGGAAGGTCAGCTGCCACTAGGCCAGACTGGGGCCCAGCTGGAGAGTCAGGTACTCTGTTTCAGAGGCCCAGAGCCTGCTGTTTTCAGCCTGTGATGGCCATTATCAGGCCCCAAGGAAGTCATTGAACCCCAGGCCCCAAGGTTGAGGCAGACCCAGCAGGCACAGGGGTTAATTTACGTTGACAAATAATTACGGAGATGCTTAATGACAAGGATGTGGGTCAAGCACGTGGGGTCTAAGCCCAGTGTGTTTGGGTTAACTATCTGCCACATACTAGCTGTGGAGCTTAAGCAAGTTACCTTACCACTCTGAGCCGCACTTGTTTTGTCTATAACACGGAATAAATAGCAAACATTTATATTATACTCACTACGTGACAGCTGCTGTCTCAGAGCTTTAGGAATATTCGCTCGTTTTTTTTTTTCCATTTTATTTATTTTTTCAGCATAACAGTATTCATTCTTTTTGCACAACACCCAGTGCTCCATGCAAAACGTGCCCTCCCCATTACCCACCACCTGTTCCCCCAACCTCCCACCCCTGACCCTTCAAAACCCTCAGGTTGTTTTTCAGAGTCCATAGTCTCTTATGGTTCGCCTTATTCGCTCGTTTAATCCTCACAACAGTGCTATGAGGTGGGAACTACCATTACTCCCACTTTACAGATGAGGAGACTGAGGCCCAAGAAGGTCAGTGTTATCGCTCAAGGTTACACAACTATTAAGGGTCAGAGCTGGGGTTTGAGTCTTGGCCTCTGTTGCTCTTTAGCTCTCTCCTATGCTGCCTATCACCAGAATGAAGATTTTTTGTGAGGATCAAGTGGCATAAACATATAAGTATCAGCTGTCATCGTGAGTTGTAATAAAGTTAATATTGCCTTAATAACAACAATAAAATCTACAGGATCAGCATCTTCTTTTCCCATAGACGGACTCCATAGAAGCCAGATCGTAATCAGAAAGTTGCTTAGACTCTGACAAAGGTCATACAGAGAGAATTCAGGAGACTTTTTCCACTGTCGCTACTGCTCAGGGTTGGTATCACCAACGTAGAGTCTGCCAATGGGGTCCGCTCGCTTGAGTTTCTGGCCAGGACTCTGTCTCAGTTCCGGGGGCTTGCAGACTTTCTCTGCCCCATGTAGCTCTGAGCTACCAGTGAGCACCTCTGTAGTATTGTCCCCCTCTTGTCATCCAGACAGTTAAGGTTAGATATGCGAAGGGCATTGTCCATACTGCAGAGCTAACCACCACTACGGACAGAAGTCACTAAGAACAACACCCTGATGCTTCGAGGAAGTCTTTCAACCACAGGTGGAAGTCATTTTTTGACCAGCTTCCTCCATTTTGCGTCGAGTTTACAGCCTGGTTCTCAGAGAGCAGTCTTCTTTCCAAATTACTTTGCTGTGGAGTTTAGATATTATTTTGTTTTTGTTCTTTTACATCGTAGGCTATGAATAAATGTATGTATATGTAATGTGTGTGCACATTTTAACTTATAATAATAAAGAGAATAACCACCAGATAAACATCTAGAACGTTCTCTTTGAAGCCCCTCGCCTGTGCTTGTTGATCGCATTTCCTTCCTTCATCCTGCCCCCACACCCACCCCAGGGATGAATGCTCTTCCAAATATTGTTATTTTTTCCTTGCTTTTCTTTACAGTTTTACCACAAATGTGCATCCCCCCGTAAGGTATTGTTTTTGTCATAAGCAGCTGAGTTGGAAAGTTTTACTAATGCCTCAAGATGTACTAGATAGAAGTGACTAAAATACGTTGTGAGAAAGAGCAAAATATGCATTTTCAAAGGAAATATCTGAACATCGGGTTCACAGCTCTTGAAAATCTTCTTCACTCTGAGGGTATAGAAAGCATCAATACAAGATTTGTAAGGGGATTTATTTGGAGAAGCCGTTGCTGTGAGTCCACCTCACCCCCTTTTCCTGGAAGAAGCACGAGGTGGGGGAGCTGTTCCTCAGCCCCATCCTGGAGAGAGGTCGCCCAGAGAGCTGGGAGCGCATTGGACTGGCTCTGACTCCGGTGAGATGTTTTGGTGTTGGGCTGAGTGGGGAGCAGCTGCGATAGGGCTACCCTCACTGCCAAGTTTGTTGGAGTGATTGTGCAGTTTTCCCATGGACCAGATGTAGCCCATGCAGGGATGGAGAGCCAGCCAGGAGCCGTTCGACCTCTGCCCAAGTGACACAGTCAGCAGAGAGATGATCAAGTGAATTTTAGGGGCTTGGGTGGGGGTGGCAAATGGAGGACTTGAATGCATCACTTATATCACAAGGATTTTGAGGGGAGCCCCTGGAGAACCCATAAAACTACCCAAAAGAGACAGGGAGTCGGGTTTAAGTAGCTACTGGTTCAGAGAATGCGAAGCCCTCTGTGCTGGTGAGGATGCGTTTGCCTGCATGTAAATGAAAGAACAATGGTAACACAAAATAGAAGTTTATTTCTCTCTTATGTAGAGTAAGTCAGGACATAGGCAATTTGTGGAAAGGATGGTGGCTCCACACAGTTAGGAGGAACAAGTCTAGTTCACTGCTCCCATGGCCCTGAATGTGTCCTCAGGCTCATGGTCGGGGGAGCTGCTAAAGCTCCAGCCATCATGTCATGTTCCAGGCAGCTGGAGGAGAGAAAGGGCAGAGGAAAGGTCTGCTGCCCTATCTCTTTTAAGGATCCTTTCAGAGTATACCCCCATTATTTTCACTTGTATCTCATTAACCAGAGTTTAGTCACGGGTTCACATCTTGCTCTGAATGAAGCCAAGAAATCCAAGTTTGTTGTGGGGCAGCAATGGGCCTAGCTTAAAGTTTGGATTCTTTTTGTAAAGACAAAGGGGCTACTGGGTCTTGGGAGGCAGCAGTGGCCCCTATCATTTTATTTTAATGGCAGTTGCAGTCAAATAACAGCAGCTAGCAAGCAGGGCAGGAAGTGGGTTGAAAAGATAGAGGCCGGCAGCCTGCCTATACACATCCTAGCTGGGGGTATGGGGTGGAGCAAGAAGTCCCCCTTTTTTTTTTTTTTTTTGCCTTACTGAAAGGGTCCATTAATATATCAACCTTTACATTTCATTTCCTGAATCACAATTGTGTTTTGTGATTTCAACTAAATTCAGGATTTTGTTACCTGGAAGTGGCAGAGAATTATGGGGCCTGCTAGAATTTCCCTTGAGTAGCAAAGGGAAAATATACCCCTGAATAGTATATGAATTTCAACTTGATAAGATGTTTTTTTGAATATTTTATATATTTATTTGACAGAGATCGCAAGTAGGCAGAGAGGCAGGCAGAGAGAGAGGGGGGAAGCAGGCTCCCCGCTGAGCAGAGAGCCCGATGTGGGGCTCGATCCCAGGACCCTGGAATCATGACCTGAGCCAAAGGCAGAGGCTTTAACCCACTGAGACACGCAGTCGCCCTGATAAGATTTTTATTATACATAAATACTATGCCTTTTCCATACCTAAAAAATTAAGAATCAGCCTGTAAAATCACCTAATACCCAGACCATATTTAAGTTTTTCTTATTTTGTAACTGGTAATGGATGTCAAGCAGATTCACTGTGGTGATCATTTTGCAATATATACAAATATAGAATCAATTACATTGTGCACCTGAAACGAATATAATGTTATATGTCAATTATACTGAAAAAATGCATACTCTAACCTAGTAAGTCTGCTTATGAGGGTTTATTCTTAGGAGAGCATCAGACTATTATGCAAAGATACAAGTGTAATGTAGGAGAGGTGTGTGGATGGGTGTGTGGATGGGTGAAGTAGGTGATGAGGTTAAGAAGGGCACTTGTGATGAGCTTCAAGTGTTGTGTGGAAGTGTGGAATCACTACATAGTGCACCCGAGGCCAATATTACACTGCATGTTCACTAACAGGAATTTAAATAAAAACTAAAAAAAAAAAGATATAGGTAAATCATGTTCATTGAAGCCTTATCTATAGAAAAAAATTCTAAATACCAATCAATAGGAAATGGTTAAAACATTATGGTACCTCCTGAGAAAGGAATTATTAGAAGTCCTTAAAAATGATGATATAGATGATTACTGATGTGAAAATATGATTAAAATACATTGATGAGTAAAAAAAAAAGAATTTTCCCTATGTCAAAAAGTATCTGTTTCTTTGAATCTCATTTGCAAAAGCTGAGCATGTGCGTTAGCTGTATTCCAGATGTGTGGAAAAGCATGCGTAGATTAGCATGTAGTGTTACTCTGTCAGCAGAAGGACCTAAACCTCTCAGCACACACACTCCCTTATGCATTTCCTCCATTAAAGATGAAAAGTCTTAGGACGCCTGGGTGGCTCAGTGGGTTAAAGCCTCTGCCTTCAGCTCAGGTCATGGTCCCAGGGTCCTAGGATCGAGCCCCGCATCGGGCTCTCTGCTCAGCAGGGAGCTTGCTGCCTTATCTCTCTCTGCCTGCCTCTCTGCCTACTTGTGATCTCTGTCTGTCAAATAAATAAATAAAATGTTAAAAAAATGAAAATTCTTTTTTAGGAATTGAGGAGGTTAGTGAAAATCCATATCGATATAAAACATTGTGTGTCACACGGCTGCTGACTCCTCAATCAGAAAGCTTGAGACAGTGGAGTCTGACTTGGTGGTTATCTTGGACAGGGAATTGATTTATTCTTAATAATGGAAAGTACAGGTCTTTGAAGTGAGAAATAATAAATCTATTTTACACTTAAATAGAATTTCACATTGACCATTGGTAGAGCGTGGCCCTTAGATGCGATTTTGTGATGGTAACATGCTGTGAGGAGCATGTTCCAAGTTGACAAGAATGCTTTGTAAAACTGTGTATTTAGAATATATGGATAGGATTGATTTAACTTAAGTCAGGTTTACTGGACACCTTCCATAGGAAGCACTGCCATGTGAAACAAAAGGAAGAGAAAACTGAGTTTGACAGGCTCCCCTGACCTGATCTCCCCAGCTCTGTCCAGATGTTCTACTTTTTGTCAAATTCTGTGATTAATCGTCAGAAATCCTCTTTCGCTGCTACCCCATTCCCCAATATGTCAGTATGAGGCGGGGGTTAAGAAGAATCATCATGATACTTTGTGAAAGTACAGGTACTTCCCTTTTTAGTTATTACTCTTATATCCTCTTAATACTTCCAAAATGAATTTGAGATGTCTACATGATCTACTTTCAGAAAGAGCAAATTAAGAACAACAACAAATCCAGTACAGTCAAAGCTATGTCACCAAACTTTTCTTCATAGGCTGCGGTAATACACGGGTATACAGATCGCAGTTCATACAGCGAGGTAGTGTGTTTCACAGTGACATAATTTATAGAGATCCACATATGTAACTTTTTTGCAACTTGGTCTATTGCCAAAAGTAAAGCGTCTGTGAATACTTCTTGCTTTTGATATCTATTGTGAACTCTTGAACCTTGACGTTATTTTTGTTTATTCTTTTAACACATGCTCATCAAGCCTTTGCTATGTGCCCTGCATTGTCCTGATGCTGGGGGGAAACCACGTAAAGACACAGCTGCTTTTGATTCTAATTTCAGGGTCAGGGAAATTTAATATCTAAGTGAAACGAAAGGTCAGCCACTGGCCAGTTAGGATTTGTTTTCATGTTCTGGTTTTCAAGAGATGGTACTTGAACCCAGCAGCTAATTCTGGGACATGTTTTATGGCAGCTGACAAATAGGGTTAACCACAATAGACAATTATTGATCTTACACTGGTGTGTCCTGTAGAGACACTCTTAAAAACTCTCTGCTTTTTTACTTTAGGAAATTAAGAAGAGTCTTTTTGAGTGCAGATTTGTTAGTTCATAACCATCAAAGCCAGTAGGAAGAATACAATTAGCCACAGCAGTAGTTTATTTGAAAACATGTAATTTTTAGCACACTAGTGCTAATCGAGATTGTAATGTTAGCTTATATCACCTGATTCTCGTAACTTGGAAGGTTGAGAATGGATTGTAAGAAAGGGTTTGGCAAATGACACTTTTTAAAAGAAACCGTCTTGTTTTCTGTGCGCTATCAACGCCTTACGGTCATACAGAATTGAATTCCAAAGGTAGAACTGCGGCATGTCCTAACAACTTGGTTATTATTTGACCCAACATTTTAATTTATTTTTTTACATTTATTTTAATTTTATTTTCTGAACTATTCGCCATGGCAATAACTTAAAAAGAAATTCTTAATATAGAATTATAGAGGATGTTGACAGGTAAATATCTGTAGTGTGTTGATTAAGAATTAAATCCTAAGCAAGAGTTTTTTTTATATTGTGGTAAAATATACATAACAAAAAATGTATCATCTTAACCACTATTAAGCTTATTTTTATCACAAGTTAGTTTGAGGCACTATGTTCTAGCCAGCCTGATGGAATTTCTTTTTCTTCTTAGAGAATTTTCACTAAAATATGCCATTTATGTTGTTGTGTAATGAGTTTATTTTCAAAGTAATAGTTTCAGACATTCTCCACTTTAATCTGGTAAATGTTGATAAGTGAAATCTACATAAACAAAAGCTCTCCGGGGTCCTGAGTGATTTTTAATGGTGCAAAGGGATTCTGAGACTCCAAGGCTGGGTAACTGCTCTTGGCCTGTAGGAATTTCTTATGGAAAGGTGGCATCACATGTTCCCTGGTCTCTAAGTCGTAAAACGGTGTGTCACAAACCCCCGTCTTGAGAGAGGTGACGATTCCCTCCTGTAAGGAAGGCCTTCCACTTTTCCACCCTCCCTAATCCCAGGGTGGCCCCTTGGCAGGGTTAGTACCCGGATGTTTCCATGTGTTCTGCTCCTCCTCTCAGGGCTATCTGTTCAAAGGCCCCCCGAGCTCCAGAATGTGTCCTGGTGGCAGAAAGAATGCATGAGGCCAAGTTCCTGTCTGTCTGAGTGTGGAGCATGAGGGCTGCTTTCAGCTGACTTGGGAACCGAGGTTCCCAGTTAGCAAGGACATTCTGGCAGGCGACAGTTAGGGTGTGGTTTGCAGGATGGTTAGAATGATGGAACACTAGAATTCCTTCACTGTTATTGACAAATAAATACCAGCAATTTAAAGGACATGCTGCTCTAGGGATACAGTCAGAGGGATGATCAGATACCGCCTGAACACTCCATGGCCGGGTGGGCTGTCACTCTTACTGGGGAGTCTATGCTGCTCTGGTCACTGGCTGGGCCTGGGAGGGACTGTTGCCAGGTGGACACACGTCCAGAGCTCTGCACACAAGGATGGTCGGTCGTCAGCTCAGAGCAATGACCTAGTTATTCCCTCCTGTGGGTCCACCTTACACATTTTCCTTTTTGCTCATTCCCCCATCCCCCACCTTTTTGATTGGGTAAATTCCATTCAGAATAGCAGCCCACTTCAACATTGTAATTCCACCCTCAGCAGGGACGTGATAAAAGTTTAACAATGCAGAACATTTCCAGTCATCTAGCATAAGCAGTTTCTCTATTAGCAATTTGATTGGAAGTCCTCCACTTTGCAAATTCTTAGTGACTGGATTTTCAAAACCCTCCACAGTGTGCCGGGGGCTGTGCCTGGAGCCGCATGTCCTGTGACCTAGTAGTTCTGTCCTGGGTCTTCATAATCCTTTGCTTGGTTGGGAGCATTCAGATATGGGAATGGTGCAATTGTGGGTCTGGAGAAGGGAGTGTGACGACCCTCAGTGTGCTTTTGACCTTGCATTTCTCAAGGAAGGGGCTTTCAGCTTTTCTAGAACCGCAGCAGATGAGAGGTGTGATTGCAGGCTGGGGGATCGCTACGTATTCTGTGGCCACCATCAGGAAGGGTTGGAAGGGTTCACCTAGGAGGTCTCCAGTCTGGTAGGCTTCCCCAGTGCCCCACCCTAAAGTTTCCCACTCTGCACACAGGGGACGGCAGTGACATCAGCACCCCAGGCCTGCTCACGTCATCTGAGCTCCCTCCAGGAGTTGAAGGATGTCAGGGGATGAAAATGATGTCATTTCCCCAAGTGCAGAATGTTGGGAACTTCTTCGTGGGACACTGTGGAGTGAGGAATGGGGCCCAGGAGACCCTCTATGCCCTGGGGAGTGTGGGATCCCCCTTCTCTGTGTGGTCAAGACAGAAGACAAGGAAGTAGGGGAAGGTCTTCCCTTCACATTCTTAGGTATGTACCCCGGCCTCCTGCAGGGGGTTGTTCCTGGGCTGGGTAGAAAAACAGTGCTAGCTTGAAGAGAAAGGAATGAAAGCCCGTCAGTTTGGGTTGGTAACACCCTCTGCCCTCCAAGGTGAAAGGAGCCTGTATCCAGCATAGCTAGCTGGCTCTCAGACATAGAATTCTCTCCTCAGCACCCTGGGTTGTCCAGTCTGAATACTTCTGGGAGCAGCAAACCCTGGCTTTACAAGGCAGTCCATTCTGAATCTGGATGGCTCAGCTGGAAAGTTTTCCGTAGTTTCTACCCATCCGTCCTCCGTTCTGCCCCTTAGAGGCACGAAGAAAAGTGAACAGGAATGGGTATCCGTCTGCACAGAAGCACTCTTTGGAAATATGCTCCGGGTGATGTGACAAGCAAGCACGCAAACACACGCATGAATCAAGGAGCAGAGACTCCTCGTCATCTCCGTGTGTTATTTTGTGTTATTTAACTCCCTTGGTTTAACAGCCCAGAGGCTTCTGAGTGTGTGCATTAGTTTTCAAAAGATATTACTTTCCTTCCTTGTGACAGTGGTACATTTCAGCTCACACTTAGCGGAATCCCATAGGTCGAATTTAACTTGCTTCTACCATGATGGAAACATCCATGGGATATTTTGTAAAAAGGAATAGAGGAAATTTGTGTTAATTGCCTTGGGGAAATACACTCAGTTTCAAAAAGAGAAGGAGCCGTTAAAAATTTTCCCTTGGTAAACTCATTTAGTAACATGACATTTGTAACCCGTAACTCCTCAGGAACCTGGGGACTTGCTTAAAGGACAGTCTTAGTTCCATTTTTTACTTCACCTTCTGGAAAGACCCAAGTTCAAGGTTGGTCAAGTCTCCTGGGATCAAGGAAAGGGTTAATTTTTTCCACAGTGCAGTCACACACACCTCAAAACATTCCAGAATTTTTTGGTAGAAATTGTAAGAAAGTATTAAAACTTGAGAAATGAATTAACAAGCCACCTTTTTATGCGGCGGCAGCGTGGCCCTGCGCTGAATGAATAGCACTTTATTCCATGACTGCATAAATCGTAGGCTGATGTAGAGCTAGCATGTGGCCTCGAACTCAATGAGGGTGTGTGTGTGTGTGTACTCAGATCAGAAGGAGCCTGTGCAAATAAGGTGGAAAAGTCCCACCTCAACTCCCAGAACCCCGACACAGAAGAATTTCGAATAAGTCTTTATCCTCAGCCCACACCGATATGTTTAGGCATTTCTTCAGGTTTCTTAAATAGATGGTTCTCGCGATGGCACTGATAATTCTTGTTATATGCACAAAGAATGCTCGGAATTTGAGCCTTCGTCCTCGTTCACTTTTCATTTGGAGGGCTGACGAGGAGCCGTGTTAAGTTTCTCTAAGTCAGATACCTGAAATACAGCTGTAAAAAATGAAAGTGCTGTTTTTGAAATAATGTAGAAATTGTAATGATTTCTGTATTCCTTTGCTGGTCACTGTCGTGTTTTACACAGACTCATTCCCTTAATCCTCACAGCGGTGCTCTGAGGCGGGTGCCACACGGGCTTCATCTTACAGAGGACGAAGCTGAGGTATTGACTAGCTGAGTAACTCGCCAGGCTGTGCCTCTAGTTCATGGGGGAACCCAGGTTTGAGCTCTGGCCGCCTGTCCTGAGTGTAGACTGGAACCACTACTTGACGGAGCCTCCTAGAGCGCAGCCAGTCGAGTTGCTGTCACCCTCCTAGTGACACCTTGTTTCCACTGAATTAATTAGGAGAAGGCCGGGAGGTTACAGCAAAGAGACTCAACAATCATTTTAGTGGCTTAGGAAATATAAGTTTTTATTTCCCTCTCATAGGGTCTGAGGGGAGCATTCCAGGTACGCAGGGAGGTTTTGCTACAGGGAGTCCTTCAATTACCCACATTCTTTCCAGGTCATTGCTCCTTTGTCTTAGGGACCTTATCATGTATACTTTGGGAGCTGGGTGGTGGCGGCGCTCAGATTCTACCCTCTGGGAAGGGGAGGAGAGTGTGGGGGGGGCCGGCATAGCTTCTGCCCTCAGGCTTCCTAAGCCCAAGCATGGCATGCAGGACTTCACATCTTCCTCTTGAAGAGAACTTCGTCACCCCTACCTTGGTCACGTGGCCACACCCACCTGCAGGGAAATATGGGATATGTGGTCTAGCCAGGGTTTTAGGAGAAAGGGGAGAACAGGGTCTCCAACGGAGACAACCAATAGTCTCCACTGTCTGTGTAAAAAAGTACATAATTATCTTGATAAATAATACGTCATCACTGTAAGAAACCCAGAAAGTAAAGGAAATATTAAAAAAAAGAGAAAAAAGTCACTCCCAATTCCACTGAAGTGGACTTTTATTTCAAGTTGTCCATTGTCCATTCCTTCCCACAAGCCCTTTGATTTCCTTTGGGGGATTCTATCTCTTCTCTTAGGACAGGGTCTCATGGGATTGAAAAGTAGGTATCTTTGCCCTACCCTAGCTCTGGGGCTAAGTGTGTGACCTAGACTGGGTCCATAGACCCTTTCTTCCCAACGATTTGAGGAGAGTGACAAGGAGATTAAAAATGCTAGAGTGCATTTATTCCTGGTGGTGGCACCTGGACCAGTACCTGCAGGTCTACCAGTGGCCTTAGTCCTCACGTACAAGCTTGGCGTTCAAGCTTTCAATCTCCTGAGCTCCCAGAATTGTAATAAAACCCACTTTGTTCAAGTTTATCAGAATTGGTCCCTGTTGTTTGCAATTAAAGATCTCTGACTGACATGCTTGCTGTCTAGAGGAAGTTTCTGCCAATGTTTGTCTCATAATACATTTTACATATTATTTATATCATTTTATACCCATTTGAAATATAAGTATTTTTTTCATTTTACAAAAGTAGCTGGATAATATTAGATTGATGGATGTTCCATATTTATTAAGGTAGTTAATAATTTTTTGTGTCTTAAAAACTTTTTAAAAAAATTGTGCATCATTTTAGGACCAGAGGGCTATTTCATTTATTAAAGGTCCAGAATACTGTTTCATTAAAATTTGCTTTTCATTTATCTTAAAGTTTGTAACTATTTATAATACTTTTTAAAATCCAAATATGTCTCATTCATATGCTTTTTTTTTTTTTTTTTTTTGAGGGGTTTGGTAAGGAAGGGAGCAAATCTTAAGCAGGCTCCATGCCCAGAATGAAGCCTGATGTGAGGCTCAATCTCATCACCCTGAGATCTTGTCCTGAGCTGAAATCGAGAGTTGGATGCTTAACGGACGGAGCCACCCAGGTGCCCTCATATGTTTTCTAACCTATAGGCAGGATTACTAACATTTTGTTGAGGAATTTGAGGCCCCATGACTTTCCCTAATGGCCACAGAGCCTTTGAAAAAATCCAGGTCTATTGGTGGCTTGTCTTGGGGTCTGTCTTATTTATTGAGCTGCCTTCTGAAGCCACGCTGGAGACTCTTTTGTTTTTGGGCAGCCGACAGGCAAGGATTCTGATAGCTGTGCTTGGGAGAACTCACCCGGAGCTCTAACTGGTATGGAGGGTTTGCTGCCCTGGCGAGATGCGGGCCGGAAGCGTTAGCACCTGGGAGTCCTCCACCCTTTGAAAATGGACAGTAACTCAGACTGTCCAAGGAAAACTGCTTGATCTGGATCTGAGGTGCTTATTGGGTAAGAATGAAATCAGGGTCAAATTAAACAGCAGCAGTCGTGAGTTGATGGAGGGATGGGCAAAAGCAAGGTTGGAGTTTATGTGTCAGATGACCGTGAGGAAGCCCTGTCAGAGGCCCCAGAGGTCAGAGACAGGCTGTGGGTAAAGCTCCCTGCTCACAGAGGGTGAGCCTGGAGATCTGAAAAAGGGTATGTGGGGCACCCTCTCCCCTTCACGCTGCCCATGCCAGCCCTCTGACCTCCCTGAAAGGTCGTGACACAGGCACGGCACACATACAGCCCACAAGGCTGTGGAACCTGGGACACCCGAGCAGGATAGTTTGTATCTGTGCCTTGTTATGAACTCTCTACTCCTTCATTGCATATTCTCAGTCGTATTTATTGTTTGAGGCTGTCGCGGTAGGCAGAATAACAGCTTCCAAAAGGTGGCCACATTCTGGAATCTGTGAGTACGTTCCTGCAAAAAGAGTTTTGCAGATCTGATCAGGATTAAGGACCTTGAGATTGGGAGATTGCTCTGGATTATCTGGGCGGGGCCCATGTAATCACTAGTCTTAAAGAGTCAGAGAAGGAGATGTGATGAGGAAAACAGAACCCGACTGGTGCAGCGGGAGGAACACTCAACCAGCTCTTGCTGGCTTTGAAGATGGAAGGAGAAGCCACTAGCCAAAGAAAGAAGGTGGCTTCTGGAAATGGAAAAGGGAAAGAAATGGATTCTTCCCTGTGTTCCAGAAGGAATTGATTCAGCTGACACGTTGATTCAGTCCCGTGAGACCTGTTTTGGACTTCTGACCAACAGAACTGTAAGAGAGTCAATTTGTGTTGTTTCAAGCCACGAAGGTGGTGGTGATTTGTCACAGCAGCCACAGGAAATGAGTACAAGCATGCTGCTGGACGGTCTTGGCTCCCTGAGTGAGCCTTGGTCAGGTCACTGTAAATGGGGAAGCCCCAGGGAGGCTTCATGCAGGATGCCCACGTTGTGGGGGGAATTTAGGCACAAATACACCCCAAAGCCAGAACATCGTAGGGTTTTAGAAATGGGATATTTAAAGCCCATTCCCTAAAATAAATGTTAGTATGTTAGTACTTCTATGGATAGAGAAAACCTCTTACCCTTTAAAGAGAGATGCTTTGGTTAAGAGTGGAATTATATAGGTCAGAGCTCTATTTCAAACCAACTGTCTTTATTTTCCTTAGAATTTGGGACCAAGACTGTTTACAGATCATAACATAGCCACTTGAATTTCCCGAAGTGTTTATAGAATTTTCTCATGTGGAGTATCATTAAATGGTGAAGGTACATCATTAAGCTTAATTATGAGCTTCTCAAAAGAGGCACTTTTTCCAAAAAGAATGTCACACAGTGTGGGAGGAGCTAATAATCATAACCTCTGTACCCTTGAAGCATGACTGACTTCCTGCCCCGTGTTCACTCTCTCATGTATCCCAGCAGCATCTATTTGTGGGTTAGTTTTTATAAATTCCATTTTATTATTTTTTTTAACTCTTTTTAACCTGAGAACCAACAAAGTCACCTGCTTTTGAGGTTTGAGATAAACATGTATTCTTTTCCAGAATTTTAGCTGGTAGTTGGTTAGCATGAAAATGCTGTGACATACCATGTAGCTAATACAGAGCACTAACGATCGGGGTTGTTTTGTGATTGGCAAACTTGTCTTTCATTAGTGTGTTGAGAATATTAAACACATATACATATGATGTTGTTTTCAGTTTTATAGGCTCATGCTGAAGTCCTCCCAAATATAAGAAAGTGAAAATAAGGGAAATAAGAATTGGTCTTACACTTGATAGCCACCTGTAGTGCCTTCAGGTCAGAGTCCAGAGAGCTGTGTCTTTAAAGAGGTGAAGAGTTCCCAGGACTTCAGCTAACATGTAGCCCATGGGAATAGAAGAGGCTTGGTCTCAGATGGAGACCTTGAAAAGGGAGACTCTTGAGATACTAACATACTAACATTGGAACTGCCTTGCTATACTTTGTCCCCAGAGCACAGATTTGTGGCAGGTAGTGATCGCCAACAAAATCTATAGTCTAATTGCTCTGGAAAGATGGGTTGCAATGACAGCACCCACTCTTGTCCTGGTTTCCCCAGCAGCATTCTGAGAATTACTTGGCTCCCCGTGTCACAGATCTTGCTATTTGGGAAAATACTCTGGTCCCTGGGATCACGTTTCCCATTGCAGAAGAACTGGGGCTCCAGTCACAGCCAGCTCTGTGGACTTACGGGCTCTGCCCTTGCTACTTTAATCGGACTTCTGGGTGTGCAGGGTGGTGTCCCACCACGTCTCTGGACTGCGCTGAATTCTATGAGCCGAGTAGCCTCCTGTGGGAAGGTTGGCCCGGCTGTACCTGGTAGCCCCACACTCATGTCTGTACACTGCCCCAGTAACTGCCCCTGGGAGTGACAGGGAGAGGGCAGTGACCTGCGGATGGTGTTTTATGACCACACCCGCTTTTGCGTCTTGGCTCGACCTTGGCCATATCACTTGAGCTTGCTGGGTCTCAGTTTTCTTATCTGTGAGTTGAGGAGACCACCTCCATTTTAGGGTCCTTGGTACATAGTAGTGTTTAAGAAATTTAATTAGCTAAAGGCCTCATGAGTCACTGCAAATAGCTCATTCATTCATCCCTTTCTCTAAGAACTCTTGCTGAGCCCCTCTCTGTGCCCCACACACTGCTGTGTCCGTTCCTGGGAGAGAGCAGCCAACGGGCCTCGAGGCCTGGTTCGTTTTGCTGCCTTCTTGGCTTTTGTGTTCTTTTTATCATCTGATTATAAAAAAAGAGATAAATAGAAACTTAACCTAAAACCATTTGAAATGTAAGGATTCCAAGGTAAGCACTTAAACCAGACTCGGTCACCCAGCTTTAAATCATACATGGAGAAGAATTTGGTACAAGCTTTATTTTTTCTTGTAGAGATACTCTATCACAGCAACAGTTTTAGTTTTAAATCTTTGTATTGGTTGTGCCAGGGAATTTATTTTTATAGCTATTAATTTTTCTTTTGAAATTAATATGCTAAGGGATACATTTAATGATCCATAAAAATACTGACTTTATGTAAAAGAAACAACTAAAGCCAATTAGCATATCTTAATTTGCATATGTAGTCCAGCTCATTAGATATAAATGTGTTTTCAATGTAACACATGATATTTTTTGACTATGTGATGCAGTAAGAAGACATTGCTCTTTTCAAATTTAACCTTTTGGGTGATAAACAGAATTTTGTTGACTTGTTACGGCCTATGTGTTTAAGGTAAAATATTTTAGTGGTTACTGATTGCAGAGTGAAAACGGCGCTTCCCCTAGCTTTTGGATTAGAACCCTTTAGTGTGTGTGGCGTTGGGGAGGCAGAAGCAGAGGGCTGGTGAACTCGGAGGGTCTGGAGGACCAGGGTTGTAGTCTCCAGGGTGTTGTTTACAAGGAAGCCCCAGGGGCCTCCAGAGAAAGGTGCAGACTAAGGAAGATGGCTGTGAGAGCCAGTGACAGTCGTCAGCTTCGAGGGTGAGGTGGGATTTAGGCCTCTCACATTGCCCTCTGTCAGGCCTGGCCTGGTGAACTTGTGGCCCATTCCCAGCGGGCTGTGGTGCTTTTACAAATAGTGTGTGAATGGGGCGCCTGGGTGGCTCAGTGGGTTAAGCCTCTGCCTTCGGCTCGGGTCATGATCTCAGGGTCCTGGGATCGAGCTCCACATCAGGCTCTCTGCTCCACAGGGTGTCAGCTTCCTCCTCTCTCTCTGCCTGCCTCTCTGCCTACTTGTGATCTCTGTCTGTCAAATAAATAAATAAATAAAAATCTTAAAAAAAAAACAGTGTGTGAACACGAAGTGGTAGGGTCGTGGGGATGTGCAGGAAGTCCAGAACCATGCTGCTTATGGTCTGAATAGAGCAGTGTGGGGATGAAAGTTGGGGATGTAATTCCCCTTTGGAATTACAAGTAAGTCAGGGACTTGGAGCAGAAGAGAGAGAGACGGGCCAGCATGCTTTGGTCGGGGGTGCAGGTCGTGGAGACGGAGGATGCTACCGCCGGGGAGACATGGCCGGCATCTCCCATGTGGTTCATGGCCGCCAGCCTTGAATCTAGAACCCAGTGGGGGGCATTTCCAGTGGCCATGTTCCAGCAGGGAGGCAGAGGGCTGCTGCAGATTTTGGTTGCTGTGCCTCAGGTCCCCTATTTTGTGGCCCAGGCCGTGTGGTATCTGGAAAACAGTGTGGCCAGCCCCTCAGTGTGTTTTTGGGGAAGTCCCGGCTGTCTAGCTCCTGAGGAGATGAGCTCCGAGAGCCTCAGGCCTCTGCACGGTGCAGGCCTCCGGCTCAGATTGCTTATCCAACTGTTGTTTCACTGGTGTAAAACCCACAACCCAGATCCTTCCCTCAGGAGCTGCTCCGCTGGGGTGTGCTTGGGCATGAGCTAGCAGCACCAGAGTCAGGCAGAGAGGGACGGAGGAAAGTTTTTCCCCTCTAGGCTCTGAAAACACGCATTTAGGACTCTCTGAAAAAGTGGGTGGATGGACAGGAGAAGGGGAGGGAGCAGAGAGGGAGCATCAGAGCGACACATTCCCGTGCCCATGCTGGGCACAGCCGCAGTCCCCAGCCCTGTCTGTGGAAGGGGAGCCACCACTTGGAAATACTCCTCAGACGCTCAGAGGTGAACAGACCCATCAGCAGAGATCTATTCTCTTGGATTGAACGGTGTCTCGGCAGATGAGATAAATGTGATATTTTAGTGTGGCGTGACCCAATTTCAATGCTTTTAGCTAGAAGTCATTTCTCCCCACTCTGAACTCTCTTTAGCGCCCCAGCTATGGCTCGTGTGCTTGTCACATTTCGTCTGATATGATGAGGATTCCTCTGAGCTTCTTATCTCCCCTTGATAGATTATCACCGTCTGAGGGCTGGGATCAGGTCTTATTTATCTCTCCTTCTGTCATCAAGCACACCACCTCCCTGCGTCATTTGGGGAACTGAGTTTGGCTCCGTGTAACAGAAGACCTAAAAGTCTGGATTGAAATGTGGGGGTTTCTTCCTCATTCAGAGGCAATGGCCCAGGACTTGGTGTGGTGGCTCCTCTGTGTCCCTGGTCCTCTGGGTTTCGGTTCTCCTATTCTGTCCCTCGCAGGCTTCCAGAACAGCCATTGGACCCCTGTCATTACATTACATCTTCTGGGTAGTAGGAAGGGGAATGGGGAGGTCAAAAGACATAGGCCAGCTGAGTGTGCTTCTCATCCTTGGGAAGAGGAGCACTTTCCTGGAAGGCCTCAACCAGCAGGCTTTGGCTCACATCTCACTGGCCAGAAGTAGGATGCCCTTAGCTGCAAGAGTGTGTGCGAAATGAAGTTGTTTGTTTTCTAAGGAGGCTACGTGGCTGCGTGGAGCAGAGCTGGGGTTCTGTTGGTAGAGGAAAGAAGACAATGTAGGCAGCTAACAGTGCCAGGCACACTCCCATAGAGAAACAACTCAAATAAACATTTGTGGAATGAGCGGCCTGAACTGTAGACAAGAAGCTGTGTAGCCAGAGGCAAGAACAGGGTCTAGACTTGGTAACAAGACAAAGGTTTTTGCTGAAGCCTGCTCTTACCATCTTCAGTGGGTATTTTGAGTGTTTAACTTTGGCTTTCATTGTCTTGTAGTTTTTCTTTTACTGACCCCAGCTTTACCGAGGTATAGTTAATAAATAAACTTGTCATACATTTAAAGTGTACAATGTGCTGATTTGATACAGCTATGCATTGTGAAAAGCTTGCTGCAGTCAGGTTAACTCACACCTATCACCTCACCTAATTACCTTTTTGTGCATGTGAGAATGCCTGCGATCTATTCCTGTGGCAGATTTCAGGGATATGCTATGGTACTAAGAACTATAGTCATCG
Source organism: Meles meles (assembly GCF_922984935.1). Taxonomy (NCBI): domain Eukaryota; kingdom Metazoa; phylum Chordata; class Mammalia; order Carnivora; family Mustelidae; genus Meles; species Meles meles. The sequence goes on along the minus strand of NC_060067.1, from coordinate 170,720,706 downwards.
TGCTCTATCCTCAGAACTTACTCCTCTGATAACTGGAAGTGTGTTCTGTTTGGCCAACCCTTCCCTGTTCCTCCCCATCCCAGCTCCTGGAAACCACTCTTCTATTCTGTTTCTGTGATATGAATTCCAGTGGTTTTTTGTTTGTTTGTTTGTTTGTTTTGTTTTGTTTTTGATTCTACATATAGGTGATACCAGATAATATTTGTCTTTCTCTGTTTGGCTTATTTCACTTAGTAAAATGACCTCCAGGTTCATCCATGCTGCTGCAAATGGTGGGATTTCTGCTTTTTTTTATGGCTGAATAATATTCCAGTGTCTGTGTGTTTTACATATTTTATATATAATGTATAAATATATTTTTACATATAACATTATGTATATATATAAACATATAAAATACATACCACATTTTTTTGGTCCACTCATCCATTGTGAATAAGTCTGCAACGCAGATACCTTTTGGAGATGGTGATCTCGTTTTCTCTGGATATATACCTAGGTGTGGGATTGCTCGATCATATGGTTTTTTAATTTTTTTTTTAATATTTTATTTATTTGACAGAGAGAAATCACAACTAGGCAGAGAGGCAGGCAGAGAGAGAGGAGGAAGCAGGCTCCCTGCGGAGCAGAGAGCCGGACGTGGGGCTCGACCCCAGGACCCTGGGATCATGACCTGAGCCGAAGGCAGAGGCTTTAACCCACTGAGCCACCCAGGCACCCCTGGTTTTTTAATTTTTTGAGGAACCTCCATTCTACTTTTCATAATGGCTGTACCAGCATACATTCCCACCAATAGCATACAAAGGTTTTCTTTTCTTTACATCCTCACCAAAATTTGTTCTCTCTGGTTTTTTCATAGTGGACATCTTAACAGATATAAGGTGATATCTTGTTGGTTTTTATTTGCATTTATCTGATGATGAGTGATACTGAGCATCTTTTCATGTACCTGTTGACCATTTGTGTGTTATTTGGAAAAATGTTTATTCTGAATAAACCTGAATAAAACCCATTTTTAAATCAGGTTATTTATATTTTTGCTATGATAAGAATTCCTTATATATTTTGGATATTAACTCTTTATCAGATATATGGTTTGCAGATATTTTCTCCCATTCTGCAAACCTTTTCATTTGGTTGATTGTTTTCTTTGTTGGGCAGAAACTTTTTAGTTTGATATAATTTTGTTTATTTGATATAAATTTGTTTATTTTTGCTTTTGTTGCCTTTGCTTTTGGTGTCATATTGGGTAATTGCTGCCAAGACTAAAGTCAAGAAGCTTTTTTCTTCTGGACGCCTGTGTGGCTCAGTCAGTTAAGCGTCTGCCTTCAGCTCAGGTCATGATCCCAAGATCCTGGGATCGAGCCCCACATCTAGCTCCTTGCTCAGTAGGGAGCCTGCCTCTCCCTCTCCCTCTGCCTGCTGCTCCCCCTGCTTTGTGTGCGCACTCTCTCTCTGATAAATAAATAAAATCTTTAAAAAAACCCACCTTTTTCTTCTAGGAGTTTTATGGTTTTAGGTCTTAAATTTAAGTCTTTTGTCCATTTCAAATTAATTTTTGTGAGTGGTGTAAGATAAGAGTCTAATCTCATTCGTGTGGTTATCCTTTCTCTACTGAATATTCATGGATCCTTTGATAAATATTAATTGTCTGTATGTATGTGGCTTTATTTCTAGGCTCTCTATACTCTTCCATTTGTCCATTTTATGCCAAAACTGTTTTGATCACTATAGTTTTGTAATATAGTTTGAAACCAGGAAGTATGATGCTTCTGGCTTAGTTCTTCTTTCTCAGGATTGGGTCTTTTTTGGCTCCACATAAATTTTAGGATGCTTTTTCCATTTCTGTGAAAAATGCTATTGGAATTTGAATAGGAATTGCATTGAATCTACTGATGGAGTTAATTCTTCATATCTATGAACACGAGCTGTCTTTCCATTTGTGCCTTCTTCAATTTCTTTCGTCAAAGTCTTGTAGTTTTCAGAGCACAGATCTTTTGCCTCCTTGGTTAAATTTATTCTTAAGTATTTTATTGTTTTTGATACTGTTGTGAATAGGATTGTTTTATTTCAGAAGTTTTACAGTTTATATACTAACTTTTATTCTCTAACCCATTTTGAGTTAATCTTTATGTTTAGATAAGGGTCTAATTTCATTCTTTTGTATATGGATATCCAGTTTCCCCAGCACTCTTTATTAAAGAGATGGGCCTTTCCCCAATATGTGTTCTTGACACCCTTGACAAAAATTCATTAACTGTTATGCTTGGGTTTATTTCTGAGCTCTCTGTTCTGTTCCATTGATCTGTGCCTTTATTTTTATGCCAATACCATGCTTTTATTACTATTATTACTGTAGCTTTGTAACATAGTTTGAAATGAGGAAGTATGATGCCTTTGTTTTTCTTAATTATGATTGCTTTAGCTATTTGATGTCTTTCCAGGTTCTGGATGAAATTTTAGGAATATTTTTTCTGTTTCAGTGAAAAATGCCCTTGGAATTTTTTTTTTTTAATATTTTTATTTATTTGACAGAGAGAAATCACAACTAGGCAGAGAGGCAGGCAGAGAGAGAGGAGGAAGCAGGCTCCCTGCGGAGTAGAGAGCCGGACGTGGGGCTCGATCCCAAGACCCTGGGATCATGACCTGAGCCGAAGGCAGAGGCTTTAACCCAATGAGCCACCCAGGCACCCCTGGAATTTTAATAGGGGTTGCATTGAATCTGCAGACGGCTTTGGCAAGTGTGGATGTTCTTTTTGCTTTAAAACTTTTTATTTAAATTCAATTTAGTTAACATAGTGTATTATTGGTTGGAGGAGTAGAATTTAGTGATTCATCAGTTGCATGTAACACCCGGTGCTCATTGCACCAAATGTCCTCCTTTTTTTTTTTTTTTTTTTAAAGATTTTATTTATTTATTTGACAGAGAGCGATCACAAGTAGACAGAGAGGCAGGCAGAGAGAGAGAGAGGGAAGCAGGCTCGCTGCTGAGCAGAGAGCCCGATGCGGGACTCGATCCCAGGACCTTGAGATCATGACCTGAGCCGAAGGCAGCGGCTTAATCCACTGAGCCACTCAGGCGCCCCCAAATGTCCTCCTTAATGCCCATCACCCAGTTATCTCATCCCCCCACCCATGTCCCCTCCAGCAACCCTCAGTTTGTTCCCTGTAGTTTAGAGTCTGTTATAGTTTGTCTCCCTCTCTCTTTTATTTGTTTGTTTATTTATTTACTTATGTTTTCTATATTTTTAAAACTTAAATTCAATTAATTAACATATAGTGTATTAGTTTCCAATATGATTCATCAATCTTATATAATACCCAGTGCTCGTTACATCACATTTGATTTTATTTTTCCTTCCCTTCCTTCGTGTGCATCTGTTTTGTTTCTTAAATTTCACATATGAGTGTAGTGATATGGTATTTGTCTTCTTCTAATTGACTTATTTCGCTTAGCATAATACCCACTAGTCCTATGCATGTTGTTGCAAATGGCAAGAGTTTGTTCTTTTTGATGGCTGAGTAATATTTCATTGTATATATATACCACATCTTCTTTATCCATTCATCTGTTGATGGACGTCTCAGCTATTTCCACGGTTTGGCTATTGTGGACATTGCTGCTATAAACAATAAACTGCCTCTTCGGATCATTATGGTTGTATCCTTTGGATAAATACCTAGTAGTGTAATTGCTCGGTTGTGGGGTAGTTCTATTTTTAGCAAGTGTAGATATTCTCACAGTTTTCCTGAAAATACTGTAAAGGAATGAGAAATTTTGACTTCTGGCCAGATCAGGACTTTGGTGGAGTATACTGCAACAGAATTAAAGTGCCTTAGGAATCCTTGTTGGTCATAACATCATAACAGCAGCAGCATCCCGAGGAAATTGTGCTCCCTTCCAGATGTATCTTTATATGATGACAAATACCAGCATGTTAACTGCCTCTTGCCAACTTTGTATCATGGAGAATGTAGGATGTCTGTGCCAGGCACGGTCAGGAATGAATTCCACTTGCTCTCACACATTCTCATCCTCCCTCCAAAACCAAATATGCATGTAGAAAGATAAAATAAATACAAGTCAGAAAGACAAATGAGTCAAAAAAAAAAAAAAATAAGGGTAGGGACCTATGATTTGAGTGAGGGCTGAAGTTCAGTTACTATACAAAATGCATGCCATAAGGTCCTGTATATTTTGCTAGAAGTAGGAGACAAATTTAGCTCTCCGCTTTTTCACAGTCAGCAGGTAAGAGGCCAAGAATTCCTTACACAGTTCACAGTGTCGGTAAGGCAAAGACAGTTCCTCAGGAGAAGCTCGACTCCTGATCCTGGGAGATCTTGCAGGGCGAGAGGAAACCTGACAACAGCCATAACAGCTCAAGGTGGCGTAGGCTGATGAAGAGTTTGGGTTTTAGAAAGCCTAGTGAGGGAGGCAGTTCCTTCCTATTCTTGGCCTGAGAGTCTTGTGGGGGTGGTGACACTTGGAGAAGAGGCAGGGGTAGTTTGGAAAAAATAAGTCCTGTTTAATCAGAGCAGAGCTCTGTGTGGGTGCATCATGGAAGGCAATGTGGGCAAATTTAGGAACAGCTAAATGGCTTGGACTTTATCAGGTAAACAGTGGCAAACTGTCAAGTGTTTGGGGACAGGGAAGTGACATGATCAAAGCAGTGTTTTTGAAAATTACCAAGTGTTCATGATGGGAAAACATGGCATACGATAATTATCAGCTCATATAAAATAAAAACAGTACACTGATAGCAAGGAACAAGAAAAGAGAACGTGTTCAATTAGATCATTTTAAAAACACAGATGCATTTCCAGTGACCGAAGCACAGGAGCTGTGCACCCAGCGCGGGGATCGAACCAATCTGCTGCTGCTTCAGTCTTTGGCTTCTACTTCGTAAACAGGACAATGGATGAGAAGTGAAAGCCTTTTATATTTTGAACCTTTCAGGCATCCGAAATGGGGACTGTCAGCACTGAACTCTCCATCTCCGGGGAGAGAGTTTGCAGAGCCCTAGCCCATCAGACTCCAGGCTGTGGCCGGGTGGACGGTGCAGGGCCTGTTATAGGCTCCTTGGCCACAGGGATATTTGGTGCCTGCCATGTAGCAATGCTCAAGGCTCGATCAGGGAATGCTTTTGGAGTTAGTGTGAGAAATTAGAAGTGGTCTCTTGCCTTGACAAAAAGAGCCTATAGGAATATAATATGGGTTCACGGTTCCTGGATGACCAAGCTGGGATTGGTGCTAACTTCGTCTCGATCAGGAGCGTAGGGAATGGTGTTCTGGGACCCGGAGCATGCTAGCTGTTTGATGTTACCCTAATCCCAAAATGGCACAAAGAAGAGGCACGAGAGACTTTTTGGAATAGTGGAACTGTTTTTTACTGTGGTCATGTAATCTGTGCTGATTAGATGACTTACTGCATTTGTCAAAACCCATACACTATACACACAGAGTCTGGGGATCTGGCAGTGAACTCATAGCCTTGAGGCTTGAAAGGTCATTGCGCTGCCACGTTGTCAGTAATCTCCTCTTGTTCTATGTCTCTGTGACCCCCTAGAAGAGGTTTTCTGCAGCTGTGAGAAGGAAAGTAACAATCCATTGTTACACAGGCCATGGAAGCAGTGACAGTAAATTTGCACTCCCTCGCTTCTGTCACACCAGGTAACTTTCCCTTGAACCTGTCCCGAATGAGATAAGGCTGTGGCTTCCTCCAAGGAAATGGAAGTTGCTTGTTAGCTACTTCCTGAGCCTGGTAGCGCCCTGTGAGGAGGGGGAAAGGAAAGCTCAGTCCTGCACAGACTTCCTCTCTGGTTGGTGGTACGCCGGCCTTCACTGGCCACTCACCAGGTGTCCTCTCCCTCCCTGCTGCCTGCGAGGCACAAGTTTGGAGGCCTGGCAGCAACAACGGACCCCGAGGGTCTGGACGACAGGCTGTGTTTCTCTAACAGTCTTTCCGGAAAGAGGGCGAACATTTCAGCAGGCGGCTCCCGGCTCCCACCCAAGCCTTATGACGCTCCCTCTTTATGGTCACAAGAGTTTATGTCAAGTGGTCCGTGCTGTGTGATTCTACGAGGCCTCAGTGTCCGCCGTGACCAGAATCACTGTGCAATCTCCACATAGGCTGTCAACCCCCGTCCCCGCCCCGCGGGCCCCAAGACAGTGGAGCAGTGCTGTCAGGTGGGAACAGCCTTTGGACGGCTGGACTTCGGAATCTCAGCTTTGCCACTCATCAGTCTTGTGACCTTCTGTGTGTTACTGAGCTTCTGTTCCTTCATGTCGCAGATTGGGTTCATAACATACGTGCATTTTACGTTATGCAGCTTAAATTAGGAAATGCAAAAGCACTGAGCACTGTGCTTGGGACTCAGTAAAAGCTCCTGCTGTTCCTCTTCTCGGTCAAAAGCAGTTCTTTCTTAAGAGGATAATTATACAAAAATCCCAGTATCGACGTGGTGCAGATACATATAGCGAGGGGTAGGAGGGAATTTTTTGGTGGAGGGAATAGGTTGAAAATGCAAAGAGGTGTTGCATTTTCCAGTTGAAGATGCAGAAGGACGGAAAGAGCCGGAAAGCACTTTGTTCTCAACTTTACAGTGCCGGACAAAGAGCAAGTTAACAGCTGTTCTTGAACCAAAGAGAGCGCTGAAGGTGCAAGCCCCAGAAGGTAGTGAGAGGCAGGCGTTGGCAGGGAGGGGTGGAACAGAAGCACTAAGGCGCTGCGTGAGCAGCTGCTGGAGACTGGCTAGGAGAGTTCGTCCAGGGTGCCTGGAGAATGATGAAGACTGGCTGCATGTGTCCTGGAGAAAGGGAGTGAAGCCCTTGGGGTTGCAAATACGAGGTGGTATCTGTACCTGCTTGCAGGTTTTTCTCCATGAGCGAGACCAGTCCCTCACAGGAAAGGCTGAGAAAGTGTTCTCTGTAGGGCAGAGCCAGGGGGAGAAAAAGCAGCTCCTCTGGGAAGGTCAGGAAACTTTGCCCTGATTTTCTTTTGTACCTTCCCTGTAGAACAGAAGCTTTGCTTTGTGAGGGAGGCAATAAACACCATCATCTTTTGGGCACTGGTGAAATCTTTCTGTAGCTGGGGAAGAAAACGGGGAAAAAAAAAAAAATCTCACCCCGGCAGGGAGGGGCAAATGACAAACTGGATTCAGGACTATGAATTTGGGAGAGGGCAGGATTACCTAAGGATGGGCAGGATCACCAGGGAGGCCATCTTCCCTAAGATCCGGGGATAAAGTACCTGCCTAACGCTGTGGGTTAATCAGAACAACAGAGGTCACCCTCTCCCTCACATGCTTTACCACCAGGCCAGCAAGCACAGAGTAGCAACTGATTGGCAAGAGACAGACTTTCTCTGAGACATGGTGAAAAGAAAAGACTTAAGGCCAAGGGTGCAGCAATCATTGGAAAACAAATAGACTTTGGCATTCACCCTTACCCTGAACTCAGGGTGTTACTAGTCTGTGGGTCACTGAGGATTGCCATAGCAACAACAGACTTCAAAGCTAGCCCAGCTCCCGATTAGATTAGTTCAAACCCTTACACTAAATTCCTGGCAGAAGGAAAGGCGTAATTCATTTCCAGGCATGAAGAAAATATTTACCTCAGTCTCTACTCTCTTATCTACGATGTCCAATTTTCAATAAAAAATTACGAGGCATATGAAGAGCAAGAAAACAAAAACCTACAAACGCAAAAACCAGGAGACAAAGCAATCATTAGAACCAGACTGGATCTGTCATAGATGTTGCAACTATCTGGTGGGGAGTTTATTTATTTAGTTTGTTTATTTCTAGATTTATTTATTTGAAATAAAATAAAATATTTATTTTATTTATTTGAGAGAGATAGAGGGAGAGCATGTGCCAGGGTGGAAAGGGGCAGAGAGAAAGACTCTTCAACCAGATTCCGTCCCCTCCTCCCACCCCAGTGCTAAGCCTAACGTGGGGCTTGATCTCCCGACCCATGAGATCATGAGCTGACCCTAAACCAAGAGTTGGACACTCAACCAACTGAGCTGCTCAGGCTCCCCGGCAGGGAGTTTAACATAACTGTGATTAAATAGGCTAAGTGCTCTAATAGAAGAGATGGAAAACGGGCAAGATCTGATGGGGCCATCGAAATTAACCAAACTGGAACACAGAGGAAGAAAAGAAAAAGTAAAACCAACAAGAGAAGAAAACAGAGAACAGAACATCCGAGAGCTGTGGGGTGGTATCGGCCAGTCTAACAAATACTTTATTGGAATGCCAGAAGGAGAGGTGAGAGCGAGAGTGGGGAGGGCAAAAAATATTTGAAAAAATAATGGCTGAGAAGTTCGCAAAGTTAGCGACACCAAATCACAGACCCAAGAAGCTCAGATTATACCAGGCAGGATAAATATTCCAAAACAAAACACATGGAGGCAAATAATATTCATACAGTTATAAACAAAACCAAAAACAATAAAAGGAGAAGATCTTACCAGAGGAAAAATGACACAATACAGAGGAACAAAAATAAAAATTATAGCAGACCCCTGTTCAGAAACTATGCAAGTTAGAATATAATGAAGTGACATTTTTAAAGTGCTAAAAGCAAAGAGCTGTCAACCCAGAATTCCATGCCTGGTGAAAATCTATTTCAAAAATGAAAGAGAATGAGAGATTTCCTGAGACAAAAACTGGAAATTCATTGCTAGCATACCGACTCTGCAAGAAATGTTAAAGAAAGGTCTTTAGGCAGTGGGATTATGATACCAGATGGAATTTTGGATCTATACAGAGAAATGAAGAACTCTTTATATGAAATGAATAAAGGTAAAGTAAAATTCAATTTTTCTTATTTTTGACTCTAAAAGAACATTGTCCAAAGCAAAATAGTCATACTGTGTTGTATATTTCTGACCTAGTTTTAATTTTTTAAATAGATTTACCTATTTATTTGAGAGGGAGAGCATGCAAAAGCGTAAGGGAGGGGGAGGGGCAGAAGGAGAGGGAAATACAGAGTATGAAGCAGATTTCCCACTAAGCACAGAGCCCGATGTGGGGCTCAATCCCACACTCCTGAGATCATGACCTGAGCTGAAATCCAGAGTCAGACGCTTAACCGGCTGAGCCACCCTGGAGTCCATAACCTACATTTTCATATGTATGAAAACAATAGCACAAGTAAAGGGAGTGAGGAATTAGGAATACACCACAATAAGGCCCTTACCTTACATATGCAACAGAGTAATGGTATTCCGAGGTGAGCTGTGATTGATTGAAGATAAGCCTAGGGCAAATACTAAGAATTGCTCTAATAGGGGTCAGTACGAATACGGTGCTACTTTCCTCGGTATGAAAGGAGCTCGGAGAGGGTCTTGACCCAGGCAGGAAACAGAAAAGGAGAGTCAGGGAGGCGAGTGGAGAACTAGAGGAATGTGTTCTCCCAGGAGCCAGAAGAAGAGGGCATTTCATGCAGGGAGAAAGTGGGCACTAGTGTGAAGCAATGCAAAGAATTTGTGGAGAGTGATGATGATAGTGTCTGTAGGACTCTGTGACCAGGCACACTAATTAGCATCCTTCCATAAGAGTTTCCATAGGCAGGTTCAGGGAGGTCATCTGAATGAAGAGCTGTGAATGGGGGATGAGAAAGCAGAGGAGTCTACCCTATGCTTCTTTTATTTTTATTTTTTCAAAGATTTATTGGAGAGAGAGCACCAAGGGGTGGGGGAAGGGCAGAGGGAGAGGGAGAGAGAAGCAGGCTCCCCACTGAGTACAGAGCCCAATGTAGGGTTTGATCTCAGGACACTAAGGTCCTGACCTGAGCTGAAATCAAAAGTCAGACGACCAACTGAGCCACCCAGGTGCCCCTACCCTAGGCTTCTTTTAAGTAGAACAGATGAGAGGTCAGCAGGGGAGCGGGAAGGTGGGAGGTGGGATTGTAGGAAATCTGTGGTTTACCCAGCGAGTGGTCAAAGTGGGAAATAACTGGAGTAAAATATAGAAACAACGAATGGGAAGTCCTTGGATTAAAGTAATTAAAGCAAGGTGGTAGATCTAGCCTTGGAAAGGAGAAAACAGCTCCTTTATTTAAAGACAAGCTAAAAGGAAGGGAGGTGAAGAGAGAGAGCCCTGTGGAAGTAGCAGGGAGGATGTCGAGGTGGAGTCATTCTAATCAGAGGAAAGTAGGGCATGGGTCTTCTGCAAGTTACAGGAAGATTTTTAAAAAATATCTTCAGTGGTTGCCTTTCACCACATCTTGTTTTTTCTCTTTCTTCCAATCGCCTACTGTATTAGTTTCTTAGGGGTGTCACAACAGAGTCCCACGCATTGGGTGGCTTAAAAACAGAACTGTTTTGTCTTGGTTGGAAGGCTGAAGGTCAAAATCGAGGTGTGGGCCAGGCCATGCTCCCTCTGGAACCTGGAGGGGAGAGTCCTCCCTTGCCTCTTCAGAGAGCCTGGTGTTTTGCCAGCACCCCATGGTGCTCCTTGGCTTGTGGTTGTGTCTCTCCACTCTCAGACGATTGTCACCTGGCGATCTCCCATGTGTCCCTATCTTCACAGGGTCGTCTTCTTTGAAGGGCTCCAGTTCTGTTAAACTAAGGGCCCGCCCTGCTCCAGGTTGACCTCATCTTATTTCATTACATCTGCCACAACCCTTTCTCCAAATAAGGTCACATTCTGAGGTACTGGGGGTTAGGGCTTCCACATATCTTTTTGGGGGGCCCAATTCAGCTTTTATATCTACTAAATCTTCATCCCTCTTCACAAAATTTTCTTCGAGGGAAATCCAACTCAGCATCTAAAGCCCATTGAAATGCCACTACCTCTTACCTGCGGCCTTTCATGAATTTCACTCCTTGCCACTCTCTCTTTTGTGCTCCCCAAATCTCTTTTGGGCTCAGTTTGTGGCTCATTTTCCCTTTCTATTCAGCGTGGTTCCCCTTCTTGAAAGCAAGAATCGTCCAATGGCTCTGTGTACTTTTGACAGAGTCCAGAGGCACTTCCTCGTGGAATGGCTTAGGATCTCACAAACAAGCACCAACTGGGAACTTAGCAATAAAGGAGAATTGGGGAATTCAGGAGCTGGGAGCTAATTAGAGTAGATGGGGACCAACCAGGTGAGCTTTCCTGAGGATGATGGGATAGGGCGTTGGGAGACAGGAGGAAGAGAGAACATTCTAGGCTGTTTCTTGAACATAGTTTTTGTTGGCAGGGGAAGATCATGACGGTGCTTCTTCATGATGATGTGTTTGAACGTTCTGCACAGACAGGGTCCACCTCTGTAGCTTGTGTGGAAGTCAGTTATGGTTATTGGGTTCATTGTTCATAGCCACAGCTGGGGTGCTCCCTGTCGAGCTCTGCCCTCTGCACCATTTTGAATATCCCACCTGTGCTTCTACTTGTTCATTTAGGGATCTCAGTGAGATGGTCTCCCTTCTTTAGTGAGGTAATGGAAATTGTCCATCTGTGCAATTTGTTTCTTTCTTGGTACCATTTTGGCCAGGAAGGTAATTTTAAAAAATGCAGTTGGGTGGTGCTTCTGTGTTTTGATGGCAGTGGTCGGAGTGCAGAGACTTGGTTTAAGTTCTCTTCCTAAGATCTAAAGAAGGGTTAACGTCTTTCCTGAAGAGATATCCCTGTCTCATTGTAAGCATTTAATCAGAATGTAGGGCAACATACCCTTTAATCCAGCCCTGGCCCTGTTTTCTGACCTTGCCCTCAATGTCACCTGAGGAAGGGCTTTGTGGGCATGTCTAGAGGATATGCTCAGTTTGGTGGTTTGGTAGAAGCACTCCAGGGCCATTTGGGCCCTCGGAGAACAGGAGGAAAGAATTTTCGGGAAGAGCTTGTTGAGTGGATAGAGGTAGGCAGTGTGAATTGACAAAGTGCCATCACAACCTTTCCTTGGTCCCCTGGCGCTGGCAGCTGAAATCTCGGCGCATCTGTCCTCTTTCCCATCCTGTGAAGCCGGCTGGAGTATAAAGGAAGGAGCGTGAGTTTTGAAGTTGAATAGCTCTGAATTCTAACCTGGCTTCACCACTGTATCATCTCTGTGATCCGGGCACATTCCTTCTCCACTGGTAAAGTAGAGCTGATACCGTATTCGGGGCTCTTGGGAAGAGTCAATGAAGTAATATTTGAAAGTGGCCGGCCCACCAGTGCCGCGCACAACAAAGATGCCACATGCTGTCCGTTTATCCTTTCATAGTTGTGCAGAGTGTGGGACATCACAACAAAGAGGCAGGGAGTGGCCGCCTGGAACAGGGCACATGTCCGCGAGGAATGGAAGTAAATTAGGGGACACTCAGTATTCTTCTTCTTCTTTTTTAAAAAGATTACTTATTTATTTATTTGAGAGAGAAAACAAGCAGAGAGGAGGGACAGAGGAAGAGGGAGAAGCAGACTCCTCGCCGAGCGGGGAGCCCGATGTGGGGCTGGATCCCAGGACCCCGGGATCATGACCTGAGCCAAAGGCAGAGGCTTTAACCCACTGAGCCCCCTAGTCATCCCTGTGTTCTTCCTTCTTAATTGCCTGAGATACATTGGGCACTTAAGCTTCCGAAAAATACTAATTTTTAAGTGTAGTAATATTGATTGGGGGTTTGTACCATAAAAACTTCCATATAGGTTTTATTTGTGCTGTCCCTTTAAATAGACACCGCAGTGTTGGACTATGTTATTTCCTGCCATTCAGCACAAGACTTGATCTACTATATTTCATCACTGAGCGGAGTCCTCTTAAAATTTATTGTTGAACTTGTTAGAATCTCTTCCTTTGTGTCTTTTTCTGCTTCCTCCCCGCCCCACCTTCCTGCAGGAGGGAAATGTTTGCTGCCGCTGTAAAATTGATTGATAAACATTTCAGGATGAAAATAGCAGTTTTAAAACTTTTCAGCTTCTGTCTTTTCTCCCCCCAGCACTGCTCAATGATCACTTTTGATGATTACTTACTTTTTATTGGGCCTGACTTGGCACAAGGACTATGAATTATCCTTTAAAGACACATAAGAACCTCAAGGCAAATTGCTTTCTGAAATATATTTATATTAAAAGTATAAATTAAGAAAAAAAAAAAAGGATGTGTAAAGATTGACCAAAAACCTGTAAGATAGCAGCAGGGTTCTGGTGGCGTGGTGAACCACAAAGTCAGTCCCCCTTGGAGAATGGGGGGGGGCTATCTAATTAATCCTTCTTGCTGCAGGACTTCGGGGAGAAATGTCAGCAGCTTTAAGGGGTGGTTCAGTTGAAGGGAAGGAGAGAATGTGAAGTAGACAGTCTACCTCGTGTTTCACAGCTCTCGACTGTTAATATAACAGGAGCACAAATGTGGGTGATGAATTCAGGAGCATCGTCTCCGAAACTGGTAAACAGTAAGTAAGGAATAATTACAGGGTTTCAGCCCAATTTAACACATTATACAAGAAGTGTTAAATGAAGAAGTTTTACTGTTTCAACATGCTCTCTTTTCTTTTTCGTACAGAAAAGTAGACAGTAATACCCCAAGCACTCACAGACCACTCCCTGGCATTAATGAATATTTATAACGTTGTGCTATGTGTGCCTCAGATTTTTTTGAAATGAAAGCCGTAAAATACTTCTGATAAAGGTGTTCTTTGTTCTCCTTCTGCCCTCCCTGGAGGAAACCACTATCGTGACTTTGGTGTGCTTCCTGTCACTGAGCATACAATCATAACGATGATCTACATCTTATACAGGAACCATCCTTTTAGAGATGATTTTACCACCTTATGAAACATGTCATAAAGTAAACCAGATGGCAGCAGCAAGCTTGTCCAGCTGACTCTCGGCTGCCCATTGTTTCTCCACATATGGACCCCAGACCCTGTTCACTTCTCATACATAGCCATGCTGTGTTAATTTTTAATTTGCATTTTATGGGAGGACAGGGATAATTAATTTATGCCTTCGTTTTTGGTATTTTTTGACACTTTATTTCAGAAGTTGCAGACAGTGTGAAAAGGGATATGCCTGAAGCCAGTTTAGTTGCCATGTTTTCCTAGAAGTATTCCTTCAGGAGGAACGGCCAAGCCTCCAGGGAGTAGTAGTTCACACACACCATCTTGCCTTCTTCCAGGCTGTGAAGTGAAAATAAAAAGTAATTAGTCGTTTGCACCTACCGTGGACATGCCCTCCAACCTGGCCTCCACTCGTGCTTGTGTCATCGCTGGCTGGAACAGAGGTTCTGAAGTGACCTTTACAAGAGGGAGACCCCAATCCCCACATGCCCGGGACTCTGTCCTGAGCCTTTTCTGCAGCCTTACCTTGTGTGGGTCTCAATCTGGGCTGTGCTTCAGAAACATCTGGGGAGCCCGGAGACCTCTGCATGCCTGGGCTGCGCGGGGACAGTCCTACCAGGGTCTGGCAGCAGACGCAAACATCTGTGTCTCCTCAGCCTCTCCCGGCGCTTCCACCGCTTGCCAAGCTGAGAAGCAGAGCATTAAAGCTTCCAGCCATCCTGGCTGTCTTCAAGTACTTCTTTGCCCCAGGAACACTTGCTGTTCCCTCTACCGGAACCACTTTATTCTCATTAGTTTAAATTGCACCTCTTTAGGCGGACCTTCCTTGACCAGACCCTCAAAAACAGCCCCCCCACACCTGCCACCAGCTAGACGGAAGCATTGTACCCTAATTATTTCCTTCTTAGCGCTATAGTCACTGAAAGTGTCTGTTAATTTGTTCACTTGCTTATTGTATCCCCTCCCCCTAACTAGGATATAAAGCCTTAAGGGCAGGACCTTGCTTTCTTGTTTGTCACTGTATTCCTGGTGTCCAGCATGGTGCCTGGCATAATACATGTGGGAAATGTTCGTTCAATGAATGATAGAATACCATGGCCCCGTCCACATACGTCTAAGAGACAGAACTGGAACGGATAGGGGGTGTCCTGTTTTGGGACATCACCAAAGAGATGTGTGGGCATGAGGCCTCTCCAGGATTAGGGGGCACTTGCCATCCATCCATGCAATGCTGAGGGCTTTGACCTTTCCCCCTGACCTTCTGTGCTTTCTTGGTTTCAAACTCATAGGGAGTGAACAGGATAGTGAGTAGAACTGGAAAAAGGCTGGAGGGGTGAGGAGGAAGAAGTCTTTCTCACCTTTTGGCTTTCATATGGCCACCTTTCTCTGGGTGCAGTGCAAGTCTTTGGCTCGAATGAAGCTGAGTACCTTTAACATAATGGTTCGTGCACTCCTTGTGGATGTGACCTTCCTAACTCGCGACTGACACTGGGTAGTGTGTTTTGTAGGTGACTACTAGGAGGAGTTGGGTTTGTCTCACTCGGTTGGCTTGTAAAGGAAACCCATCCTCATTCCTGGGAAAGCCTTAACCACGGTAGTAGGCCACGATCTTCAAGAGGAGTCCCTAAAATCTGCACTAGTCATTCATCAGTGGATCAGATTCAAAGAGCCTGACGACTAGAGATGAAAATATGCCCCCTTGATGGGATTCCCTTGTGGTGGCTGCATGCCCTACCCTTGTGGGGATGAAGGCTGAATTACCAGGATGCTTCATAACTTTGATGCATGCGCTGTATGTGTTCCTTGGCACAGAGGAAACACTGCACTGTTCTGCCATTAAAACATAAGACATAAAACAGGGTAATGGGATCAGTTACCTTGACCTCAGAACCAAGCTAAACTGCCTCTCCACGGCCCATCTCACGTCAATGACTCTTTAAATGCAAACAGTCTCGATGTGGTGCTGCTAGAGGTATCATTCCTCCTGCCGCTGACCTATCCCACACGAGTGTCCTTATCGCAAATCGTGCAGCTGTAAAGGAAGTAATTGGTAAACAGGCTGGCGACGGAGGTGTTATCCAGGCCCTTAGTTCACGGAGCAGCTATTAATGGGGATTTAAACGATGTAATTGGTCATGCTTAATTGTACAGTGCTTTTGGACACAGAACTGCTCCATTTGTCAGCCAACCAAGAATTTCCTGGCTTTAGGGCCAGCATTTCCATCGACCGGGTTGGTGTTCTCAAATCCTGTTTAAGCTCATTTTGTTCTTGAGCTCCCTTCTGGATCTCTCTGACTCTGGTGGTTTTGGTCACTAGAGCAGAAGGGCAGCAGCCTCAGGTTGGTGGGACTGCCAGGACCCAGGGCCTCCCTCCTGCCCTTCTACACAGCCTTAGGGTGACAGTTCCCCTTTGTGAAGTATTTGTAGCTCCAGGACTTTTCTGTTGTGTTGATTTTGCTCTAATAAGAGAAGTGAGGGCCCGTGCATGAGGCCCAAGCTTGGAGGCACGTCCTGGGGGGAACTTGAGCTCCGGAGGCACCCGGGGTGTGCCCCTGTAGACCTTTATTACTGCTATTTACTCTTTCCCCGTTAAAATGATTCTTCTCTTCCCTTGTGGCCGGAGATGGGAAAGAGGCTCTTCTGGATGCTTCGTGGCCTGCAGTCTAGGAAGAGGCTCTCCTTTCAACCTGATTCGGTGTCCTCCAGCGTCTGGTTTTAGAGCTCGCGTTTGTCACATTCTTGATTGCCCGTGTAGTGGCCTGAGTGCTGCTGGAGGTGACCCGCCGTCTCCACTGTGGTGGTTTTCCTTTTAGGAAGTAACGCTTCCTTTGAGGATGTTGAGGAAATTCTGTTGCCCGAAATGTAGATAACGGACTGAGCCAGGCTTGGATGCACTCAGCACAGACAATGACTCTGCCCTTTTGTGAAATCCTTCTAGAGCTGTAAATAGAATTTTCCCCAATTTAAAGGAATTAAGTGTTAAATTGGGGAGGGGTTGGTGGGTCACTGACAGACAAAGAAAAGGGTATAAACAACTCTCTTCCATGCTGTGGCTGCCTTTGCAAGGGCCCTGTGTGACTGGGGAGAAATTGGAAATCTATTTTTAAATTAAAACGAGAGTTTTGGTGCTGCTTTGGAAGAATTTGTCTAACCCCCAGTGTAACAGGGTCCAGAAGGCTGTGTGACTCAAGTGCCCTGTTGCTTTTCTCATCGTTTCTTTGGCAGCACATTCCTTCATTGCCTTGTTTTTCCAGGGGTCGGGGAGGTGGAGGCAGAGGAGCGGAGGGGGGCAAGAGTGTGAGAATGACCAAACCATTTGTCAATTAACCGCTAAATGTGGCTGATTTGGGGGATTCTTATCCTTTCCTTCCTTCAAAACTTAAAAAGAAATCTCCTATAGGCAGTGTGGTCTGTTAGCTGTACTGGAGGCTGGAAGAGCAAGTTGGACATCGGTGGTGCCCGTGGGAGCGGATGGCTGTGGGGAAAGAGCCAGATGACACACACTGCCCCCGAGGCCTCTGACAGCTGCCTGTGGGGTGAGGGGAGAAAAGCCAGTATCACCAGTATCGTCCTGGGAATGAGCAGTTGCCTAGAGAACACTGTGAGGTGTGGCTTTCCTTGAGGAGCATGAACATTAGCCATACTGAGTAGCTTTAGGTTTGGATATGGTGCATGGCTTGGTTTAGAGTATGTTTTTGAGTAAATGAATCTGGCAACTTTGTGTCAGCCAGTGAGCCTGGCCGGCCATGAACTTTGTTTTCCTAGGCAAGATGCTATGTAGCCAATAGGAATCAATCCTCGTTACCTGAGGGACTTAGGAGAAGTAAGCCCCTTCTTATGATGTAACAAGCCACTTCTGGATGTCCTTGACTTGGATGATTTTGGTCAGTAGATCAGAAGGGCAGTAGCATCATGTTGGCGGGACCCCTTGGTGCTGGTTAGAGCTCTTCTGCTACCTTCTCCTGCCCCTTTCTACACATCTTTAGGGTTATGAGTTTCCTTTTGGGAACTATTTTTAGCATGAAGACTGTTCATGGTGTTGATTTTGATCAGATAAAATATGGAGGGAAGGGAGAACCCACCAGGAAGAGGGCTGAGGAGGTGGAGCGTTGCAGGAGAGGGACTCCAGTCCTTGGCTCTGATCTAAGTGGGGGCTGTTGCAGGGCTGGGCAACATTTACTATCTTTATAGGAGATCCTGGAACCCGTTGCTTTTCCTTCTTGACCAGAACCATGACAGCTCAATCCCTATCCAGAAGGAGCCATTAGTGTGGCATGCAAGGCTTTGACTTGGGTCTTGAGGATTTGGTCTGGTGGGGACATGTGGGGCTGGGGGAGGGTGACAGAGGATGTGCATCCAGGTGGACCAGACAGTATATGCTGAGGTGCAGGATGGGAAATCCCAGGTGACTCAGTTTGGCTGGAGGGTTTGGAGTGTGAAGGAGAGAGGTGGGATGTTTGGAAAGGAGCCAGAAGCAGATAAGGATTAAAGAGTTTAGACTTTATTCAGGTAACGAGATCCACTGAAGACTTTGTTGAAGGGTGTGATGTGATCAAATCTCCACTTTTGGGAGACAAATCTGGTAGTAGTGGGTGGTGGTAAGGAGGGATTTCTATTAGAACACTATGGTAACGGTCTAAGCAGTATTTATGGTGACATATAAAGCAACTATGAAACCAGTCAGATGTTTTGTCAGAGGTACAAGAATCTCCGTTCCTACAGGAGATAATTTCTCTAATAGAGAAGGAATTTAGGGATACATACAGTAAGAATTTTCATTAGTGAATTGACAAAGCTTCTTTAAGATTAGCATGTGTGCGCGGATTGGTTTATGCACTGTCTGTTAGTTTGTTATGTTTGACATTGTTGTCTTGTAGTTAAATGCATGTACCCTGGAGCCAGATGGCCTGGATTTAAAGCCCAGCTTCATCACTGATTAGCCGTGAGACTTTAGGTAAATTACCTAACCTCTCTGGGCCTCTGTGTGTTTCATAAGGGTTAATGCCATCAGCATCATTGTCATCAGCATCATTTATTTCTAATAAATTGTCTTATTTATTAGAATAGAGATATTCTAGATCTGGAGGATCTTTTCAGGATCCCAAGTCTACCTCCTCAGGAATTGCCTTTGGTTGAGACTGCAGACCCCTTCACCACCACTGCATGATTTTAAACTCTGAAGGGCTTATTTTTTTAACCTGAAGACTGGAGGTAGAGGTGCTGACATTGCCTTACTATGTTAAGGATGTTGAGTAATTGAGATCCTCTTGGTTCCTTCCTTCATGGGCTCAATATGGCTGTAGCTCCAGCCATCATGTCTGTCAGATGGAAGGAAAAAGGATAAAGGGTAGAAGGTCAAAAGGGTACCTGTCAGTTGAATAAGCTCTCTCTTACATTCCATTCTAGAAATCCAACCTAAGGACTTCCATTAATATCTTATTGGCCATCTCTATCTTCCAGGGATGTGGAAAAGATAATTTTCTCCAGGCATTTGCCTCCCTCAAAAATACAGATGTTCTGTTACAAAGAAAAAAAGAGAAGGATAGATAATGTATGGGTGGCTAGCAGTGTCTGCCACAGTAGGAGCTCACTGTAAGAAAGCTACCTCAAGGCTTTCGAAGAATTTTGTCTATTTTTAAGTTAGCAATTGGATTGCCTTCTCCCAGATCAATAGCTTCTGGTAATCTAGTCATTTAAGTTTTTAGCATGTGTTCAGTTTTTGTCATGAGCTCTTTTGTTTAAGAAAGAAAAGATGATTATAGAAAGATATGGAACTGTACCATGTTTTAAGCTCAATTAGTTGTCAGTATAGGTGGGGGGGGGCTTAGTTGACACCTAAAGATACATTTTGTGGGTCACATAAATGGTGCTCCCCAAGGTGAGATGGTGGCAAAACCTTTGTTATACATCCATATCCTGTCTATCGTATTGTTGTCTGTAGATAGGCTGACAGTAGTATAAAAATACTATAGATATCAATCATCAGGAGGTGCGGAGAAGGAAGGTAATTAGCCAGATTATGTAGGAAAAAAAATTCCAGGCAAGGCATTTGCCTAGGGAAAGACATGGCAACAAGTTATAATGATTTGCTTAACCTCAGGTCAGAGTCAAAGTTGAAAGCAAACCCATGAGGACTATCTAATAAGATCTCACAAGTAAGAGGTTTAGGATCTAGGTCCAGATTTGTGGTAAGTGATTCATATAATTAAAAAATATGACTTAACTTTTCTGTGCCTTATTCCTTATTTTAAAATAAGAAATAATAAATTTTAAAATAATTTTAAAATAAAATAAAAAATTTAAAATACAAAATAATACCTACCTAAGTTTTTGTTTTAATTGTAGCAAAATACACATAACATCAAATTTGCCATCTTTCCCAGTTTTAAGTATTCAGTTCAATAAAAGTACATTTCACTCTGTGAAACCATCACTGTAATCCATTTCCAGAACCCTTCTTCATCTTGCAAAACTGAAACCTGTACTGGTTAAACAATAACTTCTCATTTCCCTTCTCTGGCAGCCCATGGCAACCACCATTCTACTTTGTTTCTATGAATTTGACTACTTTAGATACCCTATATAAGTAGAATCAGACAGTATTTTTTCATTTCACCTAGCATAATGTCTTCAAGCTTCATCTGTATGGTAGCATATTAATTTTTTTAAAGGATTAAAAGAATTTTCTTTAAAGGCTGAGTAATATCCCATTCTAGTGTATCTGCCACATGTTGTTTATCTCTTCATTGTGATGGACGGTTGGGTTGCTTCCCCTTTTTGGCTGTCACCAATAATGCTACTGGGAATCTGAGTACACAGACATTTCTTTGAGACCTTGCTTTCAGTTCTTTAGGGTAGAGATCCAGAAGTGGAATTGCTGGAGCATATGGCAATTAAAACATTTTTTTTTTTTTTTTGAGAAACAGCCATATTGTTTTCCATAACAGCTGACCGTTGTACTTTCCCACCAACCAAGCACAGAGGTTCCCGTTTCTTTATATCCTCCTCTACACGTATTGTTTCCTGGGGTTTTGTTTTTGTTTTTTGTTTATTTACTTTTTTCTTGTTTGTTTTTTGGATGGTAGCCATCCCGATAAGTGTGAGGTATGTACTTAGTTTTATTTTGTTATTTTTAAAAGATTTTATTTTTATTTATTTATTTGACAGAGGGACAGAGAGAGAGTACAAGCAGGGGGAGTGGGAGAGGGAGAAGCAGGCTCCCCGCTGAGCAAGGAGCCTGACCCGGGACTAGATCCCAGGACCCTGAGATCATGACCTGGGTGGAAGGCAGACACTTAAGCGACTGAACCATCCAAGTGCCCCCTCACCTAAGTTTTAAAGGAATCACAACAGTGCCTCCAGGTTGACCTCTTCTGGAATTACTGCTCCTTGGTTCAATCCTTGTTTCCCCTTGGGCAAGTTACTGAGCATGTGAGGGCATTAACAGAGGACATTATTGTTAATATTCTTATTATTCCTGGCTGTAGGTTTTCTCCTATATCCTAATCAGAAACATGGTGCTTCCAAAGTGTTCTGGTAGAAACTTGGTCTTAGAGCCAGCAGGCATGGGGCTGAATTCCGTTTTCCCACTTTTTAGTTGAAGGACCTTGGACAAATATCTGGGTCTTATTTTCTTTATCTGAAAAGAAAAAAAAAAAGCGGCATGACCGGGGGCACCTCACAGGATCTCTCTATTACAACTACCCTCCTTGCCCCCATCCAAAACCTAGAGGTTTTCTCCCCTAGCTTTATTGAGATTTCATTGACATGTAACGCATGTAAATTTAAGGTGTACAATGTGCTGATTCAGATACACGTATCTATTCCAAGATGATCACGACAATAATGTTAGCTAACACCTCCGTCCCCTCAGATAATTACCTTTTTTTTTTAACGCATGTGGTTATAACATTTAAGGTCTACTTTCATAACCACTTTCAAGTCCGTAAGACAATATTGTTAATTATATTCACTGTGCTACACATTAGATCCCTGGAAGTTATTGATTGTGTAGCTGGGAGTTTGTACCCTTGGAGCAAAGTCTCTCTGTTTCACACACCGTCTGGCCCCTAGCAACCACCATGCTGCTCTCTGGTTCTGTGAGTTCAGCTGTTTTAGAGTCCACATACAGGGGAGAACATAAGAGATTCTTCTTTCTCTGTCTGGTTGATCTCACGTAGCACAGTGTCCTCGTAGTCCATCCATGTTGTCACAAATGGCAGAATTTCCTTCTTTTTTAATGGCCGAATGATACTGTCTTGTAATTATACACCATGTTTTCTTTATCCGTCCATCTGTTGATGGTCTCTCGGGTTGTTTCTGTGCCTTGGCTACTGTAAGTAATACTGCAGGGATCGTGGGGTGCAGAAATGTCTTTGAGGTAGTGTTCTCCTTTCCTCTGGATATACCCCAAAGTGGGATCCTAATAGCCTTACATTGGGCTTTCACCTTATAACTTCCCACTCGCCGTTTGCTCCCTGAAGTTCAAGCTTTCCTGTGAACTGCTCTGACCCTCTCGTTGTGAATTTCTTTTTTTTTTTTTAAAGATTTTATTTATTTATTTGACAGAGAGAGAGGTCACAAGTAGGCAGAGAGGCAGGCAGAGAGAGAGGAGGAAGCAGGCTCCCTGCAGAGCAGAGAGCCCGATGCGGGGCTCGATCCCAGGACCCTGAGATCATGACCTGAGCCGAAGGCAGCGGCTTAATCCACTGAGCCACCCAGGCGCCCCTCGTTGTGAATTTCTAATTGCCAAGTCAGGAGATGGCTCCGGGCCTCTGTTTCCCCTGACTCTTGCTGCGTTCGGCCGTCCGTGCTGGAGAACTTCATTCTTGGCTTTCCTTGTTGGGTCCTGGGGCACCACTTCCCTTTGACTTTTCCTTTCCCTTGAGATAGTTCTCTCTCAGTATCCTCCTAATTCTCTACTCTCTCCAGGATAGGGCATCGCCTCCACATATTTTCTGATGACCCTCGAATCTCTATTTCCAGACCTTCTTTTCTGAACTCCAGACTCCTGGGTACACCTCCCTCTTGAGTTCCAAAGCGAGCTCCTTGCCTTCCACTCCACTCAGTCCCAGCAAGGTCCTTGAAGCAGCTGGGCCCACAGCGTGGTGCTTGTTGGTGCCCCATTCCCAGGAGTGCTGGTACTGCTCACTCTCTGTTGCCCTACCCCCACCCCTGCTGCACTTGGCTCAGTCTCCAGATTTTTCTGACCATCTCTCTTGCTCTTCCTTCTGTCCCACTTCTGCCCTGCCAGGTACTTCATGCCTAGTTGCCTTGTAAGAATATGGCCAGAGCCCGCCCCCCTCCCCCCCATCTCCCATGCCGATCTGATTCACTGTTCTGTCTGGACCCCGTCCCTGTCATTACTCTTCCTGCACCTGAATTCTGCACTGGGGATCGGTGCCACTGTTCACCGTATACCAAGGCCAGAGATCTGGGTGTCATTCTGGACTCCTCCTCATTCCTTTCACTTGGGACCCACAGCTGAGGGGCACTAAGACTGAAACTGTTTCTGCATGGCTCCCAAGTCCTCCCCTCCTCCACGCCTTCGCCACCAGTTTTCGTGTTCAAGCTGTGGTCATCCCTCTTTGCTGCTGTTGCCTTCGCCTCATATTTTGTTGCTTTGTCTCCATTGTTGCCTCCTCCACTGGCCATCCTCTACTCTGCTGCTAGATCCAACAAGCTGGTGTTCCAAGCTGCTTAAAATCTGAGCATCCCTTGGGCACCTGGGTGGCTCATTCAGTGAGGTGGCTGCCTTCGGCTCAAGTCATGATCTCAGGGTCCTGGGATCGAGTCCCCCATTGGGCTCCCTACTTCGTGGGGAGTCTGCTTTCCCTCTCCCTCTGCCTGCTGCTCCACCTGATTGTACTCTGTCCCTCTCTGAGTCACATAAATAAATAAAATAAAAATCTTTAAAACGCAAATCAAAAAACTTGCGCATCCCCTTGCTGTGGGATCGAGGACCAATTCCTATGACTGGCACACATGAACTCTCTGTGGTCTTTTCTCGCCATCTTCATCTCCTACCTCTCAACTCCTTTCACCTTTGAGCTACACCAGACCACTCAGGGTTGCTTTTTATGTTTGTATTCAATTGCATGCACTGTCTTCTGCCTCTCTCTCCACCTTGTTTTCCTAGGAAATTCCCACTTATCATTTGAAACTCACTCCATCGTTGTCCTCTCTGTCATGATGAGAGCAGCTATCGTTTGCATGTGCTTGCTGTGCACTAGTCACTGGTCTAAACACAACATGAATTATGGGGTCCTCCCAACAACCCTCTTGTGGTACCTGTAGGGTAGGCACCATTATGATCATCCTTGTTTTACAGTTGGGAAATGGAAGCACAGAGAGGTTAAGCGTCTCATGCAGGATCACAGAGCTAGCAAATGGGAAGCTGTGATCTGAAGGCAGGCATTCTGAATCTGGACTTTGGGTTGCTTCCCCCGGAGCAGCCCTGGCTATGTTAGGCAGAGGTGGCCACTTCCTCTTTGTGCTGCCCTGACCTTACCTTACCTGACCTTACCTGCCTCAAATACATCTCTATCGCAGCATTTAGTATACTGTCTTTCAAGTACACAGTGAGTCCCCTAGGGGCAGACCTGCCTTTGAGTCGTGCTCACATTCCTGGTGCAGGGGACCCTAACTTGCCCATTATATATCCCCATCACCCTGTGGTGCATATTCATCAAAATTCTTTTGAAGCGGAACTGATAATGACAATCAGTTGAGCGAATGATTAGAGAGAACCTTTTGTGAGGTGTAAAACAGGGGTTGGCCAACTATGGGCAGATCTGGCCTGCTGCCTGTTTTTGCACTGCCCACAAGCTAAGAATGGTTTTTATAGATGAATATTTACAATCGATCTGATGATGGGGAACACGAATTCTAAACCTCAATTAAATGAAATGTTATCCCTCCCAAAGGAATTCTGTTCTTCCTCATTAGATCTATGTTATATTCAATTGTTGTTACTGTCTTTTGAGTTTTGTCAATAACAAATTTGTCAGTAATAACAAATCTGAGGATATGTGTGTGTTCTTTTATATGTAAGTACTTATAGGACATCCTCAATTGTGCCTCTAGGCTCACACACCCTGAAATATGTACTCTTGTCCTAGAAGAGTGTGCCCCTTGCTCAAAGTGCTATTTATGTATTAGTGTTACTGTTACTTTTACAGTATGATGGGGGGAATTAAGAAATGTAAAATGTTCTGGCTTAAGTGTTCAATTAGATGAGTCAAAGCTTGCGAAGCCTTGGGCAGTAAGGGCTAAACAGATGTTCTTTTTCTCTTTTATATTCCTAAACCTGATTTAGGGTAACACATGGTTGGTTGGTTTGAGGGTAAGGTGACTTAAAAAATATGACACAGAGTACCTTGCTTCACTGGGTGATCCTGGCAGTTAGTCAGTGGTGTCCAGGACAGATTGTATACAATGTAAGTTGGAGACAGACTCTTTTTTACATTGTTAGGGCCCCACATTCCTGATGATAGTGACATGGACTGCAGGACATCTATTTATGAGGCCTTGGAGAAAGGCAAAACTTAGCAGGAGCCAAAGGGAATCTTTTCCACACTTTTTTTTTTTTTAAAGATTATTTATAGGCTTATGTCTACATATATATTTTTGCTACTGGTCTTAGATCTTTAAAGTCTTTAAAAATTTATATTCAGAGTGTTTTTCTCTTCATTTTTCATTTTATTAAGAAGAAACTATAAATAAAACTTAACAATGCCATCATTTTTCATTAGCTCTAATGGCTTTGTGACAGGATGAAAGCTCACGTAGTGTCATGTTTGATTTTTTTTTTCTTCCTCAGATGCTGTCAGGCTAGATCATATAGAAATATTATAAAACCTTCTGTGCTGAAGGAGAAAGCTTTTGACTCCAAATTAAAACAACAACAACAAAACAAGACATGTGCATTACATCATGTGAGACATCTGTAACTTCTGAAAGCTCTTCTAAATCACACATACTCCTTTGTCTTCACATTGTTGTGTTTCTTATATTTATAATCTCTGCCCTCTGCTGCAAGGTAGGCTCCAAAATAATTTTAGAAATCTAAGAGCCTGTGTTCTTATTTTCTTATACTTCCAATTTACCTTCAATTAAACTCTGGATTTCTTAGATTATAATTCTGGAGCTGATTGTCTGGTTATTTTAATAGGAACATTTTAGGCCTGTATCGGTCCAACCACATTGTTTATAAGGAAGAAAGTGAGGCCAGAAGAGAGATTAGCAAATACACTCATGGTCATACGACTAGGTGGTGGCAGAGCAAAGACAAGCGCCCGGACAAGACCCACTTGCTGAAACTTCCTAGCTGAATTTTTTCCCTTTTGTAATTTTTCAGGGATGAAATCATCCAGAAACTTGTGTGGGAAGAAATAACAAAAGTCCAAGTTCTTATTTTAAAAATTAAGTTGTTACGATTTAAATAATTTTTGATGCTGTAGACATTTCAAGTTGAGTCCCTGGTTTCTGGAAAATAATAATAAGGTACTTTTAAAATGTACTGACTTTCCCATCAATGTTACTGTAGACAGATTTTCTCAGGACTTGACACCCTTGTTCGCGGTGGTAGGTGATGCCGAAATACTAAATTCAAAGCAAGATGGGACTCAGTCAGCTAGCGGGCTCCTCAGGCTTGGTCCCCCAGACCTGTCAGGTGGGAGGGGCCTGGGCTATCTGGCAGACGCCATGCCATCTTTGCTTTTGTGCAGTGGATCATTTTAGAAAATTACCTGTAATTCTGTGCCTTGTGTCTGCTGTTTTATTAACGGGCTTTTTCTTAGGGCAGCTGCCTGCATTTGCTTACGGGCAGAGTGGGAAGGAGCTGAGTAACTATACAAGGGCTCAGAAGCATGCATTAGGGTAGCCTTCACTTCCAGCTGTTTACTTACCATTTAAGGAAACTCCTACCCTTCCCTTTCTAGAAGACGTCATGGACACTAACCGACTATTTCCAAAGTACAGTATGCAATATGTGGAAATCCAGTGGCTGCCCCCTGGGAAAGTCATTGCGTTTTCCAGTCCTGGCTCTAATCCCAGGTCAACACCATCATGATCTTCCTTTCATACAAATTTTTTTTTTTAACTTTTTTATTTTCTGAAAAATTAGTTAGGAGAGTTGTACTTTCTAAGATTTGCCAGTAAGGGTAATCCAGTGATTTCATTAGGAATGTAAGACCTGAAATGGGGGCAGATATCTCAAGAAGCGTCAAGTGAGTAGAGGCACTAATACTGTACTTACTGCATGTATGTGGGTAGTTGCCAAAAGCATAATCGTTTTCTGGAACACTGTGTTCTGACTCTAGTTTGTACATCTGTTGTATCTTTCTAGCCAAAAGGCAGTGGAGAGTTGTGAAAATATCAGGCAAGTTGGGGGCCAGTTACATAGTTACATAGTTACTTCAAGTCACAGGTCACCAGATTAATCTCCTCCTTTAACAGTATAGGGTGGCTTCTGGGAAAAATTTTAAATGTAAATATTTATTGAGAACATCAGTGTGTATGTTAACCTTGTTACTGAGTGCAAGGGGGAGAGGTAGCAAATGCCGGTAGAGATCGACTGACCCCCATGAGAGCTGGGGTCCGATGGGAGTGAAGTCTAGGTGATTGGGGCTGGCGCTGCCACCAGGGCTGTTGTGTGGGCTGGTATCAAACATGGTTGATTACACATAGGTAAGAACGAAAGACCTCGATGTGAGTGAACAGGGACTCCCCATGGGAAAAGACTTTCCTCAAGAAAGTCTCGGGTCAGGACCTGAGTCAGGTGGGGAGACATCAGGTAAAGCATGATCCAGACTGAAACTGTGAGAGCAGGCTGCATTCATCACGGCCCACTCAGTGAGCCAGAATCCATTTAATGCCAGGACTTAGTTACAAAAGCCTTTGAAAGATCTGAAAGCCAAGTAGGGGATGATGAGGTCACCCAGAGATTAGCAATAGCAGGAAATCACTATCATCCCTGAGGCTGGTGGAACAAAGAGAGGGGGTTTGTTTTCATCAGAGGCCAAGAGCTGTGTCTCCCTGGAGGCTCCTAGAAGCAGCCAGGACCATGGAGGGAATGCCTATCTAGTGGGAGCTGGAGGCTTGGAGAAGACAAAGCCACTCACTGCTGGAGATACCATCCAAAGCAGAGAGGAAAGGGAAGCAACACTCTGGCTTCTTCCTCTCTCCCATCCTCCAGTCTTCTATTTAAACCTTGCTGGAGCCTGTTGGCAAGTGAGTGTGGAAAAGATTGTTTGCAGGGAAGGGCAGGGAATGGATCGAATTACAAACAGGCACATGACCAGCTTATGGACAAGAGCCTGGGGCAGCGTTGGAGGGAGACGCAGTGCTGGCAAGTTTTGAGCTGAAAAGAGACTGCGGGCTCAAAGATGCTATTGGAGCAGCAGAACAATCCTTCCATGAAGGCTCAGAGGGCCCAGAGTACCAGACTCATCTGATTTTCCCACGCTCAAGCCTGAGAGTCTTTCTTGCGTGAGGTGACCGTGCTCCCTCTCTGGCCCATTGCAAGCTCGGCCAGATTTGGGGGAAGTTGTGCCTTTTCAGGATGTGGGCTTTCTTTGTTTGATTCCCATGGCCACATTGAAGGCTTAGCAGCTGGCCTTTGACCAGGGATCCCTAAGACTCTCTTTAAGTGGCCAGAGCTCTCTGCATCCAGAGTGATGAGGAGTCATGGCAGTAAGTACTAAAAGAAAGGAAAGTTCTGTATGGAAGGATCCTTTCAGGCCTTCACATCCCAGATGGCCTCAGAGACACCACTTTTTGAGGTAGTCATATAAATTCTCAGCCATGACTTTGGGCATCTTCTGGTCTCTGTCCCCCTTCCACGTAGTCATACTTCTCAATGATCACCATCTCCAGTGTCTTCATCACAGACAGGGAGCTCACTGCCGGTAGGACATTATGTTATCTGCATTGCAGAGAAGGGATGAGGTCAGCTATTTGTAACCATGGTAAAGTGTCCCTTATTGAACCATGAACATACACCAGGCACTGGGCAAAGCGCTTTAAGAACAGTTGCATGGTGGTGCTCAAATTTCGGTGTGAGTCAGAATCCCCAGCAGGGCTTATGAAGTGGCAGGGTAGTTCCCCCTTATATGGCTTCTCGTTTGTTCCTGATATGGCAAATCTACTGTGGTCCCCGAGGATCCGCATTTCTCACTAGTTTCCAGATGGTGCTGATGCTGCTTATCTTGGGACACGCTTTGAGAACAACTGCATCCATGCTTTGGCTCTTCACGAAGTTATGGGCAGGTCTTGCTTTCTCCATCCTACAGCTGAGGACTGACGTTAAAGAGGCCACATCATTAGTGCAAAGCCACTGGGCTGGCAGGCAGTGTAGGGAGCTCATCATTTGGGTCAGCTCGTGGTGTCCCCACTAGGCCGGCCAAAGCAGGCCTGGCCCATCATTAGGGCTTTCCCTGTGCTGGTGGAACAAAGAGAGGGGAGTTGCATTCGGCTTTGCGGCTGCAAGCCTGGACGGCTGCCGCCCCCAGTGGTCCAGGCCATTGACCCCCTGTGAAATTTGTCATTTGGTCTCACAGCCCTAGTGGACTTCTTTCTTAAATTTTATTCTGTGGTGTTGGTGGGAATGCAAGTTGGTGCAGCCACTTTGGAGAACAGTGTGGAGATTCCTTAAGAAATTAAGAATAGAGCTTCCCTATGACCCTGCAATTGCACTACTGGGTATTTACCCCAAAGATACAGATGTAGTGAAAAGAAGGACCATCTGTACCCCAATGTTTATAGCAGCAATGGCCACGGTCAGCAAACTGTGGAAAGAACCAAGATGCCCTTCAACGGACGAATGGATAAGGAAGATGTGGTCCATATACACGATGGAGTATTATGTCTCCATCAGAAAGGTTGAATACCCAACTTTTGTAGCGACATGGACGGGACTGGAAGAGATTATGCTGAGCAAAATAAGTCAAGCAGAGAGAGTCAAGTATCATATGGTTTCACTCACTTGTGGAGCATAACAAATAACATGGAGGACATGGGAGATGGAGAGGAGAAGGGAGTTGAGGGAAATTGGAAGAGGAGATGAACCATGAGAGACTATGGACTCTGAAAAACAACCTGAGGGTTTTGAATGGGCGGGGGTTGGGAGGTTGGGGGAACCAGGTGGTGGGTATTAGGGAGGGCATGTATTTCGTGGAGCACTGGGTGTGGTGCAAAAACAATGAATACTGTTACGCTGAAAAGAAATTAAAAAAAAAATAAACAAAAAAATTTTATTCTGTGGTGGAAGTGAATTGGTGGGTTATGTTTTTTAAAGAATTGGGCCCAGTTTGGGTTGGTTAGTGGATTTTACCTTTAGGTACAAAATGCCCCTGCTACTGAGGCTGGCCTGGAAGCCCCACTGGGTAGCCTTCAGGAGGGGTCCTCTGCATGACCAGCTGCCCTCTCTGCTGGGAGGGACACCTGGACTCACCAGCTGCAGAGTGGGACATTAGCCTCAGACCTCTTTCTCTTACTTCAGGGTATGGCCTGTTGCCTGGCACTTTGTTGCACAATAAACCCAAGATCTTTTTAATAAACTCAGTCTCCTGTACTGATGTGTCCTGCAGTTGTCCCCAGTGACTTGCACTGGGTGGCTAGCTCGGACGCTTCACCAGCAAACCTGCCCTAACTTTTCGAGTCACCATTGCACAAAACAGGAAGGCCCAGGGCTTGAAGGATAAAAACGGTGAGTTAGTGAGTGTCACACACCACCTCCTCTCCTACTGGATTTGAATAACATATTAATTATTAACTCAGAGTATCTTTATTGTTCCATCTGCAAACTGCAAATGTGAATTCCAGCCATGTATTTTTAAACAGTTCTATTATGATCAAACAAATTTGAATATCTCATACAGTTTATTGCAAGTGGGCTTTGCTTATAAGGAAAAAGCTGTTTTATATATGATTTCTATTTTTTTTCATTTTGGCAAACTGTAGCCTGAGTTAGGAGAAATGCGGGCTGTTTACTATTTAATAGTTCTATATATCATCCTTGCAGTAGCTTCCATCATGTTTCCTTTGCAGAAATAGTGAGTTAAGACCCACAGTAGAGAAATCTACGCCCTGGGACCTGGACAAGATTAGAGGACTTGATGAATTTATAGCAATATAGATAACTAATCTGGGAAATAAAGATTTAAAAACAGCTTCAGTTGGCTATAAATGCTGTTAATGCTGCCTCCCGGAAAGAAAGGATGTAAAATTATATTTTCTGTTACTTTAGAAACCGATTTCAAAAAGATTCCTGTATTAATTGCCCATCAACATAGCCATCTACTAGACAATAACTGCTTATAACCTTTTTTTGTTTTTTTTCCCTGAAACACAGTTTAATTCAGATTCTGGTAAATTTGTATCTGCAGTTTTCTGGTTGTCTCTCAAGCAGCATTATGTTTTATATAATTTAATACATAGAAAATTCTCACCATCTTTCTTGTAGAATTTTTAAGGAGAAGCCAGAGTCTTCTGTAGTCCTTTGTATCAGTTATTTATTGCTACATAGCAAACCCACCCCGAAACATGGTGGCTCAAAACAGCAGCAGTCATTTATTGAGTCCACAGATAGGCACTCGGGGCAGGGTCGGTCATGGAAAGCCTGCACGTCATGCATGTCAGCTGGGACGGCTCAAGGGCAGGGGAAGTTGGGGAACGTGTGGTGGAGTGGGAAGAGGCCACAGATCCTCTTGCAAGACCACCATTCACCTGGATGGCAGGTTGGTGCTGGCTGTTGACCCGGACCTGAGCTGGGGCAGAGGGCCTGGGGCCTTGGTTTGTCTTCATGGAACCACGGTAGAACCACAGTAGTTGGATTCTAAAAACAATCCTCCCCAGAGAACCACGCTGAAAGCTATGATGTCATCTTCATGACAGCCTTGGAAGGCTCATGGCCTTACTTCTGCAATGTGCTATGGGTAGGCCAGTTTGAAGGGCAGGGCCCTTAGGCTCTGCTTGTTGGGTGGTGAGAGTGGCAGAAGTTTGACAGTGTGTTTCAGAACTGTCACACCCTGTTAGGAGCCTCCGATAAACATTTAACTGTGACTTGTCAACGAATAATCTTGATCCCTTATGGACAAGGTGAGGGCGCACTGCTACCTGTAATTACATGGCTGGATTGGAGTCCATCTGGGCCCATTAGGTATGAGCTCAGCAGTGCTCTCTCAGGCTTGCACTGTGGTGGACCCAGGTTCTGCTGGAGTAGTGGGGATGGAAATCAGAGTGTGGTGCCCCTGGAACAATTTGGGGGTAGGTGATGGAGTGGAGACAGCAGGTGTGGATGGTGCTTTCGAAAATTCTTAGCCAAGACAAAAAGAAGAGAAAGGGGCAATAACATGAAAGTGATAAGGGACCAAGAGAGTTTTTCCTTTCTGTTTTTCTATTTTTCTTTTATCAGGGATGGGAGAATTTGTAGGGTGACAGGAAGGAGCCAATACAAGTATAAGGGGGTATTGTTCCCACTCACCTGTGTGACTTAATTTCTCTTTCAGATTTTCTTAGGTGCAGAGATCCTGGCACACTGCCATATATAATAGACACTTGATGTAGAACATTTCCCGTAGAACAAAGGAATTTCACCTGTAGAAAAACATTGTTTATGGGATTGTTCACCACCTGTGGTGGCCTCTTTTCTTCCCCTTCAGGGCGTGGCCCTTGGCCTGCCATTTTGTTTCACAACAGACCATGGAGATTTGAAATAAAAGTCAGTATCCCACATTGCTGGGTGCTGTGGCCTTCCCAGGGACCTTCACTATATCTTAACTATGTCTTCTCCTCACCCCCACCTCAAACAAACTCTGACTGTTTTCCTGAATCACCCACTGAAGCAAAAGAGCCCATAGGAAGACCTAGGCTTCAAGAAGCCCCCACTGAGGGCCCCAGGGACCAAATACGGACCTGAGTCACAGAGTCATTTTCTCTCAGAGCATTGCCTGGTCATTTATGCTATGGGGTATCTACGCCCACTTCGGAGGGATGTTGTAAGGAAGGTCTTGAGACAGATCACGTTTGTAAAAGTGCTTCTTAAACTGTAAAAATTAACTGTGGAGCACTATACAAATGTAAGAAACTAGTTATGTGTAGGCCGGTAGGCCGGTAAGGGTATTTATATTTTATTAGAATCTTGATTTTTTTTCTTGAAGGGTTGTATGGGTCTGTTTCAGTCACTTTTCCATTTCTTTCACTTATGTAAGAAACTGGCCTGGAAGTGTCAGCAATTGAAAAATTGCAATGATTTTTTGCTTCATGATCTACAGTTGTAATAGACCCAGTAATAACAGTACTCTCTGTCTGTAGTCTTCGTCTTTCTTTCTAGGGAGCGCAGACCACTGACTACTGTAAATAATGGACGGTGGCATTTTGCCTCTGGCCCCGCATGACTTTAGAGGCTCCTTTTTCTCTGACACATGAGAAATGGTTGAAGACATTGCGGGAATTATGCATATTAGTGTCCTAATGATCCAAGGCCTACAACATGGAGAGAATAGTACAATTCAATTTATAATTCATGCTAATTAACAGCTCTATGAAAAGAATTTCAGTTTTAACTTCATTTTTAATAACTGGCACATCTGTACAGCCCTGTATGTTTGATTATTGTGACGGGCGTGTATGTACCATTTCTTTAGGATGGTGTCTCTTTTAGTGTGACTGCACTCTTTTCTAAACTAAAGTTTCTAATGAGGACAGGGGATGAGATGCAAGTGTGTTTATTTCCTAAGGTTTTCTGCTCAGGAGAAGAAACGTGTGGGTTTTACCGGATGTGTGAATGTGTGGCTGAGGAATTTGTTGTTTGGGATGCCAGCTGGAGAAAAACTCATTGGTGGATTTGAAGCCACACTGATGTCTGCTTCATTCTGGTAGAGCAAAAGTCACAGATATCACACTGCACATCTTGTAGTTCTTAATGAAATCAGAGGCCCCGAGACCATGAATATATCCGGACCACAATAATAAACCACATTAAATAACAGAGATGGCATCAGAATGACCTGTCTTTGGTGTTTGCCTTTCTTAGGGTGTGTGCTTCTGTGCTCTATTTGATTTTGTCCCTGATGGAAATTTCTATGCCACGTGTGAGAGGTAGACATATGTGACCCAGCTGGACATGGAGTCAGAGAAGGTGGAGACGTGACAGGCCACAGGCCCTGTCTCCAGTCCCGCAGCCACCACGATGACTCCATTTCCTGTCATTTCCCTGGGGGAGGGTGCTGGTTGATGCCGTCTCTCTCTGGGGTTGCCCTCTTTCCCACTGCTCTTGCCCTGGCCAATGTCTCCTTTTGTCCTAAACGAGGGGTGTGGGAGAGCTGGTGAGAAACTCATCTGTGGGAGAAGCCTGAGTCTTACGTGGCCCATATTTCCACATTTAGGAAATTCCAGAGAGCACATTCGTTTTGGTTCTTGCTGTCATTTCCCTTTTGGGGACTCCCCTTCCGTGTGTCAACTTGGTGGGGGGCAAGCATTGGCTGTGGCCAGGCACAGGCACACCTCCTTGAACAGCCAGCTGGATGGTCCTCCCTGGAGCTTTGAATCTTGAGCGATTAGTGGGAAGTGAAAGAAGGGTTAGATCTGCTTGTGCCAGAGGCTCGGCTCCCTCCACCCTCCTGAGCACGTCTCCTGTGGGTAAAGTGGGACTAAGCTTTTGCTGGTTTTCTAAGGCCTTCCTAAGCTGGAAGGTGTTGGTTTCATCCCTCTGTCGCAGAGGCCTGGCTGACATGGAGACACTCTGTGTAGCCTCCGTGTTGCTGTTTGTTTCACATGTTCTTTTTGGCCTTCTAGTTTGGCACACTCCCAGGTGGAGTGGGAGACGGAGCACTGACATTTCCTGTCCTCCATTAGCCAAGGCTGGTTTTCCAGAGGAAAGGAACTAATCTGCTTGCCTGTGTTGCGGACGGCTGAAGGTAGCCATCGCTGTGCTGTCTACCTTTGTGGGACACTTCCTAGTTCACTGAAGCATGTAGGCACCTGATTTTTTTGATGTCTGAGTGTAGGTAGATACTGTTATCCAAGTTGGATGGGTGATCAGACAGCCTCAGTGAAGTGAAGTGATTTGCCCAGGGCTGGTCGTATGGCCATTAATGAGCAGAAACAGAACTTGAACCCAGGCCTCCTGACTCCTAAGCCTCTTATTCCTGCCACTCGGATACGTCTGAGTTAGCCTGGTGATGGAACCTCCTCCCCTGAGATGCCACACCTGCCAGATTCGGAAAATCTCTGCAACCAAGAGTTGCAGATGAAGATTATTTGAGCAGCAACAGTTCCTGGCCGGCGTGGGGTGCCGCAAGCTATCCCCTTCGGAGCTCCCCTGAAGCTCAGTCCTAGAATGGGACAGATCAAGGGCAGCTAGACCGCCAGACCCACTGTCTCACTTCTCCATCCGAGACTGCGGCAGGCCCTGTGATGTGGATGGCCAGGGAGCAGGGTCCTTGGGATGGTACTTCCTCCAGCTTGAATCCATCAGTAGCTCACTCACGGGACAGACAGTGTGACAGGTCAGCTCCCGGGACCACGTAGGTTACTTTGAAGCTGCTCCCTCTA
Organism: Meles meles; assembly: GCF_922984935.1. NCBI lineage: Eukaryota > Metazoa > Chordata > Mammalia > Carnivora > Mustelidae > Meles > Meles meles. Next base: position 170,685,415 of record NC_060067.1, on the reverse strand, counting down.
CAGAGAGCCTTATAACATGAATTTAAGAACTAGGTGATATGAACTAGGATCATCGCCAAATAGCTTTTCTTTTCTTTTTTTTCCCCCCTCAAGTCTTATGTGATTATTCCTGATAGATTAGAATACACATATAAAAAAGTAAAGAAAAAATTGAAAATACAGACAAGAAGACATAAAGAAAAAACTCTCACTCTCTTGCCACCCAGAAATAACCTTATCTTAACGTACATTTTTCCAGAACTTCTTTCTTTTAAATTTTTATCACCATGTGTTAGGTACTCTGTTCTTGGTGTGTTTGTACACCTGATCTCATTAGGTCTTCCCGACGTGCAAGGTACCATGACCTTCATCTTACAGAAAAGGGAACTGAAGCTCCAGGGGGTCTGCCTCATTTCAAAGGTTGTGCTCTTCCCTGTACCCCTACGTGTATGTGTCACACACGCAGAGTCAGTTAGTGAGTACGTATCAAGGCCCCCCTCCTAATCTGTCCTCAGTGCCACCAGGAGCACGTGGAACGTGTCAGTGCCATGCCACCGAGGGGAGTGTGATGCAAGGACAAATTAGGGTTTTGTGGGGCCCCACACCTATGCCATTTGGGTTTTTTTTTAAGAAAAAGAATATAACATTTTGAATACAGGATCAGAATATAAAAGTGAATATTTACTTAGAATGAGAAGAGAAATAGCAGTGAGTCACTGAAGCTTTAGAGAAGCTCCCTTCTTCCTCCAGAGCTCTCTCGGGGCAGTTGGTCTGCAAAGTGTGCATGAAAGCCTTCCTCATTGGAACCTGGTGTTTCCTGCCTCCCAGAACACTCTACCCACCAGGGCCCTGCTGCTTTCGCTTCCTTGGCTTCCCAGGCCGAGTTGGAGACCGTGTACACAGGAAGACTCTGGATCTCGGGGTGTGGGGAGGGGAGGAGTCCCCTTTCTGAGCTGAGAGCGGATGTGGTCCTGGAGTCATCCCAGCAAGATTGAGACAGAATTCCTGTCCCACTCTAGGAGAATATAAGTATTTGCTGGCATTCTCATAATTTTATGTTTCATGTTTTGTCTTTGTTGGATCTACAGTTTAATTTGATGAGTGTTTTAGAGTAAGGATCTACTAATTTTCCCCCCAAATTTTAACCAGTGGTTTCCATATTACTCGTTAACAAATTCACCTTGTCCCCTTGATTTGAAATGCCACCTTTATGATCTATTAAGTTATTATTTATACTTGGATCCATGTCTGTTGCATTAATAGGCCTCGTTATTGCTGGGCCATTACTCACTTAATCAGTGGGATTTAGTCTATATTTTCATATTTGTGAGGGTATGGTCTTGCCCTGTCCCCTCAATAGCTTTTCTTTTAAAACAATTTCTTTTCTCATATAGTTATTATTTTAGGTAATGGTTAGAACCATTTTGCTAAGCCCTGAAAAAAAATTTGGGGGGGATTTGATTGGATTAGTATAAATTTTAGATTAATTTCTAAAGACTTGAAATCTACATACCATTAAATTATTTTTCCAGAAATGTGGTATTATCTATTTGATCTATTCCCCCCACTTTTTTTTTGTCTTTTTGGCAAATTTTGAATGTTTTTGTTGTGAAAGGGATCTTATATCCCTCTTCTTTAACTTTTCTCACTGGCTGTTGTTGGTATGTAGAAAGGGTTCTCAGAAAGGAACATGACCCCTTACCAAATTTAGTAATTCTAATAATTTTTGAATTGCCAGGCCTTTTGATCTTGTTTCCAGTGTTAGAAAACCATATTTGGAGTGATGTCTGAGGCATCAGATGCTGTAATGACTGGCCCTACGCTGTGGGCAGTATCCAGGGCATGGTGACCTGATCAGGCAAGATTACTGATTTTAATAACTGTGACTGAGCAAATTGGGGTCAAGGTTAGGACACACAGAACTTGTGGAATTTATTATAAATCACCGAGAGTCTGACAACATGAAAATCACACAGTGCAGATCCAATCACGTGTCCCGATCAGACATTTAACTTGACCATGGCCTGGCAGTTGTTCACAGCTGTGTATCTGTTACCTGGTCTGTGCTACTGCTGATAACAAATTAGGTTTCCCAGGGTTGTTCAAAGAGATGCTGTGTTCAGGGTGAACGTGTTTTACCTGCTCTTCACTGTATAAAGGACACCAAACTGAACTACCTGTAGATAAACCCAGCTAATAGGGATTTCTTTAATGTTTGGGCGTTTGTAGATGGTGATCTGTTTTTAGATTTGTGGGGGCCCCCGGCTGTAGCACCCTGCTTCTGAATGCAGAACGGGACTGTATTACCTTTTATCTGTGCTTACTGGAAAGACCGCTTAGAACCAGACCTCCAGTGTGGGCAGACGGGCTCCTTCCAGAATTAGCAGCCTGGCTCAGACTGTGTTGTGGCGTGGCTCAGGATGTGAGTAACCTGAGACCGTATCGCGACTTACCTGTTGTTTAGGCCGATTTTACTCGAACGTTGTTTCACACTGAAGCAACGTCATTTGTGGGCTCACACCCAGATGTGAGTTAGTGAGGATTCTATTGTGGGAGCAATAGAAGCGGAAAGACCACAAGTCCCAGGGGTGTGGTGATGACAGGGGTCATCTTTGTGATCTCATGTGTGCGGGTGTGGGACAGAGCGAAGTACCCCCAGTGGGAGTGAGATTTAGGGAACCTGTTTGGGAGTGTTGGGAATAATTTCATTTCTTATTATGAAGACACCCTGGGAAGGGCAGTAAGCTAGCTTGCCAAGTCATTAGTAGACATTCTGATTAGACCTTCTTGGCACATTGCCTGGTGACTAGAAGCAGGGATAGGAGGGCCAGCCCCACCCCGGACATTTGTCGGGCCTGGGGCCGGACTATAAATGGCGGCTCAGCGACCTGTGTCTAAATAAATATTTCAAAGTTACTTGGCAGCCTAGCTATGAATCAGGTTCCAACCCACCCTCTCGATAAGTAGACCTTCATAACAACCTGGACAGCCAGATTCAAATGTAGAATTCTCATGATCCTCAAGGTTCTTGTTCAAAATCTCCCTGTGGTACACAGGCACTCCTGGTCTCAGGCCTCCAGTCTGTCTGCACCTCTTATGAACAGCCTCCCTTGTGCAAGTGGTGGAGTGGGGCTCCCTGGAGAGAGTGGACCCAGGCAAGTACGGAAGCAGGTCCCAGGCCCTGTGATGGTATCGAGTCTAGGGGCCCTGTGAACCCCAGGCCCATGGAGGTGGCATGGCTGGAGGAGGTCTGAGTGGGGTCCCGTAAGCATGGTGCCCAGGGCACGGGCCCAGCCTTGCGCCCAACCTGAGATTCACAGGGCAGGGGGAGGATGTGGGGAGAGTGGATGGAGCCGGAGGTGGGAACTTGCAACCCCCCTGTGGGTGAGGTACTCTAAGGAGGAGATCAGGTGCCCCAGGCATGAGGGCCCTGGGGTGTGCCAAGCTCAATCAGAGAAATGCTCTTTTGTTATTTCTGGCTTGTGGGCAGCATGTGTTGAGATTCACCGCTCAGCTGATACAGACCCAGTGGATGTGCCCCGCTTCTCTCTCAGACCCCTCTCCTTCCCCAGGTCCTCCTCATAGGTGGCTTCAGTGTTGGTGCTAACAAGGGTCTGCTGTGATGAAAGGAGCCGAAAGTGGGGCTGGGGAGAGGCGGAGGGCAGATGGCTTCTCTCCTGCTGCTGTCTCCTCTCCCTCTTCTTGTAGATCTGCTCCTCTGGTCTTCATGCCCTTGCCTCAAGGGCGCTCTCCTGCACCTGTCTTTCACTTCCTTTCCACTCTCATTTTCTGTTCCATTTTTTCCTGAGAATTTTCTTCATCCCCATGCTTAGTGGCAGTGGCTTGGCTGAGTCCCTGGGGGCTTGACAGGGAGGCAGGAGGTACTCCCTAGCATCCCAGCAAGGAGAGGTGTTACTAGAGTAGTACTATATTCAGGTACTTTACAATTTAATGGGCTTTTGTGGGTCAACATGGAAACCTAACAGTCTCTAACAACATTATTTCTATGGAGAAATATGTTCCCTGTTTCAAAGAACTGATTTACAAATGAACTTTCAGAACAAAACCTGTTTATCCCGGTGGCTGTTATTTTTAGAATTTGGGGTCTGGAAAGTGCTCTGTGTACACCAGTAAATGAATTGAATCAAATGTAACCTGATGTGTGGGGGCCCCTTGCGGCTCTGAAGTTCTATGATGTTAGCTCACCTCCCTCATTTTCACAGGTGAGAAAACTGCCATCAGAGACCGTGGAGTGATTTGGAGAAAGCCAAACACAAAACCTTGTCTGGAACCGGCTTCTGGTCCCCACTTGCTGTCCCCCCCCCCCTTTTTATTACCATCAGGATGTGCAAGTGCCATTTTGATTAGCAGAGGATTTGACACCTGCATCCGTTTGGGGCTGGATAACTCACGAGCTGTGCTGGGGAGCCCGGCAGACTGGAACCACGGTGGGCACTGCCGGACTCCACTGTGTGCCCAGGAGCCTTGGGAAAAGACAGAGGGCTGTGGTTAGATTTCATGCACACGAGCACATTCTAGTGAGAGGATGTTTGGAGAGAAGCAGCAGGGATCACAGCTTTTTAGCATCTAGAGGCAGCTGTAGGGGTCATTTGATCAACATTCTCCAAGTGTCTCTGTCTGTCTGTACCTCAGAATGAGAGTGACCTGCACGTGGAGTTAAATCGTTGACATTTTTTAAAAACATAGCTGTAACGCTTTTATAACAGAGCTGTGATAGCTACTTGAAAGCCTTTCTGTGATAATTCTAGCATCTGGGTCATGGCTTCGCTGCAGTCTTGGATTTCCTTACCTGTGAGGATTCCAGTACAGAGAGTAATAGCTCCTGCTTCACAGAACTTCGAAATGTGTTTTCTCTGGTATCACTGGCACAACATCTGTGAGGCTGTTTCCTCACCTATAAAACCAGGATCGTGATGTGTCAGGATGACACGACGAGACATACATCAAGTACCAGCCCTGCGCCTGCCTGGGGTCATGTGGCACTCATCAGTGGTGTGTTTTCTGTTCTTGTCATCGTTGTCACTGTCACCAGGGATGCCCTGTCACGGGTGGGAGGCTCTTCTATCCACTCCTGAACGGGTTTCTTTGCGCTTTCTGGCACTTCCCCCTTAGTTTGCAGATGTTGCCTATTCAGAAAAAACGATTTCATATTCTGAAGAGTCCTCCTTCATGGGTCAAGAGCTACAGAATTTCATTCTTTCTTTTTATGTGTTCAAGATTTTTGGTTTGTTACGTTCCAGGAACTACTTTCGATTCCTCTCAGCTGCCTCTAAGTTCTCTCTGTTATGGCTTTTCTCTTGACCTTTCTCTGTGCCCTATTTGTCTTGGGGCTTCTTTTCTTAATAAGCTGGGGCCATAGGGAATATTCCTGAAGCCTATTTACCTTCTCAGTTGGGTGCCTGATTTGCATTGATGTCAGCCATCATCAGTAAGTGCTCAGCTATGAGGACAAAGTGAGAGAGCTCTTTCTACAGTTGAGCAATCCTCTTTTGTGGCTTCTCCTGGAATAGCTGTTATGGTCTGTCATTGGTTATTTGAAGAATTCCCAGTTTGGAATTTCCCTCTCCCTCTGCTGACCTTTGCCTGCCTGCCAGGTTCCAGTATTCCACACTCATTCCCATCATCTGACCTGATGTGGTGTGTCTGTCACAAAGCAAATATGGAGACCTCTTTACACTTCCTGTCCAGCCCCTTGCGCCCCCCCCCCCCCCCGCCGTGCTGGGTGTTAAGGTTTAAGTGGTGTCCAACATTTGGGACTGGTTCCTGGGGAAATGACTTGGGAGTGTTTACAAGGTGGCTGAGTAGCATTTAGTAGGATATAACGTTTCTCATACAATTTGAAAATTCCAGTTGTCTGTGACTTTTAACATTGTCTACAAAGGATCCTTATAGCCTTGCTGAATTTGGGCACTTTCCCCCTAATCCAGATACTCACTCTCCAAAATGACTTCTCCATGCCTTTTCTTTTCTCTTCAAGCCTCCAGTATCTTCTCACCCTTCCTTAATATCGGCTGGTGGCCTTGTTTCTCAATTCACTGACAAAGTAAAGACATTTTGCAGACAGTATATCCTTTTGGTGATGAAACTATACACACCCACCACATCTGTACTCATAGATTCTGGTTTCCTTCGTATCCGTACTCTCACCTGTATCTATCCAAGGCCTGCCCTTCTTGCAATGGCCTCTGTCCCTTCCCACTTACTCAAGGATATTGCTGTAAAGTTGATCTTTGCTCCTGTGTCCTTAATTTTCCCTCTTTCCTGGATCAGCCTCATCAACAGACAGAAATATCTTCTATCTTAAAAAATGCACTCTTGAACCCCTTTCTAGTTTTCAATTCTATCCCATTGTGTTCTTTTTTATAGTTTCTGTTCCTCTGCTGGGAACACCCAGCTTTCCGCTAATTTTAAGATAGTTTGCCTCATGGAGCATGGGTATAATGGCTACTTTTTTTTTTTTTTAAGATTTTATTTATTTATTTGACAGATGGAGATCACAAGTAGGCAGAGAAGCAGACAGAGAGAGACAGAGAAGCAGGCTCCCTGCTGAGCAGAGAGCCCAAAGCGGGACTCCATCCCAGGACCCTGAGATCATGACCTGAGCTGAAGGCAAAGGCTTTAACCCACTGACCCACCCAACCAACCTATAATGGCTACTTTAAAGCCTTTACTTGATAATTCTAACATCTGGGTCATATTGGGGTCAGCATCTGTTGATTGTCCTTTCCCTTGGGAATTGGTCACATTTCCCTGGTTCTTTGTACATTGAATCATTTTGCATGGTCCTGAACACTGCAAATATTGAGTTGTGTAAACTCTGGGTCCTTTTGGAGTCCTGGAGAAGTTTGTTTATTTATATTTTTATGCAGGCAATCAGCATCATTAAGTTCAGGCTGCTAGTTCTAGCTCACCCTCTCTGAATAGTGGTTCCCATGCAGTTTAGTTTTCCAAAGCCTCTGCTTTCTGTTTTGGGTCTGTCCTGCCCATGGGCATCTCGGGGGCTGACCCTGAGACTTGAGTGGGCTCACACACAGAACTGGGGGATCCCCTGCTCTAGCTGTCTCCTCTCTGTGGTTCCACTCAGACTTTTTGGGTCACAGGAGCCAGACAGATGGGATTTCTATCTGAGATTTGTGCGATTGTGGACCTCTGTGACTGGAGCCCATCCTTTGGGCAAGGCTTCAAGAGAAAAGAGAGAGGGAGACAGATGAAGGAGGGTTGGGGGAGAAGGTGAAGGAAAGATGAGGTTGGGCAGGGAAATGAACTCTTTGAAGGTCACTTTTCCAACTTTTGATTCCTTTCCACAATCTGCTTGCCTTCCCCCGCAAATTTATTTTATTGTGGTAAGATACACATAACATAAAATTCACCATCTTAAGTGTAAATTTCAGTGTATTAATTACATCCATACTATAATATTGCCATCACCACCATCCATATTTACGCTCACTCTTCTTAAACCAGAACTCTGTATCCAGTGGACAATGACTATCTATCCTCCTCTCCTGTCAGTTCCTGGAAATCAACATTCTCCTTTCTGCCTCTATGATTTTGACTACTCAAATATGTCATATAAATGGAATCACACAGTAATTGTCTTTTTTGTGACTGACTTATTTCACTTACCAGAAAGTCTTCAAGGTGTGTCCATGTTGTAGCATGGATCAGAATTTCCTCCTTCTTAAGGATGAGTAATATTTCATTGTATGTACCCCCCACATTTTGCTTATCCATTTATCTGTCAACAGATGTTTGGGTTGCTTCAACATTTTAGTGATTGTGTTATTCACAGTCTGTTGCTGTGAGCACAAGTCTACAAATACCTCATTGAGACACTGATTACAATTCTTTTGGGTATATACTTAGAAGTAGAATGGCTGGGTCATATGGCAATTCTATGCTTAAATTTTTGAGGAGCTGACACTCTGTTTTCCACAGTGTCCGTACCATTTTATATTCTTGCCAACAGTGTACCAGAGTTCCAACTCTCCACAAGAATGTGGAGAGTTTTCCACATTCTCACCACACTTGTCATTTTCTGTCTTGTTTTTGTTTTTTTGATAGCAGCCATCCTAATTGGTGTGACATGGTATCTCATTGTAGTTTGGGTTTGCATTTCCCTAATGATCAGTGATGTTGAGCATCTTTTCATTTCCATTTTCTATTTGTGCATCTTCTTTGGAGAAATATCTATTCAAATACTTTGCCCATTTTTGAATTGGTTTGGCTATTTTTGTTGTTGAGTTTTAGAAATTTTCTATATAATCTGGGTATTAATTCTTTATCCGATATATGATTTAAAATTTTTTTTTCCATTTTGTGGGTTGCCTTTTAACTCTGTTTTTATTGTCTTCCAATACACAAAATTTTCATGAGGTCCAATTTGTCTATTTTTTTTCTTTTGTTGATTGTGCCCTGGTGTCCTATTCAAGAAATCATTGCCAAATCCAATATTATGAAGCATTTGTTTCATGTTTTCTTCTAAGGGTTTTATAGTTTAAATCTTACATTTAGGTCTTTGATCCATTTTTGAGCTAATTTTTGTTAATGGTGATAGGTAAGGGTCCAACTTCATTCTTTTGCATGTGGATATCCAGTTTCCCCCACACAATTTGTTGAAAAGACTGTCCTTTCCCCATTGAATTAGTGTTGGCACCCTTGTCAGGAATCATTTGACCATATATTTGAGGGTTTGTTTCAGGGCTCTTTACTCTGTTCTCTTGGTCTGTATGTCTGTCTTTATGCCTATATGTTTTCACTAATAAAGCCACAGTCTGCCTGCTTTGTTTCCTTTTCATAGTTCCAAGTAGCTGCTTTTTGTGCTTTGTCCTGAGTTTCTATTTGCAATCAGAGAGAGGATGAACATTGTGGGTGTTTACCACCATGACAGTTCTATGATTTTTTAAAAAGGTTTTATTTATTTATTTGACAGACAGTATCCTGGTAGAAGCAGTTGAATTCACTTCTAACTCTTACATACTTGGGTTGACATCTTGATCCAAACTGGGCTATTTTTCCTAAGGATAGCTGCTGTAATCAAAGATGGAAATACTGAACTTTCAGTCTTGTATCACACAGTGCATCTTGAAGGCCGACAAGCGGGGAACATAGAATTATGGAAACCAGCTGGGCCACATTGTACATAGCCGCTTTGGCTGCATTATCTCTGCTCTCTTGTTCTGCTGAGGCCAGGCCCCATTATCACAAGTGACGGAATGAAGAGCTGTTACGCAGATGTTTAGTCCTGAAGGTGAGCAACTTCAGAGTCATTTTTCTGTGGCTAGAATCCTTACCTCCTCTATTTTCAGCACCTCCGAGGCACAGGCAGGTTGGCTGTGAATATGCTGTAGTTACGTAGTGCAAATATGGAACCCAGAAACCCAGCGAACACCCTGAAGTCCATATCACCTCTGTTCTTTGCATCCGAGTTCATTTTTTTTTTTTTTTTTTTTTTTTTTTTTTTTTTTTTTTTTTTTAAAGATTTTATTTATTTATTTGACAGAGAGAGAGGTCACAAGTAGGCAGAGAGGCAGGCAGAGAGAGAAGAGGAAGCAGGATCCCTGCGGAGCAGAGAGCCCGATGCGGGGCTCGATCCCAGGACCCTGAGATCATGACCTGAGCCGAAGGCAGCGGCTTAATCCACTGAGCCACTCAGGCGCCCCCCGAGTTCATTTTTAAGGCAGTGGCCATGTGGGTTCCCAGGAAGGACAGTTGTCACCCTAGGATGCGTGTTCTCACTGCAGGTAATTATGAGGGCATCTGCCTTTTGTTCTTTCTAAGGCTACTTTATAAATTAGGGCATCTTCTGAAATGGCTTTCTGGATTTACTTCTGACTTCTGAAAGTGAGGGTTAGAAAGGAGGATTTTGAGGATGTCGTTCTAACAGTCATACATATTCAGAGTTTCCCATTACCTTAACAATGAAACTGTTGTTGCTCAGTAGATGGTCCCATAATGAGCCAACTTAGTGGTCAATAACGATGTGTCTTGTTCTTCTGTTTTTGCTTTTCTCAAGTGCAGTATTTTCTTGCTTGTCAAGTTTTATGCACATTGTTTTAAGGCTTTTCTTCCTTCTGTATGTGATAGTACAAGTGTTTTGTTTTGATGAGAGCTGCTGCTTATAATGCTATGGTTAGAATTCAGGATGAATAGTGGTTTGTAAACTATAAAAGGTATACTCGTTTTCTGTTTCAAGGGTTAGGTATTATATAATTATTATCTTTAAGTAACTAGAAAGAGGGAAAATAATGGAAATGTGTTCTGCATAGTTTCTTAACTGCATATCATTTAATTTAGATATTTAATAGCATTCTCTAGTTGTCCAGGTCATATGGCAGTTTCCAGCATCCTAAAGGCATGAAGGGAAATGCTTTGCAGTGCTGTTAGGAGGATGCTGAATATGTCTGAGCTATGATTCACTCGTCTTGGTGGAAGGGAGCTTTAGTGGAGGAAATACTTCTAACATCTTCTTGGCTGTATGAAAGCCTGAGTGTTTTTTCAGTACTCATTCATTTTTTTTTGTTCATTTATTAATCCAATGGATATTTATCGCATGTTCTGCTCTTTACCAGTCACTGTGTTAGGTGGGCGTCTAGAGAAGAGTTCCTTTCTAATCCACAGAGTAGCTGATAGCGGAGAGACGGGGAAGCCAGAGCACTTCTGTGAGTCTGATGAAAAGGTTGTCAGGTGTGGGTGGTGGGAATCTAGCCAGAAAGAGAGGGAGAAGTCTGAGCACATGGCTTCCAGGATATTGGTGTCCTGTACAATTAGCGTATATACCATGAGCCTTAACATTGTTTGTGTTCAAGCTATGTAATTCTATTTCTTTATGTTTCTCTTGAGGAAATATAAGCATTATTTATAATACATTTTTTTTAAAGGCAGAAAATCTAATTGCCCCATAGAGCAGACTGATGAAATTAATTACAGTGTGTTCATGAGGTGGAGTTTTCTGCAGTCATTAAAAATCATATTGCAAAAGGATACTTAATGGCATGGTGAAATACCACTTAATAAGGGGAGGAAAAGCCTATAAAACAGTGTGATCTCAATTTGATGATGCTGCATTCTCAGTCTGGCTCACCCGGATTACCGTATTGAAATTGCAGCCATCCCTGTCCCAAGTGCACACCCTGTGCCCTGACCCTGCTCTGCTCTTCACCTTTCCTTACCACCTGCTAACACACTCTACAGTTTACGTGTTTGTAATCCTGCTGTTGTTTTTCTGTCCTCCTAGAATAGAAGTTGGAGAAGTGCAGGGATTCTTTGTCCATTTTTTTCACCGATGTGTCCAGCTAAGTCCAGAACAGTATCTGGCACACGACAGAGCCTAAAAATAAATAAATAAATAAAATAAATTAAATAAATAAATAAAAATGCTGTCATTGAATCAATGTTGAGGGAAATGTTTCCATATTTTCTGTATTAAACATGGATTACCTCTATTGTTGGAGGGGGAAAAAAGCTTAAAAAAGATACTGTTGAGTCTGAATTCCCCATGTAGTCCTTGCCTGTTTACCTGGGGAAGAGGGCTGAATGGGTGATCGGAGCGGACAGAATCAGGCTGCTGGTTGTAGAGAACACGTTAAAATGCCTGTGGGTGATGGTCTGGGTTTGTGCTGGGCTACGGGCTTGATTTTGAACCTTCCCGGTTCACCCTTCCTCTGTGTTTCCCCGCACTCATAACTGCCTTCATGCCTTGCTCTTTTTTCCTTCCTGGTCTGTATTTTTCTTGGTCCCCATTTTCTTCAGACACCTGCTATCTTTTTCTGGCCTTCTGTGACAACTCCGGCCTCGTCCTCCTTAAATTCCCACGGCGCTTACAGGGTGAGTCAAGTGCGGTGCCCAGGAGGCCTGGCCTGACGTGACTCGCTCACACGTCCGCAAGCTGGCCTTTGGAGAAGCCATGTTTGCCATGGACATGAACCACAGAGGCCAGAGCCACCACAGGTGGGAGCCAAGTGGACTCTATTTTAGGACAAGAGCCATAGAAATATTTTAAATACACATATGCTTCACTCATCGCATGTGTTATCTTCTTTCTGCAAGTAAATGACAAGCTGCTTGAGAAAAAGGCTTCTATTTTCTCCTCTTCTTCCACAGCACATAAACAGTTCTGGTCTCCCAGCTGACGTCACATACTCGTTGGCTGGCCCTTGGTTTCCCATATATAAAATAAATGTTGTTCGTGACCCTTCAGAGATGGCACGAGAATGACTCCAGGGCAGTGATTTGAGTGCCATCGAGAGCATTATCCACATATGCACATATATATTTAATGACATTTTGTTATTAATATTTAAAAAGTGAATAAACTGAAGTGAACTGCTCAGGCTAGAACTTGGCTGCAGTGAGCTTTTGCTGTTAAAATTGTACAGTTTTTATTCAGGGAATTCAGATGGATTTTTAGGAAGCAGGATATTATGTAACAGATTATTCAATTCAGTAAATGTTTATTGAGATTCTACTGTTTATAAGATGCTACCGGCCCTGAAGAGAATTGTAGAGGTCCCCTGGAAACAGTGTGCAGGCTAGTGGAGGTGGGATTTTGAGGATGTGAGTAAACAATGCCAAGAAAAGAGAAGCTGCGTAGTACCGGGGGCTTCAAGGAGGGAGAGATTCCATGTGACCTGGGGACAGGGGAATGTGCATGAAGTAGAGGACATTGGGGTGAGCCCAGAATTCTGAATTTTGTTAGCTGGGAGATTGTGGACGTGGGAAGAGAGAGGATGCCAGGTGGAGGGAGCACAATCGGAAGAGGGATGGGGAGACCGCGTTTGGGAGAATAGTGGGTTGTTGGTCGGCAGGACTGTGGAGACAGGCAGGTGAGGAGGTCAGAGAGGAAGCTAAAAGGTAGATTTAGGTCGTGTGGGGAGGCCTTCATGCTGGAATAAGAAGCTCTGTTCCTAGTCTGCCAAGGGATGTTTGAATATTCTTTGACATTAGATACAGGTTTTGAAGGAAAGGTTTCTACTTTTTCTTTGGTTTGATAAGTAGAAGAGTAACCATATGCCTTTGATATTTGATATTTTGTGGTATTTACGATGGGGACTTTCTTCTCATCATGGAATTATTAAGTGAGGATACATAAAATAAAAAAAATCATTTCCAGGAACACTGGTGGTTTTTGTTTGGTTGGTTTTGTTTTTACCACTGCGGTTGCAGAACAAGTGGGTTGGGCGAGTGCTTCAGTTTGCTGATTGACCTAAACTACTGTTGGGGAAATGGAAGTAAATCTTAAATGGTTCTGTGATTTTCTCAAAGCCATATAGCAAATTATTAAAATGCTTTTGAATATAATTCACGTGTCTTGGCTCTAAGAAGTTGCAATATCAGAAAATTCATGACGATTTTCAGAATATCATCTATATGGTTGACACCACATATGGTTGATACCACATACATGCAGTGAGCATTCTGATCTTACTGCTATTTCTGTCCATTGCTTTGTGCAGAAGGTGTTTCAGAGTCCATAGTTCTCTACAACAGACTTAAAACACACACACACACACGTTTTGGGGGAAGAATCCAAACCACAATCACTGGGAATTCATAAATTATTTTTCATACTATTGCAAAAGTTTAGTAAAGTGTGTATTCCTAACCCTGTGTGATTTATGTCACTTTCTCATTTGAAATAGATTAACAGTTTAGAAATATACAGCTAGGAATCTTTGGGTTTAAGTTACAAAGTAACTGATCAGTTACTTAAGAACTCTTTTTCTTTTTAACTGAGGGTTGCTGGAGGGGAGGTGGGGGGGAGGGGTAACTGGGTGCTGGGCATTAAGAAGGGCACATGATGTGAGCAGCCCTGGGTGGGTGTTTTATGCAACTGAAGAATCACTAAATTCTACCTCTGAGACTAATAAAAAAAAGAATTCTTCCTTTTTATTAAAAAAAAAAGATTCAACTTGTTACTTTTTTTAGCTTTTAAATTTGAAAACATATTTGGGAAGGAAGCAAATTTCAGACTCAGATGTGGAATGTTTGCCTGTGTTTGTAAAAGTGTGCACGTGTGTGTCCGAACTGAGGAGAAGGAGGCTGAGGAGCTTCGGTCCTCACACTGCATCCTGGAAGCGACTGGACCGGTGAGGGAGGGATGGAATGAACGGAGGATAATATGAAGTCTTTCCTCACTTTACATTCTTTTAAAACAAATGGTGACATTATGTGTAATTCTTGCCTTTCCTTTTTTACGTTTTTGAATAAAAAACAGATATTCGTGAAAACTATTTTTCATTATGTAGATTACTGTGTGATACGTTTTGGAGCAAGTCTCTCCCCTCCCATTGGACATTAAAGGATGCAATATATATGCTGCTCAGGTTTTTACTTTCTTAATGCATTTCTAGCTGCTTCTTCTAATATTTGAATTTTTATAGTTCCTTCCTTTCAACTTTACTATCTTCATTTTCAAAGAAGTTATAATCTGTACTCTAATTGTAGTTCCTAAAATATTTAGTTGAAGGAAATTTCATGATCATTCATGGAGTTTAATACTTTTTTTCATTTACTTTGTCAAGTTTTTGAATTCTTACCAATATTTAATACTCTTGTAATGCAGATATGTGTATAGTATAATTTTACATCTGTGGTGTAACATTTAGCAATTTATGGCCTATGATTTTCACATTCTCTCTCACGGAACAGCAAATGATCTTCTCAGCTTTTTGAAAGTGCTCCTCCTATGACGGAGAGACACTACTTTCTCAGTTGCAAATGCGTTTCCTTACTGTCATTTTGTGGTCATGTTGAATTTAGGGTCCTGACCAGTCCTTATTCCAGTCCTGCTTTGTTCAGAGGGAGTGGAACAGTCCTGACCTGTTTCTCTGACTGTTGTGTGAAGTAACATTCAAATCCTTTCACACTTTAGGTACTCAGGAAGACGACAAATAATGTCTTTTGAAGAGAAGATGCTGAAATAAGTGACTTGGATGAAAGAAGTAAAAGCGATGGGTTTTCTTCATGGGACCTGCCTTCATCTGGGCCTTCATTCCCTGAGTTGTAAAGTGAGGACAAGGGTGGGTTAGAAACTTTTAATTCCCCTACAGCACTACGTTTATAGTCTGACCCCAAAAGGGCAATAACTTGGACTTTGGGGCTGTGGGAAGAACATGGTTGGAATACCCTGTCGCTCTTCTTCCAGCATGTTGCTGCTCTAGGTTCCATGAGCCGTAGGAGAGCATAGAACAGCTTCCTTCTCTTTCATGTTTCACACAAATAAAGGGAAGTATCATGCGGGTTGCCTGGGTTTAAGCAGCTAGATGGACATTTGGAAATGACTCCACAAAGCATGAAAACAGCCCACATCTGGACTGCCATGCGAAGGTGTCATGAATAGGATTTGAAAAGATGAGGAAACTGACTAGAAAAGTGGAAGCTGCAGATAAAAAGTCTGGAAAACCGTCCAGAATGTGGGTAGGAGAATGTGGGCCCTTGACCTTGACCCAGAGGGGAGACCAAGAGGTTACCTCTTGGAAGTTGAAATGTTAAGTTTAAAAGAATAGGGAATATGCTCATTTGTCTGGTGGATAATACATTTTTAGGTATCCATTACCCCAGATGTACCCCACAGCCATACCTAATGTGTTAAGTATGGGGAAAATGCATGATCTTTGTCCTTTAACAGGGGAGAGGATCATGCCTAATTCGGTTACAGGTCTGCCCTGGTTCTGACAACAGAATCAGATTCTGTGCTGGGTGGAATGTGGTTCTGCCCTGGGGTTGCAAGTCGACCAGGAAGGTGGTGAGGTCCCAGATGTTCAAAAGAGGTGTGGACTTTCATGCAGGGAGATTTCAATGTGGGCTGTGAATATGAGCATTTATTAGAATCATCAAAGGTCCACTCATTGCCTGAGTGCCTTTGAGACAGTTGCCTTTTCTTGATTTTTTCCTTCTGAGTTCTGGCTCCTATGTATTATCTTAGGATAATACATAAGCTGGGCATAAATAGACATTTTGTAGCTATTTAAAACACTGTGGTAAAAGGCTGAAGGAACCACAGGGTATTTAACACAATTCAGTAGTGAGTACTTTTACAAACAAATTTGTCTTTTATTTTTATAAGATCAGGACAGTTTGGAGTGGAGTAAAAATGCCAGTTCTTTATTCAGCAACCCTGTGAAACCAGTAATGTCTTAATTTCTCTTAGATTTACAGCTTTGAAAAATGTTTTTAGCATAAAATGCGAGTCTGAGGACATTTGGGGAGAGTGTATCAATAACAAGAGGTAATGGGAACAAAGCTGCTCTATTTCTA
This sequence comes from Meles meles, assembly GCF_922984935.1. Classification (NCBI taxonomy): domain Eukaryota; kingdom Metazoa; phylum Chordata; class Mammalia; order Carnivora; family Mustelidae; genus Meles; species Meles meles. The sequence goes on along the minus strand of NC_060067.1, from coordinate 170,669,158 downwards.
AGGGCCTGGCTGGAGCCATTGCATGGGTCCCTCCAAGGACATGGGAGAGTGTCTTGGCCATGGCCAGCCATGTTCTCTCCAGCTGGGAGTCGCTTGGCTGGATATTAGAAAAGCCTTTGCTATAAGAGTGTCATTCTTAATCTTGTATGGAAAGTGACATTTGTCTGTTGTTTTAAAAATGCCAGTGTCTGCTCAAACCCAGATCTGAAGGCAATTTCAGGGTCATATGAAACATTACGAGAAGAGAATTGTAGTTTTGGGGAGGAGGAGGGCTGCATTATCTCCCTGGCTCTTATCTGTTCTCATACTTAAGATTCCATCTTGATGAATTGAAATTTTTGCTCAACATAAATGTAGTATTGTATTTTATCCAAGTTGTTTCAGGTCATAAATCTGTCTCTTTAATTTTCCTATATGCACTTTAGCCTAGTCTCCTCTCCTCCCTCCCCAACTGGTAATCATTCTTCATAACTTTGTCCAAGGTTCTAGTTGTCGAAGCTTATGGAAATGCTGCCATCCCTGGCCACACATGCCCGGCATGTCAATAAGGCCGTCCTTGCAACTCCCAGGACTACCTGCCCCCAGCTCCTGAGCGCATGAATGCTGGCTATTTGGAAGAGAGCCCACTGTCAGAACCTCCCACCCTAGGGGGAAAGGCATATTTGGTGTTAGGTCATTGGTTGTTTTTTTATTTTTGTTTTAAAGATTTTATTTATTTATTTGACAGACAGAGATTACAAGTAGGCAGAGAGTCAGGCAGAGAGAGAGGAGGAAGCAGGCTCCCCGATGAGCAGAGAGCCCGATGATGTGGGGCTTGATCCTAGGACCCTGAGATCATGACCTGAGCTGAAGGCAGAGGTTTAACCCAATGAGCCACCCAGGCACCCTGGTCATTGTTTTAAACTGAAGATTCACTCTGGAAGTATTTAGTTCTGAGTGATTCTCAATACGTTTTGTGTTTAGATTTTCTGCGGTTGGAGGAGAAGTTTAAAAGAAAAATAATCGCCTGAAGAAAATACAAGGTTTTCATAGTATTTTGGCCTTAAACCACCGTAGGAGATAAAAACAAACAAACAAACATAGAATAAGTGCCGACCTTACCCTAAATCATGGAAGATGGACAAATCCATCTTCAGGACTGTGGTTATCTTTAAATACGTTGGTGTTGTTCCAGGGAAATGTTTCCCCAGCTGTCTGGGGGAATTGGTGGCAGCACAGAGGCAGAGTGACCATGATCGATGGGAAACATAACAGCTATAGGGCGGAGCGCATCGCACACCGTTCTTCGTGTTCTCTGGCAGGCATGTGTTGCACTAAGTTTTTTGTCGTTACGGATGTGCTGGATGCTTTAGGTAGACAATGCCTGGGTTTCTGCCTTTGAGGGCACTGTGGGGTGGAGAGCTGGAGGTGAGACGTGTCGTCTCTTTCTGGGGACTGGCCAGAGGCTCAGAGGGGCTGGATGCAAATGTGGCCTCCTGGATGGGGGAGAGGACGGCCGCTCAGCAGATGCCATTAATGCCACAGCAGATGGTCTTGCCTTCTCTCCATCCCTCACGGTGGCTGGCAGTGACCAAGCCAAATGACAGCATGAACCAGCGTTGGCCGCTGTTACCAAAGGAGTGGAAAAGAACAAATATCCTCTCCTGATGTTTACTACACATACCTCAGTGCCCACCCGGCAGCCTGTTTTTCTGGGCTGTGGCCAGCTGCTGTGTTTCTCCTCGGGACTCAAAGATTTCCCATCAGGAAAGAGGAAATGATAGAATAATAGAGGCTTTCTCAGGAAGAGGAAATGCTGTTGACGAGTAATAAACAGTTGTTAACTATTTAGATTGCCTGCGATTATTGGATGACGCAAACCTTCTTAACCAAATCATCACCTTAACATTGAACTTTGATTATTTATTTATTTATTATTTTTTTAATTTTAATTTTTTAAAGAAGATTTTATTCATTTATTTGAGAGAGACAGAGCACAAGCAGAGGGAGCAGGAGGGAGAGGGAGAAGCAGACTCCCCGCTGAGCAGGGAGCCTGATGTGGGACTCGATCCCAGGACCCCGAGGTCCTGACCTGAGCTGAAGGCAGATTCGTCACTGACTGAGCCACCCAGGCGCCCTGAACTTTGATTTTTTTTAAATCACTGAGAGCGTCGGGAACATAAATGTATGTTATAGTTGTTTTGCTTACTGAATTTCAATAAAGAGCAAGAGCTGGTGGAAATTCAGAGAGAGACAACTTTAAATGATACAAAAGGAGTTGCAGCTGGAAGGGAGATGCTAAAAATGTCTAACCTCTTAATCCTGAAATAGTGAAGACTGGGAAAGAGAATGGTTGATCTGGAATGTGGGCTTTTTCACCAAATCTTGAAGTGTTAGGATGAAAGAGTACTCTAGTCAAAGTAAGCGTAAGTTTCGTTAGAGGAGACACTGTTCACCCATGGAATTTAATACTGAGGAGGGCTAAAGGCAGGACAGAGCCGTGACTTTATTGTGTCAGCGGTAGCTCCTTGAGGACTTGTATTAGACATTGAGATACACGTGACCTGTAGGGCTCATGAAAAGAGAGGACCATTTCCTCCCATAATAACAATATTCTCACTGTTTGTTCCATTATTTTTCTAGAGGCAGAATGCAGAGGATCATGCAATAGATCAGGGATGAAGATCTTTATGTCTCTTCCAACCCAGGCTACATGTTTCCTGCATTACCTAAAAAAATCTGTATAGTAATAATAGTTCTATATTCCAGAACATTGGAAAAGTCTCAACAAGAAGTATAAGCCATGATACCAGAACCCCCACACAAACACTATTGGTTTGGTGCATTCCTTAGATTCTAGACGTCTTTCACTTTTATTTTTTACCTTCAGATTTTACAAGTGACGTTGCTCAGGGCTGCCTAGTGAGTCTGTAAGGTTTTGCAGCATCCCCCGAGGAGCCGTACTGGGTGATGATAACATGAGGCACTTCCCAGTTAGTGACTCATCTTCACGTGCAGAGCTTTTGCCCAGACTCCAGGGCCGTTGCAGGGCTGATGGAATGAAGCTCTGAGCACAGCAGCTCCTGGGTGAAAGGATCGAAAGGTTCTAACCCAGTAGAATGAATTAGCTCTAGGAGGTTTGGGGGATGCACACCCTATTTAAGAATCTTATTTTGTTGTGTGTAGAAGGGAGTGGGCTGTTTGAGGCAGAGGAGACACTGGTGTTCCAGAAGCTGGTAATGCTTTCCTCATCATAGGGAGTTACCTGTAGGTAGGCTCTGAGTGTCCTTTAGCTAAATGGAGCCCTTTGGTGAGAAAGAGGATGGCCTTTCTTTGCTATCTAGTATGCCTTGTGTGATGGCACACTGATTAACGAGAAACCCCAATCTTTGTAGATATACTGGGACCAGGAGATTCTAATTGGAGGTACAGTTGCCTCCAAACCAGCCGGCCACAGGGATGGACTGGTGAACCCCACAATTTCAAAAGATCATAATCTTCTGGGGGATGTGGCACCATAGTGTTATGGAAAGATTATGGGGTTGATTCCTACTTCTGGCACTCATTAGCTGAGATAGAAGGTATAATTATCCCCAATTTACAGATGAGGAAATTGAGGTTTAGAGAGATTAAGTAATTTGCCTGAGGTCGCATAGCTGAGTCTGGCCCCAAGACTGCATACTTAAACCTACTGCATCCTCTCATCTCTCCCTCTTTCTCTCTGTCTCTCTCTCGCCTTCTCCTTCTCTCTTTTTGAGCAGACATTTTCATTTTCTCTGATATCATGGTAGAATGTATGGCTAGTCCAGTATGCCCTTTATAGATGTGTATGTGAAACAGTGGTTAAGAATGTGAACTCCAGAGCCCAACAGATGGACCAAGTTTAAATCAAGGCTGGGCCACATCTCAGCTTGAAACGGGAAAATCACTTACTTTCTCTATATCTCAGCTTCTCCAGCCATCAGTTAGGGACAGTAATAGTACCTGCTTTATGGTTTGAGAGTATTAAATGAGTTACTACCTGGAAAGCATCTAGAACAGAGTCTAGCATATGATAAGCACTCCACACATGCAAGCCGTGATTATTCCTGCCATGATTTACTGCCATGTCTTCTGGCCACTTTGTGGTTGGCAATGAGCACAGCTTTGTCCCCTGTGCAGGTGACTTGCTGGAGGGTTACGCGCTTTGATGGTCCGGGTCTGGGCAGATAATGTTCTAGGCAACATATTAACTGAGATTTGATGATCACCCAGTCTTGAGCCAACCATCTTGGCAGAGATTAACAGGGTGTGCGTTCTATACTCTTATGTGAAAAAGAAAATGAGAATTTACGCTGATATCTGATTTTGATGAAAAACTTTCATGGTAGTTTGTAAGGTCTGAGCAGATTCAATGAAAATATTTTTAGAGTCAGTGCAGAGGTACAAGTTCTGGGGGATTCATATGCCTAATTATCTCCTCCTGAGGAACATTCAGTTTTGTTGGAAATGCCATACTTGCAGAAGGCTCTGTGGAAGTTTTGAATTGGTGATGAGAATTAATGTTTTAGATTGATGCAAGGAGGGTGTGAAGAACATCTAGGACTGGGGAAGAGCCCTAGTAAAGGATTATGACATAGTTGGGATAAAGAAGGGGTTGCTTAGAGTTGAGAGTTACATATGGGAAACAATGAAGATATGGTCCACGGGAGACTGAGTTACAGAATTCTGTTTTTTAGTATGAATTTAAGATGATGGGAAAAGAAATACCACTGCATAATACTCTTCCTCTGGGAGATACATTGTTAAATTTGCCTAGAATATATATATTTCACTAAAGGTACACTGGACATTAAAATGTGAAAGCCATCCTGCAGGAATTGTACATGACAAAGACATGGAAGGTGATTTTTAAAGAAAACCTTTGCTTTTTCAGTGGGAATTGAATAAGTGATTTCACTACTTAGGTTAATAGAAAAATCATGTATGAAGCTAGTTATTCACAACTTCGACAAATGTAACTGGCCATCAGGTAACTACTCCAAGGACTTATTCAATGCAAAGATTAGAAGGTGAATACTATGTATTACTTTTTAGCCTCTAAATCTCCTTAAAGGAGTTAAAGCTTGCTAAATGCCACCACTGGTGAAAATCCAGTGGAGCCTATACCTTGCTTGGGTTTAGGAATTCCTCTCCTTGACTTTTTTTTTTTTTTTTTTTTTGATAGTGATGACCCTAAATCCTATCTTAATAAAATGTGATTGGTTGAACAATAATTAACCATAATTCTTCTATCATTATTCTGCCTGAACAAGATTTCAAATTTGAAAGGAGTCTTAAAGATCAGCTAATTAGATCGTAATTAGACTCTTCTTTGCATCAGGCCATCTAACCGGTTATCCGGATGCTCAACAATGCTGGGTTCAGCCAATGTGGCTTATTGAACCCTCCACTGGAAATCACCAGTGGAGAAATTCATCATTAAAAGTACCTTTCAAGGGTCTTATGGTCTGCCACAGGGTACCCTTCTTATCCTCATCTCCTGGCCCTCTTGTCATTTACATTTTCCTCATCACACTGGCCTTCTTTCCCAAACTTCCCTAACATATGCCCATCTCCAGACCTTTGTACTTCATACTTGCTCTTTCCTAGAATGTTCTTCCATGATATATTTATTTCACCCTAGTTCTTAAGATGTATCTTCAGCCTATACTAGTGCCAGATTGATATTTATTTTCTCTTATCACACTGAAAGTATTTTTCCCCTGATTTTTGGCATGTGTTGTAGCTCCTGAGAAATCAGTTACTTTTTCCTTTGAAGGTAGTCTGTCTTTTCATTCTGGCTGCTTTTAAGATCTCCTTGTCTTTGGTGTTTTGTAGTATCTCTAGGATGTATTTGGTGTGGAGGTCTTTTAATGAATCTGTTCTGGTTTTGTTGGATCTTCTGTGTCTTTGGCTTGGTGTCTTTCATCAATTCTAGAAAATGCTCAGACATTATCTCTTTATATGTTGCCTCTGATACATTCTCTTCTTCTCATGGAAATCCAACTGGATCTGTTAAATGTCTTTAACATCCTCATGTCTTTTTAACCTCTCATTAAATTTTTCATCTGTTTTTCTATTCTTTATTCTCAGTTTCTTTAGCTTTATCTCCAAGTTCACAAGGCTTCTTCAGTTTCTAATCTGTAACTAGTCTAGTCTAGTCTCTAACATATCCTTTGTGTTATAAATGTCATGTATCTTAGATGCTTTTATTTATAAAAATTCTGTTCACTAAGTTTAAAAATCCACTTATTTTAATAGTTTCTTGCTTCATATTAATTTTATCAATTGCTTTTATTTCTTTAAACATGATTGTTTAATATTTTGTTTTTGATAATTTAATACTCAAATCTTTGCTGACCCACTTTTTGTGGTTTCTGCTGGTTCGTGCTCCTGCATATTTGTGACTTTTAAGTGTGAATTCAGGTTTTTGAATATTTATCCATAGGGATTTTTGGAGGTCTAGATGGAAGGCAAGTTCCTCTAGAGAATTTACGTTTGGTGCTGCCAGATTTCTTGGGGATACTACAACCTGGAACCACCTTACAACAAATTCTTGGCTTGAGGTTTTCCAGGCCACCCAGGCACCATGAGTTTAGCTGGGAGATCCTGTGTGAGAGCTAGAATTTGATGACAACATTTTAGGGGAGATTTCCCCCACCCTTTCCATATCCACAAGGGACATATCGTTTGAGATAGTCATCTTTTCTTGAAGTCCCTGGGAGGTGGTCACACTGCTTATTATATGTGGAAATTTGAAAAAAGCAATCTTTTCTCAAGATACTTTATTGCTGTCAGTCAAAACACTTTCATAATAACTAAAATCCATAATAACTAAAAGGATGACTGTGAAGTGAATGGTATCCCAGGGATTATTTGAAGCATCAGTGGCTCTCATTTTATGAAATGTACCCTCTGTCCCATTCTGGGCAATCCAGTCCTGCCCTAACCTCAGGGCCTCCCTCAAATAATCCCTCCTCTGAGAATACATCCCTCATTTCCCCATTCTAATGCCAAATGGCAGCCCCACTTCTGAAGGACCATAGTGACAGTGGTGCATTTATCACAAATCTGCTACTTTTTGTTATTCTCTTTAAATCTCATACCCCAGTACCAGAATGAGAGTTGTATGTTTTATTCAAATTCTGGGTTCCATAGCACTCAAGGGAAGGTCTTGGGCAGGTAGGTGGAATATTTTTGCTCAATAATTAATTAAAGGGAAGAATTTAATTGAATAACAGGAGGTGAACCTACTAAAGAAAGGATTGCAAAAGGTTAGCAATTTGGATGGTTCATAAAGATTCTGTAAATCCCATGTGTACAGATCAGAAAGGCTGTCAAAGTGGGTAGAAGTCTTCTCTGGGTGATGGCATGCTATGCTATAAAGAGCTTAGATTTTTTTGCATGGCATCAGTGTCTCAATTTAGAGTGGCTTGGCAAAATTTATGTCTGCTCATAATAGAGTCAGAGATGTCTGTTAAAGGAAGAAAATCTTTGTATAATTCCAGGAAAGTGATTTCTACCAATCTCTGTTTTTGTTTTTGTTTTAAGGGGAGATTAGGCCATATTGTTCTACAGAAATCGTTGCCCTAACATTTATTTGATTATTACTCAATATATTTTACTCATTTTGTTAAGTTAAGTGAATGCATGTCACAGAATTTCTCCCTTCCAAATTCCTTTCCGTTATCAGGTGATTTTTTAGAACTTTAAAAAAAGTCATTTTTTATTGGAACAGGAAAAAATACTTTCTTTAAAATCTTGAGTTTTCTTTAGCTGATACTCCTGGAAAATTTAGTTTGTACTGGGGACTTTTTACAAATTATCTGATCTAAATCTGTAAAGATCCCACAAAATTGAGGGAACTGGCACAAAATAACTTGTCCTTGTCACTCAGCCATTAAGGGGTGGGATGGCTGTGATTTGGCTATAGGTTCACCTTTCCAATATACCACATATTCACAGAGTTAGCTTCCTAGTACGATTTGGTCAGATTTTAAATGTTAAGCATTAAACATGTTTAAACTCCTTTCCCTCCCATTTAAAATTTAAAGCTCATTATGATATTAACAGGATATGACCTTATAGGAAAGCAGTTGAGCCTTCTAGTTCCTGTTTATTTTGTATTTGGAGAAACATCTGGAAAATATTATGTTCAATGACTATCACTTACTTAATGACTAATGTTTATGCCCTCGCGTGGAGGTCCTAAGGCACTCTAAAGTAGCCAGTAGGTGTGTTTGCAGTGATTACTGAACAAAGCACTTTCTGTGCAGTGGGCACTCTGGGAGAGGTGCAGAGCCCTGATTGGCTGGGCTTGGACCCTGACTGTGGTGGGATGCTGGGGTTTCAGCCACCTGGCATGACTTTCTCACTAGAAAGAGGAGTCCCGTTACAGAGGAAGGGAGCGTGGAGGCATGTCAGGTAGTTGAAAACTATAGCCACTGTTGTGCACTTCTTGATAACCAAATAGAGATGTGAGTGGGTAGTTGGATAGAAGGTTCTGATGCTCCAGATAAATGTAGGGCTGAAGATTCTAATTTGGTCCTGGGGGAATATGGGTGGATGGGATTTAAAGCCTTGGGGTTGGACCAGAACCAAGAGCAGGACCTTGAGGCACACGGTAGGCCATAAAGAAGGAGTTGCCAGGCGATAGTGGGAACAAGTGCCCAAAGAGGCAGGAGTGTAGGACCTCTAAGATGAGAGAAGAGAGAGTTGCCATCTGAGGGTATATTCAATACTGCTGAGAGTGCAGGTCATAGTAAAATTGAGAAGTATCCATTGATTCATTAGGCACAATGTGAGCACTCTGAGAAAATTAGAACTGATAGGAGATGACCATCAGCTGGAAATGTGGGTGGAAGCAGAAGAGAAGTAGAGAACAGAAGTGTCTGATTTGGGCGACAAGGTGGACGTTTATTCCACGGAGAGGGACAGCAAGTCTGGGAAAGGTGGAATCGGTCTGAAGAGGAAGAGATGGATACTGTTTTCATCACTTCATGATTCACCTCCATGGCTTTCATTAAAATGAGAAGTTTTTGACTTTTAAGCCTATATTTCATAAGTTATTACATGTAGAAAGAAAAGGTCCAAAGCAGAAGCTTGATGAATGGAAACATTTGAGAGAAGAGTAGCCTGTGAAGAAGTCTGGGAGGCAAAGAGGCCACAGACAATTGAAGCTGGTATTGTCTGCTGGGTCAATGGGGAGAGAGTTTGAAGGAAGGGATGGCTGTCAGCAGTTTCCATTATTAGAGAAGGGTCAAGTAAGTTAATGACTGAGAAGAGCCTATTGATTTTGGCAAAGACTATTACAGAAGTGTAGTGGGGTCAAAATCCAATTAGCAGAAGGATCTTAAATGGAAGAGATGAGAAGTGGGGAGAGCTGGAACAGATTACTGTTTCCTGAAATTGACTGTAAATGGAGTGGTAGATACACAGGGATATGGTCAAGGAAGTGGTGGTTATTATTTGGGGTGCGGGACAGGATAGATTTGTGCTGTTTGTATGCTAATGGAAAGAGGCACTAGGGAGAGGGAACTGGAAGATCCTGGAGAGGAGAATATTTAAGGATTGAGGTCCCAGAGCAGGTGGATGGAGGAGGTACTTCAACTGGTGAGTTCGGAGGGATGGAGGTATGAGTGGGGCCAAACGTTTCTAGCTGCACATAGATGCTTATAGTCAATGAATACAGTCAGTGAACAGTGAATAGGCAGTGTCACTTGTAAGTTAGATCAACTCCCTCTTCTTGATCTTGATCCAAAAATATTTAACATTAGGAAAGTTATTACCACTCCCATTTTACAATTCAAAGGCATTGGCAGACCAGCCTGCCTGCTGCTTGTTCTGTCAAATACAGTTTTATTGAAACATGGCCACGATCCCATTCATTCATCTGCATATTGCCTAAGCTTTTGCACAATAACAGCCAAGCCTAAAATGTTGTTGTTTGGCCCTTTTTAGAGACGTTTGCTGACCTCTACACAGTTGATAAAACTAGGCACGGAAAGAATATTGACTTGGGAGGATCCCTCCCTTCTTCATCCAAGTCTGAGACCAGTCTTTCTCTGTGTTAGTTGGCATTCTCCTAATATTTGCTGGTTACCTCTCTTTCTCAGGAACTTTCAATAATTGCAATTGTAATTTGATCAAATTTAAACCCATCCTGGCTCTACCCTAGAAACTCAGCTGTGTCTCAGTGCTTCCTAAGGAGGTATGTTCTAGAGACAGCCCTGCTCTTTCCATGACCTGGGTTGCGCTGGTTTATCCTGCTTTACTTGGTTATCCTGCTTTTCTTCACCTTTCCTGAGAAGATGATCGTAGTCTTCTCTGAGATCATTACTGAAACCCCCACGTGTTCCTTATCCCCGTGGTTTTGTTTCATTGTTTCCCTTATGTACTTCCACATCTGACTCTAGTTTATGTCTTTGAGAGGGGACCCCCAACTCTGGTGCCAGAGGTTCTGTCTCTGCAGCTAATCTCCCAGACGACAGGGACCATGTTGACCCTGTTATTAGCCCCTTGAGTTCCACAGTTGGTGAGCATGATATTGGGCTTATCAGATGAATTTTGATTATGTTGAAAAAAATTTAGGTGCTTCAGAATTGCTCATTTATGCATAAAATGGTGTGGTAATGACTAGCCCTTCTCAACTGCTCTTGAAACCAAATCCCTTCCTGAATCTTTTGAAATCTACTTTGAATTATTGACGAAATTTGAAAGTAATGCATTTACAGGTACATTTTCCCCCTTTATGTCACACTGTCCAATTTTCAAGAGAATACACATGTATTTCTTTGCTAAATTTTCAAATGCTTCCATAGGGACTAAGATTTCAATAGTTGCAATTTACTTCTGTAACTTACTAGATTTTAGTTGTATTTACTTACACATATGTTTAGCACCTTGCTGCTTAAAATGTGGTATGCCTACCAGCTACTTAGGCATCACTTGGGAGCTCGTTAGAAATGCATAGTGTTGGGGGGGCGCCTGGGTGGCTCAGTGGGTTAAAGTCTCTGCTTTCTGCTCAGGTCATGATCCCAGGGCCTGGGATCCAGCCCTGCATAGGGCTTTCTGCTCGGTGGGGAGCCTGCTTCCTTCTCTCCCTCTTCCTGCCTCTCTGCCTACTTGTGATCTATCTGTCAGATAAATAAATTTAAAAAAAAAAAAGAAATGCATAGTCTTGGGCACCTGGGTGGCTCAATTGGTTAAATGGCTGCCTTTGGCTTGGGTCATGATCTTAGGGTCCTGGGATTGGAGCTCCATGTTGGGCTCCCCACTCAAGAGGGAGTCTGCTTCTCCCTCTCTCTGTGCCCCACCCCCTGCTCTAGCTCTCTCTTTTTCTCTCAAATAAATAAAATGTTTAAAAAAAAAAAAACAAAAAAGAAATGTATCATCTGGTCCCACTCAGAATTACCGAATGAGAATTTACGTTTTAACAAGATCCCCGAGATGCATATACACATTGAAATTTGAGAAGCTCTGCTTTGGGCTGTTGAACTTGGGTTTTAGACAAACACACAAAACAGAGGGCCCTACCTCAGAGACCTTTTATAACTTTCATATGTTATGATGGTGTGTTTTACATTTTATGATGGAAGTTTTCCCTATCAGAAAAATTTTGCTGTTTTTCTCTGTTATTGTTGGAAGTAGTACATCATGATTAAGAGAAAAATCAGGTATGCTTTTGTTCTTTCTGCCATCTGCAATGTCCTTATTTTCTTTCCTTTTACAGAGATAACAAAATCTAAAACTTCTGTCTTTGACAGGAGTCTGGGCTAATAATCTGTAATAAGTGAACAACCTTAACCCTCCCTCACTTGTAGCATTGGGCTCAATGCCATTTCTTTTGGTATGTATACTTCATCATCTCCCTTCAGTTTCCTTGGAAAGTGCTTGTACACGGGGCGCCTGGGTGGCTCAGTGGGTTAAAGCCTCTGCCTTCGGCTCAGGTCATGATCCCAGGGTTCTGGGATTGAGCCCCGCATCGGGCTCTCTGCTCTGCGGACAGCCTGCTTCCTCCTCTCTCTCTCTGCCTACTTGTGATCTCTGTCTGTCAAATAAATAAATAAATAAATAAATAAAAGAAAGTGCTTGTACATGATTTGAATTCTGTACTGGATAAGTTGTAGTTCCCATTTTTTCAAGTCCTTGAGCAAATTAAGGGACTAATTAAGTAGAGGAACAAGGAAATAATAAAACAGCATTTCTTTAAAATATGTAATTCATCAAAACACTAATTCATATTGTCCTTCTTGCCAATTAATCCAAGCAGGTAGAGTAAAAAACAAAACAAAACAGAACACTCGTTCATTTATTTTTGGACAATTCTTATGTATAGAATTCAAAAGATTCAGTGAAAAGTGAATCTCTTTCCCTTCCTCATAACCTAGCTGGACAGTTCCCTCCTTAGGAGCAGGTCTTCATCCCAGGTTCTTACGGAAACTTTCAAAGATAGTATATGGTCTAGGAAGTTCAATGTAGTTGTGGCTGAGGGTGAGCTTTGAGGCCAGAGTTTGAACCTTAGCTACTGGCTTTGTGATCTTGGGTAAGTCTCTCAGTCTCACTATGCCTCCGTTTTCTCATCTGTGAAATTGGTATACTAACTATATCTCTCTCAGAATTGCTGAGAAGAACTAATGAGATAATTCACGTAAAGGGCTAAGAACTATTCTTGGCATGCAGAATACACTCAACAAATATTAACTATTAATATTATATGTGAGCATTTCCTTATGTTTTTGTCATTTCTCTACATAGCAGTAATATACCCTAAAGACTTTTATACCTTGCCTCTTCTTTTATTTGTGACTATTTTTTCTTTTTCTTTTTGTTTTTTTTCATGACCCTGAGCTGAGATCAAGAGTTGGATGCTCAATGGGTGTAGTCACCCAGGCATCCTATGCTTTTTCTTTTTTTTTTTTAACCTAATAATGTGATATTTTCACTTAACAGTGTGGAGATTGATTTAGTTTATTACGTATAGAACCGCTTCATCTTTTTGGTGGCTCTACATTTTTTTTAGAGAGAGAGTCTGCATATGTGTGGGCCCCGGGGTTGGGGAGGGGTAGAGGGAGAATCTGAAGCAGGCTCCACACCCAGCATAGAGCCTGATGTGGGGCTCAAATCTTACACCTTGAGATCATGACCTGAGCTGAAATCAAGAGTTAGTTGCTTAACTTACTGACCCACACAGGCATGCCAAGCAGCTCTACAATATTCTGTTTTATGGATATAATGTATTTTTTCAGCCCCCTATTGGTGGACAATTGTTTCCATTCTTTTTTTTTTTTTTTTTTTTTTTTTTTTTTTTTAAAGAGAGGGAGCTGGGGAAGGGCAGAGGGAGAGAGAGAGAGAGAGAAAATCTTAAGCAGGCTCCAAGCCCAGCACAGAGCCCCATGTGGGACTTGATCTCATGACCCTGAGATCATGACCTGAGCCAAAATCAAGAGTTGGATGCTTAATTGTCTGGGCCACCCAGGTGCTCCTAAGTTGTTTCCATTCCTGTGATAGTAGATGATATAAGCTTTCACAAAATGGCAAGTGTACATGTTATAGTGTTTCTGTAGGGCAAAATTCTAGAAGTGGAATCTAGAAATGGTCAAAATGTAGGATTTAGTTTTGCTAGATATTGAGTCATTGCCCTCCATGGAATGATAGACATCTGCCAGCAAAGGCATTCTTATACTTGTTTTGATAGTCAGATTTTAAGTGTAATTTTTAAAAATACAGTTTTTGTTCGTGAATATATAATAAAAATGTTCATACATATTTGGAAGTTTTATAAAGGTTGCTAGATGTTTTGGAAGATTTTGGTGGTAGGAGTAGAAAGATAATACTTTGCTCTTAAGGGTTTGAAGGAGCAACAAAGTGGGACAGTGAGCTGTTTTTAAAGAGGAACTGTATGATATGCAAAAAACTGTTATTACTACTTCTAAAGTATTTTGAGATACTGAAACAAAACAAAGAGTTTGCAAAACTCCTCTAACAACAGTGCCTGGCCTCTAGGTGCTCCCTGAAGGGTCTTGCCTTAGCTGCACTATTCTGAGATTGGCATAACATAGAGCCTTCTTTCTTCTACTCAGACATCTCATGGTACAAATTCTTGCTGCCAATGGAGCTGATCATACAGCTTTTACTTAGGATGCAGGCAAAACAGTTTCTCCTAAGTGTTTTAAAAAATTAATATAACCTCCAAAGTAAATAAGACCAGAGTCTATTATCCTGGAACATGTGACCTTCGCTTAGTAATTTTTTTTTTTTTAAGATTTTATTTATTTATTTGAGAGACAGAGAGCACAAGCAGGCAGAGAGGCAGGCAGAGAGAGAGGAGGAAGCAGGCTCCCTGAGGTGCAGAGAGCCCGATGCGGGGCTCGATCCCAGGACACTGGGATCATGACCTGAGCCGAAGGCAGAGGCTTTAACCCACTGAGCCACCAGGCGCCCCTCGCTTAGTAATTTTTGAGTGGTACAAAATATTTGCAGGCCCCTCCTCACCTATTTTATATTTGGTAAATTGTTCAGACATTGAATTTTATGGAATTTATAATACGCAGTTCTTTGGAAACACAGCTCTAGTCTGTGGTGAGAATTAAGATAAGCACTGAAATATACATTTTTAATCCATTTAGCAGATGATCGCTTGGGTTCTTTTTGCATATTTAGATGAGTTGAGGAACTGAAGGAGAAACAAAGATAACTCTACATTCCAAGAGGCATGTAAGTACACTGCCATTTTTAGTTACTGGCATCAATCAGGAAATACTTGTTGGTTGGATAACGAGCATATTGAATGTGGCCCCTGGTCACAGTGACATGCAGCAGGCTCTCAGCTGACCTCTCCCAGCCTGGATGGCATATGTCAGTCTCCAGGAAATGCTTTTCAGGGCAGCCTGGGACGCCTCAGTTGGGCTGCTGTCGCTTTGTGAGGTTCTCTGTGGGGCACGGCATGGGGCCACAGAAGATTTGCTCTTGGTTAGGGGATCAGTAGACGGGTGGGGTTCACAGATGGTGTGTGGTAAGCTGAGTCATTCAGCCATCTAGCGCTAACCTTGTTGCTAGGACAAAGGAGATAATGCACTTATTCTCTGAGGAGTTTATCAGCGCGGCTGTCATTCTTTCTTAGCCACTTGACAAGATCTTGACATTGAGGAACTATAGCTTCCTGTCCCCTCCTTTCAAAATCTAGCTCAACACAATAGATGCTGTTAAGCTTCAAAATAGGTACCAATTATGTGGCTCTTACTTTGTGCTCGGTGTTTTTGTCAATTAATTGTTAATTGTCACGAACATCAATGAGGTAGATGAAAAGTTAAGGCGTAGTGGGATTAACTAACAGGTGCCAACTTTGGTAAGGGGACAGCATTGAGATGGACCCCTGGGTCTTTCTCACACTGAAGATGGGGCTTCCCTAGCCACAGCGCTGTTCTGCCAGCTAAAAATAGAAGTGTCTATACCAATTCAAGGAGTCGTCACATTTGTCTGGACACAGTTGTTTTTTCCTAAATAAGGGCTCATTATTACTGCTTGTTCTACTACCCCTAATGTAATTACGATCAATTTTGATGTTGCTAATGATTTTGAGTTATCTCCTCAAATTATCTTTATTACTTCTCTGACAACTGAGGCTTAAAATATTGACAAGTTGTCAGACTTGCCCTTTAATTTTTCAGTGATCATCAATACACCCAGGATCTGTCGTCACCTTCTAGTGATGACTTGAGCTTTTCAGGCACACACACTGTTTTGCTCTCTTCCTTTCAATCAGCAAGGTCATCGTCTAATTCTCTTAGGATCCTGATGCACACCAGGCAGCATTCTTATTTTACACATACTTACCTTGTGTTTCTAGTATTTTTCTCTTGTCTTCTGAGTTATATTGATTTTTGTCTTCATTAATTCTTCCCATCATTGCCAATTTTCTTCACCCTTTATGCTCGACATCTCTTTTAAAGTGTTACTCAATGGGCTTATTCTAGATTTGTTGATTTCTCATTCTTAGTTTATTTCTTGTTATTTTTCTTTCAATTATAAGGCTTATTGTATTTTCTATGCCATGCATTTTGTCCTCTTCTTTGGTTATTTTGTTCTCTGGGGATTATTTTTTGTTGTATTTTTGCTGTACCATGCTCTTTGGGGTCTGGGTTGGGGTGTGGTGGAGAAGAGCCCAGGTCAGTACTGCCTGGGGGAACCTTCAGGAACTGTCAGGGTCTGGGATCCATATAATTGCTGAAGGTTACTGTCAGATCATTCTTTTCCTACTTGTCTCTGGCCCCCTGCTAGCACAAGCAAGGTTCTGCCTCCCCCTCCCCTGTACCTGCAAGTTGGCCAAGAAGGGGAAAGCAGCGCCCACAGCATCAGGGACACGAGGCTGTCTCTGTGGTCCCCAGGCTTTCACGGAGAGAATAATGGTTCCATTGATCGTTAGGCATGCTGGGCTTTGAACCAGGTGTCTCCTATCTGCTGTGTCAAACCTTACACCGACCCTGCAAGATTGATTACTATGCGTGTTTGACAGATGAGGAAGCTGGTGCTCTGAGAGGCTAAGAATCTTGCCAGAGTGCAGCCTGCAAACAGGCGCACTAGGATTCCTGCCCGTCTGTGTGACTCTGCAATCTACCTTGTTTCCACCCCCCATATCCTTCTCTCCCAGAAGGAACTTGTTACTTGAGAACTTTCTACCCCTATTGTTATCTGCATTTGGATTAGATCCTTCTTGTCCTAATTAGAGGGTGTTTTAGGTATTCCCTGCTGTTGCATCTTAATACCATTGCATCATGCTCCCAAGAGTTGTTCGTTTCTCCCTGTTTAATTCATGAATAATCCCAGTACATTGTTTTCTTTGTTCATTGAATTAGAATCCAGTAACGGGTGAATCCTGTTTCTCAGCTTCCTGCCACAGTGAAAGCAGGCCTAAATTAATTACAGTGTGTTGCTCTGACAATCTAATAATGTAAAAATCAAGGTTATTGATCACTCTCCATTTAATGAATCAAACTTTGCTGCTTCTAGGGCATTTACATGGACCCTTAGCTTTGTTGCTGGTTCTCTTACTCTTAAACCTGTGTCTTGCCACACAGAGTGTCCTGCTGATGTTCACAGAGTCATGATTGATGTTGGGCTGACTTGATGCGTGGAGGGTATGTCTCAGTGTCATGAAGTACTTCTAATGATTTTTAATCTGCAATACAAAGTCTTAGATTAGATATACAAAATCATTGTTAGTTCTGTAATTCTGGTTTAGGGAAGTTTTGGCTTGATGAGTATCAACATTTCCTTTCTTATTTACCCTCTTTTCCTTTGTCTCTTTTTTGAGTTCAAGGTCAATTTTTAAAGTGTGTTTTTTCTGATTAGGAAATTAATATATATTAATTGTGGGAAATTCCACTATAATCCTACTTTCTAGTGATAACCACTATTAAACATGTGGGCATATTTCTTTTTCATGTGTGTGTGCATGTGTGTTCATTTTATCACAGCTGAGATCCCAATACATACATACACAATTTTGTATTCTTTCCCAATTTATGTAGATGATAAAATCCCCATCACTAAGACTCTCCATGAGCATAATTTTAATGACTGTATAATATTTCATGGAATGTCTATGCCCTAAATTCCTAACCATTCCCCAGGGTTAGGCATTTAAATCCTTTCCCATTCTAGGAATAACGTTCTCTGAGATGCTTTAATGCATCCATCGTTGTCCAGATTTATGATCGTTTCATTTCTATTGATTCCTTGGAGTGACATTAATAGGCCAAAAACTGTGACCACTTTAAAGTTACTTGATAAACAATGCTTGCCAGATTATTTACCAGAGTACATTTCCACTCCAGCCAGCAGTGAGTAGGATCCCAGGACTCATCACCTCCAACAAGCAGTGTGTGCTGGTGCACTTAATTTGTGCAAAAACTAAAGATGTTGTTTTGATTTGCATTTCTTTGATTACCAATGAAGTTAAACATTTTTTAACCTATATGTTAATTTTTATATTACTTTTTAAAGAATTCTCTACTTTTTAATCTGTTGAAGCCTGGTATATTCTGGTATATTTCATATACAGCTTATGAGAGATCCTTATATACTGAGGCTACTGACCCTTTTTCCATTTTATTTGTTGAAACATTTTCCTAAGTCATTGTTGGCTTTTATATCTCTCTAATTTTTTTGATGTTTACATGTGTTTAATTTACTAATCTTTATTTAGCATTTTGATTTACTATGAATTTATGATGTATGTTTTATGATGTAAAGATATAGTAATTTAATTTACTAATTTTGATTTTTTGTCCATGTGTGTGTGATTTCTTCCATCATTTTATTTTTTTTAAGGTTTTATTTATTTATTTGATAGAGAAAGAGTGCATAGCAGAGGAAGAGGGAGAAGCAGGCTCCCCACTGAGTAGGGAGCTCCATGCAGGACTTGATCCCAGGACCCTGGGATCATAATCTGAATGAAGGCAGATGCTTAACCAACTGAGCCACCCAGGCACTCTCTCCCGTCTTTCTAAAAAAGTCTTTTCCCCTTAGATTAAAAAAAAGAAGAAGAAGACAGTCTTTTCTCACACAGAAAGAAGATAAATATATTTAACCGAATGTTTGTTTTCTGGCTCTTCTAATGGAATTTTACAACTTCAACTCTGTGATTTACTTGGCATGTATTTTGGAGAATATTTTGAGATAAAAAAACTAACTTGATTTCCCCCTATAGATAATCAGTTGTCCCAGCAATATTTCTGTTAGCTAAGCCGTTGTATCACTGCAGAGTTTTATCATTACTGCATCATGGGTTTATGTTTTATATAACTTAGGGTCCATTTCTAGGACCCTAAGTTTTGTTTTATTGATCTGTTTCTGATGTATCCTAGAATTATATTCTTAATTACTTTGGCTTTATAACATGTTTTACTATTTGAAAAGTTGTATTTCTCCTTCTTGCAATTATCTAGAACTTACTCATTTTAAGCTTTCTATTTTTTTATATAAATTGTGGCCTCATTTTGCCAGATTCTTTATTTGACCTCTATTCCCCTTGACCTCTCCCCTCTCACCCTAAAGCAAAAACCAATAAAATAATAACTAGAAGGAAACATACATAGCTCTGGGATTTTGGCTAGAACTGTGTTCAACTAATAAAATGATGCAGAGAGAACTGAACCTACCTAGAAAGGCACTTTCCTTTTAAATAAATGCTTCTTAGTGTTTGTGGGGGTCAGAGATGGTCATCAGGTGTCCCTGTTTGAGCCCCAAAGATGTTCCAAGGCAGAACTGTGTGACCTACAGCCTGCAAAAGGCCAAACATGGCCAAAGCCTGCCAGCGAATGCCCTCAAGCTGGCGTGGCTTTTACACTTTTAAAGGGTTGTAAAATGAACCAAAGAAGAGTAAGCGATAGAAAACTTATGTGGCCCACAAAGCTGAAAATGTTTACTGCCTGGCTCTTTACAGATAAGGTTGGCTGGGGGCATCGCGCCGCAGAAGGCTGGCAAGCAAGCTGAAGGCATTCAGAGTTCACATGTTAATTATGAGTCCTGGTTTCCCTTTACTGGCTTCTTCAGCACGTTGGTGGGAAGGTCTGTTTGTTTAATGTATTTAAGGTCATCTGATGTGAGGCTGTCAGTGAACATCTACAGGTTCGGTTTCTTCCTGCGTTTCAGAATGTGCTTCTACATTTTAAAAAGTGCCTGAGTGTGTGTTGTAAAACTTAAAAATAAGTACTTCTTTTTGAAGGATCATGTAGTCTCGAGACAAGGCAGTGACTTGTTATAATGACCTGTCCCCAAAGTGGGGCTGGTGAGGTCAGCAGCTGCCTACGCAGGAACCCTGGAGGGGGTCCAGCGGAGTCCCCGTGTCAGCCCCACGCTCCAAGCCCACCAGCAGTGCTGTTTCAGGGACAACTTCACTAGACGAAAGCCTTTTGTTAACCTGATGGGATCTGCTTTATTAACCCATTAACTTCCCTCTGTTATCGCAGGAGAGAGCCGGCTCCCCCAGGACTGGGCCCGGAGTGTGGGTCTGACAGGCTTAGGTGAGCACAGGTAACGAGGAGCCCAGCAGAGACTGGGTATCCTAAGATCGGGGGAGGAGACACGGGCAAGAGAGATGATTCCACAAGACAGACAGGGTCTACAGGTCACTCTTACTGGTAACGAGGGTAGGTTCCATGTCCTGGGAGACCTGAAAATCCCACGGACCGAGGGACTTCAGAGAGATGAGCCAGAAAAATGACCCTGAATCTGCCTCTGTGCTAGATGTCTCTTTGTTGCTGAAGGAAGGGCAGGGGAGGACCAAGGGAGGCCTCTTTTCAAGTTCAAGCTGCCTGAGTCTCACCCGTGGGTCCAAACTCAAATAGGGTTTCATTAGGGCTTTTCTCCTGTGTCTTGGAAAATTTGATTGTTCAGAGTTTGAATTTCGCCTTTTAGATATCCTGAAAGGAAAACAACCGAAGTTGAAGTCTTCCATGCACACGTTTACCTTCTGAAATATAGAAGGTGTTTGCTGGCGGTTTCATAATCTCTTTTTGTTTTTTTTTCCAAGTGTAGAATTATTCAAGAGTAGTGTAAGGCCTTGCAGAGTTTGGTTAATAGAATTTATAGCAGGCAAGTCAGGCAAAGACCAGATTTCATGGAAAAGCTTCTAAAGCAAAGTTGTTGGAAATTAAAATTAGATTTGAGTGTGACAGATCGACTGCTGAGAAATGGTATCGTGCCTCCCTGTTAAATTCTATAGGAATCTGCCCAGAATTAATAGTGTTGTTTTTCTGATGTAGTGGGTACTGATTTTGAGTTTTGAATCCAAGTTTATACATTTTCCCTATATAATCATTTTGTCCAGGTAAATGGAAATATGGCTGTATCAGGGACTCAAAACCATTATGTTGAGAGTGTGTCTAGCAGCAGTTTTGTGTCCAGCCGAGAATATTCTAGCAATTGGGCTCTGAGGAGACTTGGGAAATTTTCCTGCTCATGAAATGTGTAGTTTGAAGGAGAAAACAATAAAATTAAAAATATTAGAAGATCTGTCTATCTTTCTATCTCTAGTTCACATATTTCATGAAGTTAGATAACAGGAAATTGCTGTAGAGTGCAATGTGAGATTTTAATGCTAATAAGCTGTGTGTTCCCTAGACTATCCTTGATAGAAATCAAGGATCTTTCCTTTGTGTGTGTCTGTCATTTCCAGCAGGTGCCTTGAACACTTGGAGCTCTTGTGAGTAAGCAGGATGGTTCACTGAGTCCCGTGTGTGGGCAGAGTTGAGGCCTTTGGGAGCCTTCTGGCTGGGCGCTATAATAGTTTAGATCCTTCCCAGCGCCGGACTTTGTTTCTTTCCGAGTCACTGGAACACATCCATATGCATTCCTTATGAATTGTGACTGAACTCCCTCAGAGAGGGGTTTCTAGGAGATTTGTAAAGACTCATTTATTTCTTGGGGCTGTAGGCGCTACTGTGTCTGTCTTGTTCATTGCTTTATATTCAGTTCCCAGCATGGGGCCTTGTACATTGTAGATACTCAGTAAACACTTGTTGAGGGAATAAATGGACTACAGGTGTTTTGAGATTGCATATTTAAGTTCTCATATTTAAGCACTGTACAGTGACGATAATGGGACCCAAATTTATTGATTGCTGATTGTATTGAGAGCTCCCTAGGCTGGAATATGCTGTGGTCACAAGCTCATGTTCAGTGGCCTCACTCAACAGAGCAAAGTCCACTGTGGTGGTGACTCAGGCTGCTTCCACAGCAGCACAGCTCTGAACCCAAAGACAAGAGGGGGGCTGCAGCCTCCGGCATGGGCTCTTCATTGTCCAGATCCGGAAGTGACATGCCATATGTCTGTTCATATTTCACTGGTCAGAACTGGTCACATGACACCATCCAACTGCAAGGGGGATTGAGGAGTTTCATCTTCTGTATGCAGGGAAGGAAAGGAAAACCAGAAGATGATAGACAATGATAATAGCTATCATTGGTCTATTATAAAATTTTCCCATTTTACAGATGATAAAACTGAGGCTCAGAGAAGATAGCTACTTGTCCAAAGTTACACAGCTGGTATGTGGCAGAGCAAGGCCTGCTACTTCTGTCAATTTTCCCAAGACTCCTCAGTGGTATGTTTGTTTTCAAAGCCCATGTCCCTTTTTAAAATTTTTTATTTTCACTCCAGTATAGTTAATGGTGTTATATTAATTTTAGGTGTATGATATATATATATATTTTTAAAAGATTTTATTTATTTATTTGACAGACAGCACAAGTAGGCAGAGAGGCAGGCAGAGAGAGAAGGGGAGGCAGAGAGAGGGGGGAGGCAGGCCTCCTCCTGAGCAGAAAGCCCGATGTGGGGCTCGATCCCAAGACCCTGGGATCATGACCTGAGCCTAAGGCAGAGGCTTTAACCCAGTGAGCTACCCAGGAGCCCCGATATATATATATATATTTTAAAAGATTTTGTTTATTTATTTTTTGACAGAGAGAGACACAGTGAGAGAGGGAACACAAGCTGGGGAGTGGGAGAGGGAGAGGCAGGCTTCCCACTGAGCAGAGAGCCAGATGTGGGGCTCAATCTCAGGACTCTGGGATCATGACCTGAGCCGAAAGCAGATGCTTAATGACTGAACCCCCCAGGTGCCTCCCAGGTGTACGATATACTGATTCAACAATTCTACACATTACTCAGTGCTCATCATGAAAGGTGTACTCTTTAATCCCCTTCACCTGTTTTCATCCATCCCCCACCAACCTCCCCTCTGGTTAACTATTAGTTCCTTCTCTAGAGTTAAGAGTCTGTTTCTTGGTTTGTCTCTTTTTCCTATGCTTGTTTGTTTTGTTTCTTAAATTCCACATATGAGTGAAATTGTATGATTTCATATGGTATTTGTCTTTCTCTGACGGACTTAGTTTTTTTTTAAAGATTTTATTTATTTATTTGACAGACAGAGATCACAAGTAGGCAGAGAGGCAGTCAGAGAGAGGAGGGAAGCAGGCTCCCTGCTGAGCAGAGAGTCCAATGTGGGGCTCGATCCCAGGACCCTGGGATCATGACCCGAGCTGAAGGCAAAGGCTTTAACCCACTGAGCCACCCAGGCACCCCATGACGGACTTATTTTGCTTAGCATTATATTCTCTGGTTTCATCCATGTTGTAGCAAATGGCAAGATTTCCCTCTTTTTTATGGCTAAATAATGGTCCATTGTGTGTGTGTGTGTGTGTGTGTGTGTGTGTGTGTGTATATATATATATATATATACATCTTCCTTATCCATTCATCTCTTGATGGATACTGGGGTTGCTTCCATAATTTCACTATTGTAAATAATGCTACAATGAACACAAGGGTGCATGTATCCTTTTGAATTAGTGTCTTTGTATTCTTTGGGTAAATATCCAGTAGTGCAATTACTGGATTGTAGGATAGCTCTATTTTTAACTTTCTGAAGAGCTTCCATACTGTTTCCCACAGTGGCTGCACCAGTTTACATTCCCACCAACAGTGCACCAGGGTTCCGTTTTCTCCACATCCTTGACAACACTTGTTTCTTGTGTTTTGTATTTTAGCCATATGGACAGGCATGAGGCAATGGCTCATTGTAGTTTTGATTTGAATTTCCCTGATGATGAGTGATGCTGATCATCTTTTGAAGCCATACCCTCAACCATCATGCCATACTTCCTTCCTTTCTTAAGGAAATTAATTTCCTTCTAAAGAAAACTTGCCCTTAGCGAGGGGGAGAATAATAAAAATATTGGATTTGGGGTTTGGGTACCTGGCTTATAGCACTGATTCCATCACTGACTTTCTTTTACATGTAGCTAAGCCCCTTCTCTGGGCTGATTTCCTCATGCAGGAATAATAATTACTATGAGAGTGATATAATATACATAGTAATACACATGGTAACACCTGCAGAGGCATACATTGCTGTATAAAGATGTGATGATATTACCACCAACACCGACTTTATGTATTGGTCTTGTGCAGGTTTTTCCACATGTAACAAGTCTCAAGATTCTTCCAGGAAAACCAGTAAATCCTTTAAATAACCTCCATTCATTTAGGTGAATATGCTCTGTGTTCCAATACAAAGCTAAACTTCACTGGGGTAATATTTTCAGACATTTCATGACACTGAAATGATGTTAACTTTCCACTAAATTTCTTAGCTCTCACTTTTAACCCTCTTCCACCATCTTTTTATTATATGAATTTTCAAAAACTGTTCTTTTAAAAGCAAGTATCCCAAAGAGGATCTCTAGATGGATATGTCACTTGTACGTTCAGCAAACTCTTCCGTGTTTTGCCATCTGTTTACGGTGATCTGCAGGGCCTCGACTTAGGACAGGTGTACGTTGCTTGTGCTCTGAGTAAGAAGAGCAGCCCTTGTCCTTTGTAGCTGTGGGAAGAGAGGGAAACTTCTGTCAAATGTGTTAAATCACTGGCACCAGCTTGCCCATCCCCCAAAACTTGGTGTGATGTTGTTGTTCTCAATATTCGTCTTCTACTTCAAGTATCTCCCAGGCTTGATGTTCTAGAATGCCTCTCTCTCCACCAGGCCCACCTGGCAGATCTCAGTCAGGCCCACTGGGGTTAGCTGGAGCCTCATGTTACTTTAGATATCATATAATAGACTTTTACCATACTTCGACTTCTTCTTGGCAGTGGTTGATAGTACAATGAATAATCAGACTAGAAAAGAAAAAGTTTTCTGTGGAAATTTGGGAGCCAAATTCCCATTAATTAAAAAAAAATATCCAGCATATTTTTCTCAGACCCCATCTCATAGACATTTTTATCCCTCATTGTTTAAATATGACCCTCCTTCAGCAAGGGCAAGCGTGCTAGGCCTTTCTCCTCCTCCCCCGTGTGGACATAAAGCCTGTTATTGTTGATTGTTCTGCAGTGGGGTCACTGGAAAACGAGATTTCGTTTAAGTAGAACATTTTCATTGCAGGATAACAGGCCTCTTTAATTTCGTACTTTTAGAGTGGCTAGAAAAACATTTACATTTACTCCTGATTTTCTCTTTCCAGAGTCCTGGGTGGACAGGGAGGACTCATTAGAAAACAGATCATGATGACGCATCTCTTTACTGGTGAGCCATAAAAGTTCTGAGAAAGAACACAGAAGGTGGGCATTTGCGGTGTTAAAAGCCTTCGGCAAGTTATATATGTGGTGGCTTTAACTGACCTTGGACGTTACCTAAGTCTTTGTATGAACTTTTGTATCCAAATGTGGCCTGTAAAAACGATCGTGATCTACTGAATTTACAAAATAGCTTCCCAGACGCCTGGCTCGGCTCTTTCTTTCATAGTGGTAAGCAGTGACTCCACACTGCGGCTTACTTTGGGGGAAGGAACCACTTTGGTGCACCTCCTTTCTAGTCCTGTTCTTGTCAGTTTATTTACATAAATGCTTCTTACAGAGCTCTCCTAAAACCGTTTAAGTCCCAGGTGGGTCAGTCTCGCGTGCATTTAGATCCCACTCACTGGTAGTGCATTTCAAGGACCCCTTTCCCTCTACTATTCTTTCTCTATTGCTCTCTTTTCAGTTCTTCCAGTTTCCTTAACTTTACTTTGGAATACATTCTTAAGGCTTTGGAGAGCCACAATTAATTACAAGGAGCCAAGTGAGATTAAATAGCCTATAGGGCATAAAGAAGAAGGGCCGGTCCAGGGTTAGGTTGAGCCCAGAGCCCGATAGGCAGGGCTGGGCTGTGGCTGCCACTCCAGGCAGCCTCTGGACTGTTTCTTCTCTTCAGGTTGTCCTGGTCTCTCATTCTGGGCTGTGCCTCCTGTAGCAGTTGACACGGGTAGGGGAGGGACCAGTCAAGGTAGGCCTCTCTTAGGAGCTGACTTGCCAGCGGAGACCCTAAGGGTAAGGAGGACCCAGCTATGCTGAGAGGCGGGAAAGGCCTTATCAGGCAGGGAAGGGGTTTTGGCATCTGCTGGGAGCTGGGAAGCTAGAGATAAATGCCGCTCAGTGCCTGACAGTTCAGGCTGGTTGTCAAGCCACTGAACTTGATCTACTGCCACTTCCTGCTTCCTTGAAATGGACACTTCCTGTAACCCGCCCTTTGGCTTTAATCATACCAGTATCTTTTTCGACCTGCAATTTGGCTCTGGATAGCCTTGAAGGAAACTGTTTAACTGATTTCCTCCAGCCTACGTCAGTTTAATGTCTGCAAGAGGTACACGTCTGGTATATAAGTGAAAAAATAACAACGGGGTGCGGGGGCGCCTAGGTGGCTCAGTCGTTAAGCGTCTGCCTTAGGCTCAGGGCATGATCCCAGAGTCCTTGGATGGAGCCCTATATCGGACTCCCTGCTTGGCAGGAGGCCGGCTTTTCCCTCTCCCACTCCCCTGCTTGTGTTCCCTCTCTCACTGTGTCTCTCTCTGTCAAATAAATAAATAAAATCTTAAAAAAAAAAAATAACAACGGAAAACTGGTCAGGTTAATTTAGACTAGAGTCTCCTAGAGTGGTGATGGGTAGCAGAATATGCCACCCCAGAGTATAATTTTTGGCATATTGATTATTTTGAATTAAAGTTACCTCAGAAACAACCATTGCAGGAAGGACACTCTAACCCTTATTCACACCCCTGCAGGCAGAAAATAAATCTCTCCTGTGAAAGGTACCCTGCCTGTACCAGGAGAGCATCCTTATCACCAGAGACAGGAATTTAGGGCTGGGAGGGTTGTATAAAGAAAACTTGTTACTTCCTCACTAATTTACCACCCCAAATTCAAAACCCTTTGTCTGGTCAAATTTATTGCTTCCTTGTCAAAAAGGTATAAAAGCTGCCTGCTTTGGTCACTTCTTTGAGCATCATATCTTTGGGGGTTCTTGTATGTACGAAATTAAATTTATTTTTCTCCTGTTAATCTGTTTTATGTCAATTTAATTATTCAACCAGCGAAAGTACCTAGAAGGCAAGAAGGAAAAAATATCCCCTACCCCGCTTTCAGTAGATATAATTCTTAAGCTGTAATTATCTGCCTCAGATGTAAATGATACTCAGAGGTCCTGCAACAGCGGTGACAAACCGATTCCTACTTATTTGCCCTCCTTCCTACTTATTACCTTTTAAAAACCTTAGCCTCCGTTTTACAGTTAGACCAGCCCTGAAGAGAAGCTGCCTACTACGTACGCTGCATTAGAGTTAATTTGCATGGAATAATATTAACAGTATCTGTAGGCTTAGTTTCCCATGTGTGCATGTGACCACATAACCATTGTGCTAACATTAAGTTTTAAATGCTTTCATTCTAAATATCAGCCTTTGGGGGGAATAATCAAGACCTAACAGAAGGGAAAATTAGGCTTATGACATTATCATAGAAAAGAAGAGAACATTATCATAAAGTGGGAAGAAAAACAGTAAAAAATCTTCCCAACTGCAGAGGGTAAATAAAAAAGAATGATGGCAGTTATTACTAAATACTAAAATCAACAACTCTAACTTGAGAAAATTAGGCTTTTCCATGGAAAAGAAGGGAGGGGGATTGGTTGCATATCAAGTAGAAAAGAGAGCCTTTTAAGGCAGAGCAATTTCCTTAAGACATTGTGATGAGAATAGATGACTCTAGAAAGTCATTGCTTTATGTCAGAAGTGATGCATCTGAAAGGATTGTCTAAAGGGTTCTGATTAGCCTAGGAAAGCATCTCTATTCAAGCATTCGAGCACTCCAGAATCAAGGTAAAAAATTTCACAAAACTTCTGAGAGGACCCTCAAGCTATTCATGTTGAGTAGACCGTTCTAGAGGGATGTTACAAAGATCTTTCTAAAGTTGGGGAAGTCACTGTTGGCTGTGCCTATGGGGCATCAGTGAACCTCAACCGCTGTGAAGGCTGGTTTTGACCAGATGGTGTTGTTCAGACTCACAAAAAGAGAATAAACCAGTTGTGTCTTTGTGGGACCTGTCAATACTTTTCCAAGACAAAGGCAAGTAGAAAATTAAGGGAAAAAAAAAAAAAGTGGAGCCCTCCTTTTGAAGTGAACCCAACTATGCCAAAGTGGGGCTGATTTTTTTCTGGGGTTCTGGCATCACTTCTCTATCATTTCTGGGAATTCTACCATGAAATTTGAGACATTGTGTGAGAAGCCTTCTAAAAACCTCGAAAGGAACAGGGTTGTGAAAAGATGAACAGGAGGGCGGAAAGACCCACTCTGAATGCCTCGGCTCTTCCCTGCTGCCTGTCCCTTTATGAGGTGACGGCGGAGCGCTCCCGGAGTGGAGCTGCCACAGAGGTGACGTCCACAGGGAGGAACAGGAGAGATCTGGTGCTTCTGTCGATGAGGTGCACGCATGAGGGAAGCTGGGTAGAGAAGCAGCCTCCATTCACCCCATGTCTGGGACTCCAACATGCCAGGACCTCCACAGGTGTCCCTGGCTGGGAGGTTCAGGCAGGGACCCAGCCCCAGCCCGAAGCTTTTCAAGCAGTGTGTCCTTGGGAGAAGCAGGACAGCCCTTTTCTCCCTCTCCCTCCTGTTCCACAACATGCCCCTGATGGGCCAACCCCAGGACACCAGGCAGTGCCTTGAAACATGAACCAAACATTTTATTTATTATCGAGAGCAAAGGAGCACAGCAACTTAATTTAAACACAATTATTTAGACATTTTTGTGACTTAAAACACCTAAAATTTCCAGTGAGGGAGTTCAGACCCTGTTGATATCTGATTACCACTACTGAGTGTGAGGTGTTTTCATCATTTCGTTAAATCGTGTTCTCATTTATACATAACACCTATCTTAGTCAACTCCAGCTACCACAGCAAAAGATCACAGGCTGGGAGGCTTAATCAACAGCATTTTATTTCTCAAAGTTGGGTATCTGGTGAGGACTTTCTTCTTGGTTTGCAAACGACCACTTTCTAGCTGTGTCCTCACATGGTGGAGAGGAAGATAGTAGGAGTGTGTTCTGGGGTCTCTTCTTATAAGGGCACTAATCCCATCATGAAGGCCCTATCTCGACTTCATCTGACCCAAATTACTTCCCGAAGGCTCTGTCTTCAAATTCCATTACACTGGGGTTGGGGCTTCAGGATAGGAATTTTGAGTGAATACAATTCAATCCATACCAACAACTTTTCAGCCAAAGCTATTTTATATGTATAAAAATAATAAAATATAGTTTAGGATTAATAAATATGACATAATAAATATGATACATTTTAGTTTTAAGGGGAAATTATGAATTTCCTAACTTCTTTTGTGTTTATTAAATATCAAGCCCACAAAAAAAAACTCCTCTAAGTCTTTGGAGGTTCTCCGTGGTCTCTGCCCATAGACCACAAGGCGGTGTCTTTGGTGGAGGCTGTGTCCCTGTCAAGGGAATTGTAGGGACAAGTAGCAAAGCACCAGCTCTGGGTTTGGACAGGACTCTGGCTCCTGGGGAGGGAGTTACTGCATCAAGCCTGGGCCCCAGTCCTAGAGAATCTCTGACTGCCATGACACTTTGTCCAGATAACAGGGTTTGAACTCCCATCTGGCTCCAGACCCATTTTCAAACACTGTATTAATTTAGTTTTTTTTTCCCTTATTTATTTATTTGACAGAGAGAGAGAGACACAGTGAGAGAGGGAACACAAGCAGGGGGTGTGGGAGAGGGAAAAGCAGGCTTCCCCCCTGAGCAGGGAGCCTGATGTGGGACTTGATCCCAGGACCCTGGGATCATGACCTGAGCTGAAAGCAGGTGCTTGACAACTGAGCCGCCCAGGCGTCCCTAATTAGTTTTCTTTTTTTGATGGTTAATTTTCTTTTTCTTTTTCTCAGCTTTATTGGTATATAATTGAAGTGTAACATTTCATATTTTATTTATTTAATTTAAAACTTTTATTTATTTTTTTTTTTTTCTCATTTTATTTATTTTTTCAGCGTAACAGTATTCATTCTTTTTGCACAACACCCAGTGCTCCATGCAAAACGTGCCCTCTCCATTACCCACCACCTGTTCCCCCAACCTCCCACCCCTGACCCTTCAAAACCCTCAGGTTGCCCCAACCTCCCACCCCTGACCCTTCAAAACCCTCAGGTTGTTTTTCAGAGTCCATAGTCTCTTATGGTTCGCTTAAAACTTTTATTTTTTAATTAATTAAAAATTAATAAAAATTTTATTTTTTAATTAATTAATTATAATTTAATTAACATACTTCAGTGGGATGGAGATATATATATATATAGATATAGATATATAGATATAGATATATATTTATATATTATCTCCCACGACTTCTGTTGGCCATTTCGATGTCTTCTTTGGAAAACTGTCTGTTGAGCTCCTCTGCCCATTTAAAAATTGGGTGTTTTTTTGTTATTGAGTTGTATTGAGTTGTATGAATTCTGGATATTAAGCCCATATCAGATGTATGATTTGCCAATATTTTCTCCCATGTGGTAGCTTGCCTCATTTTGTTGATGATTCCTTTGCTATGCAGAAGCTTTTTAGTTTGATGTAATCCCACTTATTTATTTTTGCTTTTGTTGCTTGTACTTTTGATGTCATATCCAGGAAATTGCTACCATGACAAATGTCAAGGAGCTTTTTCTTCTATGTTTTCTTCTAGGAGTTTTATAGTTTTAAGTCCTTAGTTCATTTCAAGTTATTTTTGTGAATGGTGTAAGATAGGGATCTAATTTCATTCTTCTGCATGTAGTTATTTAGTTTTCCCAAGCCATCTATGAAGAGACTATCTTTTCTTTTGTTGAGTATTTAATGTTAATTGACTGTTTATGTGTAGGCTTATTTCTGGGCTCTCTATTCTGTTCTATTGGTCTATGTCTCTATTTTTATGTTAGTACCACACTGTTTGATGATGATAGTCATAAAAATATAGTTTGAAAAAAATATATAGTTTGAATATAGTTTGAAGTCAGGAAGTGTGATGCCTTTAGCTTAGTTCCTTCCTCACAGGATTGCTTTGATCATTTGGGGTTTTTTGTCTCTGTACAAATTTTAGGCTATTTTTTTTCTATTTCTTTGAAAACGCCATTGGAATTTTGATAGAGATTGAATTCAAATCTATAGATGGCTTTGGGTAACAGGGGACATATTAACAATACTAATTCTTTTTATCCATGAACATGGGATATCTTTTAATTTGTGTCTCTTTCAGTTTCTTTAAGCAAAGTCTTGAAGTGTTCAGTGTACAGATCTTTCACTTCCGTGGTTAAATTTATTCCTACATATGGCATTGTTTTTGATACTATTGTCAATTAGATTGTTTTCTTTCTTTATTTTTCAGAATTTTCTTGTTAGTGTATAAAAATGAAACTATTTTCTATATGTTGATTTTGTATTCTGCAACTTTACTGAATTCATTGGTTAGTTCTTGCAATTTTCTGATGGAGTGAAAGGATTTTCTATATTAAGATCGTGTCATCTGTGAACAAAGACAGTTTTACTTCTTCATTTCCTATTTGGATGTCTTTTATTTCTTTTTCTTGCCTGATTGTTCTGGCTATGACTTTCCAGTACTATGGTTGAATAGGAGTGGGGACCCTTTTCTTATTCCTGATCTTGGAGGAAAAGCTTTCAACCTTTCACCATTGAGTGTGATGTTGACTGTGGGCTTGTCATATATGGCCTTTATTGTATTGAGGTATATTCTTTCTGTACCCAATTTTTAAGGTGTTTTTTATTATAAAAGGGTGTTGTATTTTGTTAATGCTTTTACTGCATCAATTGGGATGATCATATGGTTTTTATCTTTTGTTCTATTTCTGTGGTGTATCACATTGATTTGTGTGTATTGAACCACCCTTGCATCCCAGGGATATGCCCATGTGTGTTAGTTTTCTAAGGCTACCATAACAAATTACCACAGTCTGAGTGTCTTAAAACAGCAGAAATAGATTGTCTCACAAATCCTCATATTAGAAGTCTGAAAGGTATCAATAGTACCATACTTCCTCCAAAACCTGTTCCTTCCCTCTTCCTAGCTTCTAGTGGCGGCTGCATCTCTCCAATCTCTGTCTCTGTCATCACATTCTTTCCCTGTGCTTCCCATTGTTTTCTTATAAGAAGTCCAGCCATATTGGATTTTGGACCCGCCCTATTCCAGTATGAGCTCATTGCATCTGCAAAGACCGTATTTCTAAACAAGGTCACATTCTGAGGCTTAAAGCTTAGGACTTCAACATATCTTTTTTTGGGGGGGGGGGGGAGACACAGTTGAACCCATAACACTGTGCTAGAAAATATTCCATCTTTGGTGTGGATGGGAGGAGTATGTTTACCCAGCTGTAGGGTGAGAAAGGAAAGGAATGGGTTACAGAAAATCTTCCAGTTACTTGTAGTGTATTAAACATCTGCAACTTGCTTGTCCTGGAGACTCCATGACATGATTAGTAAGGATATATGACCCACCTGGTGAAGACACCTTCAATTCCTCAATGATAACAAAGTCTCCTCTGGGCCAGATGTCCCTCACTGGAAATTTTTTTAAAAGTCATGCCATATTTCACTTTGACTAGCCCCCAAACTTCTCTTTAAAAATTTTTCAGCAGAATGCACAGTCACTTTGCTTAGGGTGACAGCAAAATAATGGGGAGAATTTTCTTAGCGCTAGTGAGGTGTGGGTGTTTCAGCTTTTTGCTTGAAGTGATACTAGAGAATGTTTCCATATAAAATATGAGGACACCTAGCATTGATTCTGGTGTGTAGCTAGTGGTTAATAACAGAAGTATTTGATTGTACCCTCCAAAATGCAGTGATAAAAACACACAGAAAAGGTAGTCTAAATGTTATGCTTATTCCTGACAAATGCTTTTTCGATACTTTTCTTAAATGCTTTGCCATTTGATTTGGAAAAATTTTCAGACATCCTTGCCACCCAATTATGGACTATTTCTAAGGCTTTGAGGAGCTTCTCTGAACAGCAGATCCAGAGTTGAGGAGAAAGCAGTTGTTTCATATGGTTATATCTTATTTGTTAGGGATGGGAACATAAAATGGGCCATTTAAAAATTTCAGTTGCTTGCAAATATTTTTTCAAGGTAGATGTGTTATGTGACTTTTGATTCTGTTATGTTTCATCAACAAAAATGCACAAGATAAAATTCACATGTTTGCAAAAATTATGAAATTGAGTGATTTCTTTTTCTTTTAAGAATTTTGTTTTTGCACATTATTGCCCAAATCTTTGTAGAGTTGATGACTATCAAAACCATTATATAAACACGCAGGTGTGAAATATTGCTTTGAAATAAATACAGTAAGAAAGTATCACTTTTTGAAAGTTCAAGCCATAGCAGGTGTAATAGTAGACAGCAGAGACTTTCTGCTCATTATTCTGCTGCTCTAGTTTCCATAAAAGTGTTGGAACATCTGGATAAGCTATAGAAGAAGAAGGAACCCAGAACTCCCTCCCTTCCACTATCCATAACTTTTAGTGACTTAGAAACAGTACAAAGCAATTTATGACTGTATAATGTTTATTTAAATCTGAGAAGAACTTTGTGAAACAAAGCCAAATTCAGCTATGTCAGAGAAAATGCCTTTATGTGGCTAGTTGTCAATAAAAGACCATTTTTATCCTTATGCTTCAGGTATCCTCAAGACTTTGAAGGCTCATTTTAGTATATTAGTGATGAGGGGACAAATTTTGCTTTGGCTTTTTCAAGCTCAGTTACTAAGTAATAGGAGCCCTGCCTTCAGCAATAGGGATTAATTGTGATAAAGAATTTTTTTTCCCTCTTAACAGGTACTTCTTGTTAGATTGGAGTTTCTGAGAATGGCAATTAAGGTCTGAATTATGGCAATTTATTATGCAGTTTGTTAGGACTTGGTTTTTACTTTAGTGAGCTGAACAACATGATTTACAAAATATACGTGTTGGGTTATAACAACAGTGAGACATCACTACACACAGAATGGATGAAATTTAAAACTGTGACAACACTAATGTTGGTGAGGACATGGAATAATAAGAACTCTCATTCATGGGATGCCTGGGTGGCTCTGTGGGTTAAGCCTCTGCCTTTGGCTCAGGTCATGATCCCAGGGTCCTGGGTCGAACCCCACATCTGGCTCCTTGCTCAGCAGGGAGCCTGCTTCTCCCCCTCCCCCTGCTCCTCCCCATGCTGTGCTCTGTCTCTGTCAAATAAATAAATAAAACCTTGAAAGGAAAAAAAAAAAAAGACCTGTCAGGGGTGCCTGGATGGCTCAGTTGTTAGGCATCTGCCTTCAGCTCAGGTCGTGATCCCAGGTCCTGGGTCAAGCCCTGCATTGGGCTCCCTGCTCAGCAGGAGGTCTGCTTCTCCCTCTCCCGTTTCCCCGATTGTTCTCCCTCTCTTGCTGTCTCTCTCTGTCAAATAAATAAATAAAATCTTAAAAAAAAAAAAAAAAAAGACCTGCCATTCATTACTGCTGGAAATGCAAAATGGGATAGCCACCTCAGAAGACAATTTGCAGTGTCTGGCAAAGTTAAACATTTGCATTCTCACCATGTGATCAAGCAATCATGCTCCCAAATGAATTGAAAACTATGTCCACACGAAAATCTGCATGTAAATATTTGTAGCACTTTTATTCATAAATACCAAAAATTGGAAGAACCCAAAATATAGCGAAAGGATAAACAAACTGGCCAGAGAGCTAGTGACAATGACTGCCATCAGGCCACTATTGGCCAGATGGGAAGAGCCCTCCAGGGGCATTGCTCTGTGTGGCTTATATTGGGCTGTTCTGGTTCCATTTTGAAATCTCTGGGACGTTGCCTTCCTCAGCTCCCTGAGTCTCTCTCCATTCATACACGGTTTTGATTCCACGCCTGACTTGTGGGGCAGCTCGACATCTCATCTGGAAAATGGGAGTCATTACATATTCTCTCTTTAGTCTCTGCTAAGTCAGCTTGCCACCCCACAGGAATGTTATAAGGAGAATGATAATGAGAAACATAGCTTCACTTCCTAGAGAAAATTGAGTTCCTAAAAGAAGATCATGGTAGAGATGAGTGGAGATGTGGCTTAGGTAAAACCACGTGAGGAGCGTTTTGAGGGATAGATATTTTTACAGCTGGAAGGCCCTGTAATCAATTGCGTGATCTAGTTTTAGGCCAGCAAGCTCAGTTAGTGTGTGTGATAGAGTGGAAAGATCTGGATGGTAAAGGCAGAGATACCCGTGTTTGTCCCTCTCTGGGCAGCTGAGGGGTCCTATGTGGGACTCAGCCTCTCTGATGCTCAGTGTGTGTTTCTATAAAAAGGGAATGACGACACCTGTGTTCTAATTAGCTGATTAAAACCATACCATGTGTAAAGTGCCCTTTATGGGGCCTGGCACAGGGCAGGCTGCTCTGTCTGCCAGGTCTAATATTTAGTGGAATGATCTGCCAGTTTTATTCTATCCTTCTTGAAGGTCTCAGAAGAAAGTCAACTGCCCTCCAATCTGTCCTGGTTTTATCCGGTCAGGAAAACATTTTTTAATGTCAAACTAAATCTTCTGGTTTTCAGTTTCAGTCTCCTTTCCTTTGTCCTATATCTTCTGGACATTCTCTCAAAAGCCCTCATAAAGGTGGTGATTAAACCGCCTTCCTGACTTCCTCTAGATTAAATAACTTCAATTTCTCTGACCTATTCTAATAGAAGCTGTTTAACATTTCTTTGAACATATTTCTTATCTTGTTCCATCTTCTTCTCGGTCTTTGAGGTGTGTTTTCTTGGGGGACTGACGTCCAGAGAGGGTGCCAGGAAGACCCCCTCGCTGGAGCCCCCGCATGCCTTGTTCATTTTGTCTTTCGGTGTTCTTTTTCTCTTCGTCTGTATTATTGACTAGCATTCTGACCTTGTTTTTGTCCTTGCTTTCTTTTTTCTTAAAAAACATTGTCTATTGGTTAAGACTGACAGCACCGGAAGAGGACTTCCTGGGTTTGAGCCCCATCTCTGTTACTCACCAACTGGTCCTTGCCCCTTACTTTTCTGAAACTCAGTTTTCTCCTCTGCAAAATGGGATGAATGGAGTATCTACTGTAAAGACTTAAGTATAAAATGTTTGTATATATATACATATGTATATATATATACACATAAAGTTCTCAGAACAGTATGGCTACACAGTACTCAATGAATATCAGCTATTTTATTTTATTTTATTTTAAGATTTTATTTATTTATTTGACAGAAAGATCTCAAGTAGGCAGAGAGGCAGGCAGAGAGAGAGGAGGAAGCAGGCTCCCTGCTGAGCAGAGAGCCTGATGTGGGGCTCAATCCCAGGACCCTGAGATCATGACCTGAGCCAAAGGCAGAGGCTTTAACCCCTGAACCACCCAGGTGCCCCTGCTTTTATTTTTTAAGATTTTATTTATTTGAGAGAGAGAGAAAGAGATATAAGAGAGAGCACGAGCAGGGAGGAAAGGGAGAAGCAGACCCCCCGCCCCCCGCCCCGAGAAGGGAGCCCAATGTGGGATTCCATCCCAGGACCCTGGGATCATGACCTGAGCTGAAGGCAGATGCTTAATCAACTGAGCCACACAGGTGCCCCAAATATCGGCTATTTTAAACCTATTTTGAAATCCTTTAGGCTCACAAGAAGTTGAAAAAATAGTACAGAAAGTTTCCATGTATCTATAATTAAAATACTTTATCCCAACCGGACAATTGCCATTGGTGTACACTTAACAGAATGACAGACTTTATTCAGATTCACCAGTTTTGTCGCGCTTTCTTTTATATGTTTGTGTGTATGTGTATTTAGCTCCGTGACACTTTATTGCATGTCTAGATCATGGAACTGCCACCACGGTTTGGATAGAGCATGTTTCCATTTCCACAAAGGCCATCTCTTTATGGTCACACCTATACCCCTGGCAACCACTGATCTGTTCTCCATCACTTTTTTGAGAGTGTCATACAAGTGGAATTATACCTTTTGAGAATGGTCTTTTTCACTCAGTATAATGACTGACCTTGCGATCCATCCAAGATGTTCACGTGTCAGCAGTCTGTTCCTTTTTTAATCACTGGTTTGGTATTACAGTGCTTGGGTGTACCACAGTTTGTTTACCTGTTTATGCCTTGAAATACGTTTGGCTTGTTGTCAAACTTTTGGCTGTTACAACTAAAGCTGCCCCAAAAATTCATGCACATTTTCAGTGGGCATGTTTTCATTTCTCAAAGGGTAAGTACCTGAAAGTGTGATTGCTGAGTCATTATATTAAGTATATGTTTAACTTTTTATAAAACTGTCAAACTGTTTTCTCTAATGGCTGTGCCATTTTACATTCCTACCAGCAATGTATGTGAGGTCTACTTTCTTCTGCATCCTTGCCGGAATTTGTAATTATCACTATTTTTCATTTTTGCTGTTCTAATAGATGTGAAATGGCATCTCCCTGTGGCTTTAATTTGTATTTCTCAAATGGTAATGACATTGAGCATCTCCTCATGTAGTCAGTTGTCATCCATATATTCTATTTTGAAGGTCTGTTCAAGTCTTCTGCCCCCTTTTAAAATTCTTTTTAACTGTTCACTTTGGAAAGTTCTTCATATATTCAGAATATAAATCCTTTGTCAGATATGCAGTTTGTTGATACTTTCTCCCCCCCCATTTTTTTTTTTTGGTTTTTACTTATTTATTTGTCAGAGAGAGAGAGAGAGCAAGAGTGAGCACAGGCAGACAGAGTGGCAGGCAGAGACAGAGAGAAGTAGGCTCCCCGCCGAGCACGGAGCCCGATGTGGGACTCGATCCCAGGATGCTGGGATCATGACCCGAGCCGAAGGCAGCCGCTTAACCAACTGACCCACCCAGGCATCCCGATACTTTCTCCCTTTTTGTGGCCTGTCTTTTCATCCTCTTCGTAGGATCTTTTACAGAGCAAAAGGTTTTAATTCATTGATTTTTTTTCTTTTCTTTTTCATGGTTTTGGTGTTATGTCTGATATTTCTTTGCCTATCCCTAAATTATGAAGATTTTCACCCATTTGTTTTCCTAAAAGTTTTATATTTTTACATTTAGATCTAGGATCCATTTTGATTTGATTTTTGTTTAAGGTATTCAGTTTAGATTGAAATTCTTCCTCATCTTTTTCTTTTCTTTTTTTGCATATGGATAGCTAATTGTCCCAATACCATTTGTTGAAAACACTATCATTTCTCCATTCAATTGCTTTTGTGTTGGCCATACTTATGTAGAGCTATTTCTGGCTTCTTAAATCTGTTCTATTGATCGATGTCTCTGTTCCTCTGCCAACATCACACTGTCTTGATTATTATAGTTATGTAGTAAGTCTTACAATTGGGTATTGTGATTCCTCTAACTTTCTTCTTCTCTCTCAGAATTGGTTTTTTTTTTTTTTTAGCTATTTTAGTTTTGTTGCCTTTCCATGTAAATTTTAGAGAAAGTTTGTCTATATCTACAAAAGCGTTGCTGGGATTAGCTCTTATTTTAAATGTTATTCCTTCTTTCTTAAGATTTTTAGACAGCGAGAGAGGGAATGGAAGCAGGGGGAGTGGGAGAGGGAGAAGCAGGCATCCTGCTGAGCAAGGTGCCCCAATGTGGGGCTCAGTCCCAGGACCCTGGAATCAAGACCCGAGCCAAAGGCAGACGCTTAACCAACTGAGCCACCAGATACCCCCATTATTATTACTTTCTTATTCTGTATTTGTATCATTCTCTCACTTTATAGTTTTCACTTTATTGTATAGCCAAAAGGATCTTTAAGAGATTATTTAGCCCAATTCCAACATTTTTCAGTGTAGAAAATGTAATCTTTTTTGGAATAGATTCAATGAGGCTAAGTGACTTCCTAAGGTCACTCAGGAGGCTAATTGGTCTAGGACCAGTGTACACACCTGACTCCTGGGTCTGTAGGATTCTCAGTTTGCCACAGGGCTCTTCTCTTACACATACTGAATTCTATCTCTTTTCCATACATTTTCTACTTTCTTGAAAGGATTATCTAGAATGTCACTGTTGTGTTTTAGAGATAAAATGATCAATAGTATAAAATCCCCTCAGAAACTTTTTATTTTTTTAATTTTTTAATTTTTATTTTTAATTAATTTATTTTTTAAAGATTTTATTTATTTATTTGATAGACAGAGACCACAAGTAGTCAGAGAGGCAGGCAGGGAGAGAGGAGGAAGCAGGCTCCCCAATGAGCAGAGAGCCCGATGCAGGGCTCAATCCCAGGACCCTGAGACCATGACCTGAGCTGAAGGTAGAGGCTTTAACCCACTGAGCCACCCAGGTGCCGCAGCCTTGGAAACTTTTTTAAAAAGTGCAGGCTCCTGTTACTCTGGAGATTGTTATTCAGCGAGTATGGTGTAGGGCTCTGCAGAGGCACCTCTAGTGACTGTGAGGCAGGTGGGCTGTGGCCCGTGCTAAGAGCCACCAGACCCCATCAGCAAACAGGGGCCTTGGAGTCCTAGATCAGGGTTTAACTGCTCACTTCATGTTTAACTGTATGCTTCAGTTTCTTCAGGTATGAAGTGGGGATAATGGTGTCTGGCTCCCGGTGTTTTTATTTAAACACAGTATGTGCAAAGTTCTTAACATTTAACGTGGTACCCCAAATCAGTGATGCTACTTCTTTTCTTTCTTTCCTCTTTAATAGATTGTGAAGTTTGTTATGTATTTGAGGCAGACTGTGTTATGTGTTCAATAAACGGTCCTTGTCAGTGAGGTAGGGTCCTGTGACTAATTTGGCCAATGGAAATTTCGTGCAACTGGTGTGTGTCATTTCCAAGATGAGATGGTTAGGGGTTTGATTTGACCTCCCTGTGTGCTCTCCTTCTGCTGGCTGCAAGATCCCTGAATGACACTGAAGCCAGAAAATGATAGCAGGCTGATTCCCCTAAGTTACTGTTTGGAAGAATGCACCTCCATTAGCTACATTAGTTGGTGATTCAAAAGAGAACTCAACTTTTGTTGAGATTTTGGGGAAAGGGGTACAGCACTTAGTGTTACCTACCTCAGTTAATATACCATTGGCCATTTAAAAACTTAAAATAATCTTTTGAATATTATATTTGTTACGACATTCTAAATATGATTCATGTAAGCTATAGGAAATATGTTGTAAAGTATGCAAGCAATTTTAGCAGGAGGTCTGACACAAAGAGCATCTGACACAAAAAAGCATTTGTGGTAAATAAACATTTTTTTTTTTCAGACCAGGATATTTTTGTAGGTTTCAGGTATTTGTGGCCTTATATAAGTTTCATGTGTAGATGTAATTCTCAAGCATCAGCAGGCAGGTCCTTATCCAGGTGAAAGTTGAGATAATAGTCCTTTAGGGATAAGGGCCATCAGGAGTCAGAGGGGCAGAAGGTACAGAATCTCAGAGTATGTACACTGTTGAGGAGTGGTCCAAATAGTCGAGGTGGGAGTGGGCATTTTACCACTGAGAGAGTAATCCCAGGCACCGGAAGGAAAGACAAAGGGTCTTTAGCCCATTACTGACCACACTGTCTCCCACCATAAAGTAGAAGATTCTTGTGTTCCATAGGATAGCTGCCCTGGGTCCAGATTCAAAGTATTTGACCGTTTGCCTCCAGGAACCTACTAGACCTAGGATCAGGTAGAGGTCTCTTTTAAGGCACAGCCTCAATATATATTTTTAAATAAAAATGACAGGCCTCTCAGGTCAGCCCATCACTGAAGGGAACTGATACTTTACCACTTTTAGTGAATGGATCAAAAGACCCTTCTTGACTTTGAGGTTTTTCCCTCTAGAAGGATTTATATTTGTGTTTTTATTGTCTTTCAGTTCTAAGTAGCTTTCATTTCATGAATTATTTAAGAGTTTATTGGTTAATATCCAAATACCTAGGGATTTTTCAGTTCTTTTTGTTATTGATTTCTGGCTTAGTTTTACTCTAATCTGTGAACCCACTCTATGTAATTTCAGTCTTTTGAGCAATTTGTTGAGACATGTTTTCTCTCTCAGCATGGAGTCAATTGCAAACATTCTGTTTACTCCTGGAAATAATGCATATTCTGCAGATGTTAGGTATTGTGTTCAAGAGTGTTAATAGTATTGTTTAATTAGAAAAATGTGTCAGACCAAATTTCTGCTGCTTATAATAGACACGTCTTAAATTAAGGATATGGAAAAGTTAAAAGTCAGGATAGAAAAATTGATTTTCTCCTGTTTATTGTATTAGCTCCTCCATCGCTTCTCAGCCTTTTGGCTAAGATCAAGTGTATTATATTAGCTCCTAAGAGAGGTATGTTAAAATGTCTCCCTCTGGTAATGGGTTACTGCTTATGATTATTTCTTCCATTAGTTCCTTGACTTTGTGCTTTCTATGTTTTAAGGCCATATTAGTAAATGCATACAAACTACAGAATTGTTGTATTAGTCTGATGACAGTGGTTTGTCTCTTAAAGTCTACTTTAATATAGCCCTTCCACCTTTGTTTGTGGTTGTGTTTGCATGCTGA
This sequence comes from Meles meles, assembly GCF_922984935.1. Classification (NCBI taxonomy): domain Eukaryota; kingdom Metazoa; phylum Chordata; class Mammalia; order Carnivora; family Mustelidae; genus Meles; species Meles meles. The sequence continues at coordinate 170,627,780 of NC_060067.1, read as the reverse complement.
CTTTTTACTATTACTATTACTGTCAAACACTATCTTTATGTTTAAAGTATGTCTCTTAAAAGCAGCATAGTTAAATTTCATTGTGTATCTGGTTTGTTAATCTTTGTCTTTTCATTAGATGATTTAGTCTGTTTACCTTTAATAAACTATTTGGGTTTCAATCTACCATCTTACTCTTTGGTTTCTGTTTTCCCCACGTGTTCTTTTTTTTTTTTTTTTAAGATTTTATTTATTTACGTGACAGACAGAGATCACAAGTAGACAGAGAGGCAGGCAGAGAGAGAGGAAGAAGCAGGCTCCCTGCTGAGCAGAGAGCCCGATGCGGGACTCGATCCCAGGACCCTGGGATCATGACCTGAGCCGAAGGCAGCGGCTTTAACCCACTGAGCCACCCAGGTGCCCCCCATGTGTCCTTTTTGGTATTTATCTCCTTTCCTGCCTCATTTTCAACTAAGCATTTTTACTTTTCTGTTTTTCCCCCCTCTTTTCAATTGGCTTGTTAATTATCCATCCTTTTATGTTCTTTGGAGAGGGTACACCATTCATATTTGACTCTTAAGGCTAATACAAATTAGTACTTTTACCACTTCCTGGACAATACAGGAATCTTAGAATGCCTTTTTTCTATTTATATTCCTCCCATACTTATGAGCTATTCTTTTCATGTATTTTGAATAACTCGAAGAGCATAGATAATAGTAAAATGTAATAAAATTAATGGGAAGTGATGAATCTTGACTATTTAATATCTTTTTAAAAATGTTAAATATAATTTATATAACTATAAGTTCATGTAATTTATTTTTAATAATGATTGTATCTGACAATCAGCTTGCAAAATACTTGAAGATGTAATAATTATCTCTTGTGAGCCTATATGAACTGGCTCACTTACACCACTGACTGACTCACTTATACCACTGTCATTTCGTGGTGTGGGAGCCAAGTTTAATAAAGATAATCCTTGGAATTACAAGCATTTCAACATCCAAACATCAATATTCATGATCCCTACACAATAAAACGACAATCATGTTTTGTCAAGTTCAACAAAGAGGGGCACATTGTGCTGATGACCTGGATGAAGGAATAGAAAAAGAGTTTATAGGGGTACCTGGGTGGCTCAGAGGGCCTCTGCCTTTGGTTCAGGTTGTGATCTCAGGGTCCTGGGATCGAGCCCCACATGGGGCTCTCTGCTCAGTGGGGAGCCTTCTTCCCTCTCTCTCACTGCCTGCCTCTCTGCCTACTTGTGATCTCTCTGTTTGTGTCAAATAAATTAATAAAATCTTTAAAAAAAGAAAAGAAAAAAAAGAGTTTGTAAATGTGCAGCAATTCCATCTGTATGGTGGAAATGCAATAAATAGGGCGCTGCTGTGCATTTCTTCCAAATGCTATGTTCAGAGGTGGTCTTGTTACAGCTTGAAATTGGCCACATCGGACTATTTACTTCACGGGATTATTGACATTTACATTAGGGTGTGATTTATTGTTTTGTATTCTGGACTTAAGAAAATGATGAAGAAAATTGCAGATTCAACTAACAGTGTCTCCTGTCTGTAGCATTACAGCACAAAAAATTGTGGAAATAGACTTCTAATATTAAAAAAAAAATCTGACTCAGATTTTTATCTAACTCAGCAAAAAAATAACTTTTACCATTGATAAGCAAGTGATATCTTATGTTACCCTTAATATGAAATAAAATATCAACAAGCCTTCACATTGGAACCGTACTCTTTTGTCAATTGCAACCACAGGTGTTTCTATAGACCCAAGAGTTGAGCAAAAGTTAATGAATGAATTGGCTTTATGGAATTTATTATAAAGAACACTGGATATTTTATTATTATTTGTAAATTGTGTACTAATACTCTATATCAGTAAAATTTATAACTAATTTATGTCTATAGGTATAGATAAATGTGCAGTTTTCTTCCCGGAGATCTGGTTCTAAAACCAGCATAATTTGCCAGCATACCACTGACCTCACTCCCCCAAAACTGCAGTTAGAAGCCTTGTTATTGAATCTACTGACCTTCTTAAGAATCCTAGGATGAAAAGTTAACAGATGTTACTGACTTCAATACAACAATTGCTTCTTTCTACATTTCTTATTCTACAGGAATTTTCCTAGAAAAATTGGACTAGTTGTCTTCTTATCACCTTTGGGAAAATTCCCAAGGCCTCAAGGTCTTCACAGTATTTTTACAGTTTTTTATTTATTTATTTTTTTTAAAGCTTTGAGTTTCTCTGCTTGTGTATTTAGAATACAAAGTAGATGATTCTACTCCTTTTATCTAAAAGACTTTTCTGCCATTATGTTATCACCTCTTAAGCTTTTACTTCCCAGAGTTTTTCTGACAGATTTTGCGTCTCACAATCCCCGTGTGAGCACCTTTGCTCCTTCTGAGGGCCCTGCTTGATGAGAAGGAGCATCTGACAAAAGCTTTGGGTCAGGCACTACTGACAGAGATTGATGATGCCCCCTTTCTTGCCCAACATCCAGAACTCAGGATATCTTAACAATAAAAGATAATATTCTGAATAAATTTTTATTTTCTAGGCCTGGGGAAATCCTCTATGCTATATAATGTAGTGATTATTTAATGAGTGCTCACTGTGGATCACTTATTGTGTTTTGTACTTTCTCCTTATATCATCACTCTCCTGCTTAACGTCCTCAGGTAAATTTCATCATTATCCTCATTTTAGAGATAAGAAAATGGAGGGGCACCTGAGTGACTCAGTCATGGTTAAGCATCTGCCTTTGGCTCAGGTCATGATATCAAGGTCCTGGGATCGAGCCCTGCATGGGCTCCCTGCTTGGTGGGGAGTCTACTTCTCCCTCTCCCCCTGCCCCCTCCCCACTCCTGCCATTTGTGCTCTCACTCTCTCTGCCTCTCTCTCTCTCTCTCAAATAAATAATAGCCTTAAAAAAAAAAAGAAAGAAGAAAACAGAAATTTAAAAATGATAACTTGCCCAGCATTTCAAGTGGCCAGATCAGGCGACTTGAACCCAAGTTCTTCGAGTACTACAAACACTGCATTATTCTGTGATTTGTCAACACTGTCTGTCGTGTTTCTCTTTTGTCTCTCTCAAGTAACCGCATTGGTTTCTGCTTCCCGTTTTCTTTCTTTCTTTCTTTCAAGATTTTATTAATTGTGCTTGCTTCAGCAGCACATATACTAAAAGATTTTATTTATTTATTTGAGAGAGAGAGCATGAGAGTGGTGAAGGTTAGAGGGAGAAGCAGACTCCCACTGAGTGGGGAGCCTGACACGGGGCTCAATCCTGGCACTCCAGGATCAGAACCTGAGCCGAAGGCTGTTGCCCAACCAACTGAGCCACCCAGGTGCCCCTGCTTCCCATTTTCTTGTCAGAATTAGTGAGTATCCTTGAAATTTAAATCTGAGGACAGGAACATTTTGTTATTGTGACATGGAGGTGTAAACTATTCAAAAATGTTTTTTGGAAAGGAGAAAGTTAAAACTTTGAATAGTCTCCACTCTTTCCCTCACTCTGTGTGAAGATGATCACCAAGTCCCCACTCTGTGTCTTTTAAACCTGTCCCTTGTTGGGCACCAGCCCTCCTTGGTGCAGGCCCCCAGTCCTTCATGGTTGTCAGGTGACTGCTGGAGCCTCTCATTGGTTCCACACCTTGGGTCCTCACCTCTCCAGCTCAACCTCATCATGGCCCTACAAAGAACATTTTAAAACACAAGTATGACCATTTCAGTTTTTTGCTTAAATTCCTTTAGTGACTCCATTGCCTTTAAGACATGATTCCTTCACTTAGTGGAGGTTCCCAGCTTTCTCTGTCACCTCATCTGGGTCCAGTTCCCATGAGTAGATGAAATTCCAGCCACATTCAACTTACAGGTCCCGGACTCTGGCATACTTTCTCCTGTCTGCTTTTTCTTTGGGTCCCTTGCCTAGAATGCTATTTTCCTGTCCCCCATTTCTCCCATTATCTGCACTCCCAGCTGCCTTTCCAAACTTGGAGGTAAGGATGATTAGCCTAATTGGATTAGCTGCTCTTTCCCTGGCTCCGGCTCTGTGGGCAGCCTGCACATGCTTCCTCAGGCGCCTCAGCCTTCCAAATTGTGGATCATCCAGGAACAGATTATCTGTGAGCTCCCTGAGGGCAGGAACGTAACCTTACCCTAAAACTTGACAGTTTGAAGGCACTTGGTACATTTGTGTTAGATGAATGAGAGGTGAGAGATTTGCTTGTTCAATCACCTGGCCTCCATTAAAATGTTCTCCTATTCATTGTGGAAGAGAATGGATGATGGCTATAAATCCAGTGGAAAGGAAAAATTCAGAAGAGGTTATAGATGCTGCTGCGCTAAGAAAAAGTACTAGCTAAGAACTTGGGGGTGTCATTTCACCTCTCTGGACTTTGATTTCTAGGAGAATGAAGGTTACGTACCGTGATTCCTAAGGTTCTTTACATTGGTGAATACCAGTCTTAAGGTCACACTTTGTATTACAACCATTTGTATTGTAATTTTTTTGATATTTAGAACTTCTCAAAAGATCTGGAATCTGATTATTTCCTAATCATGTTAATGAGTACTATTCTCATTTTAAGCATATAGGAATAAGACTTCTTTTGAGTTCCTCTTTTAAAAGCTTACCTATTCTTCCTTCAAGTTAGTTGTTAAATAAATGACATATTAACATAAATCAGTACAATTTTATTTTAAGATAGCCTAACATGTCAAAACATATACATCAAAATGAATGCAAAATAATTCAATGAAGATACTTTGGGAAGCTATTCCCATAAGACTGTCTTTGCTTAAAATATTTTTGGAGCTTCTTGTTCAGAATTATCCTTGAGCACTTGCACAATCTTTTTTCTAATGTTGGCAAATCTGTCTTTGTAGGACAGATTTGTGAACAAAGTAGGTGATCAAACTGTATTATCATTTTGTTTAGTTATGAGTTTACTTGCTCTGCTTAGTAAAGTAATGTATGTTCGTTTGGAGAGCATAGAATAAAAAGAAAAATTAACTTAAACATTAATCAGTCCTTGGGAGAAAACACTAGAGATTATGGGGTTTAGAGCCTGAAGGTGACTGAGGTTCAGAATTCTCACTCAACACAACAAATTTTTTCTGTCTCCCTTGTCAATGCCCTGGGTTGGAATTTGTCTGCTTCTGGAATTTGGGATGCATGATTCATATAAGGAAGTAAAATACCCCCATTCTATCTTTTCATTTATCTTGTACTTTAGACCCTCTTTTTTTCCTCCCCATAGGGAAAAGTAACAACAAAACAAAACAAACAAACAAAAAAAACTATTATCTCCCTTAATTTAACTGGAGTATTATTTTGGTGCATTTTTTCCTAATTTTAACAACATGTCATTTGTGTTTTATTTAAGAAAAACTGAGATCCTGCTGTCTATGCCCTTGTATCTTGCTTCCTCTTCTTAGTATTGTGTGATTGCCATTCATTAAATTTTTAAAATCATGATGTTTTGTGGGCATATCTTATTCTATCATATATATTCATATTGTACTCTCTGTTTTCCTATTATCTTCATAATAGTACCATATGGATGTCTATTTGGCTGTACTACAATGATAAAAAATATTATAAATTAAAATATATTTGTTAGTTTGATAAATTAAACTGTTTCTTAAAAGTGGAATTTTTATTATTAATGAGATTGAACTGTTTCACATGTTCTCTGTCTTGTTAAATGTTATTTTGCCTGAAATTCTGCTCTGATATAAATATTGCCATCCAAACTCTCTTTGCATTTGTGTTCTCTAGATACACTTAGCTCTTCCTTTTATTTTAGATTTCTGGGTCATTTGGTTTTAGACTTGTCTTATAAATAGCATATAATTGGATGTTGAGCATCTTTGTTTTTGTTGGGGATGTTTAACCCATTTATATTTATTGTCATATTTGATAAGTTTGATCTCTGATCAATTAAAAAATTCATACTTTATATGCTTCTTGTTATTCTAAAGAGAACATGTTATATGGATTCTATTTTTGTTTCTTTTCTAGTGATTTAAAAGACACACATCCAGTTTTTATTCTTTTGCTACTAATTCTGTAGTTTTGGTTTACTTACTTGACTCAAATTAGTTCTGAAAGCTCATCTAAAAGGGGTATTCAAAAGAAGTCATGAGCAATTGAGCATTATTGGAATCAGTGTTTATCCTTTCAAGTAGACTAGACTGAGGGACAAAAGTCATTTGATTTCAAGTGTTGATACTTTCATGCAAAAAAAAAATCATGTTTTATATTAAGGTCACCTTAATGAGCGTTTCTCCACCAATTTGACACTTTGGTTACTTCAGGATTAATTTAAAATAAAGATAAAAAATAAAAAAAATCTTACCCAGATACTCTTTCTGTGGTATGTACCCTGACTTCTTTGTTACCCCTCACTATGTTTTTAACGTAAGGAGTAGAGAGCAACCAGCCAGTGGCAGGTGTGGCGTAACAGAGTTCTGAATAGTTAGATCTTGGATAAGTCACTTTCATTCTGGGCTTCAGTTTCCATATCTGGAAGTTTATGAGATTGGAGTACATAATCTCTGAGGTCACTACTTGTAGCTTCAATCTTAAATAATTGAACAAAACTTACTAAGTGCCTATTTGCATAGTTTTAATAGCAGGCCCTATATAAAATGACAAACACCAAAACAATCTATGTTTATCAAGTAAGAAGAGAAAAGTTCTTAAGTTGATGGGATTCTTTATCTTGGTCTGTGTGCTGGTTACATTGTGTGTAGTATGTCAAAAATTCACTGCGTTATACCTTTAGGATGAGGGTACTTTAATCACTTGTATATTTTATACTTCAAGAAACTGGAAAAATAAACTGAAAAAAGAAAAAAGAAAAAGAGAGAAAAGAAAAACTGGCCAGATGTTTAAAGGTTGAACTTATGAGGCAGGACAGTGTAATGGAGAGTCCACAGAAAGTAGATAGTGAGTTTAAATCCCGACAACATCAAATATTAGCCTTGAAATCTTGTGCACATTACTCAACCTTTGAGACTCAGTTTTCTTAGTGAAAATAAAATTTGTGGTTTCTACTTTACAGTCAGGGTTATTGAATGACTGAAAAAGAACATAAAGGACCTGGCATGTAGTAGGTGATCAATACACATTTTTTAAAAGGAGGCAGTAAGACTGAATGTATATGACGGATTTGAAGAACTAAAAGATTTTACATCATTCTTTTGAAATCACCCCAAAATTAATAAATCCCGGAACACTCAGTGTTAAAGAAACAACAAAGAGAAAGCTAGGCTCATATTTTTCTGGTGATATGCAAACTGGAAATGCCTCTTTTGGAGAGCTACCTGGCAATTTATAATAAAAATCACCCAGTTTGTAATTATGATCTTTAAACTGTTAATCCACTTTTCAGATTATAGCTTGAGGAAATAACTCTAAAAGGAAAAACAAAATTTATTTATTTCAAAATGCTTGACTGGGTTATAATAATGTGTGGAAGCAACTAGGTGAAAGATAGCTAATTAAACCCTTTTAGCAATGCAGTGGAATACTGTTCCATTTAAAATGACAGATACATGGACTAAGTAGATATATAGAGAATTCAAGCAAAAAAATTAGAAACTAGGATGCACTCAGTGAATACAACCACATAAAACCTATAGCTGTGCAATGATAAAGGTTAGAAATGAATTTTGTAAATTTCCAGTTCTGTGTGGAAAAGGGGTGATCTGTATTTTAATTTTTGGTTTATTACAGCATAATGATTGCCACGTGAGTCTATAAAAATAAAAACATTATATGTTCTGACATAGAACAGGGTATCTATGAGAATAGTGTATAAAATACAGAATAAAAATGTACAGCCGATATATACGAAGAGTTATAGAAAAATAGACGTGTTCCTGATGATGTTGAAGCTGTTGCCTCACCAATGCATTGTGAAAGGAGTTATTACTCTCAAGAAATGCTTTTCCTGGAAATAATTTCCAAGTCAGCTAAAATGCCAAAATATGAAGATGAAAATTCATGAGAGAAGTTGTTCTTAAAGATATCAAGTTCCCTATCAGCTGCATTTTTTTCCAGCTGCTTTTTCTTCTTTCTTTTCTTTTGTGATAAAGGAGAAGGTTTTATAGATGCTGAAATGGTTTACAATTGCCTTATTTAGTTGCTCTTATTTTTTTTATGTCTCCCCAAAGGGTCACAAAATCCATCATTTAAAAAGAGAAAATGATGTGTTTTTAATGCAAAGAGAGAATAGCCACTTTAGAGAACCAATAGGAATGGAAATAAATGGAATTGGGCACCTACGGTCATAACATCCTAAGTACTTTGAATCATTTCAGATGTCAGAAGCTTCACAGGGAAGATGGAATGAGGTGCTGGGTGGTGGGGTACTTCCTTTTCATCACTGGGACGCCTAAATCAACTTGTTAGCGGTTGTGAAGTGAAAGACTGTTGGAGTGCACAGGAGAACATGGCAGGCCCGGGTGGAAAGATGCTCCTCTTTTCCCTGGGAGTAGACCATCTTTGGGAAATAATCAAGGACTTTGCTAGGTGTGAGAGGAGTCTGGGTGTTTTAGGATACTGAGGAAGCTTTGTATCTGAAATGTGTCTGGTGGCATGGGAAATTTTTGACGCAAGTTACAAAATGCAAGGAATATTCCCCAAAAGAGGGCTGGCAAGAATCACAGAGCTGGAAGGAGTTTTAGAAATCGATTAGTCCAAACTCTTAATTTTGCCAAAGAGAAAATAGACCCAAGGGGCAGAAATGGCTTGCCCAAGATTACAGTCACCAGTGAGGACATGGCCAAAACCAAGTCTGTTGATTTCTGGCCCTTATTTTTCCTGCTCTACCTTGCTGAATTACCCTTACCTTCCACCATCACTTCATTACTGACCTTTTCTGCATCTATCATGCAAAAGATTAGCCTTCAGACTTAGAAATGTAGCCCTTTAATTCACAGAGTTCCTTTAAACCATCAGAGGTGTGAGTCAGCAAATCATGATCTATAGCATTGTTCCAGGATCCTGTTTGTCTAGCAGAGGAGAGAAGTTTAATTTCAAGAGCTTGATTCTGGAATCAGAATTCACCATCCCATGGTTCATATCCCAGCTTCATCACAGGGATGGTGACTGACACGAAGCAAATTATTTAGCCTCTCTGAATTTTGGTATCATCTGTAGAATGGAATATCATAATAGTACTTATGTTTTAGGGTCCTTAGGTGAGGATTAAATGAGATACCCCATTAGATGGGGGCCTGGGTTATAGTAAGTGCTCACTAAATGCTACCTATTATTATTGTTGTTCTGGGACGGTTAGAACTCTTTCTGTCAAAAGTCTTAAGGAAAGAACTTTTTTTTATTTTTTGAGGGAGGAATGGGTATTATCTAGGCATGGTCCTTAGGTGCTCAGAAAGGCTTTTCTGGGATTGTTAAACTTCCTGAAATCTCATTAAGAAATCTTTCTCTGGTAGTCCTTTATGGATCTAGAGTAGCTTATTTATTCTGTAGCTTTTCATCCAACAGCTATCTTAACTACCCCAAATTTAGCTACTCCGTATCTTTAAATTTTTTTCCTATTTTTGTCTTTCAGTAATTTTTATAACTTTATTGAGGTATAATTGATATGTAATAAACCCACATATTTAAAGTATGTAATTTGATTGGTTTTGATATACACATGAAACCATCACCAAAATCAAGACAATGAACATTTTTATCACCAGTAGAATTTCTGGGTGCCCCTAGGAAATCCTACCATCCTAGTCCCTCCCAACCCCAACCCCATTCTCAGCTAAACATTGATCTGCTAGAATTTTATGTAAATGGAATCATATAGTATGTTTTTTATTTGTCTGGCTTCTTTCAAGTCTGCATAATAATCATCCATGTTGATATGTGTATCAACTGCTTATTTGTTTCTATTGCTGCATACTTAACAATTTTTCCTTTGTTAACTCTTTACCTCTGTCTTGCTTAACTGGCCATGATAGGGGTTGACAACATATTTTGATGATTTAAAAATATTTATTGATTAAATATCTGTGTTTCCTGTTCTTATTTTCAATTTCATTGCTGTCCAGTATGAGTAAATAGTACATAGCAATTTAGGCTCCCTGAGCGTAACACCCGTTTGCATTCTGAACGCATGTTTTCAAGAATGGTGTCCATAAGCAGTATTACTATTTATCTACTCAAAGGTTGAGATTAAAATTTTCTCCTTTCTCTTTGCTATCAATATTAGAAAGAGCATACTTCCATTGGCCTAACCCAATGAATTGATTGAATAAATTCAATTATATAAATATTTACAGTTTTTATTTTTACAGTGAAATATTTACCCTGTTAATGTTACAGCCCCTTTTTTGAAAAGTGGACAGTATGTTCTCAATTCCCTTGCAACTGGAGCATAATGTGAAATAAACTGAAAAAATTGATACAGCAGAAGTAATACATTTGCAAAATAATGACAGATCATTTAGGAGGCAAGTCCAATTTTATAATGACTTTTTACCAACACCACAGTATCTCTCAACTATTGACATTCCTGCATCTGGGAAGGAAGAAGATAAAAATTACCATTCAAAACGCCCATAGAAGTTTGGTGAAAGGTTTAATTTCTTCATCTATCATGGTGTCACGAGCCCTGTGAATGCTATTGATCAAGCCTCAGCACCAGAAGTCTGGAGACTTGGCAGTGTGGAGGGTAGCATTTAGCCAGAGGGAATCATAATGCCAGAGAAAGCAAACTTTACTCACTCTGCATTTTGAACTTGTGTTCTGAGCCGTTGTCCTGAGCACTCTTACTGCCTGGGAAGCCTGGGAATATAGTCATTTAAAAACTGAGCCCGTAGTAAAGATGTCTGTACCAACCTTAAAGAAGCTACAGACATTCTAGTGGTAGGTAGAGCTTTCTAATGAACAATGAAAAGAAGCAAAAGGTTTCTCTCCCTGAAGGTAACTTGGACATTACCTGGTCCCAATGTTCATTTTGCAGATGGCTAGTCCAAGGTCCTAAGAACTTAATAGCAGAACTGGGACCCGAGCTCTGCTCTCCAAACTACAAACGCACGCCCTCTCAGTGTTCCTGTTGTACAGGGACTGGTGTGCAGGGGTGTGAGGAGTTGCACTGTATGACTCGTTCTCTCTGAGCTGCCTCGCGTAGAGGTCCGTTGTCTGGGACGTTGCACCTTGATGAGCTATACTTCTTGAGCATTGTGTCTTCTTTGAGCTTGTCCATTTTAAACTCCCTTCCCTACTCTTAGCATCTCAGCCTAAATGCTGTCCTGTACCTTCATCGTTTGGGCAGCTTGTTCCCAGCTGTAACATATCTTCTTGTCCACAGGGATTCTTAGGGTGGGTGGCCAGCAACAGATCAAGATCACCCTTCTTCATTGAGAATCATGGACTTAGGCCAAACCCTCTATTTTACAGCCTGGAAACACGGGTGAAGAAGTAGTGGACTTATCTAAAGTCTCATAGGAATGCATTTAAGATGATGTCTTAGTCAGCTGGGGCTGCTGTAACAGAATGCCATGAATGGGGTGGCTTATCAACAGCAGGCATTTATTTCTCCCAGCACAGGAAGCTGGAGGTCCAAGGTCATGGTGTCACCATGGTCAGGTTCTGGTGAAGAACCTCCTCTGGGTCGCAGACAGCTGACTTCTCACTGTGTCCTCATATGGCGAGCAAAGAGCTAGCTTGCTCTCTGGCATCTTCTTCTCAGGGCACTGGTCCCACTCATGAGGGCTGACTCCACCCTCATGACCCAATGACCTTGGAACGGCCCGACCTCCCAATACCATCACACTGGGATTAGAATTTCCGTATGAATTTTGGGAGGGACACAAACATTCAGACCCTAACTGATAAGAATCCAAATCTACTATTCTACTTGGGATGAAGTGCAGCAGATGTCCCCGAAACACTGTTAGTGCCTCATTAGCATCGACGATAGTACTCAGCACCTGTCGAATAGCTGCAGGATCCAACGGGGAGGAGCTGGCCTAGAAGAACGTATTCGGAGAACACATCTCATCAGATGAACAACGGCCCCTGGGTCTGACGGCGGCACTGTGGGCCGTGTGCTGGAAAGGAGTTCTGCTTTACGGAGGAACAGCAACTGTGTGCCTCTTAATGGATTTAGGAGAGAGATGATGTTAGCGGGCTCACAACTAATGGCAAACAGAGCAATGTAGTTTCTTTCCAAGAGGCTACAGATAACTCTGTTCTCCCAAGTTCAAATTAGTCTGTCTTCCTTTCTGTTTTAGCGGTATATTATCTGGATTTCTGTGTCAGATGTAAGCCATTTCATTCTTGAACATGCTCCTGGTTCAGGGGTTGATAATGTGAGGATGGCTCAAACAGGAATCCCCAGGGACCCCACTTCCTAACTTGGGAGGCATTGGATAAATCTTTATAAATAACATATGATTTGTTACCCTTTAAGGTATTAATAGACCCACACATTTTATTTTTTTATTTAAATTCAATTAACCAACCTATAGTACATTCTTGGTTTCAGATGTAGGGTTTAGTAATGCATCAGTTGTGTAAACACCCACTGCTCATCACATCACGTGCCCTCCTTGATGCCCATCACCTAGTTACTCCATCCCCCCACCTCCCCTCCAGCAACCCTCAGTTTGTTTCCTAAGGTAGGAGTCTCTCATGGTTTGTCTCCCTCTCTGATGACTTCTTGTTCAGTTTTCCCTTTCTTCCCTTATGGTCCTCTGGGCTGTTTCTTATATTCCATATATGAGTGAAACCATATGATAATTGTCTTTCACTGATTGACTTCTTTCGCTCAGCATAATGACCTTTAGTTCCATCTACATCAATGTAACTGGTAAGATTTCATCCTTTCTGATGACTGAGTAATAGTCCATTGTATATATATATACATCTTCTTTATCCATTCATCTGTTGATGGACATATGGGCTCTTTCCACAGTTTGGCTATTATGGACATTGCTACTCTGAACATTGGGGTGCATGTGCCCCTTTTGATCACTACATTTGTATCTTTGGGGTCAATACCCAGTAATTCAATTGCTCTAGACCTGTACTTTTAAAAAGAGACTTCAAATAATTTAGCAATATAATTTTGTTGATAGTCTCAATAGTTCTGTAAAGAGTATCTGAGATTATCCCCATTTATCAGAATGAAAAATTGAAGAAAATAAGAGTGACCTACTTCCCTGGAAGGATTAGGAATAAGAAAAAGATAAAGAGATATCTTCTTATTTAGTCTGCTTCTGTACATGCTAGACCAGGACACAGTGATCCTATTTTTCATTTCAGTGGATAACAGAATAGCAGCATTTTTGGAGAAACTCATGACTTTTAAAGTCAGTTGTGCTCTAAAACATACTATTTTCAGCATAATTATTTAATGTGGAAAGAATGTGGTCAAGAATATAGTTACATGTGATTTATAATGGGTAGCATGCAAGGGCACTTTCTTTTCTGAAACATATTCTTTGTTTTTAAGATTTTATTTATTTGAGAGAGAGGGCATGGGAGTGAGGGAGACAGGGGCAGAAGCAGAGTGGGAATGAAAGAGGGAGAGGGAAGAGCAGACTTTGAGCTGAGCCCAACACGGGGCTCAATCCCACGACCCTGGGATCATGACCTGAGCAAAAACCAAGAGTCGGAAGCTCAACTGACTGAGCCACCCAGGGGCCCCTCTGAAACAAATTCTTAAGAAAGATAATTTTAGAAGTTGTCTGCATAGTTCCTGACTCTATCCCTGCTCTAGTACCATAACATATTTATACAAATAAGAAACATTACCATTAAGATTTAAAAACATATATTATTATCCATATACGCACAAAGAAAAATCTCACAGGTAGCTTGAGTTGGCAGACACACATCTAGTCTCTGCCTATCTTTTTTTTTTTTTTCATTTTATTTATTTTTTCAGTGTAACAGTATTCATTCTTTTTGCACAACACCCAGTGCTCCGTGCATAGTCTCTGCCTATCTTGGTGCCTTTCTTTTGTTGCTTTCGGCACACTAATGATGAAAGGGCTTGTTTGTCTTCCTTGCTTATTTCTCACATTTCAGGAATCAATGTGTCTGATACATATGGGGTTTAGATGGACTAAAGAGTTAAAGATTGACATTTATGAAGGTGAGGAAGCCTTGCAGCTTAAGGCCCATGAATATGTATTATTGTACCATTGGATCAATTGTGTTTTTGAGGCTCTTTAGAAATTAAATTTCTGTGAACTTTCACTTAGGAATCGTACATTTTATAGAATGGGTTGCTAGATTGTTAAAATATTATTGATTTCAGCGTACTCATTTTCAACATTTTTGATTGCTGTTTTCACTAGTTGAGTTTTGGTAGCCTCCTTTTAATATGGTTAAAAGATGACTTATTGGGGTGCCTGAGTGGTTCAGTGGGTTAAAGCCTCTGCCTTCATCTCAGGCCATGATCCCAGGGCCCTGGGATCGAGCCCCGCATTGGGCTCTCTGCTCAGGAGGGAGCCTGCTTTCCTTCCTCTCTCTCTCTCTCTCTGCTTGCTTCTCTGCCTACTTGTGATCTCTCACTCTATGTCAAAGAAATAAATAAAATCTTAAAAAAAAAGATGACTTATTTACAGAGTCCTGTTAATTAATGTATGTCAGACTCTATTACTCTGGGACTGTGGTGGGATGGACTTCCTAACCTTTAGAATCCTGCCGGGGAACTTCCACATCCGAGTATGTGATTGTTCTGTGGATGTTCTCCCAGCCATTGTCTGCACATCGGCCTTCTCTTGCCTACTTTTATTTTTTTACCATAATTAAAACTTGTGAATCCACATAATTGTCTCCATCATCCTCATTCTGTATGCCAAACGACCAAGAACACACAGGGCATTGGAGATAGGAGAGGGGACCTCAGATCTGGCTACAGATGTTCAGACCGAGGGATGTTGTTGAGAACTATTTTCTCAATGGAACAAAGCAGGGCACTATATCCGCATACCTGCGGTTGTTTTCTTGGATTTAGATTTTATTTTGAACAATTCTAATTATTTCTTTGACACTCAGAAAGACTCATCCAAGAGTGCATTTTTTGTCATTGTGATTTCTTATAAGGATGAGGGATTCAGGGGATCAGTTAGGGGCTGTGTTCTCAAGGCCTCGATGGCCACCTTTGGCGTATCTGCCAGGCCCCCGCTTTAATGCAGTTGAAGCCCCTGTGGGTCCCATACGGTCTTAGAGAACCACACGGGAGGACCGATCTTGCAGCCAAGACAGTGTCGCATAGTAGAAAAAGTAAGGGCTTGCTTTTCCTTTTTTTCTCTAGAGCTTTGGTTCTAAAGTCAGGAAAATCCTGACTTTAGCATGTACTCGTAGGGAGGTTTCTTAACCCGTTTGAGCCTCACTTGCTCCATCTGTAGAATGGGAATATTAATACACACAGGCGTAGCCTTGTTGTGGGGGTTGAATGAGTTCGTATATAATGCAGCTAGACAGGGTATGGCACATGGTAGCCGTGCCGTTGGTGTCCCTTGCCTTTCTTCTAGTAGATGATGTGTCTAGTTGAACATACCCACCTTTCCTTAACGAACCTTCCCTTTACCTTCAGTAATTTTCCATGATGTCAACTCGCTTTCCTCCCGCATCTCCGAGGGAGCTTTGTCAGTGTTTCTGCCTTCCTGTCTCTTTCCTTTTCCATCACTAACTCGGGATGACTGCTTTCTGGGGGAACATGATGTTTGGAACTGCTAAGGAGACAATGTACTTCCCAGAGCCAAGGATCAGAGTTTTAATGAGTTCTTTCACTAGGGAAAGAGGGCGGTGCTGGGCCGTCCTGGAGCTCTCACCCTGCGGTTTGCCATTGCAAGGGCCAGGCACTTCGAAGCCGATGAATGTGCACTACTGTGTGTGGATGAAAAAACCGTGAATGTTTCTCTTCAAGTTGCTGGAGAGAGACGTACAAATTAGATTATTAATGATCATACGGAGGTATAAGCCGACAGTCTATTTAGTTTCATTATTAAAACAAGTGTGGTTTTGGATGATGCAGATGTCTCCCCTTTTTATTTAGATGGCAAAGGCTATCATTAAGGAGATCAATAAAGACCGTGTCCGTGATCTGGCCTCCGAAGCTGCCCCCTGCATGCTAAAAGACAGAAAAGAAAATGTAAGTGGTGGAGAATGAGAATGTGAGATTGGAAGCCAAATTATAAACTCATTTCAACTCTTGGCCTGCAGGCGCTGGAATAACATTATTTGTTGTCAAGGATGGAAAACAACTCAGATTCGGGTCCAAGTGATTATTCCACTTTGGCATGGCTGCCTTTCTCCCAACAGCAATTCCACTTGGACAGAGATTGATTAGCCAAGCAGGGACGGAAGTGTCGGTGGTGAGAGCAAGGCCAGGAGAGGCCGAGCTGCAGCCCGGAGTCCCCAGAGTCGCTGCGGAGGGCACCGTTCCTGCCCCCGAGAGGACGGCCCAGGGCTGGCCCAGCGCACTTTAACCTCAAACCCACTGTAAACTGGGAGGCAGGTGCGGATCCCAGGGGACGTGGAGTTGTCCTGTGCACGGGGATGCCTCGGAGAAAACCTTCAAAGTTGGGCGCGGGGAGGAGCAGAATGTGTCAGATCCGCTGTGGACACGTCCGCTGTCCCCATGAGAAAGGATGAGCGGTGGCAGGCCGCGGGCTTCTCGGTCCTGCCTTGACTTTCTGGCCCTTCTTCGTTCCTGCATGTGAAGAATAGTGTCGCTTGCTTTTCGCTGTCCCTTGAGTGATAAAGACGACGTGAGACCAGACCGCGAGCGCTCTCGGGGAGGGGGCTGCTCACTCATGGAAGATGGCGTTGTGTGGTCACGAGCACCTCTCCAACAGGAGGGCCGAGTCCCTGTCCAGAACATTCCCTGCCTCTGCTTCCAGAATGTGTGCTTGTCCTTCGTTTCCATCTGCTTGTACCTGCGCTGACACATCCGTGGCCTCCGGCCTAGTTCCTTACAGGCAGGGGTGGCGCGGGGCGGTCGTCGGTCCCCGCCTTGCAGCACCGTGCCGGGACATGGGGGGGCGCCGGAGGGGGGGGCGGGCCGCGCGGGCGGGCGGGGGCCGGGGACGCTCGGGGACGCGTGGGCGTCCCTCCCCGCCGCGCCCGCCCCCGGGACAGCGCCAGCCGCGCGCGGGACCGTGGTGGGGGCGGGGCAGGGGATGCGCCGGGAGCGGGGCTTTCTAGGCCACCCGCGACCCATCGAAGCGCGCGCGCCCTTTCCGCCCCTCGGGCAGAACTTGAAGGAGGATTTGCTCTATTGTAACATTGCGTTCCATGAAAACAGTAAAAAAAAGAAAAAAAAAAGGAAAAGAAAAAAAAAGGAAAGAAAAGGAAAAAGAAAAGCGGCCGCGCCGCACGCGGTCCTTGCCGAGGGGGCGACATTGTCACTCCCGACCCCCGCGGGAAGCCCAGGGACTCAGGCGCGGACGGAGCGAGCCGAGCCGCGCGCAGAAGCAGCGCGCGGGCCGCGGGCGCGGTTCTCTGTGGCGCGGTCGGTTTCCTGGGGGCGGGGGGGAGGGGCTCCCGCTCCAGTCAGGGTGCTCGCCTTCACGCGCACTCCTGCGGGCTTCAGCTGTTTATTGTAAACCGCGCGTGTGCGTGCGTGCACAAATATTTTGTATTTTATCCATTAAAACAGGGAGGGGGAAACACCGTCCGGGATACGGGGGTGAATTGTATTTTATATCCTAAGCGATTTAAATTTCTACCATTTTGTAGTATCACCTAGAGTGGAGAAAACATGGGAATTCACAGGGGGCTCCTACTTCTTATTTTTATTTTATTTTATTTTATTTTTTTATGTTTTAGATTCCTTTCCGTTTCAAGGGAAGAAGCCCAGGTGCTTTCACCCAGAGGAGGAACGATGTAGCTCCAGGCTAAGCTGCCTTCCTTACACTTGCAGGTAAGCGAGTCTGTTCTTCGTGGATGACTTAAACGAACTTTGGTGTGGTCCGAGTTGTATTCCGTATTCTGGTTGTGTTTGAAATGTGTTCAGTTTCACTTTACTTTCAATAGCTTGGTTAACAACATTATTATTTTAAGATATGAATACTTTCTCAAAGTAGTTCAATTATTCGGCTGCCTGGAATCTTTTTATTCACTTTGGAAAGCTTATAATGTACGTTGAATGTTACCAACTTCTTTAGAATTTATTTCTTCTCACAGTGGCAAATGACTTAAGCCAATAATGTAGTTAGAAGAATGACTTAATTCTTAAAAAATATTTGCCTGAATAGGGAGAGTTGTTCTCTTTTTGGAAGTTGTGACAGACCACTCAGCTTTCTCAAATAGTTAGCCCGTAATCAAATGGGCACCATAATTCTGACCGTGCTACAAAATAGTTCTTGAAGTAAAATATTTCAGGAAATTGAAGAATGATCTTCCTTTCTAACTCACATCATAGGGGTATACTTTCTAGAATCTTGGAGAATAGTAGTAGCCCAATGGATTATATGGTTGGTTTTCGTCTGGGGACAAATATACATTGTTATATTTATCCCCAATTATTTATATAAATATATATATAATATATTTATATTATATCCCCAATTTGTATATTGGGGACAAATATACAAATATACATTGTTGTAGGTATACTCTTCTAGCCAGTAAGTAATTTTGAGTTTCACTGTGATAAGATATTTCATTACATTTGGCAAGACTAAACTTAAAAAAAGCAAGAACCTTAGGGACATCATTAATGTCAAAATGCAACAGTATGAAATCTGAAGTTGTGTACATGGCTTCTGTCTTCAACAGAGCAAACCTTTTCTAGTTTTCTTTAGAAATGGCTCAACAGACATAACAGTAAAAATAGGTAAGCTGTGCTCAGCATATGCGCGTTTACAAGAAGCTCCTCTCACCTTTCCTCTTCATTTAACAAATTTCTGTAGAGGTTTTGTTCAGGATTTGCTTTGTTTTGTTTTTACTTTTGTCACACTGATTAAAATGAAAGAATGGAAGTCAAAGCATCTGATTTGATTTTACATTAATGAACTGCTTTGCATTAAATCAATAGAGTGTGTGGAGTATAAAAGGGATTGTAACTGAGTTACTATCAATAGAAAAATAAAAAATGGGGGCGCCTGGGTGGCTCAGTGGTTTAAGCCGCTGCCTTCGGCTCGGGTCATGATCTCAGGGTCCTGGGATCGAGTCCCACGTCAGGCTCTCTGCTCTGAAGCGAGCCTGCTTCCCTCTCACTCTCTCTGCCTGCCTCTCTGCCTACTTGTGATCTCTCTCTGTCAAATAAATAAAATATTAAAAAAAAAATAAATAAATAAAAAATGACCTTGGCCAAAAGTTAGTAATACAAACAAAACCAAAAGAGAAATTCTTTATCAATTCTTTTCTGAGTAGAAAGTCGTGTGGCTATCAGGCCTAAGCAATTCAGGGCCAACTTGAGGGACATATGAAATTATTCTGATCTTTGGTCTCGTGATGTTTCATGTTTTTGGGGATGGCTTGGATGATGTAGAAAACAGTGTCAGTAGAACATCATGTAGACCCTAATTATTAATATCTTGAGATAATAATAGAAAAGAGCCAGTCAAGAGAAGCGGTAGAAAGCAGACTAAGGTCGAGCTGCGCAAATGCAAAGTTATAGGATGTTTGTCCTCTAGTTCAAGGCTGTTAGAGTAGCAAGATGTGGAAGGCTTGGGAGGCCAACGGGCAGAGCTGCAACCCGAGCAGGCTTTTAGTGGTGCTCGCAGTGCTGTGGACCCCTGGGCAGAGAGAGGGGAAGTTGCTAAGGAGCCAAGGCTTTACCTGGTCAGTACCAGCTTGGGAAAGCCAGCCTTCCAGGAACATCCCTTTACAGATTGAGGCCTTTTTAGACTGAGGGACTTGACTGTCCTTCAGCAGTGGTCCTTCCCCAGACTTGCAAGAAACAAACATGTGATTTGGGAAAAGAGTGACTGGGTTGTGTTCTTCCTCTGGTCAGCAGACCCGCCACACCAACACCTGGTGAGCATGGAGTTCAAGCAAGGACAGTTCACTTGTTGATTCAAATATCGACCATGAAACGTTGGCAATAAGGATGTCCTAGTGTCGCAGACATATCCTTCGCAGAGCCTATGGCCCCATACCGTTCCTTCCCCGTCCACTGTTGCCCACCATGTTGTCATCCCTACTCCATGCCCTGTTGATATGTTTCCTGTCTCTCCCTACCCAGAAGTGTGTGGCATTTCCACACATGCTAATTCCTCTTCTCCTGACGAGGGAAAGGTGTGCTCCAGATCACAACGGCTCCGTCTCTACTTTCTGCCCTTCCCCTACTCACTGGGCGTGCGGAAGCTCTGGTGGTCTTCACACTCCTCTTTCTGCTTGCCCTATTTTCTTCCTTGCTGCTCTCCTGGGGAGCTTTTCTCACCCATCAGCACCATTTCCTACGATGAACATCACCAGCATTCAGAAACAGCTCCTAGGAGGCCTCCTAGGAGGCCAGTCAGTATGTGGAAAAGTGAAGAAAGGATGTCTCCTGGTTCCTGCCCGATGCTCCTGCTTGGTCACAACTCTTCATCCCAGGGTCTTTCAGAGTCTCCTCTGGGCTGGACACAGGGCTTTCAGTTCTCATGTTGGTGGTCTAGTCTGATCCTTGGGGAGTGCCTGGGGCATAGAAACTCTCTTTGTAGACAGATAACCTTGTAGGTCCTCTATAGTTCTGGGAGCTCTTGAAACGTGATGACCAAATAACACAAGATGGTGGCTGGTTCCATCCTTTTTGGGGTGAAGTGGGCGTGATAAGTAAATACTAGTATGAAGCTATCATATAGGAACTTGGCACGTTGCCCATATTGGGAAAAACAGAGACTTGAGTAGTTTGTTTTATGAATTTTTGGATATGTTTTCAACTTTTAAAACATTTCTATTTAATGGCATGAAGTGTGACACAAAGTTTGTAAGCTTTTAATGAGTGTCAGCTTTTGCTGCTGCAATTTTAATTTATACTCCTGAGCCACAATTTGTTTTTAGCAGTTGAAGCTACTCCAGGCAAGCCAGGGCCGGGAGACTCACACTGGCACCAGAATGGGTACAGAGCGATGCATGCCTTCTAGTAGGTTTTCCTTTCTTTCTGTTGATTGGCACTTAATTAGGCCTTGTGTTTTGCCTTTTCTGTTCTCTTTTGGAGCTCCGCTTATTGAGATTCCCTTTCCATCGACTTAGTTTCTCTCTCCCAAGCTTGTGCTTCAGCCTCTCACATCTGCGTCTGGTTCTGCTGTCCCAGACTCCCTTCCTGTCTAGGACTTGGCTCTGGAAGGCCTTTCCTCAGCGACTGAGGGACTGGGCCATTGTGCCTCTATCACCTTATTTCCCCCACTGTTTACTGTGGTTTACCAGTTAGACAGCTGTCCCGTGGCCAGCACTGTCCTCAGAGGAGGCTCAGTCTCTGCAGTTTCAGCCCGTCGCCTGTGTTTGTCCTAATTTGTAGCCACAAACAAGTGTTTGGATGACTTTATGGTATTGAAAACCCTCATCATAACCTAGTAATGTCAGTATTTTATTTTATTTTATTTTTAAGATTTTGTTTATTTATTTGACAGAGAGAGATATAGTGAGAGAGGGAACACAAGCAGGGGCAGTGGTAGAGGGAGAAGCAGGCTCTCTGCCAAGCAGGGAGCCTGATGTGTGGCTCGATCCCAGCACCCTGGGATCATGACCTGATCCAAAGGCAGACGCTTAACGACTGAGGCTCCCAGGTGCCCCGTAATGTCAGTTATTTTAATTTGCTGAGTGCTTCATGGTATACCTACCTTTCCTTTACCTTCTTCTGTCTTAACCTGAGTATTTTCAGAGCTACTATGGAGGCGGGAGGGGAGAGATTTGAACCCGACTCCAGCACCAGTGCCCACTTAGTTTCATGTGTTAGAAATGTAAGTCCAAGAAGGTTGGCTGCAACCCACCTGGCCATCCACAGATAAGCAGATAAGCAAAATGTGGACTATACACATCACAGAATAGCATTCTACCTTAAAAAGGAAGGAAGTTCTGCCACATGCTACAACATGAATGAACTGTGAGGACAGGATGTGAGGTGAAATAAGCCAGCTACAAAAAAGATAAAATGTCGTAGGTCTCAGCTTGCATGAGGTATCCGGAGTCTTCAGGTTCATAAGGACAGAAAGTGGGATAGTGGTGGCAAGGGACAGGGGGAAGGGAGAATGCAGTGTTGTCTAATTGGTAGAGTTTCCATTTTGCGAGATGAAAACTTCTGGGGTTTGTTGAACAACACTGAATGTACTGAATCCTTCTAAACTATATACTTAAAAATCATTGAAATGGCAGGGGCACCTGGGTGGCTCAGTTGGTTGAGTGTCAGACTCTTGGTTTCAGCTCAGGTCATGCATGGTCTTGGGGTCCTGGGACTGGGGCCCCTGCGGCGGGATCTGTGGTCAGCACAGAGCCTGCTTGTCCCTTTGCTCCTCTTCATGCTCTCTCTCTCTTTCTCCCTGTTTCTCTCTCTCTTGAATAGACATATTACAAATCTTAAAAATCATCGAGATGGTGACTTCTATGTTATATGTGTCTTATCAAATTAAAAATAACAAAAAGTCAAAGACCTTGGTTTTAAAAAAGATAATTAATCCTTTAAAAAAATTGAATTTCTTTGACTTGGGGACTTTTCCTTCCTTACCCTTTATTTTTCATTTGCTCAGATCTTTAAATCACTTTTTATTTAAACATGTATCATGTTACCAAAACAGACTAGATTTGCATTGATAAGGTCTTTGGGCTTTATTCCCAGACCTTGTTATTCCTTTTCTTATCTTTGCCTACATTTGCAGTTAAAATCTGATTCAAAATTATCCACTTTCTCACCTGTTTTCTTCAGTAAAGATAATAGGATCTTACTGCTCATCTAGAAATACTTGTATGACACTTAAAAAATTACTTGTATGATTAAGGGCAGAAATGTTTGTTCTGTCACAAACAGAGGGCACAGCAGACTCCAGGCTTTCATTTGATTGCTCATAAGGAGCCAGCTACTTCAGTCTTTTTTTTTTTTTTTTTTCCCATCACACTAATGGACGTTTTATGTGGAAAATCATGACTCTAAAACTAAATAACACTCTGGTGCTTGAAAGAGCACAATTTCAAGATGTTCACCTGACACCCAGGAAGCAGTTCTCTTTTTACTCAAAGGTTCTGACCCAGTGTGTAATATCTTTCCTGAAGAATTTAAAATGAAACTCGAATCCTGTCAGCCTAGGGACATGTTTGTGGAGGAGGGAAGGCAGGGATCTAATTCAGGAGCTGTGTGTAAAAGTTTGAGGGGAAAGTGGGGATGAAAATTAGAGGTGGAGGAGGGCACTGGAAAGAATTATAACCTTGTGGAAACTTCTATCTCAATTGTTACTTAGATATTTCCTTTTTTTTTGAGAGAGAGCCCACATGAGGGGAGGTCTGGGGAGGTGGGTGGTGAGGGTAGAAGGAAGGGTCAGAGGGAGAGAGAATCTTGTCCTATGTGAATCTGAGATCAAGACCTGGTCCTAAATTGAGTTGGATGTTTAACCAATTGAGCCACCCAGGTGCCCCGTTACTTAGATTTTTTAACATTATCGACAGGATTGCATGGTTAGGGCCACCAGAAAACACTAAATTCTACTTTACTATTAGGAAACCATCTAATCCAAATTGTTACATTAAAAATTTTTTTTCCAAAGCTCCTTAAAAATATGTGGCAATTAGAAATATTAATATTTACACTTAAATCTTTTAATAAGGAGTTGCATATTTTCAACTCAAAAACAAATGAGACTTTACTACAAGTTAGACTTTAAATACACTTTGTGGTTATGAAGTGTCAGTTCTTGGATTGGAATTCAGTTTCTGGTGAATGTGCCAGTCATTTGCAGAAAAATGAGAACAGTAAGGTGATGTCTTTCAAAGAGCTAATACTCACTCCGAAGGAATAATCTTCACTTTGAGGCTCTGGTCTTTTTTCTTATGTATTAATATTTAAAATATCTATTCTTTTAGACTATAACGATAATTAATATTTAAAATTCTATTTCTTGACAAATTAAAATGTTGGATATTATTTAGGATTTTTGCTTGTAAGAAACAGGAAAGGTATATATTGAAAGAATGTCCCAGAATTGATAGAAGAACCCAAATCTCATATATAATTAAGACTTGCAGCCAGGGCTACTTGTATCATTACATGTGTTTTTCTACGTTTATAAAACATGTGAATAACCACCTTACTCCCAAGCATGTGGGAGCCATGCCAAGGAACAGAGGTCTTGATAGAGAGGGAGAAAAGGATTAAATTAATAGCATTTGACTTTTAAGATAATTTTTTCATAGCCAAGTGAAATAAAGCACTTACCTGTAGCCTTGGACCATTGTCCTAATTGGAATCCTGACCTAAAGTTGGAATGTGGGTTAGCTGACTGTGTGAGGATTGTGTAGTTTTCATCATCTAACTCTTCTTGCCCTGAAGTCGTGTTGTGGGTTTTGAGCTTCATATTATTGCTCATCTCACTGCAATTTTATTCATGGCATCTTAATTATTATTTTTAGTACTTGGAAGCCAAATTATGGATATCACCATGGCCTGCCTTCTCTCCATCATTTGATGCTTTGACGTGTCTTTTATTTATTTTTTTAATTTTTATTTATTTTTAGGAATTTACTTATTCATTCGACAGACAGAGATCACAAGTAGGCAGAGAGGCAAGCAGAGAGAGAGAGAGGGGGAAGCAGGCTCCCTGCTGAGCAGAGAGCCTGATGCGGGGCTCGATCCTAGGACCCTGAGATCATGACCTGAGTGGAAGGCAGAGGCTTAACCCACTGAGCCACCCAGGTGCCCCGACCACTGTCTTTTAAACTCTAACTTCCCTTGGGTTACATAAAGTAACAATGAGCTCTTACAGTTTTTCCCTACTTGTCTGGCTGATCCTGCACAGTCCTCTTCCCATCACTTACATATTGGTGTTCCCTAGCATTCTGTACTCTCTGTCTTTTCACTCTATCCCTCTGTATTGTTTCTTCTGGTCTAAATGGTGAACTTTCATCCACTGCCTGCTTCTTTCCAACTTAACTCCCCAGCTCACACTATTCTGGGGCTGCAGACTCCTGGCCGTCCCTACAGCATACCCCACCAGTGCCCTCCACTCAGTGTCCCCAGCTGAGCTGATTAGGTTAGAACCAGGTGAGGGGATCCTGTTTCCTGTGTCTCCCCAACTAGCATGCTACTCTCAACAACTCAACGCTTGTCTAACTTGGACCCAGTATGAACAAACGTAAGTGATAACTAACTACCAAGTTGTGGATGAAAATGAGTGTACACATGACTGAATTTCTTAGGATAAAGTTGCCAAGTGGTGTCACGTTCTCAGCAATACTTCAGACTGTTCCGAAAAGATGATACTATAGAAGCCCCACATGCTGATGTTCTAGGAGCCAGTGGCAAGGGCATTAATCCCCAACGTTGCAGGATAGATCCTTTGAAGGGGGGAGATACTATCCAACCTCGGTTCCCATAATGCCACAGTTACCCAGGGGCATGGCTTTCTTCTCTGTGTCTCCCCCCTTGGGAGTCCAAATTTGAAGCCCTCAACACAAATGGTAGACTTCTGGCTCTGATTTATTTCATACTTGTATGCCCTATGAGACTAGCATTTCAAATAAGCAACAACGACAAAAAGTCATAAGCAGGATAATTCCATTGGATAACAAGGACATTATAATACCACCCTCAATAGATCCTAGCCAGTGAGAACTTAGCACAGACATTATTTCTCTAAATTATTATTTGATTCTGAGGAACATGAAATAAAGTTCCTCCAAGCAAACTTTAAAAAGTCCAGTAACTCATTTCCTTCCAGAATGTTGATTACCTAAGTATTAACACTACCCAGAATCGTTACCCTTTCTCACAGTATGCCAGTGCACTCAGTCAACAAATTTGCTGAGCGTCTCCTAGGCACTAGGCAGTATTCTAGGAGTTGGAAATACAGAAGTGAGCATGAGATGAAAGTCCCTGCCCTCATGAAGCTCTTATTCGGGATCTAGGAGTCCAGATACTTAGCAAGATAACTGGATTGTTAACATTTCTATTTTCTTCTGAGGTTTACAGACTACTATAAATCCTTGCTCTCTCTGATCACAAGAATCGTGGATTGGTAGAGCTGAAAGAAATGGGTCCAGCTGCTCTGTGCATGGCGTGAATTCTGGGCAGGCAGGCAGGGAACCTCGAGCCTAGCTACACTTGGCCGGATGACCTGCAATGACCCCTTCACATCCTTGAGCCTCAGTTTTCTCGCCTGTTGAACAAGTACTGGTTTCAAATCTGATTCAAGCATGGTAGTTAAAGGGTGTTTGGGAGTTCTGGCTGGCACCATGACTGAGTGGGCCCAGGAATGCCAAGTAACTTCCATGTCATGGACAAGCCTAGTCCAGGTCACAGAGGTTCTGAGAGCTGAGCTGGGACAGGACCAGAGATCTGCTGTATTCAGTTTGGAGCTTTTTGTGGACTCCATGCCATTTCATTCTCTTCAGGATTGTAACATGCTCTCTGATTTCCGTTCACTTGGAACAGGCTAAGTAAGGCAGTGGATCCGTGTGTTTGATGGGAAAGCTGTCCACCCAAATCCGCAGACTGGGCAGAGCAGGGAGCTTTTTGTTATCATTCTAAAGCTACCTTGATTTGCAAAATATTCCCTGACTTTAAATCTTTTCATATGAATCTCAAATAAATAAAATTAAAATTATTATGTCAACTAGATCTAATTTCTACCAGGATCTAATTAATATGCATAGCTATTTTTCTGATTATGCAAAGATATAGACCTTATTACAACATTGGTTTGGAAGAGATTTATAGCATCCAAAGCCCAAAGTGAATAATGCCAGAATATTATACAAGCAAATCATTAACCCATAGAAAATAAGCAGCTTATGAGGAGAATAATATGTGAACCAAACCAGAAAGGTTACATAAGGAAATCTTATCAAATAAACAGCGTATTGAATAATTCTTCTTTTATTCATTGGTAAGCAGGGTATAATGCAGTACTCTCCAAGAGGTAAAAATCAGGCCTCTCTACCTGAGAGGCATCATAAATGAAAGAAGCAACGTTCATCTTTTGCCAGTTAGGCTGAAACATCATCTCTGCCTCCTGTCTGTATATGGTGAAAGTATCATCTTTCTCATCGTGGTCATTTAACCCCCAACCTGCCCTCCTGGCACGTATTTGGGTGACTGAAAGGCTCAAGAAGGGTTACAAAACATCCCAGAAAGAGTCTTTTACCTGTCAGTGGTTTCCACACTGGGGTACCAAGGGAATCCATAGCTGTGCTTTGGAATATTGTAAATTTTCAAGCAAAGTATGCTAGATCTCTGTTGGCCATTGTGCAAACTGCTAGGTAGTTCATACTTTCAGCATTAGATTGCTCCCCGCTCCTTTAGATGATATCACATCTCTGGGAAACCACATTTTCAGCAGTTACTGTGATGAAAAGCAACTGCTACACAAAATTAGGTGTGGTATCTAATCTGGTCCCAAGGTCTGAGAAGCACTGCAGTGCCTGTGAGAGGCACACATGCCCTTGGTCAGTGATGGTGGTGGGGGATGAGGCAAAAGCTATTCTGTTTCTCTCAGTTCACTGGACTCTTTTCTCGAACAGCTACTAAGTTGTTAGGACATAAATACTCATAAGCTAGTGGACCTAACTGCTTAGTGGAAAAAAACCCCCAAACCGTTAGCCATTTCTTTTAGTCAAGGAGTGTTAGAAAAATTAATGAGACCCGAATGGCACCCCGCGGTGAGAAAGTGAGACCTTGCGCCTAACTCTTGGTCAGTCTCCAAATTGTACAGCGGAGAGCAAAGTTTTGTTTTCGAAGAGCAGGTATTTGAAAAAGGGCTCAGGTCCTAGGCCACCTCCTTGAGCTGTCACAGAGGCAGCAACAGTGGCAGGGGCCTCTGGAGAAGGGTCAGGACTGCTAGAGGGCCTGTGACCCACCTGGTGTGGCTGCTGCCATCTTTGTTCCTGGGGAGCTGTTTCAGATATGGAGGGAGGAATGACTGGATATGTATAATGAACATGGGCTAGAGCTAAAGATATATGTTCATATAGTCTGCGTTTGTTTTTTTTTTTTTTAATTTTATTAGAAACTTGGGAGTGTAGACTCTTAGAATAATTCACAGTGCTACAGAATATAAGCATTCTCTAAAAAACCAGCAACAGTTACTACAGTTCCCTTTCAGGCCTTAAATCCATCAGTCTTCATCCAACGGAGCTTTGCCCTAAAATAAAGATCAGATGGGAGCCTCCGCAGGAGCCAAACATCTTCATTATTAAAAAATCAAGGAATGTTACTTTTATTATGGGGAAGAAGCTGACTGATAGATATCAAAACACAAGGGATGAAAATTAGAACCAAGTGTTGAGTTGTTTGGAGTAGCATCCTAGGTGGGGAAAAGTGGGAAATAGGACCTTCATTGCCTGGTTCTGAAGAAATCTCGGGTGGTTCAGCCCTGGGGCAGGAGTGCGGGAATGCAAATAGCTTTTGAAATGAGTATGTTTGTCAGGCTGTGCTTTAGGAAACTTGTAGAAACAGTTAATGGGGGACAATTACATTAGACCAGCACTAACCCAAGTGGTTTCCAGATTACTAATACCATAGAATGCTTTTCAAAAGGAGGTTTTTTTTTGTTTTTGGTGATCAGATAAGCTTAGAAAATGTACTCCTTTTTTGTAGGGTACATTGCACCTTGGCCTATTAAAGATTCTGGCCTATTAAAGTAAAGACAGAAGTTTAATTCAACTTCCTTGTTCCCAGGTTTCTTCTCCACAGAACCTTTTCCAGCCCTTTTCCTTTCCAGAACCATCCACCCTTGCCTTTTTAAGAACCTTGTCCAACCAACCAGCCTTTGAGAGGTGCTGCCCACTGCCCGTGTTGGAAAGAATCTGATTCCGAGTTAGATTTGCATCTCCCTAGCTGTCGTACACTAAGCCAGCATTTCTCAACGTTTGACTTGGCGTTTACAAGCACATACAGACGCCCCAGCCTGTCCCAGAGTTTCTGGGTACCAGGGGTGGTGCCGGTTACCTGCATTTTTGAGAAGCTCTTGCAAGGGGTCTTAGAGGTTCCAAGGTTGAGAGTTGCTTTGCTGGGAAGAACTTTCTAGTTTCCATTTCTTTTCCCTAAGGTTGCAGTAGGTACCTCCACAAGTCTTTTTGATGTTGGGCACGTTTCCTGAAGGGAGCTGATTTCACGTTGAAAGCAGACTGCTGCGACGCTGTGGCTTGGAGTGTCTCAGCCTGTGGGCCTCTCCCTGTTGCGGGGTGCATGGACCCCGGTGCTGCTCCAGCGCAGGTGTGCTCCTGAGGTCTCGGGAAGGCTGCTGGGGGTTGGGGGGTAGAGAGGACAAGCCCTGCCGAGGGGCCTGTTCCTGAGCTCCTCAAGTGGGGTGCCGCTCAGACCTGGAACTCTGCTTTGTCCATATGCTGATAATTGGGTCGTGGCGAGCTTGACCTTGTGTTTTCTGGAGAAACGTTCTCTGTTATGACTCTTCTGGTCTTACATCTCATGGCATGACATTCTCTAGAATCTCTGTTCCTCCTCATGATACCACGAGAAGTGAGGCAGGAAAGAGCTGAGGAAGGTGAGTGGGTTTTTCTGGTAACCAGTCAGGGAATTAACACAGGGATAGTGAAGGGATGTGGTATAGCCATGGGCTGCGGATTTTTCCACTAGAAATATCTGAAAGGGCCCAGGTGAGAGCATAGGACCCTGAAACCAAGGCAGAGTCTACTGGATGTCCCCACACTGTGACAGCGGTGTGGGAAAAGCCCCAGCACCGAATGTTGAGGCAGAAGCAAGAGAATCAAGCTTTGCCCATGGTGGATGAGGTGCGTTGCTGAGGTCCATTTGTCTTTTACTTTCTTCAGTCACATGTGGTCCCCTAGCCTGGCCACAGGAATTATGCTCGTAGTTACTGGAGATTGTCAGCTCGGACGAAAAGCAGCCCCCTTCCTGTTCATCAGTGGCTGGGGAGAGAGTGCTCTTACCGGTCTGCCTTCTCTCTTTGTAGTGGTCTGAACTGAGTCGCCTACGGATAGGCCAGAAGAAAAGGGAAGCGAAGTCTGCAGAGTGTTGCAAGCACACTGTAGTCCATTTCCTATACATAATTCCCTCCATTACTCCCTTCAACAGCCCTTGGAAGTACTTCTTGGTTCTTTAAAATAAAGATGAGACACAGAGGTTCAGAGAGATGAAATACGTTGTCCAAGGGTTCACAGCTCGGGAACGAGGGGGCCAGAATGCAGAGCTGGTTGATCCCGAAGTCCTCTTTGATGACCCCAGGCCTTCCTGCCATCTGTTCCCAGGACCCACGGCCGTGGTGCCTTCACACTTGCTCCTGGATCTCTTCTGTGCAATGAGCTCGATAACAAGCTCTTGACAAAGAAAATGAAGAGAAGACTTCGAACACTTTCTTGCTTATTCTCTATTGCTGTAGCCATGAAACCCGGCATGCTTCCTATCACCAGTCCTTTTGGAAAGGACTCTGTGACAGGAAGGAATATGGTGGCAGACTCATTCGTGTTTTTTTTCCTCTGAGTATATTTAGATTATATTTCTTTTGATTTTATAAATAGTTTGTTTTCAAATAAGCAGTTAATAGTGTTCACTAGCAGTGTGTTTTATGTGTAAAAATGTCCAGAACTTTATCATGGCATAAAAATTTCCTGGAGGAAATAGAAAATCAACCGTGGGATAGGTTGCTAACATTAGTAAAACAAATATTAATCCAAGGTTAACTGTTAGCCTAAACCTTTTCTTAATTCAAAATCTGAGTGAAGTCTTACTTGGTAAAAAAACAAAAAACGAAAAAAAGAACCCACTTTACTTCAGCTCAGTTTGAAATTCTAATGTGAAAATCACCTTGCAGAATTGCAGCATGAATGATATTAACTGTCTCTGTAACTTAATGACAGAGTACCAGACACCACTGCCCGGGAGGCACATGTCCATAAGCTTCCAGGTTTAGAGATCACACATTTCTCAACTGTTAGCTCTGGACGGTGATCATTTAATTCGACTCTCACATTCTGCCGATGAGCGAAGTACAGAAGTGAGAGATCTCAAAAGTCATAAGGCTGGTGGGTGGCAGACAAGGCTTCTTATTCTGTTACCATAGCTAGTGGTGCCTTTAACTGGAGTGTTTCTAAGAAACACGTTAGCCAAGCCCATTAATGCCGCAGACTATTAGGCTTGGCCCAGTTTGTGCTTCTCCTGCGTCACTGAATCATAACCAAGCAACGTAAACATACCCCAGAAGCTGTGGGCTGAACAGAGTGACAGTTGTCAGTGTTCAGCCTCATTGCTTTGAGCTCTCTCAAATCCAGAGGAGGAGCAGGTGGCCAACAGAATTTGGAAGCCTTTGAAATTTTATGCCAGTTGCTCAGTTACTGCAGAGTGATCATCGGTTCTTTGTTGGCACTTTCAATCCAGTTTGGAGGGTGTGTGGCTCGTCTTCTACAAGGTAGCAGAAAGGTGACGGCTGAGTTTAAATAAGCTGAAACGGAGCGCCTGCAGGTGAGCCTAATCCCGAGCAAGGCTTCTAATCAAAGTAGTTGGATGGATAGTGATTGATAATTGTAGTGAAAAGTTGAATGTAGGTCTCTGCTATTACGTTGTTGGGAATTACACTTGCTTATTATTATCAGAAAGCACTGAGACATTTGGTAGCTCGATTAGTTTTGGGAAAAGTCTCTTAGAATGGAATGAAATCATCTTAATTTTCATTTTCATGCCAGAGGCTGGTCTGATACTGTATATACACCCTGGTGTTACACTGGGTTCTGTGCAGTCCCGAATGTTTTCTCCGAAGCACATGTGTTTTTTTCCGTGTCTGCCAACCATGGTCTAATCTGGCTGTTGATCCCCCTGGTCACTAGCACTTCCAACTGAGAAGCCTTTTGATGCCTCTCACCGCTTTGAGGTGCCTCTGTATCTGTTCGAATGGCTGCCTTTCTCCAGAGTGAGCTCACTAGTTTAGACTCTTCCTACTACAAAAGATAGAACATTCTGCTCACAGTGGCCCAAGCAAAAAAGGGTACAGGCGCGGCT
The DNA here is from genome assembly GCF_922984935.1 of Meles meles. NCBI lineage: Eukaryota > Metazoa > Chordata > Mammalia > Carnivora > Mustelidae > Meles > Meles meles. The sequence continues at coordinate 170,595,687 of NC_060067.1, read as the reverse complement.
GGCTTCTGGGATTCTTTGATTCAGGACCTTAGATCACTTGGCTCTTCGTACTGGCTTCATTTTTGGGTAGGGAAGAAAGGCTACAGCATCTCAATTTAAGTCTAGCTGAAGAGTGAGCATGCTTCTCAATCTCTTCTTTCTCATTGTATCTCGTGTTTTGTCAGATATATATATCTCATAATTACATGATATATGTAATTCTTAATTGAAGTACAGTTGACATGATAAGTTTTGAGTGTACAGTGTGGTGACTTCACAATTATATACATAATGAAATGCTCATCATGATAAGCGTAGTCACCCTCTGTCACCATACAAAGTTATTGCAACAGTATTGACTATCCCCATACTGTACTTTGCATTTCCATGACTTACTTATTTTATCACTGGAAGTTTGGGTCACTTAATCCCCTTCACCTATTTTACCTGTCCCTTCACTCCCCTTTGTAAATCACGAGTTTGTTCTCTGTATTTATGGTTCTGTTTCTGTTTTGCTGTTGTTTTTTTTTTTTTTGATCATTTGTTTTTTAGATTCTACATATAAGTGAAATCATACAGTATTTGTCTTTCTCTGTCTTGTTTACTTCGCTTGGCATGATGCCCTCTAGATCCACCAGAGTGGTTGTAAATGGCAAGATCTCATTCTTTTTTATGGCTGAGTAATATTCCACTGTGTATGTCTCTGTGTGTATGTGTGTAAGAGTGTGTCTGTACTGCATCTTCTTTATGCATTCATCTGTTGATGGACAGCTTGCTTCTGTATCTTGGTTATTACAAATAATGCTGCAGTAAACATAGCAGTACACATATCTTTTCAAATTAGTGTTTTTATTTTCTTTGGATAAATACCCAGAAGTGGAATTACCCATACAAGTGGATTGCATGGTATTTCTATTTTTAATTTCTTGAGGAACATCCATCTTGTTTTCCAGAGTGCTGCACCTGTTTATAATCCCACCAGGACAGAGGGTTCCTTTTCCTTCTCTCTCAGTCTTTCCAGCATACCCCAAGACTGATTTTCATTATCTTTGATTGGGTCATATGTCCATCTCTGAACTGTCACTGTGGCCACGGGATGGAATTACTCAGCTGGCCAGATCTTGGTCATGGATATCACTCCCGAGGATGGATGGTTTCTTTCACACATGAGCTAGAGAAGATAATATTTTAGTAGATTTTAGTAGATACTCTCAGGATTTTTAGAAGAGAATGTCAGAACTTGAAGGGAAATGAACAACAGGGGCTCTTTTCCTCAGCTTGCATACGAGTGTGTTGCTGATGTGCATTATAGGTTTTGAAAGGTCTAAGAGTTAGTCTTCCAATAGAAGTATTGATTTTTTTCTCCCAACATTTCTTCTTTTGGTTTCTCTAAACCATCTGTGAAAACTTTAATCATGTTTTTCTATTATGCTATCATTCACCAGGGCAGTATCTAAACCCCAAATAAATGGGGATGTGATTCCTAGCTGTGATTCCTGGTCACAGCCATAGCCTTCTTGAAAGGGCTAGGTGACTGGACACTTTTGTTTTTGAGCCTGTTTTTCTGTCCCAGCATTTTCAGGGCAATTTTCATTTGGGAAAGACAGATAGCTCCCACAGAGCCTGGGCTGGTAGATTATTATCACAATGTTATTTTTAAGCTTTCGCATATGATTTCTTTTCCTGTTAATAACTAAGACAAATAATTTTCTTAGTTGTTGAAAAAATCAGAATGAATTTCTGAATCCTTTGAAATGATGATGAGCTCACCATTCCTAGGTATGTATCATAGAAGTATTCTGTCTGTTAAGAGATCAGTCTCATCACGCCATGACAATAACTCTTTTTATTATCTACTTTATGGGCCTTGGGTTCCTGGAAAGTGAAATTATGAGTATATATTAGCATACTGTTGATACTAAGTAGCTGGTGTATTTTCTTTATTTATTTTATCAGTTAGAGAAGCATCAGACTTCAATAAAAAGCTTTTCTTTTTATATGCTGGCAGGTTTTTAAAACTGAAAACCAAAGAAGATAGAAAAAATTTGAATGCCATGATTGTTATCTTGCAGAATTCTGCTCCAAGTTAATAAAAAAGGAATTTCACTTTGGGACTTTAACAAGGTGTTGTCTGAACTTTCGTCCTTAGTTTCACCTGATAGCAAAGTGGGTGAGAGAGGTTATCACACTTGCATATGATAATAACAAGCTCTGAGTCAGGCCTGTATGTACTATTGTACATACTATTATATCTGCCATTAGAAATCCCCCCTCCACCCCAATCCTGGATGCTTCTAACACTTTCTCTTTATATTTGGGTCTCAGCAGGTTTAGTAGGAGGGGCTTGGCATGTTTGCTTTGTGTTTCCCTTAGTTGTGATTCGTACAGCTTCTTGGATCTGTAGCTCTATCTCTTGAATCTGTTTCGGCCTCCTGGTGACTGTCTTTGTGGCTGCTGCTACTTTCTCCCCTTCTCTTCTTTTGGGATTCCAGTCTTACATGCAATTAGTACTCTCATCTGTGCTTAATGTGCCACCTCAGCTCTGTTCCGTGTTTTCGGTTCTTTTTTTCCCCTCTCTGCTTCTGTTTGGGTCTATCCTACTCCTCTTGTGCTGTATCTCACCTGCTGTTAAACCCATGTATTGAACTATTAATCTCAATTATTATTATATCAATTATATATAGATTCCAGGTATCTGATAAAATTCTCTATTTTTAATCTTTTCTTAAACATTGTGATTGTAATCTATTAAAATTCCTTTTCGATAATTACAATATGTAGATCACCTGTGGGTCAGTATATTATCTGGTAAGTATATTATCTGGTTTTTCTCTTAGTTTTTGGTCATCTGTTCTTCTTTTCTGTCATGCTTTGTAATTGTCTGTTAAGTACCTGACATCATATGTGAAAAATTGTGGTGTCTCTGGATACTGTTATCTTCCTTCAGAGAAGACTGAATTTTTTTCTGGTGGACAGTTGAATAAGGCTATTCCCCTAGATCCAGTAAACAATGATGATGACTGGATTGGGGTTTCAGGCTTTTCTGTTTCTGTGTACCCGACTCCTAAGGCATAGCCCATCAAGGGTCTTACCTGAAAGCCAGGGCTCCTGCTCCATATCAGACCCTAAATTTCAAGTCCCAGGCAGAGTGGGATTGACAAAAACTTCTTAACTTTTTAGCCTCTTGGCAGTGGATTTCTGCTTGTTTTCTCCTCCTTTTATAACTCCTATATTTACAACTCATATAAAAATTCAGCAAGTGCCTTGAATGCAAAGTCTGAGCAGCATGTTTGGTTCATGTTCCCGAGGTTCCCTTTCCTCTCAGATACTGTCTGCTCAAGTCCTGGCTGCAGTGGTGGTCTGACCTCCATGTTCCGTCTCTTCAACCCAGGGAGACTGCTCCAGACTATGGGCTGTATCTGTCTGCTTACCTCTTCTTCCACTGCCCTTTCTCTCCTCCACTTCCTCCTCCTTTTCCTTCTTCTCTCCCTCCACCCGTCTTCATTTTTAGTCCAGCTTTTGTAGTTGCTGTCAGTGGGGGACTTAGTGTGATATTGCCCTTACATTTTGGAATTATTTTGTAATCTGAGGGTTCTCATGAATGCCATATATATGAAAATATTGTTTATTCAGAACAAGGTTTTACTTCAAGCAAAGAGGGTATGCACATATTTTAACTGTTTCGAGGTAAAAAAAAATTCTGCTGATTGCCGGAAGTGGGAGTTAGGGGTAGAATGAAATGGGTGAAGGGAGTCAAAAAGTGCAAAGTTTCAGTTATAAAACAAGTCATAGGGGTGCGCCTGGGTGGCTCAGTGAGTTAAAGCCTCTGCCTTCGGCTCAGGTCATGATCCTGGGATCCAGCTCTGAATCGGCCTCTCTGCTCAGCAGGGAGCCTGTTTCCTCCTCTCTCTCTGCCTGCTTCTCTGCCTACTTGTGATCTCTGTCCATCAAATAAATAAATAAAATATTAAAAAAAACAAATCATAGGAATATAATGTACAAAATACTGACTATGAATAATAATACTTTATTGAATATTTGGAAGCCACTAAGAGAGTAGACATTAAAAGTTCTTGTCACAAGGGAAAAGTTTGCTAGCAAAATAGATACAACTGACCCTTGAGCAACATGGGTGTGAACTTAAATGTGGATTTTTGTCAATAAATGTACTGGAAATGTTTTTTTTTTTTTTATAGATTTGAAATAATTTGAAAAAACTTGTTGACAAACTGTGTAACCTAGAAGTACCAAAAAAATTAAGAAAAAGTTCGGTATTACTGAAAGAATATAGGACATAATACCCACAAAATACAAAATAGATGTTATTTGACTATATTATTGGTAAGGCTTCTGGTCAACTGTAGGGTATTAGTAATTGGGTTCTGGGGGGAGTGAAAAGTTATAGGCAGATTTTTAACCATGCGTGTTGGGGGGAGGGAGGGTTGGTATCTCATTGTTCAAGGGTCAACTGTAGACACAGAGTGGAAGAAATCACTTACGAACATAGATACAAAACTGCTAAACAAAATATTAGCAAACTGCATCATTTAAGGTTTTTTAAAAAAATCAACTAAAAAAAACTTAGCTGGAATTCCTTATTCTAGGAATTTAAGGATGATTTAGCATAAGAAAATCTTTTTTGTAATTTACTCATATTCACAATGAAATCTGAAAACCTCGTGTTTATTTCAACTGATATAGGAACGTATATAATAAAATTCAACTTTCATTCATGAAAAGCTTCTTAACAATAATGGAGCATTTCTAATCTGATAAGGTATAGCTAACGAAAATGTTCAGCAAATATCATATTTAACTGTGACACTTAAGCAAAATTTCCATTAAATGCAAAACAATTAATTACCTAAAAATAAGAAATAGAACAGTTCCACTCACAATAGCATCAAAACAGTAAAATACTTTGGAATAAATTTAACCAAGGAAGTGAAAGGTCTATACACCAAAAACTATAAGACTTTGATGAGAGAAATTGAAGAATACACAAACAAATGGAAAGATACTTCATGCTCATTGATGAAAGAAATCATGGGTCATGTTACCCAAACTATCTATAGATTCAGTGCAATCCTTATGAAGATTCCAATGGCATTTTTTACAGAAATAGAAAAAAAAAGTCCTAAAATTTGTATGTAACCACAAAAGATCTCAAATAGACAAAGCAATCTTGCGAAGGAAGAACGAAGCTGGAGACATCACACTGTCTGATTTCAAACTATATTACAAATTATAGTAAACAATACAACATGGCATTGGTATAAAACACACATACCAATGGAACAGAATTGAGAACCCAGAAACAAACCCTCGTGTATTTAGGTAACTAATATTTCTCAAGGGAGTCTAGAACATTCAGTGGAGAAAAGATGGTCTTCTTTAGTAAATAGTGCTAGGAAAGTTGGATATTAACATGTAAAAAATGAAATTAGACCCGTATATTACACCATTCACAAAAATGTACTCAAAATGGATTAAAGACTTATATATAAGACCTAAAACTGTAAAGCTCCTTGAAGAAAATATAGAGGAAAAAATCTCCTTGATATTAGTCTAGGCAGTGATTTTTTTTTTAGATGTGACTCCTAAACAACAAGTAACAAAAGTAAAAACAAACAAGTAGGACTATATTAAACTAAAAAAACTTCTGCACAGCAAAATAAATGCTCAACCAAAATGAAAAGTCAGCCTGTGGAATGAGAGAAAATATTGCAAACCAAATGTCTGATAAGGGGGTAAAGATCTAAAGTATATAAGGAACTCATACAACTCAACAGCAAAAACCCCCAAATAATCTGATTAAAAATGGGCTAAGTACTTGAATGGATATTTTTTCAAAAGAAAGTATTTAGATGGGCAACAGCGTGTGAAAAGATGCTCAATATCACTAATCACCAAGGAAATGCAAACCCAAACCACAAATAGGTATCACCTCACATTTATTAGAATGACTATTATCAAGAGGACAGTGTGCTGGTGAGGATGTGGAGAAAAGGAAGCCCTAGTAGACTCTTGGTGGGAATGTAATTCAGTACGGCCACTATGGAAAATAGTACAGAAATTCCTTGTAAAATTAAATATAGAACTACCACATGATCCAGTAATTCCATTTCTGGATGTACATCCAAAGGAAATGAAATCACTATCTTGCAGTGATATCTGCACCCCCCATATTTATTGCAGCACTATTTACAAAAGTTAAGACATAGAAACAACCTAAGTGTCCATCCATGAATGAGTAGATAAAGTAGATGTGTGTGTATCCATGTCTGTGTGTGTGTGTGTGTAATGTAATATTATTCAACCATAAAAAAGAAGGAAATGTTACCATTTGCGACAACTTGGATAACCTTGAGGGCATTATGTTAAATGACATAAGTCACAGGGAGGTGGACAAACACAGTACAGTCTCATTTATATGTGGAGCAGGAAAGAACAAAACTCAAGGAAACAGAGGACATACTGGTAGTTGCTGGAGGTGAGGGTTGGGTGAAATGGGTGAAGGTGGTCTAAAGGTGCAGACGTCCACTTCTGGGGATGGGAGGTACAGTGTAGTGACAGCACTGTATTATGTATTTTAAAGTTACTGAGACAGTGGATCTAAAAATTCCCATCACATGCAAAAAAATTGCAGCTACGTGAGCTGATAAGTATGTTAACTAAATGTAATATGCTAATCATTTCACAGTATATATATTTATCAAATCATTATGTTGGACCCTTAAACTTACACAATATTACAACCAGTTATATCTCAATAAAGCTGGAAGAATATTATAACTATTTTTAGGTTAAAGTCATGATATATACTATTTATATTCATTAGCTTTTTCTTTGTTCATTATTAATTATGCTAGAAACTGAATATATTGCTGTGAACTAATTCAGCATAATTCCTGCTCTTGGGTATCTTATAGTCTAGTGGCAGAGCCTTTGTAAATAGTATTTTTGTGTCTCTTCCCTCTATCTGCAGCTATATGTTAATTACAAACTCTAAGTTATACAGAGGAAAAGTAAACATAATTATTAAAACAGAATAAAAGGGTAAATTTAGGGGGAAGTTTGTAGAAAATATTCCCCTTTGGAAGTGTGAGTGGGAACTTGCATACTCAAAAGTAATAAACTAGACGAAGAGAAGGGGAAGAGCTTTCTGGAGGAAACAGCGTGAGAACCAAGAAAACTGATTCATTGGAAAAACTGAGAAATTGTCGAATTGAAGAACTGAGCAAGCGTGGCTTTCAGGAGGGTAGGCCAGGGACAGTGTCATGAGATGACCTTGGAGCTGAGCGTTTTAGGCCATGCGAAGGAATCTGGAATTGTTCTCGAATGCAGTTGGAAGCCACTCCAGGGTTTTGAGGAGGCAGGGTTTTGTGGTGTAAAATGCTCGCCCTGGCTGCTCTATGGATAGTGGATTAGGAGCGGCGTGGGTGAAAGCAGGGGCAGGAGTCAGGAATCTGTTGCAGGGGTCCAGTCAAGGACGTAGTGGGTTGGGCTACAATTAGGACAGAGGTGGAGCAAGTAGACAGACGTAAGATGTGTTTTGGAATTAGCATGAACAGAGACGGGGGCTCCCGGATGCTTCAGTTAAGTGTCTGACTCTCAGGTCATGATCTCAGGCTTGTGAGATTGAGCCTCATGTCAGGCTCTATGCTGGGTTTGGAGCCTGCTTCGGATTCTCTCTCCCCTGCTGCCTCCCCCTGGCTCTTGCGTGCTATCAAAAGAAGAGTGAACAGAAGGGAGTGAGCCAGAATTGGCTTCAGTGGTAATAAATACCCTGTTTTCTGGCATGAACATCTGAATGGTCATAGGCACCATTTACTGATATGGAGGACATAGCGGGACGAGGGATCTGGCAGAGGCATCAGGAAGTCAGCTTTGGATGTGTTAAACCAATAACACATTTGAGTGCAGAGGTGGCGTAGGAAGTTGGATGAATGTGCCTGAAGAGAGTTTTAGGCAGGTTTAGGTTTAGGCAGAAGATAAAAACAACCATGAGAGTAGATAGGCTTGCCTAGGACAGGAAAAGCAAGAGTCAGTCTTTGGGAACTTCCTCATGGAACCATAAGGTAGATGAGTTGGCATTGGCAGAGAGAGGAAAAGAGCAGCCAGGAGGTGGGGGTTTTCCAGGAGAAGCTGGGAGGAAGCCAAGAGGAAGTGTTCTGTGAGGAAGGAGGGGGGGTGATGGCAGGATAGACCCTATCACAGGTCAGGTGAGATGAGGACTCAAAACTGTCCTTGGGATTTGGCAATCAGGGCTTTGGAAAGGATATCAGAGGTGATCTCAGGAAGAACGGTTTATTTTATTATTTTTGTGCTAAGGTGTAATTGACATAAACATTCTGTTAGTTTTAGGCGTACATCATGATGAGCGATATTCGTATGTATTGTGAACTGATCACCACAGTAAGTCTAGTTAACATCCGTCACCACACAGAGTTACAGATTGAGAACTTTTGAGGTTTACTCTCAGCAAGTTTCAAATATGGAGTTCAGATTTATGAACTGTGGTCACCATGCTGTCCATGACATCCTCATGACTTAACTTATTTTATAACTGGAAGTTTGTACCTTCTGACCTCCTTCACTTGTTTCCACTGATGGGTGGATAAAGAGAATATGAAACACACTTTGTTTCTCCCACTCTCTCTCTCAGTGGAATATTATTCATCCATATAAAAGAGGGAGATCTTGCCATTTGCGACATAGATAGACCTTGGGGGTATCAGGCTGAGTGAAAAAGGTCAGACAGCGAAAGACAGATACTGTATCTCTTCTATGTGAAATCTAAGAAAAACCCAAACAAATGGAAAATTGAGTTCACAAATGCAGGAAACAGATATAGATTGGTGTTTGCCAAAGGTGAGAGGTGGAGGGCAAGCAACATGAAAGAGAGATCGGTCTGAGTGGAGAGGGAGGTAGGAGTCAGACGGTGGGGCCCAGAGATGAGAAAATGAAGACAGTCAGGGCTGACGCTGTCTGGGAAATGTGTCTGGCAGGGTGAGAGGGTGATGTCTGTTGGCTCTGAGTCAGCATCTCACACACACACACACACACACACACACACACACACACACTCAGAGACAAATGTGAATGCAAAGATAATACAGAGATAGTAGGGTCTGCATCCTGGAGAATGGAATCTCTTCATTTTGCTTGTGTCTTAGAGTACAGGCAAAGCTACCCCCAAATACAGTGACTTAAATAAAAGTTAATTTTTTCACGTAAAATGCAGATGTTGATGCTTCACCCAAAATGCACGAGAAGCTAGGAAAACACATGTCTCTTGACACTTGGGTGGTAGCATCATAAGTGGTAGATTCCTAAGCATAGGGAGGGTGTACACAAAGTCCCAAAGCATGACACATGTCCTTTACGATTATCCTAACATCCTTTCAGCTGGCAGCATGCTCAGCTGCCTGACTAAATAGGACTGGGCTTTTGAGAGAGTTCTAGAAGTGATAAATTCTTACTCTGAACATCAGGGACAAAGTGGCTAGCTAGGGGGCTAGAATCTTAGGGCAGCATCTGCAGCCTGCATGCACCTGCTGCCTCTGAGGCAGCTGGTGCACCCCACCCACCCCTGATCCGAAAAGGCTGTGGCTGATCTGGAACCCGCCCCAGCCCCAGGGCTGTGAAAGCCCAGGAGGGCTGTGGTGTAATTTTTTCCACTGCTCCATTCAGTGCAGCCACACCTACGGGATCTAGTTATCGTGCACGCCAGCTTGCTCTTCTTTTTACTTTGGAGTTAGCTGTAGCAGAGGGCTGGACTCCTAGGATGCCAGTCGGTTTGTTAAGTTGTTGGCTGAGATTGATTCAGGATTTGGGGGTCATCTTGATACACCACTCTCATTTGCTAGTTACAGACTCAAAGTGTTCACATCAGCATCTCCTCCTCCTCCTCCTCCTTTTCTTTTTTTTTTTTTTTTAAGATTTTATTCATCTATTTGACAGAGAGAGATCACAAGTAGGCAGAGAGATCACAAGTAGGCAGAGAGGCAGGCAGAGAGAGCGAAAGGGAAGCAGGCTCCCCGCCGAGCAGAGAGCCCGACGCGGGACTCGATCCCTGGACTCCGAGATCATGACCCGAGCAGAAGGCAGACGCTCAACTGATTGAGCCACCTGGGCTCCCCCGGCTTCATTTTCTTACTCAAATCAGCCAGCTAGGAAGTGGCAGAGTGTGTACCCTGCTTCGTTTCTTGTGATTTCAAAGTCAGGGCAAGTTTGTCTCACTCATCTTGTGTTTTCATTGCCTGGCACGGTGACCTGATACCCAGCAGAAGCTGCAGGTGGCGGGAGGTGCCCACTGAGATCTTTGTGGGCTTCTCACCCGAGCCCCCACAGTAGGGCTAGTGTCCCACAGAGAACAGAAGTCTAAGTGCTCCAGAGCCACGCGCAGCCTCTACTCTACTTCTGGTGTGAGAAGGACACTTGTTTGGCCAACTTTTACCACCGGCTGCTAAGAGGATGCCCAGGATCGAGAAGGAGGTGGGCTTCTGCACACAGTCCTTATGAATAAAAGAAGCTCCTTCTCTCTCTTTCCCGAAGGAGATCAGAGAGGCTAATGGGGTTTGGAGGTTGCCATGTTCCTGAGCCGAGGTAAAGGAGGTGGGCAGGAGGATTGCTCATACAACTCTTGAGGTCCACAAGAAGCAGGCACTGTGGGTTCCTTATTGGATGCCTGCCGAGTTGTAGAACTTGCTGATCTGCCTGGTGCTGACGGAGCACAAAGAAGAGTGTTGGTGAGAGAGGATATGGTGGTGTAGCCAGTTGTAGAGGAAACAAGGCCGTTTCCTCAAATTCACGGTTTCTGAGAAATATGCAAACAGGATCTCCCTCTTGAGCAGGCCAGTATTGACCCTGGCTCACACAGGGAACACTAGCTTGGGTCACCAGGTGGGCTAAAAAGGGTCTCATATCAATGCCAGGTGACAGGGTGCTGCCAGCTAGGAGACAGCTGGAAGATGCAATTAGATCTAACAACAGACCACCAGACCCTGGTGTTCCTGCTCAGGACGGAAACCCCTGCCAGCAAGGCTTGTTTGGGTCTCCGCCTGTCCATCTGTATCAGCTGCGACTGGGGTCAGTCATTAAAAGAGTAGGCGACCAGAAAAGAAAACAACAACGAATGACAGAGAAGTGTCCCCCAAGCTTTTATCTGCTCTGTCCTCAGGGGAGTGAAGCCAGGCAAGAGGGCGGGGGCGTGGGGGGCAGACAGCACCCGCTTCCTTTCCTCCGCCCATCCATCTCTTTCCTCCGGAGCCGCTGGAACCAGCAGCTTGGCCTGCTCTGCAGGGAAGAGGGGATCCCAGAATGGATGAGGCTGAAATGTTGCAATGGACTTAAATCTTTTTATCATGAAAAATATTCAAATATATGCAAAAGTAAAATGTAATGAACTCTCATGAGTTCACCAAACCCCAATGAGTATCAGCATTTTGCCAGTCTTGTTTCACACATCCTTCCCTGACTTTTATTTTATTAAAAACATTTTTTTTTGTCAGACTGTTTTAAAGCAAATCCTAGCCCTTGTGTCCTTTCACATGCAAATACTTTTGGGTGTATTTCTCGCAGATAGAGACTCCCCAGCCCCACCCACAAAACCATTATGCCAGTATTGGTTTCTAACAAAATTAATATTAATTCCTTACTACCATACAGTGTCCAGTCCACACTCAAATTTCCCCAGTTGTTTCAGGGGTGCCTTTTCACAGTTTTTCAGATTTGTGTATAGCAAGGCCTGCATTTTGCATTTGGGTATCTGGTGTTTTGTGAGTCTCTTTTATTATGTTTCCCCCTATTTCACTTTCTTCCCCGCTCATGACATTAAATTGTTAGAGAAGCAGTTTCATTTGTCCTATAAGAAGTTTCACCCTCTTGACTTCTTACTTACTAATGGTGGCAAATAACTTGTCTCCCTATCCCTGGTATTGTCTAGAAGCCAGTAGGTAGATTTAGAAACTTGGTTAGATTCAGATGAATCATTTTTAGACAAGAGTACTTGGTAGGTGGTGTTGTATATGCTGCACTACTTTAATAACCCAGAGTGATCAAATGTCTTGGGATGGGCTAAGAATAAAAGTCACTCGCTTCCCAAGGGGAGGAAGGGTACACAGTGCGCAGCTGGTGATAGCAGTTGCTGGAAAAAAAATAAAACCACTGTGTTTATTTCTCAATCAGTTGAGCGTCTTTGGCCACTCCAATTATACAGGCGAGTTGTGATGGAACTTTAAAATTGCCTTTTCCACTAGGGATCCAAAGTCAATAGACATGAGTTGGCAGACGAGGCAGTTTTGAAAACAGACCCACAGCTCCAAACGGGTCAGACTAAGGAGAGGAGAGAGGCTTGTGGATGCAGCCGGCTGTTTGCCCCAGCCCTGGGCTGGGCAACTGGAGGGCACTGCAGTGGGGCCCTGAACCTCAGGTGGCCTGAGGAGGGCTGACTGGTGGCTTTGGGCTTTGCCCTGTACTCTGTGTTTGCTGAGCCAAGAGAGGTTAAATGATTATTATTTGTTCGCCAGAGGTAAACCACACACATGGGAGAACAGTGTGTCTTCTTGGATTCTGTCAGATAAATTGGGCCGTGAAGAGGGCCCCTAGGAGCAAGAGGCTAGAAACAGATGCCAGACCCTATGGGGTTTCGGAGGTTGATGGCACTGAGACAAGTTCACCCAGGTCAAGGGACAGAGGTTTCCAGCAATGAGAATCTCCCAAGAACCCACTAAACAAGCCATATAGGAAGAATGAGCTTTAAGTATCTGGCAGGCTCAGGAATGGATGCCAACCGCTGATGGAATCAGTTTTAGTACAAACTTTCTTATTGCTTTTTCTTCTTCCTTCCGTGTATCCCAGCACCTGAGGGGATCAGCAGCTGTAAAGAAGAAAGCCTGATCCACCCCCCTCCTCGAGACTACGTGTCTGAATCCAGCCTAGCCCTGGAAATGGGGGATAGAATCTAAGTCAGATTTGGAGTATGAATTATTAAAAGGGATTGGGAAAGGGGCACCAGGGTGGCTCATTTGTCAGAGCACCTGACTCTTGATTTCAGAGTAGGTCATGATCTCAGGGTTGTGAGATCGAGCCCCGCCTTAAGTTCCATGCCCAGCGTGGAGCCTGCTTAAGATTCTCTCTCTCTTCCTCTCCCTCTGCCCCCTTCCCCACTTCTTTAAAAAAACAAAAAGGGATTGGGAAGTCTAATCTCTGAATTAAGATCATTTTGTGACTCTCAGTGAGGTAGGAGTGAGCAGAGAGGATCTGGCTGTTGTTCAGATTTTCATCAGGAGCAAGGGAAGTCCACCTCCCCTGACCGATTTTTAAAAGGGCAGAGAGAGGGGCGCCTGGGTGGCTCAGTGGGTTAAGCCGCTGCCTTTGGCTCAGGTCATGATCTCAGGGTCCTGGGATGGAGTCCCGCATCGGGCTCTCTGCTCGGCAGGAAGCCTGCTTCCCTCTCTCTCTCTCTGCCTGCCTCTCTATCTAGTTGTGATCTCTCTCTGTCGAATAAATAAATAAAATCTTTAAAAAAAAAAAAAAAGGGCAGAGGGAGTTTTGTTTTGATCCCATTCTATAGTTGTGCTTGTTCAACGTACTAGCTGCCCAGGCAGTCAACGCTGGACTTAAGGAGTGGGTGAGGGCTAGTTTGCTGGGTCTGGCTAGGTGAAAAGAGGATGGACCGAGCTGACTTCGTCTTTTTTATGTCTTGAAATCAAAGTAAAACCTCAGAACCCTGACGTGGTAGGAGTGCATCCTGTTCCGTGACCTGCTGGTGGGAGGTGCAAACCTGCTTTTTGTTCATTTCATCCCGCGTCCTCTGTGTATTCCTCATTTAGGATCATTTCCACAGGCTGTAACAGATACAATTTTGACTTTAAATCCCTTGAGTTGTCTTCTTGCTTTCTATTTTTTTTAAAAAAGGTCTTATTTATTTATTTGACAGAAAGAGACAGCAAGAGAGGGAACACAAACAGAGGGAGTGGGAGAGGGAGAAACAGGCTCCCCGCTGAGCGGGGAGCCCAATTCTGGGCTTGATCCCAGGACCCTGGGATCATGACCCGAGCTGAAGGCAAACGCTTAAAAACTGAGCCACCTAGGTGCACCTGTCTTCTTGCTTTGTAAATATTTTTAGGACCATGGCAGTTTTCTAGAGAAGGTACTCCACTGTATCTCATTTCAAGTTGCTTATGTTAACCTGGACAGAATGAAACATAGTGTCATTTGTTATTTATGCATGTCCCTGAAAAACCCTAGTGTGGATTTGTCATAAATGACCTCAAACAATAAAATGGTATGTTGTGTAAACATTTAAGAGCCTTTATGAAATGTTGTTTTTAGCATTTGCTACCCAGTTTCCTTCCTTTGCTTAGGAAGTGTGCTTTACAACTTTGGCAACTGAGATTATCCACCCAAAGGGTAAAATTGTTTATTTGTAGTTGGATAAATACAATTAATATGACCTGTTGAAATAATATGTTGTATTGAATTAATATAATATATTGATTGAATAATATATCTATTATATTATAATGTAATAATATAATAAATAGATTTATAATATATATTTAATAATATATAAGAAATATATTATAAATATTATAAATATATTATAAACTTATATATAACTAATATATAATAAATATATTTATAATATATGTTTCATTATATATTATAATATATATTATTACATTATTATAATATATAATAGATATATTTATATGTTTTATTATATATATAATTGAAATAATATAATATATTGAATTAAACCTTGTTCTTTGTGAGTAATACATATATATAAGTGATTCTTTTGCTGACCAAAGAAGACTTTGTCCTTTTGATGTTTGGGTCTTAATCATCAGTAAGGCTCTTTGCCAGAAGGGATTCTTGAATCTTCTTGCTTTTTTCTTTTTTTTTTTTCCTTTTCCTTTCTTGACTTCCTGTGTTAACCTCTTCTGAAAATTACTGAGATTTTCCTCTTAGAATCAGTGGTAAGCCTAAAATGCTACTCTTCTTTCACTGCATCATATCTATGAAGAATGACAAGAAAGAAAATTAATGGCATGAATTTTAAAGTTTTTATCTCTTTCATCAGGGAAGATAAAATTTTATAGATAGGTAAACATTTACGTCTTCTGGGAAACGGCTCTACAATTCAATGACAGCGGGGGAGATGGAACTCTAAAATTAAAAAAGCGTGTGAACATGTGATTATTATTTTAAGGGGAAGTATTTCTATTCTTATTGCTGCTGTTTATGAAGAAAACACTTGATGGTAGATGATTTATCTAGCCATTTAAAATACGAAATTACAATGTGACATATGATGATAGCTGTGTTCCCATTCAGGTGGGAAGTCAACTAAAGGGAAAAATAATGTAATGACTTGTTTGCTGGTGAAAATAAAGCAAGCAGTTTTAATCTACATACTTTGAAATGAACCCAGTTTATCCAGGCACCACAGAAAACTTACAGTATTTTCATCCAAGATATTCAGATATCTTGTAAATTAGCTTTTCAGGCCGCCATTGTCTGGTAGCAAAAAGAACAAAGGTTTCTATTCCTAGTTTGCTGATGGACTGTAGGTTTGCTTTAAAGCTCTCTAAAAAGTCAGCGGCTAAAATAGCCATTTTCCATGGGCTTCCACTGTGAAAGCTGAAGGTAATACATTTCTCTGTGGCTTTTCAATAGGATTTTTTTCAGATAGTGCTAATTTTCATCTGACGTTACTAAGAAAAAAAAACACAAAAACTTCTTCCTGTTTTAATCATTAACTTAAAATATATTTATTACTTTTTTGCATATATATTGAATTTTACTCACTGGGCCAGTATTAAAATTTACCGGAACATTGGAAATATTTTCTGTCTGGGAGAAGGAGGGGTTAATCATCAGTTGGAAGCACGGATTGGTAAGAAATGAAACTACTCCTACAAAATAAGAATATGCCTCAGTGTTCGGTCCTCGTAGGAGTGCAAATCCATATTAGCCACAGGAGTCCGTCAAGAAAGATGGCAGCTGACAGTGACTTCCCCTAGTTATGATTTCTGACTGCTCTCAGGAGCTTTTTTTTTTTTTTTTAAGATTTTATTTATTTATTAGACAGATCACAGAGAAACAGGCAGAGAGAGAGGAAGAAGCAGGCCCCCCAGCTGAGCAGAGAGCCCGATGCGGGGCTCGATCCCAGGACCCTGGGATCATGACCTGAGCTGAAGGCTTTAATCCACTGAGCCACCCAGATGCCCCTCTCAGGAGCTTTTTGTATTTGTGCCGGGTAGACAGACACCAGACTTACTTAGGTCAGTAATAATTCTCAAGTGCTTCTCATGCTAGACTTCCATGCTCCCTGCATAACAGACCTTTAGCTAGGGACTGGCTCATGTAAGACAGAGGGTTTAGCAGATGAGAGTCTTATGCATATCAAATGTAGAGCTTCAAGAATCAGAGACATCTTTGTACACGTCTTATTAAATTACTGGAACCCTCAGGGATAGTGTGAGCTACAGTCTTAAACCCTGCCATGAAGTTGGAAGTACTGCTCATTTCTGTGCCTGTCCTCATTACCTCTTGCTCTCTGTTTATGTCTGGATTTTGATTAGGGCTCCTTTTAGATGTTAATGAGGAACAAACTGTCCGAGACAGACAGTATGTATCTGTGTAGGGGAGATAAGTGCTGTTCCCCAGTGTTTCAAGTGTTCAGACATTCAAATTATAGCCAACAGCAATGATATGCTTAAAGAAAATGGGCTTCCCTTAATTAAAATGATTAAAATAAATACTAAGCATTGGAAAACAGCCAACTTTTTTTCTTGTTTGCTTTTTTAATAAGGCATAATTTATGTAAACACATACAACGTACACAAATCTTAAGTGTAGAGCTCTGTGAAGTGTACATATGAATATAGTTGTATAATCACTTTCCAGATCAGTTTTTAGAACACATCTAGCCCCCCAAAAGGCTTCCTTTCTACCCCTCTTTCACAGTTAATACCTCCTCCCCGCAAAATAACCACTATTTGGACCTCTGATTTAATTCAACATCCGGGATGAGTTTCGCCTGGTTTTGAACTTCACATAAATGGCATGATAAGATGTTGTGTCTGTGAGATTGATTATATGCTGCTGCGTATAGCAGTGGTGTGATCTTTTTTGGGTAATATTCTATTGTATGACTATACTACAATTTATCAATTCTACTGTTGATGGATGGTTTTGTGTTCTCTAATTTTTGGCTATTACGAAAAAAGCTTCCCTATGAATAAATATCCTTGTATGTGTTTTCTGGGGGATATTGGTTCTTGAATTACTGGGTCATAGAGCAGGTCTATGTTTATCTCTAGAATACACTAATCAACAGTTTTCCAAATTGGTTATGTCAATTTAGACTCTCACCAGCAATGGATGCCAGTTCCAGTTGCTTCACATCTTTGGCAACACTTGGTATTGTCAGCAACCAACTTAAAATTAAAAAAAAAAAAAAAAAGCTAGCTCTAGTTTAAAAATGCAATTTTTATATCCCCCAGAACTCAGTTACTTGTTTTGAAATGAATTTTTAATTCACTAAGTGATACTACTGAGTGCCTGCTGGGTTCAGAGTGCTTTCTTTGTGCTCTGGGGTCTGTAAGAGAATTAAACTCAACCCCTGCTTTTATGGGTTTACCATAGCCCGCTAGGGTGCTATAGAGAATAGGTCATCAGCTGTGCAAGTCAGGGTATGAAAAAGTACCATCATCAATAGTCTCTTCAACACGTCTTGATAGCAGAACTGTGTCCTCAGCTAAATTTTCAGATGCATTTGCTTTTTCTAGTGTCTTCTCACTTTTCCTGTAACACTGCAATGTCATTAGCTCTGTACTTTCCAGGATACCTCGCCGTGCCAGCCCATCTGGTTAATGGTAGCGCCATGTACTCTGGATCTTTCTCCCTCAAAGTACTGTGCCTTCCCCCTCTCTGTTATCAGAAGATTCTCCCAAATCTTGCTTGTGAGTCAGGGAAATTAAGTTTGGTGTTAAAATTGGATAGTGGTAGCTTTATGTTACATGTTACCTCCTCTAAGAAGTGTTTTCCTTTTGAAAATGGATTCCAGGTGACATAGTGTCTTAGCTCAAAGGAATTAACCACTGATGCTTGGACTTTTGATATTTTCAGGCTAATGGAAAATTTTGAGAAGTGTACTTGATAAATTTCACATTAAGGGAAGCTGTCCATTCCATCTACATTTAAAGGAGGCTTCAACAAGGGAATGACTTAAAAAACAAGGCAGAAATTCTAAATAATTCCTGTACAAGGATGAATTGACCCTGGTATATATCCATTGGTTTGGACCACTTACTCTAAATGGATTGGCTGAGTGCTGATGTGCTGAAATTTTATAAATATCCAGAAAATGCCACCTTAGATCTTACATTCTAACAACTTTTCTATATCCTTATTATAACATTAAAGGACTTAATATCTTTTTGTTTTTCACTGTTATTAGAGTAATGGTGTGGAAATTCCAATGTCTCTTCAATGTTTGGTTAAGACATGGGATAATGACAAGAATTTCAGTCTACCCCAGAACCTACATTGCACTCTCTGATCAGAATTCTTACATGATATATCAAGATAGTCTAGGTTTCAAAAAGCATTGTTTGGGGGTACCCAGGTGGCTCAGTCAGCTAGTGTCCGACTCTTGACTTCAGCTCAGGTTGTGATCTCAGGGTCATGAGATTGAGCCCTGTAGAATCTGCTTAAGATTCTTTCTTTCTCTCTTTCCCTCTGTCTTCCCTGCTCCCAACCCTGCTCATGTGCGTGCTCTCCTTCTGTCTCAAAAAAACAAAAACCACCCCCCCCCACAAAAACCCCTGAAAGCACTGGTTGGATAAGAAGATATGGTGATAATTGTATTCAGTTGATTTTTCTTTCATTTGTTGAAACTAAAACCTATCTATACACCTGAGTTACTTTTAGAAAACCCTGTCTTAATTGTGTAATTTTCCTAGTTACTGGATTTACACATCTTTTCTTAAATCCATTTCTAGGTACTTTTGTATTTTAGATAATATAGTCAATGCTATCTTATTTTTTAATATTTTCTAACTGTTTGTGCTGGTAGATTGAAATACAGTTGATTTTTCCATATTGAGTTTTGTATCTAGCAACCTTGTTAAGTGCCCCTATTTATTGTTATATTTTATCTGTGTTTTCTTCTGGCCCTTTTGGAGATATAATCACACATCAGTAAATAATGACTATTTTATTTCTTCTTTGCAATTCCTTATAATGTTTCTTTTTTTTTTTTTTTTTTGCTTTTTCTTTTTTTGGGTGCTACTGTACAGGCTTGGATCTTGAGTACAGTGTTGAAGGGAGTGGTCATGGGCATCCTTATCTTATTCCTGATCCCAAAGGGAACATTTTTAACATTTCACTAGGAAGTATGATGCCTGTGGTGGGATTTTATAAATACCAAGATTAAGAAAGTTGCCTCTTATTCCGGTTGTTAAAAGTTTTGGTCCTGATGGACACACTTTCTCTCTGTCTGTCGTACTCTTTAATGGGAAGATGGCAGTACTGACCCACGCTCATTAAGGCATGATGTTTTAGATTGTTTGATATTACCTGGGATGGGTTCCAGGCAGATCATTTCACTCCTTGTCTTGGCTGATTGATGCTGAAGAATTGATGTTTACCATTCCCTAAGGCTTCCTTTTTGTGCTGGTAGAAATTTGGTTCTGAGCAAAGAAGGACTGGCTTCTTATCACAGTGCATAATTTTGGGGTTTTGTTTGTAATTTTTTTCCTATATCAAGCTGAGGGTTGAGACTGTTGAGTTGCAACAGTCTGTCGTCCAACCCCATATTGCACATTAGTCTTAAAGGTGACCAGATGTTTGCACGTCATCAGAGAAGATTCACCCCTGTTCCTGGAAAAAGAGCAGAGTATGGGTGAATTGAAAATGTCATTCTCACCCTTCTGTGGGCAACACATTGCTGTGCAAAGGGCTCTGAGCCAGAATGGAGATACCTGAGATCCAAATGGCTCCATGCTAAGGGCCTCACTCTTTCCAGGCTTTGTGTTCCCTTTCTTAGAAGGAGAGTTGTAGTAACTATTCTTCAAAGAGCTATTTTTGCTTAAAGACTATAGATCTTTGAATAGTAGTCCATTATCATCCTTTTCCTCATTATCTCTACAAGGATTCCTGTAAGAATTTTCATCTTATCTTTCCAGATGGGAAATTACCTTACAGAAACAGCAGGTTGAGTAGCTTTAAATCCTAATGAGAATGGAGAACTGTGATGTAGATCTGTCTTGCAAAATGGATATGGAGTGTATTTCAATTACACGTATTTAAAATGTAGATGTTAAAGAAATGTATTTACCTTGAAACAAAAATTTGTTTTTGGTAGAGGTCAAATTTCTTGTGCCATGCTCTCATAAGGTCTAGCATATATTAATTCAGTGAAGTGTATATTAGTTTCCTGTGGCTGTTGTAACAAATGACCGCAGACTAGGAGACCTAAAACTGTAGAAATTCATTCTCTCACAGTTCTGGAGGCCAGAGGTCTAAAATCAAGGTGTCAACAGGGCTGTGCTCACTCTGAAGGAGAATCCCAGAGAAGGTTCCAGGCAGAATCCATTTCTTGCCTCTCGTAGCTTCTAGAAGTTCTGGGCATTCATTGGCTTTTGCCCACATCACTCCAGGCTCCGCCTCCTTGATCACATAGCCTTTCCTTCTTTTATGTCAGCATTCGCTCTGTCTCTCTCTTGAAGGCTACATGGGATTGCATTTAGGACCTACCCAGACAATCCAGGATAAGCTCTCCCTCGGGAGATCATTAACTCCACATCTTTTGCCACAGAAGGTAATATTCACTCTCTGTGCATGTGACGTAGTGTTCAGAGATCCTGGGGATTAGGATGTGGATGCTTCTTTTTGGAGATCATCATTCAGCTCATTAAAAGTAGAAGTTATTTTTTGATCACGATTATTTTCTCCCTATCACTAGAAATGGGCACCTGAAGGCTAGATCAGCCTTGTATTTCTTTAAAGTGTGAATAGAGGTGCCTCTACTTTTAGTATCCAAAACGTGGAGCTAGAGAAAATAATATTTGGGTATCTCTCATTTATCCTTTGGGCTTCCTGTTTATTTTCACTGAAACTGGTTATTAGAGAAACTTGAGTTTGAAAGATATCTCTAGTGACCTGATTATATGCATGAGTGCCATAAATATAGGTTAAAAGATTGAATTTTAAAATTTTACACGATATTGAAGAATGTAGTGGTCATAGTCTGGCAAGAAAGCAGTAATGCTAGGTTACCTAGACAGGTGATGGTTTATGTCAGAGAAGGATAAAAGGAGACTTTATTTTAAATTTCGTCATTCTCAGAGTCAGCTAGACTGGTGGTCTTGTTGTATGGTGTTTACCAATTTTAGAACTGTTCTGAAAGTTGGATTTTAGTCTTTAGAGCAGCTTTAATTTTATTCTCTCTATATAGGTTAAGGAAAGGATATTTACAGTAAGGATGACCATAACCTTTCAAGCTGAGCCAAATTTGTAATGTAATGGTTATTTTTAGTTCCTGAAATGGAATGGATTCATCGAGGTCCTCCTGCATGCACAGCACAGCTCAGCATGATAGATGGAGGTGACCTGCATATGTTCCCTTGCTTATCACTTATTTATTCCACAAATATTTACTGAATGCTTGCCTGTGCCAGGTGCTGTTCTAGGAGCTTGGGAGTCTGTGATGAACAACACAGATAAGGATTTTACTTTCATGGAGTTTCTGTTCCAGTGGGGAGAATAGAAAATAAGCACAAGGTAATAAGCCAAGCACAGAATCAAAATAAGATATGCTACATAAAGATCAGTGGTTTTTTTTTTTTTGATTGGGTGATCCGAGAAAGCTTCTTTAAGAAATTCGTATTTCTGATGAGTTGGGATAGGTGTGAAGGAGTGAACATTACAGGGTTGGGCTAGAGAAGGTGCCGAAACACACAGGGTGGTAGAAACACCTCTTGCAAAGGCCCCCAGGAAAGAATGGGTTCCATATTTTTGAGGAACAAAAAACAAAGCACAGTAGGTGAGGGGTCTGTGGGAGGGAGATGAGGTTGGAAGGAGTTAGGGTCAGTCACTTAGTTCCGTGGTTCTTAGCCCCAGGCTTCATGTTCAGAATGTCTGCAGGAGCTCAAAAATTTACCTGGCTCTCACCCCAGCCAAATTAAACTGGCATCTCTTTTGTCGTTGCTGTTGTTTTGTTTTATTTTGTTCCCAAGGGGATTGTAATCTATTATGCAGCCAAAGTGGTACTTCAGGCTTTTGAAAAGGTAAGGAATTTTATCTTAAAATCAATGGATTATCAGTGGAGTCCTTTAACAAAGGCAACCATAGGTTTGGCTTTTATGTTTTTAAAAGGTCTCCCGGCTTCTTTTGTGGCAAAGGGGTTTGAAGAGCGGTGGGGGCGGTGGGGGGGGGGCACAAAACAAGGCGGGTCCTCAGGAGGGTGCTCTGACCCCGGGGGTGGGGCTGGAGAGAAGTGCTCATTTGGGTCGCATTCTGGAGAGGGCACTGACTGACCGGGCTGTGGAGAGATTGCATGAGGCCCGGAGAGAAAGCAAGCATCACACCGGACTCCTAGTGTTTTTGGTCTGAGTGACCAGGTGGAGGGTAGATCCATACACCGAGACAGGGAAGCCCGAGGTTGGAGAGGAAAATTAAGAGTTTGGCAGTAGATGTGCTACTTCAAAATGCTTTAAGCAAAGTTTCAGTGTAGGCTTGTGGGTGCACGGAACACGGAAGGGTCCCATCCGGACGGGAAGTTCTCAGCAGAAGCCGTATTCCTGGAAGGAGCAGGTATAGGGTGAGTAGAGTTGTGGAGACACACCTAGGGTTCCAAAGTGGTCGTGGTGCGCCACCCAGGTGGGAGGGTGGGGAGGACACTGGTAGGAGTCCTGGGCGTGGGGAGACGTGTGGCCAGGGAAGAGGCTGAGAAGGTAGGTTGGACAGAATGGCTCAAGTCTCTAGGAGTCACTGGGAGTCAGTGAGTATGTGTGAGGTGTACAGGGTTCTAAGCAGACTTGTGTGATTAGGAGGCCTGGTCCAGGGACCCTAAAGCTTGGATTAAAGGAATGAGTGAAGGGGTAGGGAGAGCACTTAGGAGGCTGCCATGCTGGGTCACTGTAGAGCCCACAAATTAGGATCTGCTGTAGAGCCGTGACTGGGGGAATGGCAGAGAGCAGATGGAGTTAAGGGAGAGTCTGGTGATGACTGGCCTGGGCACTTGGGGTGGTGCATGGGGAGACTGGGCTTTCAGAGAGCCAGGGCAGAGGTGATACCTGGTCATCTGTGACTTACCGGTTGCCTCTGTATGCTGCAAACGATTTTGTCCTTGTGCTTCTAGGTCGTTACTATTCTGTGGAAAAGGGACATTCAGAATATTTTGTGTGTCTGTGTGAGCCTAAATCATTGGTATGAAGGGAGCAAGGAAACCTAATTAGAAAACATACTTCGGATATCCATGAATGTCATTTTCAAAGTTGCAGATCGAATGAAACGTGTTACGTGTTAGCGGCCAAGTTCCACCAGGTCCCAGCGTTGGACTGGGCTGTGGGAGGACTGCAGGGCTCAGGGAGTGACTACAGCCATGCTCCTCCCTGACAGCAGCTCTGGTTTCCCGGGTGAGACCTCAGCGTAGCCCTGGGACCAGCTCTAGCAAGAAGGGCAAAAGCAGCTCAGGAGAGCAGAGGCCTTGAAGTAGAGGAGGAAGGGAGGGTGAAGATACTCTCAGGGTCAGGAGTGAGAAATGTGGAAATTAGGGGGCCTCGTGCTGGAGAAGCAACCTCTCCTCATCCCACTGGGCTCGGGCCTTCACTTCCCTGCCCCCTTGGCCCCTACTGGTTTCTCTTCTCCCTGCAGCTGTCCGGCGCCGGCTCGGGCCTTCCTTACCCTGTTGGCTCACCGGAAGCAGAAGTAGCTTCACAGTGAGCTCTTTTTGCGCATGACCTTGTGACAATTTCTACTAACAAGGCAAATGGGGTCGAGTCCTTCTCTTTTGTGCTCCCTGCCCTTCCTCCCCCTCTTCTGTTTGCCGTTGTGAAGGAAGAGGAGGCTGCACATGTACCCGGATGGCTGGACTCCAGCACAACAGAGTGACGTGAACTTCAGCAGCACTTGGGCTGGAATTCTTTCCCGGGCTCTGTGTTACAGTGGAGGGAGCCCAGTGAGGCTGAGAAGAGGAAATAATAGAGTAGTAGACTCCACTCTTATCTTCAGTCTGACTCTTCTCATTCTCCAGTCTTACTGTGCTTGTTTATGATAACCTTTATCCACTATATCCTGAAACCAAGCTCTAAAATTTACATATTTATTTTCAGTCATTTTTATTATAAAATACAACAGATGTGCAAAAGAAGCCCATAGACTGCGGCTGTATAGGTTAATGAATAATTAGAACAGCAACACCTGTGGAAGCCAGCACATTGCCAGCCTACCTGAAGCCTCCTGTGGTCGCTTCTGGAATCACATCTCTTCCTCCTCCCCCAGGTAACCACTCTTCTGTTTTGATGACAATTTTGTTGCTTTAAAAAGGAATCTCGCTAGTCTGTGTGTATTATCACTTGGTTTTGCTTGGTTTCGAATCCTCTGTATATGGAATCAGACTGTACATCTTCTTCTTCTTTGTCTTGCTGCTTTGTTCCACATTCGGTTTCCAAGATGCATTTATTTCGTTGTGCCTGACTATAGATCAATACCTTCTGCTGCCATATAGTATTTTGTTGAATGGTGATATGATGTTGTGTTTTTCCACTCCTAAAATTTTTTTTTTATAAATCAATCTTTTTTTTTTTTTTTTTGAGGATTTTGTTTATTTATTTGACAGAGAGAGAGAGAGATCACAAGTAGGCAGAGAGGCAGGCAGAGGGAAGGAGAGAAGGGGAAGCAGGCTCCCCGCTGAGCAGAGAGCCCGATGTGGGGCTCGATCCCAGGACCCTGAGATCATGACCTGAGCCAAAGGCAGAGGCTTAACCCACTGGGCCCCGTGTTTTTCCTCTTCTTAAGGTTGGTAACAGTTTGGGCACTACAGAAGACACAGGGGTGAGCATTCTTACGCCT
The DNA here is from genome assembly GCF_922984935.1 of Meles meles. NCBI lineage: Eukaryota > Metazoa > Chordata > Mammalia > Carnivora > Mustelidae > Meles > Meles meles. The sequence goes on along the minus strand of NC_060067.1, from coordinate 170,570,613 downwards.
GCATCCCAGTGCGTGCTAGCCTAAGAAGGGGACGCGCTGGCTCATGGGATATGCTTCTCTTTACCTCCATTGCGTTTCAGAATTTACATATATCCTTGCCAACACTTAGTATTGTCATACCATTTTTTTTTCTAAACAAGGGTGTGTTCTTACCTCTTTGTGTTTTACATGGCTTTTCTCTGTTTACCAGTGAGGTCGGTCACCTTTTCATATATTTATGGCCATATGGATTTCCTCTTTGTTGTGAAGTGGACCATTTTAGTGTTGTGCTGTCGACCACCTTTGAATTGATTGCTGAGCTCCTTACACATTCTGGATCCTAGTCGTCTGTTAGTTACACATAGAGCTAATCTCTTCTCATTATGTGGCTTTTCTAACTCTCTTATGGTGTTTCTTGATAAACAGAAAAACATTTAGTATAGTCAGATTTATAAATCATTTCCTTTATGGCTTGTGCTTTTTGTACCTTGTTTAAGGTACTCTTCCCTATCCCAAGGTCATGAAGATTTTTGTTTCCTTTTACTTTTGGTTTTTTGACCCTTTTCATCCATTACTCTCACCCCCTCCCCCCACCTCTGGCAGCCACAGTCCCTATCCCAAGGTCATGAAGATATTTTCTTTTTCCTTTTGGCTTTTTGACCCTTTTCATCCATTACTCTCACCCCCCTCCCCCCACCTCTGGCAGCCACCTCTCATGGTGAGCTTGGTTTTGTATTTTTGTTTTATGTTTATATATCACAATGTCTCCATCCATTCATCTATTGATGACTACTTAGGTTCCCATGTTTTGGCAATTATGAACATTGCTGTAATGAACATCACAGCATATATCTTTTTGAGTTAGTAGATTTTTTTTTTTTTTTTCAGATAAATACCCACAAATAGAATTGCTGGATCATGTGGTAGTCTATTTTTAATACTTTGAGGTACCTCTGTACTGTTTTCCATAGTGGCTGTACCAATTTACATTCCCATCAGTAGCACACAAGGGTTCCCCTTTCTCCACTGCTCACGAACACTTGTTATTTCTTGTTTGTTTTTTTTTTATTTTTGCCATTCTGATAGGTGTGAGGTGATATCTCACTGTGATTTGATTTTCAGTTTCCTGATGGTTAATGATGCTGAACATTTTTTCATGTGCTTGTTAACTATCTGTGTCTTTGGGAAAATGTCTATTCAGGTCTTTTGACCTTTGTAAAATTGGATTGTTTGGGTGTTGTTTTCTTTTTTTTTGCTACTGAGTTGTAAGAGTCCTCTGTATAATTTGGATATTAACCCCACATCAGGTGTGTAATTTGCAAGTATTTACTCCCATTCTATAGGTTGCCTTTTGATTTTGTTTATGGTTTTCTTTGCTGTTCAGAAGCTTTTAGTAAAATATAGTCCCACTTAATTTATTTTTGCTTTTATTGCTTTTGCTTTTAGTGTCACATTTAAAAAATCATTGCCAAGAACTATGTCTGGGGGGAGCTTACTTAGAAGTTTTATGGTTTTAGGTCTTGCATTCAAGTTTTTAATCCATTTTGAGTTAATATTTATGTGTGGTGTAAGGTAGGGATCCAGTTTCATTCTTTCGCATGGTGCTGTCCAGTTTTCCCGATACCATTTGTTGAAGAGGCTGTCCTTTCCCCATTCTGTGTTCTTGGCTTCTTTTCATAAATAAATCAACGTATGCGTGTGTGGGTTTATTTCTGAGCTCTCTATTCTATTCCATTGATCTCTGTGTCTGTTTTTAATGCCAATACCATACTTTTCTGATGACTATAGCTCTGTAATTTAGCTTGAAATCAAGGAATGAGGATATTTTCTATATTAAACACTATATTTAATGTATTTTCTGTATTAAATTTAATAAATCAATTTAATGTATTTTCTGTATTAAATCATTTTCTGTATTAAACTTAACCTTTCATATTTGTCTCTGAAATTCATCTGAAATTAATTTATGTGTGTGATGTGAGATAAAGATCACAATTTCTTTTGTATCGATATACAGTCATCCCAGCTTCATTTATTGAAAAGACTATTGTTTCTACATCCGTGAGGCATCACATATCCTTCTGAGTGTGAGTCAGTTTCTGAGCATTCTAGTATATTCTGTTGGTCTATTCTATGCCTATACCACACTGGTTTAATTTAAAAAAAAAATTCTGATATCTGACAGGGCACTCTTGTTCTTTGAGAGAATTATGACTTGTCCGAGCCCTTTATATTTCCATGTAAAAGGTTTCATAGCACCCAAATAAAGTTTGGGATTTCATTTGGTGGGACTGCATGGATTCTGTGAACTAATTTGGAGACAACAGATATCTTTACGCTACTGAGTTTTTTCTCTAAGTCTTTTTAAAAGACTTTTAATTAAAGTCTTAATAATTTTTTCCCCAGATCCTCAGAAGTCTTACATATCTTTTGTTAGATTTATTACTAGGCACCTGGTATTTTTTATATTATTGCAAATATTACCTTTTTACGCTGCTATATAGAAATGTACTTGATTTTTTCTACATAGCTGATTTTCTGCATCAGAGAACTCTCCTAACAACTTGTCTATAAATACCTTTGGATAGTCTACAAACATAATCATGTCATTTGTGAATAGTGATATCTTTGTTTCTTCCTTTCCAGTCCTTGTACCGTTTATTTATTTATGCATATCATCCTGGCTAGGTCTCCAGTTTTCTGTTGAATTGAAGTGCTGAAGGTGATCATCCTTGTCTTCTAATATCAAAGGGAAATTCTCTGCATTTAGTATGACATTTCCCAAAGGATTTTTTGGTGGGGGCAGTAGATAATCTAATAAAGGGAAAGAAGTCATTTTCTATTCCTGCTTTCCTTGGGGTTTAAAATCATGAATATTGAATATTATTAAATATATTTTCTGCATTTATTGAGATGATCATATGATTTTTCTGTTTCGACTATTAATGTAAGAAATTAAGTTCCTGATTTCAGCATGTTAAAACAACTTATTACCTGGGATAAAATCAACTTGATATTTTATATATTACTGGATTCAGTTTGCTAAAATTTTGAATGTGGTTTTTGTGTCTGTGTTCATGGAAGAGGTTAGTTTGTGATTTTCCTTTTTCTTACTATCTTTAGTGTTAAAATACAGCATTGAAATATTTAATTTCACTCTGAAGTTCCTTGAGGAATAAAAATTAAGTTTTTTTTATCTGCAAGGCATCATTGCATGAAACAGCTATTTACCCATGCACGTTGTTCAAGGAATATCAAATATTTGGAAAGTGATTTCTTCTGGAAAATTTCAAATCATGTACAGAATGTTCTAGTTTGGTGAATAATGAGAAAATTCCTTTATGTAAATTGTTTCATGGAAAAAAGAGTTCTTTTAAGAATGTTGGTGACATGTATGTAATGTCCTCATCCTTCAATAAAATAATTTTTAGACACAGACCTGTACCCCTGGGGATAAAAATACATTATATGTTTATTAAAAAAAAAAAATTTGGAAGGGGAGGCGAACCATAAGAGACTATGGACTCTGAAAAACAACCTGAGGGTTTTGAAGGGTCAGGGGTGGGAGGTTGGGGGAACAGGTGGTGGGTAATGGGGAGGGCACGTTTTGCATGGAGCACTGGGTGTTGTGCAAAAACAATGAATACTGTTACGCTGAAAAAATAAATAAAATGGAAAAAAAAATTCTAAAAAAAAAATAATTTTTAGATAACTAGATTTAAAATTTGTTCATTATTCCATTTCAATCTCTAAATGAAGTGTCAGTATAGAAAGGGTTTTTCTTGTCTTGGATAACCATGACACTGATAATTTGAGAATTGAATCAATAATTGAGTAGTTAATATGCTAAAAATAGTTTTCATTTTTAGAAGCTAAAGGCAAGTGTTGCAAGTTAAATAAAATCTATGTAAAAGCCACATGATGTAAAATATGTAATTTTGATTGATGTTAATATTCTAAATCATATGTATTCCTTTTTCTGCATTAACATTTCTTTTTTTCAAGAGTATTCAGAAACCACTTGGAAATCCTGATAATATAACTTGCTTAGCTACAGGGATGTTGGATCCCTAATTATAAAAACTCAAATTTCTGGGATGCCTGGGTGGCTCAGTTGGTTAAGTATCTGCCTTCAGCTCAGGTCATGATTCCAGGGTCCTGGGATCAAGTCCTGCCTTAGCCTTCCTGCTCAGTGGGGAGTCTGCTTCTTCCTCTCCCTCTGCCTCTACCCCAGCTCATACTTGTTGTCTCTCAAATAAATAAACAAAATCTTAGAAATAAAAAACAACAACAAAACCCCCCAAATTTCTGAGAGAGTGGTGGAAAGGGAAAAGAGTCAAGTAATCAGCCTGAGGGCAGGGTTCCTACCTCACAGGAGTGGGCTGTATAGTTAAGTACATACATATATATATGTATATTTTAGTAGTTATACACCTGAGCTATTAATATCACTTACAGCATCAGGCTTTCTGCTCGGCGGGGAGCCTGCTTCTCCCTCTGCCTGCTGCTCCCTTGCTTGTGCTCACTCACTCTCACTCTCTATCTGACAAATAAATAAAATATAAAAAAAAAAAAGAAAGGCATTTATTATTAGAGTTGAGACTACATTTTCTTTATTCATTCCTTTATTCAACACAAGTTTATTGAAAACCTGGTATGTGTGAGATACTATTCTACATACTGGGGATATTGTGGAGAATACTTGAAGTCCTTCCCTCATGGCGTTTGTATTCCAGAGTAGGAAACTGGCAAATAACAAAGAGTTATGTAAAAAAATGACAGACATTGAGAATGGGCAGGAAGAAAAATAAAGTAAGGAAAGGGAATAGAGATGGCAGGGAATGCTGTTTAGGGTGGGACAGTTAAGAAAAGCCTCACTGAGGGTATGATCTTTGAGCAAAACCTGAATGAAATGAGAGAGTAAGCCCCATGGATGTCTTGCAGAAGAATGTTCTAGAAAAAGAACAGAAATCTCACGTTTGCTGTGTTCCCAGAACAGCAAGGAGGTCAGTGTGGCTAGGGTAGGTCAGAGGGGGAGAGTGCTGGGCTGGGAGGTGCAGGATGAAATTGGTGCCTGATCTTGGCTGGGTGCCACGTGAGGACTCTGGGACTTTTTCTAAGTGTGCAGGAAGACGGAGAGTTGTGAGCGGGGCAAGAACACGGTCTGCCTTCAGTTTTGAAAGGGGCACTCTGGCGGTTGTAGGATAGTCTCTTGAAGAGAGTCAGGAATGGAAGTGGGATGGTGGTGAGGGGCTCCTGCAGTTTTATGGTGAGAGACAAGGAGGCGAGGGTTTCTGATTAGTTGAGACAGGCAGCTTGATGGCTTCCTGATATATTTTAAAGGTAGAGCGACAAGATCTGTAAAAGATATAAGGGCAATCCAGGTACTTCCACAATTTTGCCTGTTCCCTTTCACTGGACTAGAGCATGTTAGAATGCTTTCCCAGGATTTAATTTTGCTTTTCTTCTCTGAAGGATGTTCAAGGCACAGTTTTAAGATGTGGTTTGCTCGGCAGATGATGGTTTTCATCGGGGGGTGGTATAAGGTCTGTTTATGGCGCACCTGCCTGCAGGCGTCACTAACTTTGTATCTGATTTACTTTAACTGTCTGCACCTGGTTCAATTTTTATTTACATCTGGAAACTTCATAGTGTATTACTTTAATCTCTGCATTGACCTGAAAATTGCTAAGTCTCTTTGAGGTTAGATTTGCTTCGAGATAGATGGCTCATTGGTAAGATTCTAGTAGCTCCGCGTGTTGGCACTAAAGAAATTACCCTGGGGGAAAAAAAAAGAATCTATTAGTTTGTGCCTGTTTGCAGCAGAGAGGAGCTTGCATACAGAACAGTCTCAATAATGCAGATTTCCGATTGTGCCAGTTCGTTAAATGGACTAGAGGACAACACTGCCACGGAGCAGTCTCCCTCGCTATGGGGCAGTGACACGAAATCCTGACTCTGAATTGATGCCAAAGGCAGATCCATTGGATTTCGTGAATACGGATGATCCCCCCGCCCCACCCCCTTTAGGATGAAAGGAACACATGTCAAATCAGGGTTTCATCCACTAATAAAATATTCTTTTTCATGTAGTTTGTTAGTTCAGGATGTTGCTTCCGCTTATTATCACAATTTCCAGTGTTTTTGTTGTTCTTATCAGTGAGGGAAAAGGACACCACAGAATACTCATTCCTAGATGGCTGTTTTTTAAAATGGGACTTCAGAGGCAAAATGAAGATGAGTGTTTCACATCCCCAATTTCTGTGACTTGCCCCCACTGCTTAAATGACCCAAGGGGAGGAAGGGCGTGGGTGCGTTTCCATGTGTTGCGTTATTTTACACATCAGGTTGATTGTTTCCCACAAAACAGACATATATTTTTAGGCAGAGCCCATAGATATTCATTTTGTAAGGAAATATGAGTGAAGATGGATCGTCCTAATGCCCTGGGAGCCTAACCACCTGTACAGTGCCGAGTGAGTTCTGAAGTGCGTTGTCAGGCGTGCTAAAGCGGGTCTTGACTTCACGGAGGCTTCTGAATGCTCACAAATGTTTCCAGTTGAGCCAATGCTGGGGTTTGTTTTAGTTCCTTACTACGTATGTGGGAATTATGCTTGGTCTAGTGGATAGACTGCAAATACTTAGGTCAGGGCTTACGTATGGGCAACATATGAAATCTCGAGAAGTTTGGGGGCGAGGCTCTGGAAGGTGGACCTCTCTCTTGTATCTGAGAGTTTGTCACTTGGTCTTCTGACTTCACTCCTTTAGCTTCCATCCCACCAAACAGGCCCGGTTCCCTTTGGCAGGCTCCCCTCCCTCGGACATAAATGTTCTCTAGGGTTTCGTTCTTGGCCCACCCCTGACTCCCCCTACATATTCTTCCCACTCACAACTGTGGCTTTAACCCACAGACAAGATGGCTATCAAACCGTCACCTCCAGTCCGGGCCGCTCCCTTGAGCTATTGGTCTGTACACCCAAGTCTCTTCAGTCAGTTCTTCCTGCCGCAGGCACCCAAAGCAAGTTCTCCACGAGACCCTTCCTTTTGTCCCATGGCCCAGTCTGTCCCCAAGTGCTGTCTTGGCCCCACTATCCATCCCACAGTCACACACAACCTTCCCTGCAACAGTAGATCAATAACCGCGTCATAAGTATGTTTGATAATAAAGTTTCATTTAAAATTTTTTATCAAAGTAATTCATGCCTATAGTTAGATAGTCAAGTTAGTACACAAGGCCTTAGAATAAAAAGCAATCATTCCCTTGCCTCAATCCTTCCCACCCTGATCCTCCTTGCCAGACGGAACCTCCTTTAGCTCCTCCAACTGCCTCTTCTGGTCATGATCCTCATAGATTTAAGTTCTGTGTTTACACAGTTGTCCCTTCATTTACCAATTTTGGACAGCAGCTACTGGTTTCCTGCCATCCTTTTCGATTCCAGCCCCCCTCACTTTAGCCAACATAATTGGATCACAGTTTTTATTTCCCTTATTTATGTAATTGAAGTAATGTAGTTACACTTTTGTATCTTGCTTCTTCACCTTTACACGGAATCACTTGGTCCTGGACTTACAGGCTGAAGATCTTAGCACACCTCCCCCCTTTCGCTTTAGTGCTTCTCCCTGTCTTCTGTCATATGCACTGACTTTCCAATTATCAAAATTGATGCCACTTGTTTGACATATTGATAAATGTATTTTCCTTCTGAGTTTTGAGACATCGCTCCATTTCAGTATCCAGCGTTGCTGATAAAGCTCGTATCAATCTAATTGTCCTTCCCTTGCAGGAAGACTTTAGGATAGTCTCTTTCACTTTTGGCGTTCTGAAATTGCCCCATCTTGTATCAGGTGTGTTCTTTTCAAAAATTTCATTTATTTTCCATTATCCTTACTAATTTTCTCCCACTTGCTCTGTTCCCTTTTTCTAGGACTCCTAGATGATGGACAAGTGGACAAACTAGAAATTGTTTTTCAGATGCCTCTATTTCTTATTTTTCTGTATTCTGGAAGGTTTTCTCTGCTTTATCTTCCAGCCTCTTATTGATTTTTTAAAAAAACTTGTTGTGTGTGCATTCTTATTCTGTGATTGTTTTTTTCATGACATCCTGTACTTATTTTATAATGCAGTATTTTCTCAGTTTTCTGAGAAGAATAATTACATTTTAAAAACTTCTTTTTAAAGGTACAGAGATTTCCCATAGACCCTTCATCCTCATACAGACATAGTTGTTCCCAATATAAACATCCCTATGAGAGTGGTACATTTACTACAACTGGTGAAACTGCATTGATACCTTATTACCACCCAATGTCCATAGTTTGCATTAGGGTTCACTCTTAGCATTCTGTATTCTATGGGTTTTGACAGATGTGTAATGATTTGTATGCATATGATTTATAGTATCATACAGAGTATTTTTTTCCATACAGAGCATTTTCATTGCCCATAAATTCTCTGTGCTCAACCTGTTTATCCCTCAGCATTCATCCCCCAATTAGTGATCTTTTAATTATCTCTGTAGTTTTTTTCTTTTACTAGAATGTCATATAGTTGGGATCATACTATGGTATGTAGCCTTTTCGAATTGCCTTCTTTCACTTTGTAATATGTATTTAAGTTTCCTCCATGTCTTTGACTTGATACCACCTTTTTTTCAGGGTGAATAATATTCCATTGTGTGGATGTTTGTGTATCTGTTCCCCTACTGAAGACCATCTTGGTTGCTTCCCAGTTTGGGCAGTTATATATAAACCATTTGTGTCTTTCCATGTGTAGGCTTTTATGTAGACATAAGTTTTCAGCTCAGTGATTAAGGTAAGAGTGTGTTTAATTTTATAGAAAACTGTCAAACTGTCTTCCAAATCAGCTGTACCATTTTGCCTTCTCTCCAGCACTGAATGTGAAGTCCTGTTCCTCACCAGCATTTGGTGTTTGGGATTATGTCAATGTTTGGGATTATGGCCATTTTCCCACATGTGTAGTAGTATCTTGTTTTATTTTGCATTTCTCTGATGATGTATGATGAAGACCATTTCTTTATGGGCTTATTTGCCATATGTGTGTCATTTTTGGCAAGGTGTCTGTTAAAGTCTTTGGGCCATTTTTTAATCAGGTTTTTTGTTTTGTAGAGTTTTAAAAGTTCATTGTATTTGGATACAGTTCTTTTTCAGAAGTGTCTTTTGCAAATATTTTTTCCCAGTCTATGTCTTGTCTTCTCAATTTCTTGGCATTGTCTTCAACAGAGCAGAAGTTTTTAACTTTAATGAAATGTAACTCACCAATTATTTCTTTCATGGGTTGTGCCTTTGGTGTTGTATCTAAAAGTCACAGCCAAACCCAAGGTCATCATGTTTTTCTCCTATGTTATCTTTTAGGAGTTTTATAGTTTTGCATTTTACATGTAGGTCTGTGATCCCTTTTGAGTTAATTTTTGTGAAGGGTGTGTCTAGCTTCGTCTTTTGCATGTGGGTGACCAGTTGTTCTGGCACCCTTGGTTGAGAAGACTGATGACATCCTTACGTTGCCTTTGCTCCTTTGTTAAAGATCAGTTGACTATATTTATGTGAGCCTATTCTTGGGCTCTCCATTCCGTTTCATTGATCTAGTTCTTTATTCTTTAACCAATACCATGTCTCGATTGCCGTAGGACTGTAACTTTAGACTAAGTCTTAAAGTCAGGTAATGTCAGTCTTCCAGCTTTGTTTTTTCCCTTCCATATCATTTTGGCAATTTTGGGTCTTTTGCATCTCTCTATAAACTTTAGAATCAATTTGTCACTATCCACAAAAGAATTTGCTGGGAATTTTATTGGAATTGCAGTATGTCTAGAGATGAAGTTGGGAAGAATGGACAGACATCTTGACAATATTGAGTCTTCCTATCCATGAATGTGACATACGTTTCATTTTATTTAATTTTTCAATTTAATTCTTAATATGACATACGTTTCATTTTATTTAATTCTTCATCAGAGTTTCTCCTCACATAGATCTTTTACATATTTTGTTAGATTTAGACCTAAGTATTTCATGTGTTGGAGTGCTAATACAAGTGGTATTGTGTTTTTAATATCAAATTCCATTTGTCTGTTGCTTGTATATAGGAAAGTGATTAACTTTTGTATATTCACCTTGTATCTTGTGACTTTGTTATAATTGTTTGAATTCAAGGAGTCTCAGATGAGAAGAAGGTACTTGACATCTCACTGTAACACCTCTGCAGTGCATTTGGCATTACATTACTCCATTTTGGATTCCTTCTCAGTAGCCTTTTTTTCTTAGTAGTTTTTTTTTTTTTAACTTATAAAAAAAAGCATGCAGGCACATCTGGAACTATATACACCAAATTGTTACCATTACTTACTCCATCTGTGTGGGATAAGGAGCCAGAGTATCTGCTTTATGTATTCTCTGTTTGTTTTCCTAAACTATTGAAATTTTGAAATAAAATCTAGTAAAAAGAATTACATAACAATGTAAATATAGAGGTGGAAGAATTATTGAAAGCAAATATCTATGTAACCATTGTCCAGATCAAGAAACAGGATACTGCTGGTCCTGCAGAAGCTCTCCTGCATCCCTTCCCAATCCCAGTGCCCCCACTCACCCCAGTGTGACCCTTATCCAACTTTGCAGGTTATTACTTCTTTGGATTTATTGATAGTTTCATCTCCTAAACTTCTTAAAACTTAATTTAAGTAGGATCATAATACAAAATCTTATTTAAATGGAGTTATTCCTTTGTGTCTGGCTTCTTCTTTTTTTTTTTTTTTTTTTTTTAAAGATTTATTTATTTGACAGATAGAGATTACAAGTAGGCAGAGAGGCAGGCAGAGAGAGAGAGAGGAGGAAGCAGGTTCTGCGCTAAGCAGAGAGCCTGATGCGGGGCTCGATCCCAGGACCCTGGGATCATGACCTGAGCTGAAGGCAGAGGCTTTAACCCGCTGAGCCACCCAGGCGCCCCTGTGTCTGGCTTCTTTTGTTTAACTTCATTTTTGTGAGATTCAGTCCCATGATTACATATAGTGTAGTACATTCATTTTCATTGCTGCAAAATATTCCATTGTGTGAATATATGATCATTCATTTGGCCAGTCTACTATTCATGAACATTTGAGTTATTTCCAGTTTTACATTATTATAAAGAATGCAGGTAGAAACATTCTTATACAGATATCCTGATAAATATGTACTCATATTTCTGCTTGGTATATGTTGAGGAGTGGAATTGATGGTCATAGAACATGTATATCTTTCATCTTTATTAGATACTGTCAAAACAGTTTCCTAAAGGAGTTACACCAATTTATGTAATACACGTCCGTTAAAAAAAACAACAACTGTTATTCTGATGAGTACAGAGTGGCATCTTATTATAGTTTTTATTTACATTTTACTAATGACTAATGAAGTCAAACTCATTTTTACATGTCATTTGGCCCTTAGGATTCCTTCTCTGTTTCAGTCGTTAGGAGTTAAAAAAAGTGTGTTTTTGATTCAGGGAACCTGGGTGCCTCAGTTGGTTGCACAGCTGACTTTTGATATGAGCTCAAGTCATGATCTCAGGCTCCTGGGAACTGAGTCTCACAACAGGCCTCCTGCTCGGCAGGGAATCTGCTTGAGGTTTCTCTCTCTCCCTCTGCCCCTCCCCCCATTCTCTCTCAAATAAATAAAATCTTTTTTTTATGGAAGTATGTTTTGGATTCAAATTATCTGTCACTTAATGTGTTACAAACACATATCTTCTACCACTTTTGTGACTTGCCTTTTTACTTCTTTTAGAGTATCATTTAATAAACGGATTAAAAAATTTTTATTGTGGTCCAGTTGCTCAATATTTTTGCATTTTTGGTTAGTGCTTTTTCTGTCTTATATAAGAAATCTTTTCCTAATAAGTGGTCAAGGTATTCTCTAGCCCTTTTTTCTTAAATGGTTTGTTTTGTCTCACATATTTAGAACTTCAGCCTGCCTGGAATTGATTTTTGTATATGGTGTGAGGTCAGGCTCAAATTTCTGTTCTAAAAACAAATAGACATCAACCCATAGTTCTTTAACAATAACAACAAAAACAACAACATAAAAATGAAGCACAGAGTAGAGACAAGACCTCATGTGGCTGAGCCTCCACCATGCTTTCACAGCCGTCCTAAGTACATCCTCCTCTGACTCTTTTCCTCTTAGTGGCCCTCTACTAGCCGCCATCTTTTGCTTGGTCAGTGCATTCTCAAAGTTGAGTAGGAAAGGGAAAATACTTTACCTTTTGATCTGAGAAGCATTCTGTCTAGCTACAGTTTGACTTTATTCTCATGTCTTTTTAGAAGATGAAAAGAGCAGCTTATTGTAAAAAAAAAATCTAAAACTTCAGTGATACTAGTAATGTTTGTCTCAGTATTGAAGTACTACCCACATTTTGAATGTAGTCATACTTTTAACCTATAGAAGAAAGTCCATCTTTAATTTCAGTAAAAAACTATTGGAACTTGCAAGTGCAAATCTTGAAGTTGAACTGAACTTGCTTTAGAAATAGTCTTTCTTATTCCCAGAAGAATGTTTCCATTAGGAAAAAAAAAAAGCTTGGCATAGAAGTGATTATTTTCTGCATACAGGTCTATTGGAAAGAAAAGAAGCATACAGCTGGAAGGAATTTAAGATGTCAGCTAGTGCAGGATTTTTACCTCTAAGAAGTGGACTGTTCTCACTTTTAATATAATTCCAGAAAAGAAAATTCCACCCCCTCTCCTAGTAATATTTAATATACCTCACTGTCAGTGAGTTTTCCTTATGCTATGTCGTAAGTCCATTTTCTTATTCTGTTTCAAATGGAATCAGAAATTGGGCCAACAATCTTGTGTCCATAACAGTCCTGAATCTGCTTGATTCCTGAAGCCCCTGCCAGCCTTATTTTCACGATACAGTCAAATATGATTGTTAACTCTTTCTTTAAGTTAGTTTCCAAGTCCTCTAGTCACTGCTCTTTATCCCATCTGAATTTTCTCCATGTCATCTATAAGTTACGATTTATAGACTCAAAAATGGAACCTAATACTTTTGCCAAGGTATGACCAAATGCTGGTCTCTTAAATAAGACTGCTAGCCTGGATTTTTTTGTGTGTGGTGAAAAGATTTTTTGCAGTTTGAACACAGTTGTTTATCTCTGCTTCCTGAGAATATCCAACGTGATAGGTAACAAGTAAAAAATAGGTATAAATCCATATGGACGAATAAAATGGGTAATGAGGCTTGGTAGATGAAGGATATCAACAAATTTTTGGAAGATGGAAAGCAATGGATAAATGGGAATTGAATTAGGAGAGGAGAGAAAACTGAAAGCCAAGTGCCCACAGAGCTGGAAGGTAGCCTGAAGAGGTCGATTTGTGGTCAGGACCAGAAACGTGGAACCACACTTGGAACCACAAGCTGTGCCAGAAAACAGTATGAAGGGGGAGGCCAAAAATTGGTGTTGAGTGGAAAGCCCAAATAAGGAGTAGTTAGACCCCTTCAGGCCCAGACACCTGGGAAATAGACCCCAGTGGGTATATTCTCTAGGGAACTTAGATCAGAGAACCTTTTTGCTTGGAAATAACAGATACAGATGAGAGTATGGGTAAGACTTCTTTTTTTTTTTTTTTTAAACATTTATTTGACAGAGACAGATCACAAGTAGATAGAGAGGCAGGCAGAGAGAGAGAGAGAGGGAAGCAGGCTCCCTGCTGAGCAGAGAGCCCTATGTGGGACTTGATCCCAGGACCCCGAGATCATGACCTGAGCCGAAGGCAGCGGCTTAACCCACTGAGCCACCCAGGCGCCCTGGGTAAGACTTCTTAAAGAAAACAAGATTATTAGGTAAACTTTCACATATAGAATGGTGTTATCTCCTTTCTGGACACCCAAAACAGACAACCAGGCTCATAGGTCTCCATTCTTGGATTAGAGGTTTCTTTGCTGGGAACCTGACCAATTGAAGCAAAAAGACTTTTGGAGGCCTTCCGTAAAATGACTGGGTCCCCCCTCAATCATGTCACATAAGTGTTGAGGTCTCACAGTAGATACTCAAGGGTTGCCGGATATTTGAGGACTATCTATAACATGAACAAATAGAACAAAAACAAATAAACTATTAGGAAAAGAAGCTCAGAGGGAACAGAGAGAAAAACAGAGAGGGGGAAAAAAGAACCCCAAATAATTATAATTGACATTCTTGGAAAGATTAGAGGATTCATGAAAGAGGGCATAGAGATTAAAATATAATGGTAGAAATTAAAATTAAGTGGAAAATTGTAATGTTGATGACACTGCCCAGAAAATAGAATATGAAGATAGAGATGGAAAGAGGAAGAAATAAGAGGCTTTGTTGAGGAAGTCCAAAGCCTGACTATTAGAGTTTTAGAAAAAAAGTAGAGAAAATGCAGGGGGAACATTTATAGAGAATATTATAGAATACTTTACCAAAGTCTAAGGACATAAATATCTATATGGAAAGGGTACATTAAGTGCCTAGCACAATGAGTAAAAAAAACACCCATTCCAAGACACATCTGATAAAGTCTGTGAATTAAAAAAATTTTTTTTCTAACAGTTTTCACAGAGAAGAAGGTAGGTTATATACAGAGGCTCAGGAAGCAGGCTGGTATGATTTCTCAACTGCAGTAGTGGAACCTAGAATAAATAGAGCTGTACTTTCCAAATCTGAAGGAAAATAATCTTCAATCTGGAATCTTGTACCTGGCCAAATTGTCAGCCAAATGGCAAGGTAGAATAAGACTATTTTTAGACAGATACACAAAGTCTCAAAAATTGGTATCTCATGTGTGTTTTCTTGGATAGTTCTTGGGGAAGATGCTCTACTGAGACGAGTGAGGAAGCCAAAAATTTTGCAGGAACTAGGGAAAGTGAGGGAAGTTCCCTGATAGGAGGTAAAGAGAAATTCCATGGTGATACCTGGATATCACTGGTTAGACCTGGAGGACAGTCTTTCTAGACTGGACAGGAGGATGGAGAGGTCAGAAGAGATGGGAACAAACAACAAGTAAGAAAGATCATGTGATATGTTTATCTGTGATGAAAAAAAGAAATAAGTTTTCTAGTTCTGCCCTAAAGTGAGATATAATAATTAAAAAAATAAACAATTGAAATTGAGGCAATTATTAACACCAGGAAAAAAAAAGGTTGTAGAAGAAATGAAATATAATTGTAGTATACTATTGGGCTCAGTTATGAACAATATTTAAACAGATGCACTGATGTAACGCAAATACTGAGTATTTTTGTTACCAAAAATTGTGATACAGTTAAATTGAGAGGATTTTGGTGAGGGGATAGAGGAAGCGTGTAGGAGGTAAGAGAGCTAAATCTTCATCTTCTACAGAAGGAAGCCAGTAGACATTAAAAATGGGCAAGAAATAGCAGCTGAAGAATATTATTTAAAATATGAAGGTAAATACTGAAGGAGACAGCCAGAAAGGTTGAAAGTGGATTACCTTTGGTCACCGGAACTCAAAGAGTGGAAAGATAATGAGGATGAAGGGGACTGCTATTTTAAATTGCCAGCCTTATAGTACCATTTGATTTTTAAATTATGTGCATGTTTCATTTTGATAAAAGTAAAATAAATACATGTACACAAAAGTGTACACTTTTGTGTACATGTATTTGCATGTATGAATTTTTAATGTATCTCTCAAAATATTAAAAGTAATATTTGAGAAAAACAGCCACAAATTTTTGGAATATATTGAAAAGTTAATGAATTTTTTTAGTGATGAATCATGAGTTCAGAATCGTGGTAGATTTAATATTTGACATTGGAATTTTGGAAACTGTAGATTTATTATTCCCCCATGTGGTGTTTGATTTATCTTTAATATTTATTAAGCATTAGAAGAAAAAGTGCCAGAATCATTGGATTTCAAATTTGCCTTCCTAGAGGAAAAATTCAGTCTGAGTGAAATGGGCAAGTTGGCTCTTCTAATTTTAAGTGATTAGTGTTGATTATGGTTTGCTTGAAATATATTCCAGATGATTATTTATTTGAAGCATTTAATACTCAGTCCTATGATGGTCTACTTCCCACTGTGGACACTTCCAGACTTTCAGCCTCACAGAGTTAGTGTTTTTGATGTGTTCTATCAGACATGTGAATTTTTTACTATTGTGCTTGCAATGTGATAGCTGATTTCCCGACTTCTCCTTCCATCACCATGATCACTCTGGGAACACATCCCAGTCCCTTGGGGTCAGGCAGCTGCTATCTTGTCCTGCTTCCTCTTTAAGTCTTGTTCTTTTCTTCCTTTCTCAGTATTACTTACTAGTTAAAATTTATCATATGTTTCAGTGATCAATCTCTCTTTTCTCCAGGAGTTTTATTTTTTTTAATTTTTATTTTTTTTAAAGATTTTTCTTTATTTATTTGACAGAGATCACAAGTAGGCAGAGAGTCAGGCAGGGAGAGAGGGAGGGAAGCAGGCTCCCTGCTGTGCAGAGAGCCCAATGTGGGACTCAATCTCAGGACCCTGAGATCATGACCTGAGCCAAGGCAGAGGCTTAACCCACTGAGCCACAGGCTTAACCCACTGAGCCACCCAGGTGCCCCTCCCCAGGAGTTTTAAAATTATTACTCTTTTTTTTTTTCCATAGTTATTTTTCTTGATGTAAGCCAAAGTCCCTAAAGTATATTGTACTGTATTCTACTAAATACCTAGCTGCATTTCTGATTCCAAATTACCAGACTGAGACCATAAATAAGGAGTAAGAGATTTTACTTGTGCCCCTCATTTGGGTACGAGTTATGGTAAACCTCAAAAGCCCCAGCAAGTGATGAGCAGACTTTCAGTAAAACAGTGCCTTTTATTTTTATTATTCATTCCTTTGGCATCATGGAAACTTCATGTTTTTGGCTAACATGGTTTTTTTTTTTAGCCAGTTAGACTCAGGATATCTTTTTGTATCTGTTATATTCCTGAATGTAAAAATACCAGGAGAGTCTACTTTGAGGCACTAGTGAGTTCTCAGATGTTTTTAGAAAATCACTGTTTCTAGGGAAGAGGCTTCTGGTGATTCAGCTACTGTCTGCTCCCTTTGGGAAGAGCATCTTAAAGGTTCATTGGCTTAGTGATGCCACAAGAACATCCCGCGCCCTGGACTTTCATGTGGCACTGATCCAGGGACGCCAGTTACAGTAGTGGGACCTCAGCTTGGTCCATTCAAAGTTCTTTGCAAGGAACAGTTAGGTGTGTTTTTTAGTTTTCTTCTGAGTTTGGATAGAGATTGAGACAAATTAGAAGATATTATTTCTATAGCAATTTAACAGGCTTTATCAATAATTGCATGATAAACAAGGAGTAGGTGGCAATTAAGCAGAGAGAAACTTGGAAGCTTTGGCCAGTCCCTTTCAGTAGCCTGATTCTGGTCATGTGTAATTACCTGCATCAGCCATTTGGGATCCATTTGTTAAGTACAAAATTGTCTCTGGGGGCCCTCAGTCACTGTAGGTTGAATGAAATTGGGAATTTCTCACATTGCAAGGACCATTTTTTTCCTCTTTTGAAAAATAGCTTTCTTGATATATAAGTGAACATACCACACAAAGCAACTATTTGAACTATACAATTGGATAGTTTTGGTATATTACAGTATTAGCTTTTTTTTTCTCTCTCTTTCAGATATTTTATTTATTTATTTTAAAATTTTATTAGCCCCAGGGGTACAGGTCTGTAAATCACCAAGTTTATACACTTCACAGCACTCACCATAACACATACCTTCCCCAAGGTCCATAACCCAACCACCCTCTCCCTACCCCTCCTCCCCCTGGCAACCCTCAGTTTGTTTTGTGAGATTAAGAGTCTCTTATGGTTTGTCTCCCTCTGATGCCATGTTGTTTCATTTTTTCCTTCCCTACCCCCAAACCCCCACTTTGTCTCTCAACTTCCTCATATCAGGGAGGTCATATGATAATTGTCTTTCTCTGATTGACTTATTTTGCTCAGCGTAATATCTTCTAGTTCCATCCATGTCATTGCAAATGGCAAGATTTCATTTCTTTTAATGGCTGCATAGTATTCCATTGTGTATATATACCACATCTTCTTTATCCATTCATCTGTTGATGGACATCTAGGTTCTTTCCAAGTTTGGCTATTGTAGACATTGCTGCTATAAACATTTGGGTGCACATGCCCTTTTGGATCACTACATTTGTATCTTTAGGGTAAATACCCAGTAGTGCAATCGCTGGGTCATAGAGTAGCTCTATTTTCAACTTTTTGAGGAACCTCCATGCTGTTTTCCAGAGTGGCTGCACCACCAACAGTGTAGGAGGATTCCCCTTTCTCCACATCCTCGCCAGCATCTGTCGTTTCCTGACTTGTTAATTTTAGCTATTCTGACTGGTGTGAGGTGGTATCTCATTGTGGTTTTGATTTGTATTTCACTGATGCTGAGTCATATGGAGCACTTTTTCATGTGTCTATTGGCCGTCTGGATGTCTTCTTTGCAGAAATGTCTGTTCATGTCCTCTTCCCATTTCTTGATTGGATTATTTGTTCTTTGGGTGTTGAGTTTGATAAGTTCTTTACAGATTTGGAATACTAGCCCTTTATCTGATATGTGGAGTGTAATTATTTTCTCCCATTCTGTCAGTTGTCTTTTGGTTTTGTTGACTGTTTCTTTTGCTGTGCAAAAGCTTTTGATTTTGATGAAGTCCCAATAGTTCATTTTTGCCCTTGCTTCCCTTGCCTTTGGCTGTGTTTCTAGGAAGAAGTTGTTACAGCTGAGGTCGAAGAGGTTGCTGCCTGTGTTCTCTTCAAGGATTTTGATGGATTCCTTTCTAACACTGAGATCATTCATCCATTTGGAGTCTATTTTTGTGTGGTGTAAGGAAATGGTCCAGTTTCATTCTTCTGCATGTGGCTGTCCAATTTTCCCAACACCATTTGTTGAAGAGACTGTCTTTTTTCCATTGGACATTCTTTCCTGCTTTGTCGAAGGTTAGTTGACCATAGAGTTGAGGGTCTATTTCTGGGCTCTCTATTCTGTTCCACTGATCTATGTGTTTGTTTTTGTGTCAGCACCATACTGTCTTGATGATGACAACTTTTTTTTTTTTTTAAAGATTTTTATTTATTTATTTGACAGAGAGAGAGAGATCACAAGTAGGCAGAGAGGCAGGCAGAGAGAGAGGAGGAAGCAGGCTCCCCGCGGAGCAGAGAGCCCAATGCGGGGCTCGATCCCAGGACCCTGAGATCATGACCTGAGCCGAAGGCAGCGGCTTAATCCACTGAGCCACCCAGGCGCCCCGATGATGACAACTTTGTAATAGATCTTGAAGTCTGGAATTATGATGCCACCAACTTTTGCTTTCTTTTTCAACATTCCTCTGGATATTCGAGATCTTTTCTGGTTCCATATAAATTTTAGGATGATTTGTTCCATTTCTTTGAAAAAAATTGATGGTATTTTGGTAGGGATTGCATTAAACATGCAGATTCCTTTAGGTAGCATAGACATTTTCACAATATTTGTTCTTCTAGTCCATGAGCATGAAACGTTTTTCCATTTCTTTGTGTCTTCCTCCATTTCTTTCATGAGTACTTTATAGTTTTGTGAGTACAGATTCTTTGCCTCTTTGGCTAGGTTTACTCCTAGGTATCTTATGGTTTTGGGTGCAGTTGTAAATGGGATTGAATGCTGCACTTTGTCAAATGCATTTCAGGATCTTTTGAGAGTATCATATGGTTTTGTTCTTTCTTTTATTAATGTATTGTATCATATTGATTGATTTGTGGATGTTGAACCAACCTTGCAGCATTGGAATAAATCCCACTTGGTTGTGGTGAATAATCCTTTTAATGTACTGTTGGATCCAATTGGCTAGTACTTTGGTGAGAATTTTCACATCTGTGTTCATCAAGGATATTGGTCTGTAATTCTCTTTTTTGATGGGGTCTTTGTCTGGTTTTCAGATCAAGGTAATGCTGGCCTCATAAAATGAGTTTGGAAGTTTTCCTTCTATTTCTATTTTTTTGGAATAGTTTCAGAAGAATAGGAATTAATTCTTTAAATGTTTGGTAGAATTCCCCTGAGAAGCTGTCTGGCCCTGGGCTCTTGTTTGTTGGGAGATTTTTGATGACTGCTTCAATCTCCTTACTGGTTATGGGTCTGTTTAGGTTTTCTATTTCATCCTGGTTCAGTTGTGGTAGTTTATATGTCTCTAGGAATGCATCCATTTCTTCTAGATTGTCAAATTTGTTGGCGTATAGTTGCTCATAATATGTTCTTAAAATTGTTTGTATTTCTTTGGTGTTGGTTGTGATCTCTCCTCTTTCATTCATGATTTTACTTATTTGGGTCCTTTCTCTTTTCTTTTTGATAAGTCTGGCCAGGGGTTTTTCAATCTTATTAATTCTTTCAAAGAACCAGCTCCTAGTTTTGTTGATTTGTTCTATTGTTTTTTGGTTTCTATTTCATTGATTTCTGCTCTAATCTTTATTATTTCTCTTCTCCTGATGGGTTTAGGCTTTCTTTGTTGTTCTTTCTCTAGCTCCTTTAGGTGTAGGGTTAGGTTGCGTATTTGAGACCTTTCTTGATTCTTGAGAAAGGCTTGTATCTCTATATATTTTTCTCTCAGGACAGCTTTTGCTGTGTCCCACAGATTTTGAACAGTTGTGTTTTCATTATCATTTGTTTCCATGAATTTTTTCAATTCTTTAATTTCCTGGTTGACCCATTCATTCTTTTTTTTTCAATTTTTTAAAATTTTTATTTATTTCTTTTCAGTGTAGCAGAATTCATTGTTTATGCAGCACACCCAGTGCTCCATGCAATACGTGCCCTCCGTAATACCCACCACCTGGCTCCCCCAACCTCCCACCCCTCACCCCTTCAAAACCCTCAGATTGTTTTTCAGAGTCCATAGTCTCTCATGGTTCATCTCCCCTTCAAATTTACCTCAACTCCCTTCTCTTCTCCATCTCCCATGTCCTCCATGTTATTTGTTATGCTCCACAAATAAGTGAAACCCTATGATAATTGACTCTCTCTGCTTGACTTATTTCACTCAGCATAATCTCTTAGCATTGTGGTCTGAAAATATGCAGGGAATGATCCCAATCTTTTGGTACTGGTTGAGACCTAATTTGTGACCCAGGATTTGATCTATTTTGGAGAATGTTCCATGTGCATGAGAGAAGAATGTGTATTCTGTTGCTTTGGGATGGAATGTTCTGAATATATCTGTGATGTCCATCAGGTCCAGGATGTCATTTAAGGTCTTTGTTTCCTTGTTCATCTTTTGCTTGGATGATCTGTCCATTTCAGTGAGAGGGTTGTTAAAGTCCCCTACTATTATTGTATTATTATACAATAATATATTGTATTATTATTATATATATTGTATTATTATTGTCAATGTGTTTCTTTGATTTTGTTATTAATTGGCTTATATAGTTGGCTGCTCCCATGTTAGGGGCATAGATATTTAAAGTTGTTAGATCTTCTTGTTGGACAGACCCTTTGCGTATGATATAGTGTCCTTACTCATCTCTTATTATAGTTTTTGGCTTAAAATCTAATTGATCTGATATAAGGATTGCCACCCCAGCTTTCTTTTGATGTCCATTAGCATGGTAAATTGTTTTCCACCCCCTCATTCTAAATCTGGTGGTGTCTTGAGGTCTAAAATGAGTTTCTTGTAGGCAGCATATTGATGGGTTTTGTTTTTTTTATCCATCTGATACCCTATGTCTTTTGATTGGGGCATTTACATTCAGAGTAACTATTGAGAGATATGAATTTATTAGTGCCATTGTATTTCCTATAAGGTGACTGTTACTGTATATTGTTTCTGTTCCTTTCTGGTCTACTACTTTTAGGTTCTCTCTTTGCTTAGAGGACCCCTTTCAATATTTCCTGTAGAGCTGGTTTGGTGTTTACAAACTCTTTTAGTTTTTGTTTGTCTTGGAAGTTTTTTTATATCTCCTATTTTCAATGATAACCTAGGTGGATATAGTATTCTTGGCTGCATGCTTTTCTCCTCATTTGGTGCTCTGAATATATCATGCCAGTTCTTTCTGGCCTGCCAAGTCTCTGTGGATAAGTCTGCTGCCAATCTAATATTTTTACCATTGTATGTTACAGACTTCTTGTCCTGGGCTGCTTTCAGGATTTTCTCTTTGTCACTAAGACTTGTAAGTTTTACTATTAGATGACGGGGTGTGGACCTATTCTTATTGATTTCGAGGGGGGTTCTCTATGCCTTCTGGATTTTGATGCTTGTTCCCTTTGCCATTTTAGGGAAATTCTTTATAATAATTCGCTCCAGTATACTTTCTGCCCCCCTCTCTCTTTCTTCTTCTTCTAGAATCCCAATTATTTTAATACTGTTTCATCTTATGGTATCACTTATCTCTTGAATTCTCCCCTTGTGGTCCAGTAGTTGTTTGTCTCTCTTTTGCTCACCTTCTTTATTCACCGTCATTTGGTCTTCAATATCACTAATTCTGTCTTCTGCCTCATTTATCCTAGCAGTAAGAGTCTCCATTTTTGATTGCACCTCATTAATAGCTCTTTAAATTTCAGCTTGGTTAGATTTTAATTATTTTATTTCTCCAGACAGTGTTTCTCTAATATGTTCCACGCTTTTTTTGAGCCCAGCTAGCACCTTGAGAATCGTCATTCTGAACTCCAGATCTGACATATTACCAACCTCCATATTGATTAGGTCCCTAGCCTTTGGTCCTGCCTCTTGTTCTTTTTTTTGTGGTGAGTTTTTCTGCCTTGTCATTTTATCCAGATAAGAATATATGAACGAGAGGGGCGCCTGGGTGGCTCAGTGGGTTAAAGCTTCTGCCTTCAGCTCAGGTCATGATCTCAGGGTCCTGGGATTGAGCCCTGCATCGGGCTCTGTGCTTAGCAGGGAGCCTGCTTCCTCCTTTCTCTCTCTCTCTCTCTCTGCTTGCCTCTCTGCTTACTTGTGATCTCCGTCTGTCAAATAAATAAATAAAATCTTAAAAAAAAAAAGAATATATGAACAAGAGAAAAAATACTAAAAGGGTGGCAAAGACCCAGAAAAACGTGCATTAACCAAATCAGAAGAGACCGCAAACCGTGGGGAGAAGAAAAGGGGTAAAAAGAAGTTCAAAATAAGTAAATAAATAAATAAGGGAAAAAAATATGTATTAGACTGGTGAGTAGAACAGAGCCACCCACTTGATTTTGGGAGGAATTTGGTCTCTTAGAAGAAGCTATCTCCCAAAATTTTAAAGAAAGAAAACCATATATATATATATATATATATACACACACACACACACACATACATACACACACACACACAAGAAAGATAAACATGATGAAGGGATGGAATATGACTGATGAAAAATTTTTTAAAAATTCTAAAAAAGGAGTTGATAAGATAAGTTGATTGGGAATAGAAAGAAAAAGGAAGTGGAGAGAATTTGCTCAGGCTGGAGACTAGAACAAACCTGTGCTGGATTTAGGGTATATTTTGATCTATTAGAAGAAGTTGTATCCCAAAATTTTTTAGAAGAAAAAACCCTGTGTGTATACAAAAGATAAAGTTAGATACAATGAAGGATAAAATATGACTATAATAATAAAGGTTCAAAAAGATTTTTTGAAAGAAAGGTATTGTTAAGATAAACTAGTTAAAAAAATGTTAAAAGAGGAAAGATTAAAAGTTAAAAAAATAGAATAAGAAAAAAAATGAAAAAAAAATTTCATTAACTTTGCAAGACTAAAGAATCATAGGGAGAAAGCCATGAATTCCATGCTTTGCTTATCTCTCCTCTGGAATTCCGCTGTTCTCCTTGATCAGTGAGCTTGGTCTTTTCTGGATTTCTTGCTGATCTTCTGGGGGAGGTGCCTGTTGTAGTGATTCTCAAGTGTGTTTGCCCCAGGCCGAATTGCACCACACTTGCCAGGGGCTGGGCTAAGTAATCTGCTCGGGTTCGCTTTCGGGAGCTTTTGTTCCCTGAACACTTTCCGTAGAGTTCCGTAGAGTTCCGGAGGATGGGAATTCAAATGGTGGCTTCCTAATCTCCGGCCGGAGGAGCCGAGAGCTCGGGACCCCACTCCTCAGTGCACACCCTTGGAGAAAAGCGCTCAATCATTCCCGTCTCCCTGGCCTCCGGCTGCGCTCTGAGCTCACCCAGCCTGTGACCAAGCGTTTCTGTCTCTGGCACACAGTTCTGTTTGGAGTCTCCAAACCCAGCAGATCCCTGCATTCTTCCAGGGGGTCTCCCTGGATCTGCCACTTGTGGGGTCCCTGCTCAAAGAGCAGTGGTCTGACTGTGCCATGGATCACAGTTTAAGGTAACCCTGAGTTGAGAGCTCACTCCTTGGCTCTGTCTCTGTAGCCGGCTAACCCGCTATAATACCTGTGAGCTCTGTGACACTCAAGACACCCCTGATCCTTCTGTGACCTTTTGGGACCTGAGACCACCCTGTCCCTGTGAGGGCTCCACCCCCGCTTAGCCTCTGGAGCAGTGTCCCTCAGTGGAGCAGACTTTTAAAAGTCCTGATTTTGAGCTCTGTTGCTCCGCCCCTTGCTGGGAGCCAGCCCCTCCTCCTGCCGTCTATCTTCCCGTCACTTTGGATTCACTTCTCCGCAGGTCCCACCTTTCAGAAAGTGGTGGATTTTCTGTTTCTAGAATTGTTGCTCTTCTTTTCTTCGATCTCCTGTTGGATTTGTAGGTGTCCGGAATGGTTTGATAAGCTATCTAGCTGAACTCCTGCTACCTGATGTCATCTCAGCCATCTTGACTCCTCCTCCTACAGTATTAACTTTTTAAAAATTGTGGTAAAATATATATAACAAACTATCATTTAAACTGTTTTTAAAACTTTTTAATTAAAAATTTTAATTAAAAGTTAAAATCAATATATGTAACATCAAATTTACCATCTTAAGCATTTTAAAGTATACAGTTGTTCACTTAAATTAATCATTAAGTGTATTCACATTGTCGTGGAATCCCCATATCCGTACACAGAACCCTCTTTATATTGCAAAACCCACTAAACAGTAACCCCCATTCTTGCTTCCTTCCAGCTCCTGGAGACCACCATCTTACTTTCAGTCTCTGTGAATTTGACTCTAGGTGACTTATTTAAGTAGAGGCATACAGGGTATTTGTCTTTTTATGTCTGGCTTATTTCAGCTGGCATGTCTTCAGAGTTCATCTGTGCTATAGCATCTGTCAGAATTTTCTTCCTTTTTAAGACTGAATAATATTCCATTGTATGTATAGACCATGTTTTGTTTATCCATTCACTGGTCGCTAGACATTTGAGTTGTTTCTCAGTTTTGGCTATTGTGAATGGTGCTGCTGTTAACATTGGTGAGTATCTGTTCATGTCCTGAAAGGAGAATTTCTGACCTGTTCTTTAAGGTCACTATAAAACAATATAAGCTAACAAAAGAATTTAACTTATATTCTGGAGTAATTTATGTTGCTGTGCATTGTCAGACAATCATTCAGAAATGTATAGGGTTCATGAGGACTCCATAGTGAAAGGCTTAGAGAACATACTGAGAAGGGAGAACATGGAGAGGGAATAACTCTGTCCTGCAAGGAAAAATTGATTTCACGCAGTAGGAATAAGACAGTGACAGGCAGAGAAAAGGGAGCATCACATAGAGAAATGGAGATGGTATTTCTTTTTCTTCTTTGCTAAAAGGACAAAGTTTGAGCAGGAAGCCAGACTTAGACAAATATCACCCTGACCTATATTTTCTGGATGGCCCACAGTTGATGCCCATGCCCCCACCCCGTGAACAGTGCCCAAACTTCTTTAGAGACTAGTAGAAGACTTTAACTGATTAGAGTTTTGGAAGCATAGGGAACTAGGGGTTTCAAACTGGCTAGTTTTTATTACATTCCATTCCAGTAACTCTGTATCAAGAGTACTTACCCTTTACTTCAGACGTACCCAAGAATGACTGGGTAGGATGAAAGAACAGTGCTCATGAAAGTACCAGCTCGGGAGAATTTATGTTGCTGGGCACTACCAGACGATATTCCCAGGGCTTTTTTCTAAATGATTTGGTGGCACGTTTTGCTGTAAATTCTAGTTGGCTTTAAGACCAACTCTTAATTCTTAATGATACTCTCCTTATTTGAGTGGAGAGTGATTTGGCATAGTTGTTCTCACAGTTCTGTGGAGGTTCATGTTCACAAATTTCTGAACATTCCACAGAGGTCAAAGCAGAGCCATTGCTAGAAAGGATAACATCTAAAAACTTGTGCGTGGAAAGTAGCTTCCACGAACATCGATTGTTGTAGCAGGAATAAGATGGCTATGTGAGCATTTCATTTCTGTTTTTGGGAATGGAAAAAAGGAAACCCTAATATTGAAACACAACCCCCAGGCATATGTTAAAGCTATGTTTAACTAATTTATCAAAATATACTTAAATAAATATTTTAATATATTTAAATATATTTAATATGTTAATATCACTGAATACAGAAATTGGGTAAAATACTGAAAAGTAAGTATTATACTCTACTGAGTTTATTCACATACATATATGTGTGTAATTGAATTAAATATTTAAAACATATTGAGCCTTTCCTGGTTTCCTTGTAAATTTTTTTTCCCATTGTATTAAGTGAAGAGAAAAGTACTAGAGTGATTTGATCCAATACTATGGCAACTATATGTCCTGAATTTTTCTGGGGTATTTAAATTTCAAACTATCACCTCCATAACTATACTTCCGATTTACATACTATGTGTCTTGCTTATTCACTTTTTTGTGTTTTGTTATGTTATTATAGGAAAATGGGGTTGCCATATCTATTCCTCTCCAACTCATCTCAGAATCTTCCACTCTTGGCTGCCTGGAGACTTTGGGGAGGAAAAGTGTATTATTGTTATTTAGTCTGATAATTTGACTCATTTACATCTTCAAAAATGTTTTCTTTATTGTTTTTCTACTTCACCTATTTAATACACTCATTCATTCATCAGGAAACATTTACTGAATGTCTGTTATGTTGGAAGCCCCGTACTAGGCATTGGAGGAGAGTAATAAGGCAAAGCCTTTGCTGTTGGCACACTTGCCATCCACTAACTCAACTGGCACAATGATGGCATTTTATACTTTCTCAGCATGAGTTGTTAGCAAAGAAAAAAAAAACTCATAAGCAGAGAACTGCTTTCCCAGGTTAAGTCTGTCAGATAATTCTTACAATCTCATTTTCTATAAGTCTTAATCTGTGAATTTAAATCTTCAATGTTAATTTTTCTATAGAAGTTTTTTTTTGAGATTTCATTCATTTCATCTCTGATCAACAAAGAGGATATCCCACATCTTGCTAGTGCAGAGGATATATCAAATATGGTGGCCATTTACCTACTGTGAATAGGTCTCCCTAACAGGGAGACTTGGCCTTTGGTCAGTCAAGTCCAGCAATATGACCCTAACTGTTTCTTTGGAAAACAGTGTGTTTTTAGCTTCAGGGCTGATATGGGAGTGGCCTTGCTGTGCTTCATTCCTACCAGCTGGGAATCTCTGTGCTGGTGTAGCTCCATTCTCATCCTGGGAACCGGGAGTTATTGAAAATAACTGCATCTGGAAGAATGGGCTGGTCTCTCCTATTGTTGCCTCTGCTTATCTTTGAAAGCTTCTCTTTTTGGAGGGAAAGAGGCCTGAAGTCCCTTCTAAAAATTATAATCTATTTCTTTGTTGTCTTCTTAGTGGGCTTTTTTAATTTCTTCAATATACAGCCTCCATTTGGAGGATGAGGTTGTGTGTCTCTAGTATTCCAGCAGGATAATCAGACCTACCTATAGTCAGTCAAATTTTGTGCCAGAAATGTTTGCCCTTTCAGTGGCTTTTAACTTTCATTAGTCTACCTCTGGTATTCTCCCAGCATAGCTATGTACCCATATTCTATATTTCCCTAGAAACGTGATGAAATATTTGGATAAGCTAGTTTCATCTAGGATCTGTAACATCAGAGTGGTTAAAAAAAGAAACTCAGAAAGGTGCATGTTTGTTTGGGGCCAGCTTTGGTGTAGTTTTATGTATGTATTTATTTTAAAAAATTGTTTTAGTTTTATGTATTTAAAAAGTAGAAGAAAAATAGTTTTCTCCTTTCTTCTTTCAGAGCTATTAGGAAACCCTATGGGGTTTTTTTTTCCCCCTTCACTACTGGAGAAAAAATTTTAAATTTTGTATTCTTACTATTTTAAACACCTGAGTTTTTATGTTTATTATGTTCAATATTTCAGTAATAAAAACTACTCAGTGATAATTTGTTTCCAATATCTTTTAAACTATAGAAAGTAGTGGAGATGAATCCTAGTAAATTATATTTTTATTAAAATTGAATTAGAGAATAAAATCTTAGTCTCCCTGATGGGAACACATATCTCAGCTGTTTGCCTTACTTTATTTTGTTGCTTCTGGCAAGGAGCAGATTTATTATACGGGCTCTGTCTAAACCTGTAGTTTGACAGCCATGTCCTTTGTGGTCACCAAAATATTCTTTTTCCATAAACTGAATAGCTACAAACAACCTATAAAAAGTTACTGTTACATCTCCATGGTAGAAAACTCATTACAGTAGCAGCATCGGGTTATAATGTAGGCTGCATTTAATGATGAAAATCTACTTTCTCCCTTAGAAAAAATGAACAAACAAAAATATTTACCCAGGAAAAGCTAATATTTTGTTTTAAGCCTTTGTTTTAGGGGTCCCCAAAACCATCCACACATTTGGAGATTCACTGGAAGGACTCACAGGAACAGCACATAGCCCCACCGTGGCTGAGATGGAGTCCAGTGACACAGCCAGATATAAGAGGGAAAGACACAGGTGGAGTCTGGAAGAATCCATGCGCACTCTTCCTGTGCTCTCTCCACAAAGGGTCACGTGGAGTGCATGGACCCTTCCTAATATTGCAAAATGCTGCCATCTATTTGCACTTTTTCTGCCCAGAGAAGCCCAGTTGAGACTCAGAGTTTAGGGGTTTTTTGGGGGGAGGGATGGTCATGTAGATGTTCTCTGCCTAGCAACACCTACTAAAATTCCAGGCTCTCAAAAAGAGAGCAGGTTTTCCCCATAAATCACATGGTTTGTCCAAACAGCCTAGGCACAGCAGAACAACCTTATCAGTTAGGGAACTCGTCATGTCAATAAAGGGAACTTCTGGTAAGCCAAATTCTTGGCCAAGGGCCAGCCTTGCAAATTGGCCTTTCAAAGGACAACAGCCTCAGGCCTGCTGTGTTAATGCTTCCCACTGGACCTGCATTTCGGTTTGTAAACAGTTTGCAAAAATACACCTAACTTTAAGTGATAGATACTGATGGAGGAAGGCAGTGTGATTATTTCTCTGAACTGTTGTCAAGATCAGACTTTGCATTTGATAAAGGCATCCGGAGCCAAAGATGAGAAAATGACAATTCTCTGTGTAATACACTTTTATTTTTAGACACCGCATGAGCGTAATATTTTATAGAATTACAATTTGGTCATAATCTGGGTTACATTTTGAATATTCAGGTCACTGCTTCTGAATTTCTTGGATTTGGGCATCATGCAGTTGAAATTGGTTTTTTTTTTTTTGACAGAGAGAGATCACAAGTAGACAGGCAGGCAGAGAGAGAGGAGGAAGCAGGCTCCCTGCTGAGCAGAGAGCCCGATGCGGGACTCGATCCCAGGACCCTGAGATCATGACCTGAGCGGAAGGCAGTGGCTTAACCCACTGAGCCACCCAGGCACCCAGTTGAAATTGGTTTTATTGCCAGTAGCTTAGCCTAGACCATGCTGTCTGCTTATTGCTGAAATATCCCACCTCTGGGGGATATTCTTGGAGTAGCTCTTACCTGTCTGATAGTTCATGGTTGGGAGTATGAACATGAAATTGGATTCATCAGGAAACAGAATTAGATTCATTACTTTTATAAAATTAACCCAACAGTGTTGAAGCCATGTAGGCAACCGGAACAATTTAGAAATTATTTTCTTCTTTCGTTTTGTTTTGTTGAATAACAACTGTTCCTAAAAATCAAATGAATTAAGAGGTTTTAGTTGGGTAAATAAATAAAAATGATGGGAAGATGAAGCAGCAACTAGCACAAGTGGCTGCCTCTCTGCCTTCCTACTAAGAGACATGAGTGTGTTTTCCTCCTCCGCGCAGATTCTCACCACTCCCCCACAGAGATTCATCATCAACCCTTGTCTCTGTAACTCCATTAGGATTTCACAAAGTGTCATTCAGAGCCTGAGGAGGTTGAAGAGAGGGAGGGCAACACCTCCCTCTTCCTTGTGAAGGAAAGGGGAAAATAGGCTGAAGAGGGGGAGGGCAGCACCTCCCCCTTCCTTGTGGAGGAAAGGGGAAAATGGGCTGGGAGATCTGGGGCCAGGGAGACTGTGACAGGGAACATGCCATGGAGCCTGCTGTTGAAATATTCAAGAATCTCTTTGCCACAAATACAGTTTTAATCTGAAATGAACATTCTTCTCTTCTTGGTTTGGCTTAAGTGATACAGCTCTCGTTTTTTTGACAGTGTTTTCTTTTTTTTTTTTTTTCCATTTTATTTTTTTTTTTCAGCGTAACAGTATTCATTCTTTTTGCACAACACCCAGTGCTCCATGCAAAACGTGCCCTCCCCATTACCCACCACCTGTTCCCCCAACCTCCCACCCCTGACCCTTCAAAACCCTCAGGTTGTTTTTCAGAGTCCATAGTCTCTTATGGTTCGCCTCCCCTCCCCAATGTTGGGAGAGGGGGAGCGGGCTGGGGACAGTGTTTTCTTTATAGGGAATTCAAATGGTTTTTCTTTGGGCTTATCTAATAGGCTTCAGTGAACAGTAACACTGTGTGTGTGTGTGCGTGCGTGCGCGCGCGTGTGTGCGTGCGCGCGCGTGTGTGCGTGCGTGCGCGCGCGTGTGTGCGTGCGTGCGTGCGCGCGCGTGCTTGCTTTCACATGCATGTGTTCTTGTGCTTTCTCTCTTCTTTCTTGGGAACTTGGAATAAAATAAATAAAAATAAAATAAAATAAAATTCTTGTCAAAACCAAGTGGCTCACAGAAGGGAACATTCGGAAAACACGTTCTTGTCATTTAAATACTCCTTTTCCTTCCATCAAAAACCAGACAATCTCTTTGGATAGGAAATATTTTCCATAATAAAATCTGCCCATGCCAGTTTCCTCTTCTTTTGTATAAGCACGTCTTTTCTCCATTTCAGTATTTGCTGATAACTGAAGACCTTTTCTGTCAAATGCTATGAGAGTCAAGTGAGAACTGCCAAAAGCATTATTTGACAGAAGCCTAATGGGACTTCATTTAAAAGAGGCCCTCCATGCTTCCATCCAGTCCAGTCAGTCATTTTAAGGAATAGGACTATAAAAACATTCAAGAGTTTTATTTATTTTCTATTACAAAAATACATTTTTATTAAAATTAATATTGAAAATTATAGGAGCCAAATTAACAACAGCAAAAAGTCTTTATTACTCTACTACTCAGAGAAAATATGTGTGGCCTCACTAAGGTACTGATACATGGCCTGACTTACAGTCTCATGTGTGTGTTTTGGGGGGGTGTCCCACAAAGCTTCCTGGAAATTAGCATGGAAGCTGATGAGGAGTGCCTAGGGATTATTCTGACAGAAGTGGTAAGAGGTGAGGAGAGACTTCCTGGGTAAGGGAACAGGACGAACAGAACTCTCCAGGTGAGGGGAAAGGGTAACACATTGAGAAATCTATGACATAAATCAGTATGGCTGAAGCACAGAATCCAGGAAGTGGGGGCTGAGAGTTGAGGCAGGAGAGGCTAGTGGAGGGAGACCAGATCACAAAAAAACTTGGCCCACCATTTCATAAAGTGTGAAAATTTTCATTTCGGTGTTTTTTCCCTTTCAGTCTCTTACTTATATGTAATGGTCTCTCCTTACTTGTAATCACAGTGCAAAACATTTATTCACTAGTGGGTTTATGAGGATTTACTATATAGGCCAGAAGTTTTGAACTCAAATTTTGTCATTTTTGTATCTGCACAGTGAGCCAATGTGGGGGAGCCCTGGGAGCAAGGGGAGAGGGGTAGAAGACCTATCTTATCATCTTGGCCCAGGTGACATAATAGCCTAAATGCTTTTATCCTTCTTACCACCCAGCATTTCCAACAATCATTTTAAGCATCTATATAGTAATCCAACAGATGGAAGGACCATAATTAACTGGATAGGACATGATTTTTTGGTTGCATATTTAGGTTGTTAGACTATTTTGGTAATAAGAACAAACTCCCAAATATCATGTGAGGCTGGGATAAGGTTTTTTTTTTTTTTTTAAGTTTTTAATTTATTTACATAAATTTTTAAGTCCCAATGTGGACCTTGAACTCACGACCCTGAGATCAAGACCTGAGCTGAGATCAAGAGCCTGACATTTAACCAACTGAACCACCCAGGTGTCTCCAGGGTGGGAAAGTTTAAAGATACACATGAGGGAGGCACAAATCTTATGGGAACCAGAAATGTCCATTTCTCAGGATCTACAATGATTGTAGAGATGTTGTCTTACTACCTGTTTAGCACCAGGAATTTATGATCTTAAATCTAGTGTTTTGTGGCTTTGCTACTCCTCCTGTGTCTCACTGTCCCTGGGTCACTTCTGCCAGCCAGTTGACAAATGCACTATTTCTTCATTCAAGAGGCTGCTGCACCCAGATACCTACCACCACTCTTGACACACTTTCTTTCTAGGCTATGTCATAGGTGTCTCTTCTTTTCTTCTCCTGTCCTCCAAGACCATCTCACTGGCCATCTGTGTTCACAAGCCCAAGACTATGCCCTCCGCAGGGGATGTGGGAGGGGAATCACATTATAGAGTGAGTTGGGGGCAGTCACAGTCACCATAGCTAACATTTCCAAAATCGGTCATCTCAACTTTTTTCTTAAGGAAAAACACTGCTGTTACACATCACTATGCATGGTTCAGGTATGGCTAGTACAGGACTACCACCTCCTTTAATATAGAAAACATATATTTCTCGGAATAGTCTTGGTTCCATTACATGCCTTGACATTTTGTAAGAGGACGTTTTTCTACTTAATAGTCCTCCTGATTTTCATGATTTATGGAAGCCTTAGTCTCAATTTTCTCTCTTCCTTCCAGTCAAAAAGTACTTATTCAGTGCCTTCTAAATGCCAGGCCATGTTTTAAGCACTAAGATTACAACAGAGAATAAGATGCTGAATATCCCTATTCTAATGGATTTAACTTTCTTGTAGGGGAGGCATCGAGTAAAGAAGAAAATTAATAATGAGATCGTTTCAGATAGTTTTTTCTAGGAATAAAATGAAACAAATGTCTGAGAGACTGCCTGGGGGTCAAGTACTACTTTCTGGTGTATTCCCAGTGCAGGGTCTTTAAAGAGAAATGTCTTAGCCGAAACCTGGCGATATAAGCCAGGAGGGGTGGCGGTCTCAGGGAGAGCATTCCAGGCAGAGAAGAGAAATGTGCACAAGCCTGGGGCAAGAATGAGGTTGGTGGATCCATAGAAGAGATGGTGAGTCTATGTGGGACATCATGGGAACGAGGGGAAAGGGTAGAGACCTACTTTACTACTTTATAACCCCTACCCAAGTGTATACAGAGAGTATTATACAAACCCTGCCATTTCCACTGATATTCTCACAGTTACTCTCTAACTTGCCTTGCTCAAAGCACAACTCATTGTTTTCCTCTTAGCCTGTGCCTCTTCCAAGTCTTCTTCAGCTCAGGAAATTAAACCACCCAATGGTTCATGTTACTCTAACACCTTCTCATTTCTCCATCTAAATCGCCCAGCCTTTCAGTCTTATATCCAACAGAAAGCTCAAGTTCCTTCACTTTTTCCCATACCCATTACCCTCACCCTCATCCAGACCACTATAATCTTTTGCCTAGATCAATGCCTTGGCTTCTTGGCTGATTTCCCATCATGGGAGGATGTCTCTCCCATTTTCTAATTAGATTTTTTGTGTTTTTTACTGTTGAGGTTTGAGAGTTCTTTATATTTTCTAGATATGACTTCTTTGTTGAATATGTTGTAAATACTCCCCCCAGTCTGTAGCTTATCTTTCTATCCTCTTAATGTCTTTTGAAGAGCAAAAGTTTAATTTTGATGAAGTCCAGTTTATTAATTTTTCTTCTGCTTTCAATGTCAAGTCAAAGAACCCTGTCTAGTTTTAGATCCCAAAGATCTTCTCCTATTTTTTTCTAAAAGTTTTCCCGATTAACATCTTATTTAAATCTGCGATCCATTTTGAGTTATTTTTTTTGTAGAAGGTGTCAGACTTAGGTTGAGATTCTTTTTGGAAGGGGATGGGGCTATTGATGTTTGATTGCTTCAGCATCATTTGTTGAAAAACTATTTATTTTTCACTGAATAACTTTTGCACTTGGGCATCTCAGTTGGATTTATTTCAGGCTCACTATTCTGTTTCATTAATCTGTGCATCTGTGCCTCTGCCAGTAACTCACAGTCTTGATTACTCTGGCTATATAATAATTCTTGAAATGGGTAGACTGACTCCACCCACTTTATTCTTTTTCAATTGCTTTAGTTACTCTAGTTCCTTTGGCTTTTCATATAAATTTTAGAACAATCTAGAATATATGCATAAAACAATTTTATTGGAATTTTTGTAGGCATTGCATTGAATCTATATATCAATTGGAGGAAAATTTCTAAATTTCCTATGTTGAGTCTTCTAATCCATGAATATGTTTTCCAACCCATGACTCTGTTTACAATTGACGCTTGAACAATGTACAGGTTAGGGACACTAATCCCTGCACAGTCAAAAGTTTGCCTATGACTTTTGGCTCCCCCCAAACTTTACTAATAGCCTACTGTTCACTGGAAGTCTTAATAACATAAACAGTCTATTCACACAGATTTTATATGTTATGTGCATATATCCCAATTTCTTACAATAAAGAAAGTTAGAAAAAAGAAAACGTCTTTAAGAAAATCATAAAGAGAAAATAGATTTACAGTGCTGTACTGTAATTATTGCAAAAAATCCTCATGTAAGTGGACCTGCATATTTCAAACCTGTGTTGTTCAAGATCAGCTGTATTTAGAGGTTTGAATTCTTTTATCAGCATTTTGTAGTTTTCAGCACACAGGTCATGCTTTGTTAGATTTGTACCTAATTATTTTAGCTTGTTGAGTGATTGTAAATGCTGTTGCATTTTTAATTTCAGTGTCCACACGTTCATTGACAGTATGTGGATTCAATTTGGTTTTCTATTTTTTTATATAGATAATCATGTCATCTGCAAAAATGGGCAGTTTTATTTCTTCATTTCCAACCTATATGACTTGTATTTCATTTTCTTGACTATTACACTAGACAGAACTTTCATTATTAGATCTAATAAAAGTGAAACTGGACATCCTTGCTTTATTCCCAGTTCAGTGTTTCATCATTCAGTATGATGTTAGTTGTAGGTTTTTTGTAGGCACTCTTTATCAAGTTGAGGTAGTTCTCTGTATTCTTTTTTTTTTTTCCTTTAAGATTTTATTTATTTATTTGAGAGGGAGAGAGTGAGCAAGAACCGGGGGAAAGAGAAACAGAGTCCCCGCCAAGCAGGGAGCCAGACGCAGGCTGGATCCCAGGATGCCAGGATGATGACTTGAGCTGAAGGCAGTGCTTAACCAACTGAGCCACCCAGATGCCCCAAAGTTCCCTGTATTCTTCGTTTCCTGAGATGTTTTTTGTGTTTGTTTGTTTATTTCCTGCGAGTTTTTGTCATGAATGGCTGCTGAATTTTGTCAAATGCTTTTTGTACCAATTGATAAGATAATGTGATTTTCCTTCTATAGTCTGTTAGTATGGTAATTACCTTAGATTAGATACATGAGTTCAACTTGCCATCCCACAATTGGAATCCTGTTTAGTTTTTCAGTTTCCAGAAACTGACTTGGAACATCGTGTTTACCTCAGTCATAAGATACAAATTCTTATTTTGTAGTTGTTAATGTGAGCTTATTGTTTAAATGACTAGAAATATGTAAAACGTTATTGTTGTTATTAATGGACATTTAATTTAACCCGTAATTTTGAGAACAAGTATATATTTTTTCCTAAACCTTCTAATCGGGAATTCAGTTGGTGAGTTATCCATTACAAGGAGGTCTGCTTTAAGGAGTAATCAACCTTTATCCCATTTTTGTTGTTTTCATTGGAACAGAAGTTGTACATTACTAAATTATCTCAGACCATCTGGTCTGGAAATAGTTTAAGGAGAGCTTGGATGATAAAGCTTTTGAGGTGCAAGGAGAATAATCTTAAAAATTTTTTTGTAGCCTTTTAGTGAACTGGAAAGCTTTACTAATAATTTCATAAAATTAAACATGGGAGAGACTATTTCCTTTATTGTTGATTGTATGTTGTAGTCTACTTGTAACTAGCAGGCACAAGGCTGATGACTTGGAAATAGGTTTAAAATGTTAAATACATTAGAAACCAATCTCTTTACACATTCCTTTCCTTACGGCAGATGGCTTGATACATGCTATCCTTCTTTCTAAACAGTCCTCTGGTCTTCCCTGCTAACTCTGCTCACTTACTTTAACCTGGCAACATCTTTGGCCATGTCAGCTACCACCTAATTTTCGGCAGCTTTCTGGGGCTTGAAGTTTCTTTTCTGGGAAAATATTGTGAAGTGCAATTGATAGACACAAAATCTATTGTTACAATCACCACAGCTGTTTGGATTACAAACTCCCGACTTGAAGAGGAAAAATTATTCCACCTGCAAGGTTAGGTCTAATAAACTGCCTGTTATTATTATCTGATTTCTTCTAGGCATTTTTTATACCCCTTTAAACTGTCATTTTCTGTGCATTTTAGATATGTGCCAGTGAGTTTAGGTCACTTGGGGCTTTTCCATTTGTGATTCAATTTTCTATTCCTTCTGCCTTTAGTTCTGCCAAGAAATAGTTCTTGGTGGATTTCATTTAGTCTTTGGCCCCTGGCTTAATGGCTTCTGCAGGGTCTTGATGGGTGTGTTTTCCACTAACACACCACCATCTATGGTAATATGAGGGATTGGCATTGGGTTCCTCTGGAATTTGCTTCTTTATTATATAACTACTCTTATGCAGCTGAGTATTATATACAACCATGAACTTGCTAATATCTGGTGTGATTTTTTTCACCCAAATTAGTTCTGTTTTTCACACATCATTGAAAAGGATATGTTTTCATTATTACACTTATTACAGATTTAGACCTTTGAAAGGAAAGAGGACCAAATGCTGGATCTGAGCACCTCAGAACTGTGGGTTTGTTCAAAGGGGAGGGTGAGAGGAGACTTGCCAGAAAATTTTGGAGGCTGTATTTTGGTGAATACTGAAGATTCTTTCTTTCCTCCCCTCATAGTTTTGAGAACATCTTAGTTCTTTTTAAGAAGTTCCATTTAAGCTTTGTTTTTCATATATCTGATTTTTTCCCTCCCCAACTAGATTGCATATTCCTTGAAGAGAAGATCTTTAAAAAAAATTTCTTCTCTACTCCCACAGCAAGGAGCTTTATGAGTATACTGTAGTTGCTCAACAAATGGGAACTGAATGTTATCTGGTACCCTTCATGCCGGTGAGGTACAAAACGCGCAGGATCCAATCCTTGTTCTCAAATGGCTTCCTGTCTGTTAGATGTAAAGCACATAAGAATACATGATCTGAGACCCAGTACGAGGCAGGAGAAAGATGAAATCAAAGTGCTTGAAGACTAAGTAGGGCAGAGTATATAGCAGTCAAGCAGAACCTCCTGAAGAATCTGGCATTTGAGGTAAATTTCAGAGAAGGAGTAGGATTTGGAAGAGGGTATTATTTTAAAAGTAGGGAATGAAAAAGAAAAGACTTTTAGATAAAGTTGCAGCATGAGCAAAGCTGTGGTGCTCGGAGATGACCGAGTCCAGTGGATAGCTTGGTGCTACTTCAGTGACAGTAGAGAGAAGGCAGGGGATGCATGCCCACCGTCCCGGCTGAGGTGGTTCTGAGTCCAGGTGCGTGAGCTGACCCCTAACTTTGTACTCCACCTCTGCT
The DNA here is from genome assembly GCF_922984935.1 of Meles meles. NCBI lineage: Eukaryota > Metazoa > Chordata > Mammalia > Carnivora > Mustelidae > Meles > Meles meles. The sequence goes on along the minus strand of NC_060067.1, from coordinate 170,532,559 downwards.
AAGGGGTTAGCCGGACTGGACATGTGCGGCCTTGCAGATGGGGAGCTCACCATCTCTTGAGGTACCAGCTGTCATCTGAGCATTCTTACCATGGGGCGCTTGCTGGAAGACTGGCAGGTAGGAAGAAGTCCCCATGAGAGAGACCGAGAAGGTCAACCTGAAGAGTTTCCAGGCATTTCCTTTTTTTAGTCATGATTGAAGCTGTGAGTTTAGTAGAACTCTAAGGGCAGCTGCGCGAGAGAACGTGGAGTGGGAAGCTCTTTTTGGTGATCAGAATCTAAAGTGGCAGGATGTTTAAGGGAATAGAAAAGAGAGGACATACCCATACAATGTTTTTGAAAATACTAAACGAACCAGTTGTTCCCAGTAACCCTAACTGTTCCTTGTTGCCCTGCATCTTTCCAGCAGAGGCATCCGGGATCTTTATTATTTTTGGAGAAGGGTGGATGCTGCCTGGAGGAAGCAGCCATGACTGGGCTTCCGGGATCAAAATGAGAGTTTGTTTTAAGATCCAGAGAGAGGCAGTCTGAAAGCAAACATTTTTAATTACCAGAAGCAAGGCTTGGTTGAGAGAGGGAAGGCGGGAAATAGCCAGAAAGGAAGGAAAGGATCTGTGCTTCCCTACGAGCCAACGCTGACAGCGAAAGCATAGGATTTCTAGTTGACCTTGGTGTTGATGCAGGATGTAGCATCAGGACTGTTTCCTGGAGAATGGAAAAGAAGGACTCAGGCAGCAGGCAGGAAGGAGAGGAATTCTGAGGGGATAGGCTCATTCTTTCCCTTCCGGGAGCCTGTATATCCAGGGGGAAGGGAGGGCGCAGGCGAAAGAAACCTTGGGGCACCATCTGCTGGAAAGGGATTGAGCTCTGTACTAGATAGGGCCTGATGCAGAAGCACCTGAATCTGACCAAAAAGAATCACTGGATTGCAGCGAGCCCACCAGAATCGGATAGGACAGGCAGTCTGCTCCACGGAGAATTGGGGCGTGAAAGTGAAGTTAAATTCAGTGGTAGAAAATAAAATTCTCTTCTTCCAAAGAAGTCATAGTTGACATAAAATTTCACCTTGGCTACTCTGAAGAGGTGAGGTGTTCCTGTCAACTGCCGGGAGGTGAGTAAGGTTTGACCACCATTTCACACTTGAGAAACTTAGAGAAGGTCCGTGATTAGTTGGTGTGAGGTGCTAGGAAGGGACTGTGGAGCTGCCACTGAATCATAACTTTTGACTGAGAGCTAGAGGGACGTCAGAAATTTTCTGGTCCAACCCTGGAATTTTCCCAGATAAGAGATCTTAAAATAAATGGAGTTATCCATTCAAAGCTGCGTATCTGGGTTGGGCTGAGCAATGCTTTCTGGAGTTTCTTTACCAGTCCAGTCTGATCAGCCTGGAAAAATTAATATCTATTCCATTTGACCTCCATTTCCTGTCTTAATTATGTGTTGGTAGGAGCGGACATTCTGACAGGCTGATTAAGGAATTAATTATTTTACATTCATCTGAAAAATTTGTGCTTTGGGGATTTAAGGTTTTTTTTAATCACTAAAGTAAGGATGATAGATATCTGATCCCTGAGTAGCTTGTCATGAGGATTTAGAGAATAACCTTGTCTGTCCCGAGTTTCTGGTTTCATGGAATCAGTCTCAGGTTTTTTCATTGCATTTAGCAGGAAGTGGTAGCTCTAGCAAGTCACCGCTGGTTTGGGTTCTTTGAACCCACCGCAGAGCCAAAGTTCCAGGCATGAACTTGAGCCCAGCTGGCCTCAGTGGCATGAAGTGCATTGCTGTAGAGAGTGGCGGATAAGAGAGCTGTGGCCTTGGCCCAGCTGTGCTGGACACTGTAGCCTCAAACATTGGATTGCTGTGAAGTGTTTGTGTTGATGGAATTGCTCCCTTCACTTACTTTGTGGGACTCTTTCTTTCCCCAATCCCTTTCTCAGAATACCTTTGAGGTGAGATGTGAAGTCCTGCAAATTTCGTGGACAGTTGCCTTTTTCTGCTTTGCTAGGGGTTCCACAATTTCTTGGAGGGAACTTAGAATTATAGTAAATTTTGGTACATTGCTGTTATGATTTGACTGAACAAATCAATGCAAAGTCTATTACTTATCTATGTTAATGAAGGAAAGAGTTGCAGAGAGTATGAACTTACACATATATATTTGGGGATTTGGTGCATTGGTGCCATTTCCTTTTACCCTCCTTTCATTCACTCCTGTTCTTCCTACTTATATAGTCTGTAATGGGGGAGGGGGTTTGTAGTGACGTCAGTTAAGTGTTAATCAGAGCCCAGATTGTAAAGTCAAATGAAGCAGAGGGCCACAGAGTCCTCTTCCCAGTTCAGCCCCCACCCACTTGCTGCCTGTCTTGAGCTGAGACCCAGAAGCCTCCTCACTCACGCCGATGTCATGAGCTTCTCCCCGTCACACACTTTCCCAGCTATCGCTTGCCTTCTCACACTTCTCCTGTGCAACTGAACTTCTTGAAAAAGCTTTCTGTAGTCATTGTCTCAATTTCCTTCCAACTCTTTAATCCACTCTTCTCTGTCATTCATTCCCATCCATCCACCAGACGAATTTTCCACTGAGTTACCAGTGATCTGTGTGTGGTTCAGCTCAGTGGCGTTTTTTCCGGTTCTCAGTTTACCTGATTTCTCAGCAGCATCTGAGATTGTTGATTTTGTATGATTCTTCTCCAAAGAATATTGTTAAAATTTTCAGACTGAAACATTTTATTAAGAGTATGACAAACAACCCCATATACTCCCCACCAGGTTTAAGAAGTAAAATTTTAGCAACATGAACACTTACTTCCTTATAGAGCTTCTGAAGGCTCTGTACCCCTCCCCAGTCATGGTCAGCTTCTCTACTCCTACAGGGTAACTGCTCATCTGACCTTGATGTCTGTGGGGTCTTAGGGTCGCAGTACATTTATCTTCCTCATCTGAGTCTCTCAATATCCTCCAGCCCAGGACCATCAGGAATGCAGTATTTGGACACACTGGGTTTATTACTTGTTGCAGGAAGTGAGAACAGACACCTTGGAGAATCCTGGGGGTCTCAGTGAAAGGGCGGTAGAGAGAATTTATTCTGTGGATTTGCGTTTTAGTTGGATGATTTGCAAGAGAGTCTGAGGAAGGAAGGGGAGATTTTCTCCAGAATAGATGCTGTCAGAGAGCAGGGGTCATTCTCTGATTAGGTATCTCAATAAATCTTATCTATTGGGAGACCAGAATAAACTGGTAGCCAGTAAATAAGAGCCATCAGTCATTTTGGCCGAGAAAGGGATGTTAGATATTTTGTGGGTGACACATTGATTCTGTTTTTGTCTGTGATCAGACAAAATGATGAAGTGGGCTTATTTTGTTTCTTTCATCATGGTCTCAGAGTAACCTTGTCTGAGGCTGGTATTCTTGGAGATGGTTTCTGTCTAGCAGGAGAATACATGGCCTGGCTCGGCATCTCGGGCAGCTTCTGATCATCAAGGGATTGCTTGCTTGCTTTCTTTCACAGTTTTGCACAAGTCGAGAAACTGAATTCAGGCAGATGGAGACCAAAGTATCAGCTTGGTTATAAGGTTAATTTGGAGAACATAGTTTGGGCATGAGGTGAAAATGGGCTTCCTAGTCCTGGACCCAGGACAGCAGACATCCCTGCTTAGTCATGGGTGGTGCTGGCAGTGTTGAGGCGGACCTGTGCTGTGTCCCAGTTCATAACAGTATACAGTTGGAGGCCATTCAGAGTCAGAGTTCCTAGGGACTCAGAACCAGAAGTGCTTCTTGCTCTGGACTTTCCCGAAGTTGTCTCGTCCACTCTTAGGATTTGATGACCATTTATTTCCCCCGATGACTCCAATCTGTATCTCCAGGCTAGACCACCTCTCTGATAGGCTTGCTCATTCTCCATCTCTACCTCACTGTTTCAGAGCACTGAAACTTAACATGACCCAGGCCAAATTCATAATCTCCTCTCTAAATTCAATGTCCCAGGTCCCCACAGCTGGACCCTACAGCTTCACCCCACATTCCAGCCTCCTGAGCCACCTGCACTCTGTATGCTCCATATTGGCTTATGCCTCCAAGCTCTGCCCTCTGGTTATTTCTGCCCGGGACGCTCTTCCATTCTTTGTCTTGCTACACTCTTCTTTCAAGGCTTACCTTAGATGCCATCTCCTGCAGAAAGCCTTTGTGGAACCCTCTAGGTTAGATTGAATGCTCCTGCTCTATCTCTTTTTACCTTTTGTTCCTCTGTAGAGCAATTAGCTCGTTGATTTATCTGTTTGTGTGTCTGCTTCCTTCACTATACCTTAAATTCCTTGAGGCCAGAACCCTGTCTTACTCATCATTGTATCTTGAGATACATCTGTATCTATATGTAGATACATCTGTATTTTGATCCTATGCCTATGTGTCTGTAGGTCTATGGGTTGATACCTATGTATCTGTATTGATAGATAGAACTAGATGTCTTAATACCTTGAACTAGACTTGGCACTTAATGAGTATTCGGTAAATTCTTGTTAATCTACTTGTTGTCGCAAGACTTCGTTGACATTTTGTCTAGCCCTGGAATGACCAGAGCTTTGGTAATTTCTGTATCGAAAAGAGTAGGCCACGTATTTTTTCATCTGGTTGTGCTTTACTTTACTTGAGATGTATTTCAGAAAAGTTGTATTTAGACTGAAGTTTGCAAAGGACACAACATTTTCTTATTAAATTACATGATATTTTCAGCAAATTTGTTTAGTTTTATTTATCGACTGGGTCATAGCTTAGGACTCCTAATAGTTTAAGTAATATTATCAGTCAAGTAAGCACTTTTTTTCCCAAAGATTTTATTTATTTATTTGACAGAGAGAGAAAGAGAGATCGTAAGTAGGCAGAAAGGCAGGTAGAGAGAGAGGGGGAAGCAGGCTCCCTGCCAATCAGAGAGCCCAACGTGGGTCTTGATCCCAGAACCCTGAGATCATGACCTGGGCCAAAGGCAGAGGCTTAACCCACTGAGCCACCCAGGCGCCCCCAAGTAAGCACTTTTCATTTTATCTCTAATTTTTATCTGTAAACCATAAATTCATAATTTTAAAGTTAAGGCCGTTTGCAAAATGGCTGTCCTACCCTTCTATGAAGGGAATGCAAGTGTCTGGGATGGAAACCTCTCAGTCCCATGTCCTTTCCCCAGGGCCCTGGGATTTCAGGGGAGATTCAACATCGGTCGGTGGGAGATGGGATTCAACATCAGTCAGCTTTACTGGGCCCTGCCAGGAACCCCTCAGCTGGCAGCAGAGAGATGTCTTTTCTCACCCAGCTGGCACTGACAAGCTTCTCAGGTTGTGGACCTGTGGCTCTGGGTGTTCCTGTGACTCCGCTACCCTGTCAGGGCTGGCTGCCCTGTTCCCGGTTGGCAACTCCTTCTGAAGGAAGGCTTTTACTGTGGCTTTCTGAGCAAGGCTTTGGTGGTCTCAACTCATCTTTTTTTTTTAAAAGATTTTATTTTTATTTATTTAACAGAGAGAGATCACAAGTAGGCAGAGAGGCAGGCAGAGAGAGAGAGAGGGAAGCAGGCTCCCTGCAGAGCAGAGAGCCCTATGCGGGGCTCCATCCCAGGACCCTGGGATCATGACCTGAGCCGAAGGCAGAGGCTTTAACCCACTGAGCCACCCAGGCGCCGCTCAACTCATCTTTTAAAGCTGGACCACACACTGAGCTGTCTCTGCCAGCTGCCCCTCCTCTCTCTGAGGGGAGGCTGAGTGGGGTTGTCTAGGCAGGACTCTGCAGGGAAGACACCTGTACCAAGAATGCTGTGTGTAGGGGACTCTGGGGGGAAGGGCAGGAGGACCAAGGAGCTGGGGGAGAGAGGCAGGTGCCAAAGATCTGAGGACACACTTGACTGAACTGCAATTTCTATGTAAACAAGGATTTATTTTTCCGATTATCACCTCCTAATTTGGTTTTCTCAAGTTGTATTCCTTTGAAATGTCTGCGAGTTCTTAGCACCAGTCATAATGAAGATAAAAGCGGTAATGATACCACCCGTTGTGAGTATTTCTGTTTGTCCTCTGCAAAGCAGTTTCACATTTCTTTAAAGAAAATTGACAATATTTTTCATCACCTTTGCAACGAGGATTTTGTGCCCTGGAAGAAGACTCTGGCCCTGGCAAATAAATTGGACAAAGAACACAAAGGTGCCTTACAGAGGGGCATGCTTCCTTTTCCGAAAGGGATCTGACGATGTGGTCAGTTTGTGTTCTGCTCTGTTTGTGGCTTTCCGTGGCCATGTCTCCGGGCTGGCGTGCCGCCTTTCATGTGTCTGCAGTGGAGACCATGTCCTTATGTTCTCTTTGGCTTCTTTTGTGTGATTCGTGAACTGAGGGTATAGAATGTGTAACAGAGGTACCCTTTGTTGTGTTGTGTTTTCACTTATGCCTGTGGTAACACGGAACCAGCAGGTTGGAAATAAATACCTGCCAGGCATCAGTCAGCAACAGGGTTAGCCCACGGTAGCTGTGGAAAGTCCTTCAAAATCTTATCTAATTATAGGCTTTTAATAGAGATAAAGCAATGTTCATTAAAAGCTGAACCCTCCTTAGACTCACTACTCCACAGAATAATTGCTTTTATATCAATCTCGAGACCCATTAGTTTGGTGCCAAGAAAACAATTCCAACTCTTCTTTCTAGATAGAAGGAGCTATATAAAAAAATAAAGAAGGATGGTGACAGGGCCCATTGCATTTCTTTTCACCTTGCCCTGGGGCATATGAAAAAGAATTGAACACTAAGAAATACTCAGACCAAAAAATCATACAAAAAAAATCAGACCAAAAAATTTTAGAGAAGTATTAGACAACATCAATAAAATTTTGGATATTTAGAGTTAACAATTTCCCCCCTCTTTTAAATTAAGAAAATATGCATCCTTAGTGGTGGAATTGGAGTAGGAGTAGAAAAACCTTAATTAGGGGTGCTTGAGTGGCTCAGGTAGTCCCGACCCTGACTCTTCTCAGGGTCCTGAGTTCAAGGCCCGTACTAGTCTCCATGCCCAGCCTACTTGAAAAAAAAACAAAAAAACAAAAAAACAACCTTAATTAGATCTGTTGTCTGTTTTATATCCATAATCATTTAGGGTTTCTCCCCAGGGTCCCCTTTCCTACCCAATAAATAATACTCACCTTGAAAAGTTCATCTGAAAGTTCTCTGGTCTTTCCAACAAGAGCAGTCTGTCTCTGCTCTGAACTACAGCAACATTTTGTTCCTCTTATATTGCTCACAGTGCCCTAGTGTCTCAGTTATTTTTATACCTGTCCCTCCCAGGGGACCATTACCCTTGTGAGGACAATAGACCCTCCTCTTTATGCCGTACCATAGTTGACATGGTCCCTTTCACACAGTAAACATTCTATACGTATTTGATGAGTGAGTGGATAAAATTCATATGAATTGGAACATCAGTGAAGAATTTCAGAAAACTAATTTTCTGTGTTCATGACATAATTTGCTTCCTACACGAGTCCCATACCCCTTTGCAGTAACGCGGGGAGGGTGTGGACTGAGTGTGCGGACTCCCAGGGTGGGGGCTCATCTTCCACCAGCATAGCCTGGAATGAAACCGTGTATGTTTTTCTCCTTTGACATTATGTAGCACAGTTGTAGAAACTGTAGCAATTGTTACAGATTCTTGTAAGCCATCAAAAGGATAATATTCCAATTTATCTTTCAGGAAGAGGGATTTTTTTGCCATCACCCATCTTGGGTGGCTTTGAACTGAGAGCTGTTGTGTATCAGGATAATGAAGTACAGTCAAAAGAGGGTATCCAGGAACTCTTCTTACCAGAGACATTGTGAAGCCTTATATTGGGAAGCGGCTTCTATTGTTTGAAGTTTTCTGTTGAACCCCAGGAGTATCTCTAGTGCCAGCAGGTAAAATCAGAACACTAGTGTATTGTCCCATATCCTTTGGAGCTACTGGAGAATTGCATTTCAAAAGTATCCTAGGAAGTTCTGAGAGTTCTCCCAAACAGAACCTGCCAGCCTTTTAATAGTGACTCGGCAGGGCTAACAGCTGAGTTGTGCCCGGGGTCCATGCGGTCCGTTCTCTGGTCAGAGAAGTTTGCTTGCGGCTTGTGCTCTCATGTCCATAGCTCTGAAGTCTGTTGTCCTGAGGCCCATGCTGTGTTGAAGAAGCTCAAGAAAACCACCCCTGGGGGCACCTGGGTGGCTCAGTGGGTTAAAGCCTCTGCCTTCGGCTCAGGTCATGATCGCAGGGTCCTGGGATGGAGCCCTGCATCGGGCTCTCTGCTCGGCAGGGAGCCTGCTTCCCCTTCTCTTTCTCTGCCTGCCTCTCTGCCTACTTGTGATCTCTGTCTGTCAAGTAAATAAATAAAATCTTTAAAAAAAAAAAAAAAAGAAAAGAAAACCACCCCTGTGCCATTCCACTCTGCCCAGAGATGGAGCCAACTAAGCCCATCAATACGATTGCCCTTTCATACCCCCAGCAGCCTGGTGAGCTTTCTACCACTTGGTATAAATGGCAGTTTGGGGAGAACTTTTCAGATTCACTACAAGTTTCTTTGTCTTTTCCTTCCTTTTTTAAACTGGGCTTTAGGGGGACAATAGGGATGTGAAAGAGTTACTTCGATTGGAAATCTTGGGAGTGTAGTTCAGAGGCAAGAGACCGGGAGTCTGGAGCCCTGGGTGCTAGTTTCACCTGCTTCACAACAACGCTGTACATTTGTATAAACATCAGCTCTTCCTCCTTGGTTGATTTTTCTGAGCCGTGAAATGACATCAGTGCCAGGCTTGTACGTGGGGGGTTTGGGCCTTATTTTGGCTTGCACGAATTATGTGTGAGCTTTGTGCTGGGCTCTGTGCCCAGCGCCTCATGTGCACCATCTCCTTTACTCTCAGAAGGATCCGAGGCCCCCGTGCTCCCGTGTTTGGGAAACAAAGACCAAGAGAAGCCAAATAACTGTAGGACTCGATTAGTCAGTCTGCACCCTAGAACCTGTCCTCTCAGCCGCTAAGCCGTGCTGACAGGCTGGAGGGTATGAGGTTGTGCTTCAGAGAGTCAGAACAAGTAGAAGTGTGAAGTCTCGTCAAGGTGCAGGAATTGGCAGAACCGGCATTTGCCTGTTCTGGTAATTCAAAGAAGGCAGGCAGAGGCCGCCTAACACAGGCCCCCCACCCCACGCCTGACATTCCACAGGCTGTGCCAGGTCCACAGGTCCAAAACCAAGCTTGTCTTTCTGCTAAATCTCCTCTTGTGTGTGCTGGTTTCTTCAACGGTGGCCCCATCCTGTGAGTCACTCAAGCTAAACCCTAGGCCTTGTTCTTGGTGAACACTTTCTTTCTCCTTCTCATATGATTGGTGTCCACATCCTGGAGATGGTACCCAGGGAAAACTCCTTGCCACACATGTATAGGACTGCTGCTTCCGCATGCCTTTGTTGGAACACCGAGGTGGTGGGCTGGCTTCTTACCTGGCCTCTCTAATGCCAGTCTCTCCCTCTCCAGCCTGTTTCAGCACTGTGCATTTGCTAGAATTCAGTTCTGCTCCTGTGACTCTCTTATCTCAAAACTTAAATGGCTAGCTAACCATCACCTGTGGGGTAAAGTATACCTCCCCTGTCATGATATAAGGGCTGGCTGTAGTCTGTGCAGGCTCCTGTTATAAGATAACATATACTAGTAGTGTAACCAACGAACATTGATTTCTCACAGTTTCGAAAGCCAGAAGTGCGAGATCAGGGTGCCGGCATGGTTGGGTTCTGGTGAGAGCTCTCTTCTACACCGGACTCTTTGCTATAACTTTTCCCAGCTCCTCTCCTACCTCCTTACAGCCCAGCGCTGTGCCTCATGCATTTGCACGCCAGCCTTCTCTCTGCTTTTCCCCGTTACCGTGATCAGGTCTCTGTTAAGCATGTAGCAAGCTCTAGAGAAGCCTTGTAGCATGGTGTTCAAGAGCACAAACAATGGAGACATACAGCTTGGATGAGAAACCCAGTTCTGCCGTTTCATTGCCAGATGACTCAGGCAAATGACTAACCTCTGCCTAGATGTCCTTATCTGCAAAAGGGGTATGATGTTAATAGAACCTGCAACATAGGAGACATCAGAGAAATTGGAGGAAGATGCAGATAAAGTGGGATTGTAGACAGAAAGGCAAAAGTTTGCAGAAAGAGCGTGGACTATGTTAAGAGTGACAGAGACATCATGTTCGTGGAATGTTACACGAACTTGGATTAAGTAAGTTGTTTAGCTTCTGTAGAGGTAGGATAGCATCTTCTGTGGATAAATTTCTCGATAGGAGCAATATCTTGAAATATTTTTAGCCAGAACCATAATAATAGTTAACCCTCTGTCAGGGACAGTTGACTACAAGTTAGACTTGGCACGAGGTACTGGGAGTGGGAGCTGAAGAAGGGGTAAGGAAGGCTGAAACAGGTGCTCATAGGCACAGTGGGCTGGAGCAGAGTCTACCTGCAGTCAGTGCAAGGTTTTATTTCTGTGAAAAATAACAATACATCTTGTGTTTATGTAATATTGGACATCTTCCTATTAATTTTTTCTCTATTATTGGTTCTATTTCCAAATCGAGATAGATGGCACAGAGAGAGAAGGCTTTGCTGATCTCGCTTTGTGGGGTTTCTAAAATAATTCTGCACAATCCGTGCTTTCTCTTTTCCTGTTATATAATAACCACTTGCTAAAAGAAAGCCCCTCATTTGTGTGCTGCTGTCTTCCTTGTAGGTGGGGAGGGAAGAGGAGAACCGAAAGGTGGTAGGCTGTTTATTTCATCTTGACTAAAAGTAGCAGTTATCTTATTAACCCTTCTTACTCCAAACATGCCAGCAGAACACGTCAGGTGACTCATGAGAGTGCTTGTCAGCATGTTTTCGATTCAGGATGTTTCCAGCGGTTGCTCCTTCCAGCGTCTGATGGGGGCAGAGAGCTGGCACTGCCCTTCCTTCACGAGATGGGTGCTGGCCCAGACTCACGCCTGGCATCGTGCTGACTGATGCCCAGGACTGGGGAGCAGAGGCAAGAATGACAGCCCAGGAAGAAGGCAGCACACACCAGTCATGAGAAGACTACATATGCCAGAGAGAACAGGCTTCTTGGTCATCGATCTTTGGCCATTGCTCTTTGCACTCAAGCACGGAGTCCCACCTAGGGGATCCCCAGATGGAGAGGGGACATGGTGCTGTCTGTGTTCCCCCAACTCTTGCCTGCAGGTCGGAGTGCCATTTTGCACTCTGAGAGACTGGTATCTTTGGACCGCTTCTCTTCAGAGGCCTCTTTTGTCCTGTTTCTAGGGCTCTCCCTGCTGTGTGTGTTCTCAGCAGGCCCGCTAGCTGCGTGGGAAGGTCACTGGCCTCCCCGGTTCCCAGTTTCCTCGTCTCAGAGAACAGGGATTGATGACTCATCCGCGGTTTAGGGGAGACAACAGATAATGCATGAGGCCTAGTGGTTTTCCGGGGCTCTTCACTGGTGCCCTTCCCTGTTCCAGGGCTGCCTGAACAGACGACCCAGGGGAGCACTTTTATCTTACTTTGGGAGCTCTGTGTCTACAGATGTCGTAAAGCCATTGGGTAGTACACGATAAAGGCATTTGGTAAACATTTTTAAATTAAATTAATTTATTTGAGAGAGAGAGAGGGGGGTAGTCCATGAGTGAGGGAGGAGCTGAGGGGGAAGGGCAGGGGGAGGGAGAATCTCAAGCCAGTTCTATCCTCAGTGTGGAACTCCATGCAGGGCTTGATCCCATGATCCTGAGATCATGACCTGAGCAGAAACCAAGGTTCGGGCTCTTAACCGACTATGCCACGCATGCTCCCCAGTAAACCTCATTTCTCATCCTCCTCTTCTTTTTTCTGTCTGCTGATAGGGGGCATGGATCGTGTTAGCAGAAAGGAGAGAAGTCCAGTTTCCCTCTCTGTACTGCCTCACCATAACTGACGTGGGGCCCATCTCATCGTGGAGCCACCTTGGCCTTCCTGGCCTGGTGTGATGCGATTCACACCTCTGACCTCACCTCAGAGCTGATGCTTACCACTGGCATCTGCTCAGGGCTCTGTGCTTGTTACTCAGCCAGAAGGTCCTTGGCTGTGAGCATTGCTCACTCTCGATTAGTCCCCTCCTTGTTAATCAGCAGCGTGCTTTTCCCTGGAAGCTGTGCTGTGTGACCTTGGGAATGTGGTCTCCGGATAGGGGGCAGGGGAGGGCATGCTTTTGCCTGAGTCTCCACAGATGCTGGGGCTGACTCTGGCCTGCACATGAGGGTATTAGTTGACACACGGTGAATGGCCATTGCATGGGCGTCTCCTTTGCCATGCTTTGGGTGGAAAGAAGTGAGAAATCAGTGTTTTCAATAGCAATTCCAGCCAGCATCTTACCCATCTGAGAGATGTTCTCTTTTTCTCCTTTCAAAGAAGAACATCCTCTCAGTTGATTAAAAATTCGACTTGCTAGGGTGCTTTTTATTGGAGCTGTCTTCAACTTGATATGTGGGAATAAGCCCTTGGCATCTGCTCAGAAGCACTTAAATGTTGCCGATGTCTTCTTTCCTGGCTCATCCTGGCAGCGCTCATACTGGCCATGGCCATGACCGGTGTTATTTCTAGGGATAGCATGAGTTTGCAGAGCTGGTAAGCGATGTGGAAGTGCAAATCACAGCTAAATGGGGAGCCAAAAAATTGTATAGAGAGGAACCATGCTTACTGCCACAGCCAAAGGGCTGGACAAGCTCATAAATAGGAAGGTTCATTATGAGTTCAGAAGCAAGAAAGATTGGACATGATGGGTGCACCATGAGGAACGGGTCTCAGCAAGCAGTCCAGGATTATTAAGGGTGCTGAACAGGATAGCCCAGTGGGTAAGAGCAAGGTTTTAGCATCATCAGATTCAGACAAAGCTGGATTTGAAACCGGGCTTGGCCACTTACCAGCGTGGGCAAATGACTTCACTGCTCTAAGCTTCGGTTTCTTATCTTTAATGGGGGTTAATAGGACTTAGCTCATAAGATTGTTTTAAGGATTAAATGAGAAAATGTTTATAAAGTGCTTAGTGTGATGTCTGGCCCAAAATAAATGCTCAGTAAGTGGCTGTAATTATGAGCAGTGAAGGGTATTGGCAAGCCTGGGTCCTGGGGTTCTCATTTTGTGGGGCTGGGCAGCTCCACCAGCCACAGAGAGCCCCGTGGGACTGAAGGGGAGATGGAGACCCAGACAGATCTGTCTGTGGTGTCTTAGCATCTGACTCAGCCCTGCGTATGTGCACAGACACCTTCCTGCTGGGAAAAGGTTCTTTATTAGACTTATTCTTAGTCCCCTGAGTAATGCCTTCTTGTCTAGGACCCTTCTCTCTTTTCACTCTGTGGGCTCTGCGGTGGCCCCTTGTGCTCACTGACCCCGTAGGAGCCTTCTTGAAACAGGTTGGAGGTAGCGAGGTAGGGCAAGTAGTACATGTACGCACACTCAGGAAACCCCCCTTCTATCAATTCTTCCCTTTGAAGTTTCACCAGCAAGTTAAAAACCAAAATCAAAACAAGAGAGAAGAACAAAAATGGTTTAGACCTGTTTCCTGATTTTTGGGTGTGTGTGGTTGTGATTAAACTCTGTACCTTCATTTTCTGACTAGCAGACCCTAATTTCTTCTACCACATTTCCTTTTCCTGCTTTGAAGTAGGGAAAAAGGAATCAGAATGATTCTTTCAGGAGACCACTGTGGAGTTGAGGGGATGGAAGGGTACCTCTCACCTACGAAGTTGTCAACTGAGGTAATCAGCCCCATTCCTCTGGCGCTCCATGCTGGTCCCTGGAGAACCTGCTCTCAGAGCCAGCTTATAGGGAGGACCTCACAGAACAGACCGGCCGAGAGTCTGAGTCCTCTAGGAAGGCAGGGGAGTGTGTGCCTGGCAGTGGTCTGGGTACGTGGCCTGGCAGCAGGCGTTGCACACCCTGGGATGCAGCCAGTGTGGTCCAGAGTCAGGAGAGTCACTCTGAGAAGGGGACAGCAAGGCAGGCGCCCTGGGCCGTGGAATTCGCTATTGACTGGGGGCCATGGAAATGAAGCGTGATCAGGAGGTCAGTAACACCCTGAAGTAAGGTCCCTGGGAGTGCCCAAGAAGGTTCATCAGGGTGAGAAATTTTAAGAGTGCTGTTTTGTGAACACATAACACAGCAATACTATAAAACATGTATATAACTTATAAATGAATAGATTTGCATCCTTCTCTATCATCTATAGGTCAGAAGTTACTTATCATCTGGAGTGTGCCTCCATTTTGATAAGTTTGGAGATGGCTGATCCTGAGGGCCAAGGTCAGAGGAAGAAAGCAGCAGAACTGCTGGCATAACAGAGGCCACAGCCCGCGTAGACCCCTCTCTGTGTGAGGGCAGAGCCGTGGGCCCAGGTCAGGTAGCTGGTGTCGGGGCTGGATGAGGTCAGGGAGGAATGCTTCAGACTCCTCATGGCCAGTTGGATGCTGCTCTGAGTGTTGTACTGTTGATGTCGCTTGGAGCCCTGCCCCTGTCTGGGACTTGGCTGCTCCCCTCTCCATTTTTGGGCAGTGATACTGACCCTCTGGCCTCCTTGCTTTAGCTCTTCACTCGCTCTCAGGGTCATGGCTGAGGATAAAGCATTTGGCACCAGAGTCGATGCTGACTAAAGATTCACCGGGGAAGGGAAACCCACGTCCAGACAGCGCTGTGACACCTGGGAACCCCTGCTTGCACACTTGCAGGTGGATGTGGTTTAGGGAGATTACGAGCTTTTGTGCTCCTTTTTGGGCCATTTTCCCTTATTTGCAAGTGCGTAAACCTTCCACGAACTGTGAACAAGAGGCCGGTGATTATGGACTCGACAAAGCAGTTGCAGGAATTGGTTGTACACGCTCATTTTCTTTAAGAGAAGGCAGATGGGAAAAACTTAGGCAAGTCTGTAAACAGAATACACTGGGAGTGGGTACTGTGAGCTTTGGGGTTTTCCAGTGCTCATCATGGCTTTTAGCTGTTTTCTGTTGAATTTTGCAGAATTGTGCTCCACTTCCGCCTGTGTTACTGGCCACTTCACCTCAGATCCCCAGGGCAGTGTGGGAGGCAAACACTTGGTGGGATGAAAGCCCATAGGCGACAATGCTGAGGGTCAGATTGGAAGCCCGCTACCATAGGCTGCATGGAGAGTTAGCCCCAGGTGGAAGGAGTTCTAAAGAGAGCCATGTGCTTGAGTAAATGTTGCTGTGTTACATACATTTATATCACATATACATTTTTGAGAGCATTTGGAAGCTCTTTGAATAAGAATCTTTGCATGATGCCTTTTCCACACATGTCCAGGATGATATATTTATCCAAGAGATAGAACCTCCATTTATGTTCTGTTAGTACAGCTAATCCTTTGACTGAAGGTTACCTTGTGGCCTGGCCGTCCAAGAGCTGACCGTGTGGGCTGGGGTGGACCAGACTCTCGTGGCTATCCCGGGGCTTTTGTCTACCACTTCCTGGCTCGGGAGACCCCGCTTGTTTTTCCCCCATCAACCCTCTTGGCTGTGCCTGCACACAGGGTAGAGATCCTGGAGATTATAGAATTCACTGCCACTCCTTGAATGGTTTCCTTTATTACTCACAAGGCCTGTCATTGTGACATGTAGAACTGCTAGACCTGGTCTGGAGGTGAAGCCACTGTCTTTCTGCCCGCTGCTGATACTGACAACGCTGCTTCTGTGGGACTTGTCGATTTATGAGGCGATTTATGAGGATCTTGTGGCGATTTATGAGGATCTTGTGGCCATTAATAGACACATCTTGGCAGGCCTCTCTCATGGGACACAGATTTCATGACCAGAATGTTCACTGGGATCCGTAGAGCGAAGTGCCTACACCCATCCTTCTACTTCTCAGAATAGGTACTTTTGTCCTAGTCATAGAACTTCTAACTTCCACTGTCCCCATTTGGGGTAAAATGTTGGACTCTGAACCATACTTGGGCTTGTCTTGGTTTTATCCTCTAAGATCTTCCACTGTAAGATGAAATGATGCCCATAGCCACTCATCTATCTTATCATAACTATTGTTGTTTATTCCTACCATTTATTTTAACCTTTGACATTTTAAAATGTATTCATTTATACTTCTCTACACCCCTGCTTTCCACATACATTTGGTAAGCATTAACATTTTGTGTCTGTTTTAATGGTGTTTACCTGTAGAGGGCTTGTATTACTGTCATTTGAGATGGCCTTATGCACTCTACAGGCTTATAAACGTGCTGATAGTGGAGTTTGTGTGTGGTTCGTCTTCTGTAACTTCTTACAGGCATGCACTCAACATAGTGATGCTTGGTAACTATTTGTTTTAAGTGTGATAATGGTATCCTAGATGGAGCTGACTGTGCTTCTGACCCACTGTTGGGTCCCTGCTGGGTCATTTGGAGATCTGGGTGGTGTTCTGGATGCTCCCGAGCCCAGCAGGATGTCAGAGCTGTCAGACAACTTCCACGTAGATCTGAGAAACCCATCCATTGCTGGATCCTTTGGCAGAGGCCCACTGTGTCTTGCAGACTTTCTACCTTATGTATTCAGAAATTGCTACAGATTCCTTAAACAACCCCCTATCTAGATACCCTAGGGAAAACGTTCTTAGGGTTATTCTGGCCCATTGATACCAGTCTGCACTGAGAATACTTTTCCATTCTGAGACTTTGGAGAATAACCTTGCTTTACATGGGCTCAAACCTGGGTGGGTGGGTACTAGAAAGCATTGCTCTTCAGCACTCTCTTGCCTTTATAGACTATGAAAAAGCCTTTACCCTGTAGTTTTGTTGCTCAGAGATAGCAAGAATGGCAGCAGAACCATTGTGCTTGGATAGTCCCTCCACTCTAATCAATCAATCCAGTGTTTGGGGCAAGATGTGTCACAGAACCATCCTTGGGAGGTTGGGCCAGGGACAGAAAAGTACTTAGTAGATAGGAGAGCAATTAGTAAGGATGGACATTTAGAAATGTAAGTGGCAAGAGGGGCGCCTGGTTGGCTCAGTTAGTAGAGCATGTGACTCTTGATGTTGGGGTGTGAGTTTGAAACCCACATTGATACCTAAGAGAATAAAATCTTAAAAGAAATTTTAAAAATTGAAAATGGCAAGAAATCTGATGAACACAAGGATTTTCTATAATTAAAAAAAATAAAAATATGCATCTCTCTTCTCCCAAAGTTTCTAAAATTGGTTATTGACAGGCCTCCAGCTTGCTCTCCATGCCTCCCCTGTTCCCAGCCACCCCCAAAGACTGAACTAGTCTAAAATCTGGGTGTCTTTTCTACGTTTTTAAAATAGTAGCACCATGCTGCTCTGAGCACATAAAGCTATATTTTCACTGTCACCTCTAACTTGTAGTAGTCCTTGGTAATTACATGGTGCTTCCTTCTGCAAGTCTATGAACACATGATAAATGTTAACTCTTACTTCTCCCAGCACCTCTGTAGAGAGAGGGGGAGACTGCACAGTGGCTGTTATCCCTGTGCTTGGTCTCGTTTACCTACAGGTTTCGCTCCATGTTTGGTCTGGTTACATCTCCTTGAGGTGTTCTTTCCTGTGTGTGGAAGAGCTGGTCACGTAGCAGGTGCTCTTAAGAATGATGTTCTGTGCTGCCAAGGGGAACCCCTAAATCTCCATAGAAGCGAGAAGCCGAAGGACAGGCCTTCTGACTTTAGGAAGCAGATATTCCTAGCCTCCACAGTTTAGCCAGTTTTTACTGTTTTGATCACAGGTGAGATTGCTGGAACAGTTAGAAAGCATTCTGTCTGTCAAAGAACGTATCTGCTCCTGACATGTAAAAGGAGAAATCCTTCACTGCCTCTTTTGTTGTAATTTTTATGGCTTTTTCTTAGTTCTTGTAAAGAGTCATTTCTTCCTAAGATCTGTTTTTTCCCTCCTTTTACATCCCAAAGAATGGAATATCAAGTAACTTTGAAATTTATGCTAGTGAATTGCAAAAGCTGGACAAGATCTTGAAGAGACTATGGAACAGAACAAAATAATTACAGTTTTAAATTTCTTTAGCCACCCATAGCTTTAATATATTGCTTCATTAAACAAAATGATTTCAATTTATTATGCAAATGTAACAATTATTCCATTAAACAAAATCTGTTAGAAAGATCATACCCTTTGTTTCTGTGGCACAATAAGTAATGTTGAATGTTCCATTTTTGTTTTTGATTTGCTTATTTTTGTCTTTAATGACAACCCATTTAAAGTAAAATTCTTTAAAATGGTAGAATAACGTGATAACATGTTTTCACTGGTAATTTAATACTTGGATATAATGAGTTCATCTGAGAGATTTCATTAAAAACAGCAAGGTGCCTGAATACCAAAGCTGAGATGTTTTTAATCACAGAATTATAGTAATTACACAAATCCCAAGATTTTCATCAGACAGAACGGGCTTCCAGAGCTAAACATGCACTTTAAACTTAGCACTAATAACTATGTATTGTTCTAAATTATAGCAGAGAGACTCCTTGGGCTGAGGGGAATATTGGAATTGAATTTTTAAGGAAAATTGAGAAATAAACTATTTTGGTAATGGTATCTGTAAGAGGCACATCACCAGGATAATGGAAGAGGATCTCTGTATGCTTTAGACATGGCAGGTGCATATCAGATAAGTCAATGAGCCCATTATCATTGACTATATTTTCAACATAGAGAGAATGCTAGAAGGAGCACTCTTTCTTCTCCCAGGGGTCCTGAAGTTGCTAATTGACAGGAGTCCTCCTTCCAGTCAGTAAATGAGACAGCAGACTACCAGTAAGTGAGATGATTATTGACCCAGAATCTGGATTTTCTGGATTGGATGAAGACTCTGGAAAGAACAATTTAGTTATTGTGGGAATTATTTAAAATGTCAAATTTTTATAAAATGGTCAGGACATGGTACCATCAGGGAGCTTGCTTTTAAGAGAAGTTATATAAAAAAGATGCACCCAGAAAGATTTTATAAAAAATCTCCCTAAACAAGGAATTTTGTTTGCTCTGTTTTCCATTTATCGTTAATTCTTTCTGTTTTCTGGCTCAGAAGGGTAGGGGGAGACAAGGAAAGGGGAGTTAGGGGGAAGGGAGGACACTGAAGGAGCATGCTCGAAGGTGTCCGTGATGGGTGGAGGAGGGAGGAGGGGAGCCTGGGACAAATGAAGAAGGCTGGTTAGGTTGGCTTCTCATGTGTGACAAGGGGTTTGGAGTTTGAATGAAAGGCTCTGCGATCCGTCTGGGTATTCCTGATGATCAGGCAGGACCCAGAAGACAGAGACATGCCTGGGATTGGAGTCCTGACAAGACCAGTATTTCTGGTCTCCGTTCTCCCAACCCATCCCACTCTGTGGTAAACTCATCATCCCTGGTTTGCAAGTTCCAACTGCCTCTGGACTCCATCTAATTATGTTATCGTCCATGTGTGTTGTTTGCATATTTGAAGCTCCAGGGGCTTCCATTCTGAGTCAGACTGCAGCCCTGCCCTCAGTGAGGGTGCACAGGTGAGCTATCCTCGCAGCTGGGCGGGCCTGGCTGGAGAAGCCCCTGCCTGCAGCTTCAGCTTCCTCGAGGTTTTGCTTTTTCCCTTCCAACCATCACAATAATATGTGCCGTTGTGGAAAATTTATAAGATAGAGAAGGATGTAGAGAAGCCGGAAAGTCACCATTAAGGCTTGCAGAGGAAATTCCCATTTTGCCATCTTTCGTTTGACTCTTTTTCCTGTATCCTTTGTTTTTTACGTGCACAGCCCTGCACATACACATTGGTGTTCTGATTTAGAAACGGGTAACAGTGTTTAATCCCCTGTCATAAACATTTTCTGTAAGCCTCACGGAGGGCCTATTGAATATCCGTTGCCACAGTGAACATAAGGGTGTTACTGTCTTGATTAAGTGTCATTGCCGTTTGGTCTCTTCCCAGGTCCCCTCTTGTGGTCTGCTGCACGTCTGGACGGCTACGATGGGAATGAATGTGGCGGCCTGGAGGTTTCACCAGACTGGCTGCTTCTGCCTAGAAGGTCATCCTTCCCAAGTAGGAAAACTGCTCCGCGTGGTGGTCGACTTCAAGGGACCCGACACACTGTAGAGAGAAATGGATGAAAGCAGCTTAGGGGGCCCCAGACGCGTGCTCCCCGCGGCCTAGTCCAGGGACGCCCTTCCGCGGGGCCCTGGCCTTCTGGAATGTGGCCGGCTGCGGCCGCATGGCCGATTCCCGAGTGACGATGCTTCGCCGGGGGCTGCTGGCGTGGATCTCTCGCGTGGTGGTTTTGCTCGTGCTGCTCTGCTGTGCCGTGTCCGTGCTCTACATGCTGGCCTGCACCCCAAAGGGGGACGAGGAGCGGCTGGGGCTGCCCCGGGCCAACGGCCCGACGGGGAAGGAGGGGTACCAGGCGGCCCTGCAGGAGTGGGAGGAGCAGCACCGCCACTACATCAGCAGCCTCAAGCGGCAGATCGCGCAGCTCAAGCAGGAGCTGCAGGAGCGCGGTGAGCGGCTCCGGAGTGCGCAGTCTCACCCCAGTGATGCAGCGGGCCTGGGGCTGGAGCCGGGGCCCCCTGAGAAGACCCAGGCGGACCTGCTGGCCTTCCTGCGGTCGCAGGTGGACAGGGCGGAGGTGCACGCCGGCGTCAAGCTGGCCACGGAGTACGCCGCCGTGCCTTTCGACAGTTTCACGCTGCAGAAGGTGTACCAGCTGGAGACCGGCCTGACTCGGCACCCCGAGGAGAAGCCCGTGAGGAAGGACAAGCGGGACGAGCTGGTGGAAGCTGTGGAGTCAGCCCTGGAGACCCTCAACAGCCCTGGGGAGGGCGGCCCGAATCAGCGCCCCTACTCGGCCTCGGACTTCATAGAAGGTTGGCGAGTATGAGAATGGGGGTGGGGAGGGGAAGGAAAGGCACCAGGGTCCAGGCACCCAGGCCAGTCCCGGCCTCAGCAGGCTGGCAGCTGGCTTTGGGCATGGCGGGTAGAAAGTGTTATGGGAGTGACCGCAAGGGTATATGGCATGGAGTCTTACTTCTCAGAAATATCCGTTCTACTTACATTCTCATGAAAATCACACTTATGAAGGGGTCAAGTTCATTGCTCCCTGGTAGGAGAAGACAGAAGTTCTTGCTTTCATTAAAAAAAAAAAAAAAAAAGAAAGAAAGAAAGAAAGAAAAAAGTAAACCAAACATAAACAAAAACCGTTGAAACTCGGTTTCAACCAAAAGGTTG
The DNA here is from genome assembly GCF_922984935.1 of Meles meles. Classification (NCBI taxonomy): domain Eukaryota; kingdom Metazoa; phylum Chordata; class Mammalia; order Carnivora; family Mustelidae; genus Meles; species Meles meles. The sequence continues at coordinate 170,511,332 of NC_060067.1, read as the reverse complement.
GTAAGCAGTTTTAACAGATCTCTTCCCTGGCCCTTCTCTAGGGATCAGGCCTGGTTATCAGCCCACCAGCACCAGAGCGGTTGCGAACATGCAGTCTGCCGCACTCATCATCTGCCAGACACTGTTCAAGGAACTTTACACTTTACACTTACTGAGTCCCTTTTCCTCCTTAATGACACTGTTAGGAGGATGAGGAAACTGAGGTTTAGGTTAATTGAGTAAATGACCTAAGGTCGCTCAGCAAGTGACAGAGCCATGATTTGAACCTGTGAAGTCTTATTCTGGAGTCTACATCCCTAACCACTGGGTTACGTTGTACAGGCTGCCAGATGGCATGAACACTAGCTTCAAGATGAACAGCTCAGCTTCTTTCATGGGCACAGAAACTACTGTTAGTTTGTGTTTGTGTCTAATTTTGGAAGAAAGTGGCATCATCTCATTCCTTGGAAGATTCATTAGTATCTCGTACCAGCTTTTCCCTTGTTACTGGGGCAAAAATCAACTAATAATTTGGGAGTGGAAATAACGTTCGAGGGCAGTCAGCTCTTCTCCCTCTTTCTGGAGAGAATCTACTTCAACTTCCCAGATGTGTGGCTGCATCTTTGTCACCCTGCTCCCAACTTCGGTTATATAACTGCCCTCTCATCAGCCTACAGGCCAGACGGACTCTGTTTAGTCCTATCAAAAAGCTCTTGCGGCCATTTATGCCTCTTCTCTTCACACTTCCCCATCTTACAATTTTTTTCCACTTTATATGTGAACCATACCTCAAACAATTTTGGTAGAGAATTATTTTTCATATGCCTCGAGCCAGGCAAAGAAATCTTTTACAAGATCCAACTTTTGGTTGTCGAGATTTGTTGTTGTTGTTGTTCCTCATGTATACGAGGTACTAAAGATGCCCAGCACATCGGCAGGTCGCAACTGTAAGCACATGGTTAGCACTTAGGGAGAGCTCGAAATATCATGACGCTGTTGCATCCCATTTTATTGTGCTTCGGAGTTTATGAAACCTTTCCACATAGAGTATCTTAATAGCTGACCCGCGGGGAAGGCCATTAAACATCCTCAAAAAATGAATTCTGCCTACCACTCACCCTGGATATGCTATGGGAATTGCCTCCACACATAGCAATTTCAAAAGAACTTGATTACAAATCAAAGCCTGCAATTTGGCATGTCTGCCCTTGTGATTTTTTTCATCTGCGTTCATATTTGCAACCTGTCTGCTTTCCTGCATAGAGCATCTTAGTACACCAGGCCTGTTGTCCTCACTCAGTGACACAGGCCTTTGGTGCCTGTGTTCCTTTGCTTGGAGATGTGGCTGGTTTTCTGTCAGAGACGCTGTTCTCCTGGCTACACTGAGCTGCTTCCGTGTGCGACCTACAGCCTCTGGTGGCAGGCAGATCCAGCCACACACTTCTTCCAGCTTTGGTGAAAGTCTAGTCAGCTGTTTTCCCGGAATGACAACTGATTTGTTGAACCTGGAGTGAGTATGGGGATTCTTTATGTTTCAAGAAATAATAATAAAAGCACATGGAATGCTTCCAGGTGATAATAGTTCCACAAAGCTTAAAGCTGACTGTGAGGCCAGTGGCATGACGACATGAGCACAGGATGCTATGTGACTCTGACCAAGACCCTGAAGCCCCACGGAGACTCAGTTTCCTCATCTGTCCTCAGAGACTTGACTTACTGTCCTCCGAGGCCCTATCCCCCACCCCTCCCCCCAACCCTCTGCAAAAAGCAAAGCACAGCTTCAGCGTCTTTTCTTCTTATCTTTGCCAAGCAGCTGTCCCGGAAGGGTACTCTGCCACCTGCTCTGCTGGGTGACCAGGACATGCCACCAACCCTTTGGGATCTTCCTCTATAAAAAGGAGAAATTCAGGTAGATTATCACGTGTGGACTGACTGTGGCCACTTCCTTGGGTGGCATGAAGCTTGCAGAGGGAGAACACCACATCGATGACGATCTATTATCTATATTGATGTAGTTATTTTCTGTCTCTAAGACAGAGGGAACGGCACAAGCCTCCCTCTTCCTTTCCCTCGATGTTTTGTTGGCATCGATTTTTGCTTTGGCTTCTTACATAAGAGCACGATTTTTTTTTTCCTTTTTTCTTTTTTCCAGCTATCTGGGAAAAGAAGTTAAAGTAGAAAAATGGGATCAAATCCTGTGCTGTAGGATGTCTAAATGTTTATCTCCTCAAGTGAACAGAAAATCTTTGTGTTTGTGGTTTAGCTCTTCCTTCAGTATTTACTTCCAAGTGGCATAGCTTTTGGCTTTGGTTTCCTATTTTTCAGTAGACTCTTGGACATAAATTTGACATGATTCCATGAGACAATTTCGCCTTCCAAATCATTCCTCTTTTACAATCCAAGTATCCGAGAACATGAATCTACATGAGGCATTTGTGTCTCCTGTCTCCATGGGGTTGCTTCTCTGTCGCCCTCCTCCAGCTTCTGCACCTTAGCGGTGGCCAGAGTGGGTCAGATACTAACAGAGCTGGTTTGGGGGTGGAGGTGGACCCAAGCCATGATCCACAAGAAAGTGAAGGTCTTGAGGGCACCCTGAGATGCATTTAAAACTAGGGGCATAGAAATCGTTATAAGACCTTAGTAGCTCTTCAACCATAATTCCTGACTTATGCTCAATGACCAGCACCTCGTGCTTTCTGGGAGAGAAAACTAAGGCAAGGAGTGAAGACTGAGTTTTAGACTTCCATTGTTTGTGTCTCACTATAACCTCTAAGGGATGTCCTGTGGTCCCTTTGCTAATGCTGTTGTTGTTTTATCAGATCTCCAGTTTATCCCGTTAGAGTCGCTGGTGAGGCCTTGCCCCAAGGCATAATCCACATGCATGGACAGTCGGACCCCTGTGATTTGTGTAGGATGTCCCCACCTGTTTTGGGGGTTGGGAAAGGAGGCTAGTGCTAGGTCTTAGGCTTGAAGGACCTGATTATGTACATGGGCAGACATAACTCGGGGTGACTGAGGGTTCAGTGGGGCGTACTTTTCATGCTGTGGGCTTCGGAATTGGTGGCTGGGTGCAAGCCAGATGGTCAGGGAAGATGTCAGAGGAGGCTGGACCTGAGCTGGTCTCTAAAGCTTTGAAGGGATTCCTGGAGAGGGAAGGAGGCAGCAAGGACAGGGGTACCAGAAAGCGGACTGCCTCCAGAATAGGATTGGGGTATAGGCTTAGCATGGAGACTAGCCTGGTCAGCGTGCAGGATCTGAGAATCACTAGGGGTGGACTTCACAAGGGCACCGAGGGCTGAGCCTAGGAGTTTAGCTCAGCAAGGATCATCTGGTTCTGGAGTTAGGAGGTCGGTCCCTCCCAGGAGGCAGTGAGCTCAGCTCGTGGGTCTCAAAGAGCCCTCCTCCTCCTCCTGCTTGCAGTGGTTCCCAAGTGCTCAGACAATTCAATGTCTTGGAGGTCCTGTGGTCAGAGATGGGGATTGCCATGGCTTAGCCCAGCTGTTCTTCCGTCTGTGCGCTGGGCACTATTTCTGACAGTTCACACACATCGGTTTATTTAATCCCCTCTTCCACCAGACAGGTAGACATGCTCATTATCTCTGTCTCACATCAAGGTCACCCCTCTGGTGGGTGTCAGAGCCAAGAATCCAGCGCTTCCTGTCTGGGCTCCCCATCGTGCCACGTCTCACCGCGGATGGTCTCTGACCCAGTGCACACCCTCCTTAGGTCCCGGAATGAGGTGGGGCCACCTTTTAAAAACACATCCAAAGGTGTGCAGATACCCTTGTGCGGAGGTACTACACTAGTGAGTTCCATAAGATTGGGAAGAAGTTTTAACAGGAAGAGAAGGGAAAACACGAGCTCCTGGGGGAGACAAGCAGACGGAGACGCAGGAAGAAGCTGCCAAAGACAAATCCTTCACCCAGCTGAGGACAGAACTGACAGCGTCTAGGAGCCTTTAGCAGAAAAAGCTTTATTTAAACTGCTCAGACATGCGTTTCTTCTCAGAATCATTACAGCTTTATGGAAAAGGGTTTGAGAGAGGAGTGAGTATTCAATTCAAAACAGCTAGTTGAAAGCTGTTGAGCTGTATCGACATGCTTGTCTGTTCTTTAAAAGACAGGGTTTACTTTTTTTTTTTTTTTAAGATTATTTATTTATTTGAGAGAGAGAAAGAGAGTGAATGAGCAGGGGGAGGTGCAGGGGCAGGGTGGGGGGGAGGCGGGGGAAGGAGAGAGAATCTCCAGCATAGTCCATGCAGAGCTGGGAGCCTGACACGGGGCTTGACTCCGGGTCCCCCAGATCATGACCTGAGCTGAAATCAAGGATGTGACACTTAAACTGACTGAGCCACCCAGATGCCTTTTGCCTTTTTATTACTGTCTCCCAACACATACTGCCTTACCCAGGTAATCTTGGAGGACTCCACGATCCGATCCCAGCTTATCTTTTCAACTTCACTTCCTCCTGCTGCCTCCTGCCCTTCTCACCCTTGCCCCTGGATCCTTATTCTCTTGCGCCTGCCCTGACACAGCTTCCCTGTGCCTGTTCCTACGCCAGAAAGACCCGGGCTCCCAACCTCTCTGCCGAGTGTCCCCTATCCCATAAGATGTTCTTCTCTGAAACCTGTTCTCACTCTTTCAGCTGAAGTTCTGCTCGTTCTGCCCAGTGTGGCGTCCCACGTGTGCCCTCTCCATCCGGTTTTATAGCTCTTCCTTTAGACTCAGCCCATCTTCACTGGCAACTTCTAGCAATGGTTGCAGCTGCCAGAGCAGTCTTTCCTGTTAGAGAGCCAGCTGCAGGAGCCTAGAAGTCTAACTCTGTGGTGATCCAACCCCATCCCCTTCCTGCATGCATGGTGGTGGGTGGGGAGGTAGACCTGGCCTCCTGACTCTCGTTTCCCCCTTATGTGCAGTGAACCCCCGGAGGGCTGGAACCATGCCCCATTCAGCTTTCAGCTCCCATCTAGTTGTAGACACTTCACAATTAGTATGTATCAGAGAAATTGCTTTAAACCTTTTGGAATACATGTGTATTTAAAATCCTAGGTATGCAGGGCACCTGGGTGGCTCACTCGCTTAAGCATCTGCCTTCTGCTCAGGGCATGATCCTAGGGTCCCCCATCCTGCTTCCTGCTCTGCAGGGCGTCTGCTTCTCCCTCTGCCCCTCCTCCCACTCATTCTCTCAGTCTCTCTTTCTCTCCTTCTCTCTGTCTCAAATAAATAAATAAAATCTTAAAAAAAAAAATCATCACCTTACAAATTTCCTCTCCTCTTGAAGTTCCATTGTAAATTAGGTGTTTGGATTAGAGGATATTTTCCATAGAAGTAATACTGTAAATATTACTTGGGTTCCTTGGACAGACCACAAATCTGATTTAAACTCCAAGTTCAAGGAAACTGGTGCTTGCCAGAGGGGAGGTTGGTGTGTGTGTGTTTCGGGTCAGGGGGCGTGGTGGCGGGGAAATCAGTAAAGGGAAGTGGGAGGTACAGGCTTCCAGTTATGGAATGAGTAAATCCTGGGGATGAAAGGTATGGCATAGGGAATATCATCAATGCTGTTTTAATAGCATTGTAATGGTGACAGATGGGAGCCACACTTGTGAGGATCGGATAATGTATAGACTTGTCGAATCACTATGATGTACCTGAAACTAACATAACATTTTGTGTCTATTATACTTCAATAAGAAAAGGGATGTTACCCTCCCCCAATTTTTAAAATAAATTAATAAAAGCTAAATAAACATTCTGTTCTAGGCATTACAAGTACATTCTCAATGTAGTACCTGACAGTAAAGCCATTTTCAAAACCTTTTATTTTGAAATATTTTAGAATTACCAGAGAGTTGCAAAAATAGCACAGGGTTCCACTATATACCCTTTCCCCAGCTTCCCCTAATGTCAACATTTTATACAACCATGGTACAATTATCAAAATGAGGAAGATAACATTGGTACAGAACTATTAGCTAAATTATTCCTGGGTTTTATTTTGGTTTTGTATTTCTCCTACTTGCTGTTCTCTGAGTTTCTTAGATCTGTGGTTTGGTCATTCATTTTGGGAAATTCATTTTGGGAAATTCTGAGCCAGTGGTTCTTCAGATATTTTTTCAAATATGTCTTCTCTCTTATGGAATTCCAGTTATGTATATGTGACACTGCTTGACATTGTCTCACAGCTCTTGGATGTTCTGTTCCTTTGTTTTCACTTTTTTACTCTTTGTGTTTCAGTTTGGGTAAGTTTTAGTGACCTACCTCTAGTTAACTGACTCTTCCATCAGCATAGAAGGTTACTTATGAGCCCACCATCACGAGGATTCTTTATCTCTATTACCGTATTTTTAAATTTCTACACTTCCATTTGACTCTTAGAGCTTCCATCTCCCTGCTGAAATGACCTGATTGCCCATGTTGTCCACTTTTTCTGCTAAAGCCTTTAACATATTGGTCATAGCTATTTTGAATTCCTTGTCAGAGGATTCCAGCATCTCTGTCCTATCTGAGTCTGGTTCTGATGATCACTTTGTGTCTTGGGTTTTTTCCCTGCCTCATAATTTCTGTTGAAAGCCAGACTTCTTATGTAGCTCATAGAGACTGAGGTGGTGTTTATCTCTGGAGGTGGCACACCTTCTTCTCCTAGGTCTTGTGTGTGTGTGTGTGTGTGTGTGTGTGTGTGTGTGTAGGGGGAGTTCCTCAAGTCAGCAGTGCGCTGGGTTTGAGGTTTGTTGTTGCTATGGTTACCCTCAGAGCACCACAGTCTTCAAATTCCTCTTGTGATACCTTGTGTTTAGAGTGGAGGTTTCTTCCTCCGCCCAGCCCTGCAATTTAGGTCTTCCCTTCTCGCCTCAGAGAAAGTCTTCTGGTACCTCTCTCCTGTCCCCCTCAGAAGTTCTGTTACTTGTTATTCAGGCCTGTAGGCTTCACCGTGCAGGAGAGTGGGGAAGTCCGTGGTGGTCCACTGTGTTACTAGGTCTCATGGTGTTCTGGTCTGCCTCCAGCAATAAGGCTTTTGTACTTCTCCCTTACCCTAGTTGCAGTAAGTTTCACCAGTTCCTTGAGGGTAAGAATGTTCTTTGCCTAAGATTTTTGTTCCTGGGAGAGGAGGCAGAAGAGACTGGAACAGGAAGGATTTCTTGCCCTCTCGCACATGGCTGCTGTCTTCTCCCCTGGCCTGAACCACATAGGTATTTTCTTTTTCTTTTTTAAAATTGAAGTGTAATTGACATACGATATCCTGTTAGTTTCAGGTGCACATACATTACAAAATGATCCCCATCTGTCACCATGCAAATTATTACAATATTATTGTCTGTATTCTCTATTCTGTGTGTTACATCCCTGTGATTTATTTACTTTATAATTGGAAGTTTATAACTCTTAATCCCCTTCATCTATTTTGCTCCCCTCTGTCTTCTGGGAGACAAGAGTTTGTTTCCTATGTCAATGAATATTTCTGTCTTGTTTATTTGTCTAGTTTTCCAGATTCCACATATAAGTGAAATTGCATGGTATTTATCCTTTCTCTGTTTGACATTTCATTTAGCATCATACCCTCTGGATCCACCCGTATTGTCAAAATCGGCAAGATTTCATTCTCTCCGTATTTTACCTATTTGTATGATTTTCTTTATCCATTCACCTACTGATAGACTCTTAGGTTACTTCCATTTCTCGGCTCTTGTAAATAATGTTGCTGTGAACGTGGGGGTGTATGTACCTCTTTGACTGGTGGTTTTATTTCCTTAATTTCATCTCCTTCAATACAGGAGGATTGCTGGATTGGGTGGCAGTTCTATTTTTAATTTTTGGGGGAGTCTCCATACTGTTTTCCATAGTTGGCTGCACTCATTTATGTTCCTACCAGCAGAGTACCAGGGTTCCCTTTTCTTGTCATCTTCACCAACACTTATTTTTTTTGATAATTGCCAGTCTGACAGATGTGAGGCAATATCTCATTTTGGTTTTAATTTGCATTTCCCTGATGATGGGTGCTACTGAAAATCTTTTCATGGGCCTAATGGCCATCTGCATGTCTTTATTTTATTTTAGTTATTATTATTATTATGTCTTTGGAAAAGTATCTCTCAGGTTCTCTGCCTATTGTTTAATCAGAATTTTTGGTTTTTGGTAGTAAATCGTGTGAATTATTTATATATTTTGCATATTACTTCTTATTAGATGTATGATTTGCAAATAACCTCTCTCATTTAGTAGGTTGCCTTTTTGTTTTGTTGGTGGTTTTCCTTCACTGTATAAAACATTTTTGGTTTGATATCATCACATTTGTAGCTTTTGTCATACTTACCTGAGAAGACTGGTCCAAAAAAATTATTGCTTGAGGCTAACGTCAAAGAGTTTACTGCCTGTGTTTTCTTCAAGGAGTTTCATGGTTTCAGGTTTTACATTCAAGTCTTTAATCTCTTTTGAATTTATTTTGTACAGGGTATAAGATAATGGTCCAATTTCATTCTTATGCATGTTGATGTCCGGATTTCCCAACACCATTTATTTATTGAAGAGACTGTCTTTTCCACATTGTATATTCTTGCCTCCTTTGTCATAGTTTAAATGGCCATATAATTGTAGGTTTATTTCTGGGTTCTCTATTCTGTTCCATTGATCTATGTGTCTGTTTTTGTGCCAGTACCATACTGTTTTGATTACTATAAATTGTAGTATAGTTTGTAGTCAGGAACTGTGATACTTCCAGCTTCGTTCTTCTTTCTCAAGATTGCTTTGGTGGTTGGAGTCTTTTATGGTTCCATACAGATTTTAGGATTATTTATTCTGGTTTTGTGAAAAATGCTATTGGTATTTTGATGGAGATTGCATTGAATCGGTAGATTTCTTTGTGTAGTATGGACATTTTAACATTAATTCTTCCAATCTCTGAATAGAGCTATATTTCTATTTATTTGTGTCATCTTTAATTTCTTTCATCACTGTCTTCTAGTTTTCAGAGTACAGGTTTTTCACCTCATTGATTACACTTATTCTTAAGTATTTCATTCTTTTTGATGCCATCGTATATGAGATTGTTTTCTTAATTTCTCTTTCTGAAAGCTCCTTATTAATGTCTAGAAATGCAACTGATCTTTCTGAAAGCTCCTCCTGTTCTTAATTTCTCTTTCTGAAAGCAACAGATTTATGTATGTTAAATTTGTAACCTATAACTTTACTGAATTCATTTATTAGTTCTAATGGTATTTTTGGTGTAGTCTTTAGAGTTTTCTATATGAAGAATCTTGTCACCTGCAAATAGTGACAATTTTACTTCTTTCTTTCCAATTTGGATGCCTTTAATCAATCTTTCTTTCCCCCTTTTTATATTTTTCTTGCCTAATTGCTGTTGCTAGGACGTCCAGTGTGATATTGAAAAAAGTGGTGAGAGTGGTTTTCTTTGTCTTTGTCCTGGTCTTAGAAGAAAAGCTTTCCATTTTTTACCATTGAGAATGATGTTAGCTATGGGTTTGTCATATATGGTCTTTCTTATGTTGAAGTATGTTCCTTTTTTACCCATTTTACTGAGAGTTATTTTTCATAAGTGGATGTTGATTTTTGTCAGATTTGTTTTGCATCTGTTGAGATGATCATATGATTTTTATCCTTCATTTTCTCAGTGCAGTATATCATGACGATTGATTTGCAGATATTGAATCTTCCCTGGACTAAATCCCTCTTGACCATGATGTATGATCCTTTTAATGTATTATTGAATTTGCTAATATTTTGTTGCAAATTTTTGCATCTATGTTCATCAAGGATATTGGCTTGTAATTTTCTTTTTTTAAATGATGCTCTTGTTTGGTTTTGGAATCAGGGTATTGCTGGCCTCACAAAATGAGTTTGGAAGCATTCCTTCTTTTTTTTTTAAAATAATTTGAGATGGATAGGTACTAATTCTTCTTTATATGTTTGGTGTAATCCATTTGTGAAGCCATCTGGTCCTGGACTTGTGTTTTTAGTGAGTTTTTAAATTACGGATTCAGTTTCATTACTTGTAATTGGTCTATTCAGATTTTCTATTTCTTTGTGATTCAGTCTTGGGAGATTGTGTGTTTCTAGGAATTTATCCATTTTTGTTCTAGGTTTTTCAGTTTGTTGGTGGTAATCTCTCATGATCCTTTGTATTTCTGTGGAGTTGATTGTAACCTCTTTCATTTCTGACTTTATGTATTTGGGCTCTCTATCTTTATGAGTCTGACTAGATATTTATTAATTTTATCATTACGAATAACCAGCTTTTAGTTTCATTGATGTTTTCTCTTGCTTTTTAGACTGTATTTCACTTATTTCCACTCTGATATTTATTACATCTTTCTACTGACTTTGGGCTTTGTTTATGCTTCATATGAATACCTCAAGCGTTTATGATTTTTCTTTGGTTACTTAATGAAGTTCCTGGAGAAAAAGCCTGTAAAAGAGTACAGAGTTCTCTACTTCTTTGAACCCCAGGAGCTTCCCTTTTTGCCAGCCTGCTGTTAGCCTCCATCTACTTCTTACCAGTGTCCAGTTGCCTATATCCCAATAAATTAGTGCTCAGGTCTCTTTTCTATCTGTGGGCTACTGCCTCCCCTCAGATTTTATTTTTTTTATTTTTTTATTTTTTTTAAAATATTTTATTTATTTGACAGAGAGAAATCACAACTAGGCAGAGAGGTAGGCAGAGAGAGAGGAGGAAGCAGGCTCCCTGCGGAGCAGAGAGCCTGATGTGGGGCTCGATCCCAGGACCCTGGGATCATGACCCGAGCCGAAGGCAGAGGCTTTAACCCACTGAGCCACCCAGGTGCCCCTCTCCCCTCAGATTTTAGGCTAGCTCTTTGTTCTGTGGACTTTGCTCTGCACTAAGTCAAAAGAAGTGATGCTTCTCCAAACTCATTATATACTGCAGTGGAAACAGAAATGTGAAACCACTTCTGAAAATAATAATTGAAAAGCTACTGATTATTTTGTCTACTTCTGTTTCCCTATTAATCAATAATCTCTCCTCAAATGTAGATTCAACCATCATACACAATCCAACAGTTTAAAAGAACTTAATTATATTGACTTTACTGAGTAAGGGTGCTGTGGTAATATCCCAAATCTGAAAGTCTGAATGAAAACCTCAAATTCCATGATCTCTTTTCTGTGATCAACAATCAAAGGAATGGCGTTGTTAATTAAAATCCTATCTTGTACTATAACTCCATTCTTTATTTGAATTTAAATATTAAATGTTGAACACTTGGGTTTTTTCTCAACTGTTGTATTATCTTATGAAGTAAAATTATTCTTTTTTTAAAAAGATTTTATTTTATTTTTATTGAACACAGAGAGAGAGAGAGAGACCACAAGTAGGCAGAGAGGCAGGCAGAGAGAGAGGGAGAAGCAGGTTCCCCCCTGAGCAGAGAGCCCGATGTGGTGCTCGATCCCAGGACCCTGAGATCACGACCAGGGCCTAACACAGAGGCTTAACCCACTGAGCCACTCAGGTGCCCCTGAAGTAAAATTATTCTTATTGTGATAATTTATAATTTACAAATACATTTCCCAAAATTGGTGGTGTTGAGCCATCCCTATCTTCTTCATTGCCAGAATTTGGGATTATTATTTTCCATCTATGTCTTTCTTTCCCCTTCTAGGATTCCTATTATCCTCATGCCAATGTTGATATCAGTCCTAAGTCAACCGGATTGGAGGAGCTAAAAGGGTAGTAGAGGGAAAGAAAAACGTAATATCTTGTTCCCAACTTAAATATCCACCTTTTTGCTGCAGTTCCCCTCTCGCCTCCCCGCAGGCCTGGAGACATACACAAACCTCAGTTAGGAAATAAGCCAAGACTTTAAAACCCCAGGAGGCTATTCATTACCTCTGAATCCTGTCATGATCCTTTCTCTGGGGGGCTTAATCCCAGGCAGTCACCTCCGCTTCCTTGCTTTCCTGCAGCTTCCTTGCTTTCCTGCACCTGTCCTCCTGATCTGGAGCTTGTGCCCTAACCCACCATCAGCAGTGCCTTCGAGTTCCCTCATCTCCAGTCTCATATTCAAAATGTTTTTCTGCCTTTTGAAATCTAAATGTGAATGGAATTCACAGTTACATGCTTGGGTTGATTTATATAGCACGACAAATGCTATATCACAGGCACATAATGGGTTAAAGAGGTTTCCGTGAGCTGGTGTGAGGACTTCACCACAACAGATCATATTGTTTCTGTGCCTTCTAGGTGACATACAAATACATTTTGAACATAACCGGTTTGTAAATAGATTACCCCCTGTATTTCCTTTCCATTGTGAATATTGCTGCCAGTGACAACCAGTGTTTTTCCTGCACTGCAAGTCAGAGTCTTTCTGATTTAGCCAAGAAAAGGGAGCATATGGATGGCAGGGATGAGACTATTTTGACTGTAAGCAAGAGACGGCGTCTGTGAAGAGTCTTTCCTTTCTCCATCTGTTTCCACTGAGGCTGCTGATCAGAAGTCAGTATCCAGAGAGAGATACGGTCTTGTTCTTCAGTGTGAAAGGTCTTCTAATTCTAAGCCTTCTGCCCAGATGACTTTACTCTCATTATAGGACCTGTAGGAGCTGAGGTGGGAGAGAGGTAAACACCAAGGAAAATGGCTCCATCGTGGAAATGCTTGCCTAAATCCTACGTGATTCTCCTTCTGCCCTCAGCCTCAGTTTTTACTGAGGACACAGATGAAGGGAAGGACATTTCCAGCCTTGGAGGGTTCCATTGGATTCCATTATCAATGGGTATGGAAAATGCAATTCTGAGAGATGGCTTCATCTAAAGATGTTTGTAGGGAAGATACTGATGGTAGAGAACAGAGCCAAGAAGAAATTGAATTGCAAGAGGAGGCAATTAGGTCAAGCACTACTTAAAACTTCATAGCTTTTTACATGTAGGAACAGATGGGTAATGGGAGACAATGGATTTATGCTTTGAGATTTTTAAAGACTTGGTTATTCAGTGGTCTTTTCATTCATTGGTTATGCCCTACGCATGAGACATTGTCAGTGCTCTGCATAGACAAAGTTACACACAGAGTCTCTGCCCCCTCAAAAGCCCAGGGCCCAGTGTGAGGGATACCCACGTACACAGATGACAGCAGCGTCACACCTTAAACAAGTGATACAGGGGAGAGGAAATTAGCCATAGGCTGGCATGGTCAGAAGGCACTAAAGGGAAGGCTACCCTTAAATAAGGTTTTGAAAGATAAGTAAGAATCAGTTTAGGTGGGTATGTGCTGTAGGGAGGAAAGAGTTTTAGGCATCAGGAGTAAGTAACATGCTCAAAACATGGAAGCAAGTAAGGGTTGGTGGATTCAGGGAATCCGATAATGCTGGAGAGTTAAGCAGAAGCATGGTAAGTCTGGGTGGTAGGAGAGGTTGTGGTGAGAAGACAACCCTGAAGAATTAGGCAGGGCCTCAATTATCAAGGCTTTTCTACACTGAGGGTTTCTAGTTTACCCTACAGGGCAGATGGCACTATTGGCTTTTAAATTGTGTGTACATTTATTTTTTGGCTGGGTTGTGATAGCAGTTTGGAGGGTATATTTGAGTGGGTTAAGAGTAGAGGCAGGTTTGGAAAATAGATTGGTAGTTCCTCAAAATGTTAAACATAGAGTTTAAACCCAACAATTCTAGTTATAGGCCAAAGAGAAATGAGAATTTACATTCACACACAAAGTTGTCCACAAATGTTCATAGTAGCCAGGTGGTAGAAACAACCCAAATGTCCATCAGTGAATGGATTGATAAACAAAATAGGATTATCCATACGACAGAAAAGTATTCTCTGTCGAATGAAATGAAGTCCTGATACATGTTACAGCATGGATGTCCCTTGAAAACATTTTAAGTGAAAGAATCCAGATGCAAAAGATGGCATACTGTATAATCCTATTTATGTGAAATGTCCAAAGCAGGTTAATCTGTGGAGACAGAAAGTAGATTATTTGTTGCCTAGAACTCTGGGTGGGTAGGGATGAGGAGTGCCTTCTAAGAGCTACAGGGTTTCTCTTTTAGGAAGATGAAATGCTCTAAAATTAGATTGTGTTGGTGGTTGCACAACTCTGTGAATATAGTAAAAAAACTGACTTGGATACTTTAAATGGTGCATTGTTTGGCATGTGAACTATATTTCAATAAAGCCACTTATAAGTAAATAAAAATAAATATTATACTTTCTGTGTCCTAAAAAAAAATAGCAAAGGCTGGTTGACTAATGAGAAGGCTCTAAAATTAACTGAGGGGACGAGGGTTCCTGGACTGAGGCTGCTGCAGGGGTAGGAGGGTGGGAGGAATCCTCAGGACGTCCAGGAGAAGGCAATTCTATAGCTTAATCATAGCATCCTGGACTTTTCCATAGACCTTCCTTAAGAGTGTTTGATGAATAAGCTACTATGAACGTATTTATTTTTACCACGGCTTTTTCAAAAAAAGATTTAAGGCAGCTAAAGAATTTATTGATGTCAAAGCTCTTTCTTATGTATGTCGGTGCTAAATTATATCCTTCTTATACAAGACACAAATATGGGCAGACACTGGGCAGGGGAGGTAGGGCAGAGGCTGACAGAAGGAAGACCCAAATCCTAGTTTAACTTATAATGTTCATTCACCAGGCAGAAATATGAAAAAAACCTCTGTCAACGGATTGTCTTGAAAATGAATTTCCAATTTGTCAACAGTCTTCCAAACATGTTATCATTGGTTGGAGGCTAAACATTCAAGCATATTAAATGAAAGCATGGACGCCATCGCTGGGTGGGTTCCTGTCAGCAGGGAGGCCCAGGAGCCAGATTGGCAGGATGGAACAGTTAGACCAAAACACAGCTGGGCCTCCAGCTGGTGTTGAACTGGAAGATGCCATTATCGTGAAGCCTTTAGGGCAAAACCAAGTCAGACAGAAGCCTCAGGCCTGACACAGGCAAGGCTTGGCCCTAGTTGGCGGGCCGGCCCAAGCAGGGTACATGGCACAAGATTCAAGGGGCTGGACACAGAGAGAAGTTTGGGGTTCCACTGCATGCCAAGAAACAGTCCAGAAATGTAGGCCAAATCAAGAGATCAGGAGCAGTGTGCTGGAACCTGAAGAGGCTAGTGAGTGTACCACCCTCGGATGACTATTCAGCAAACATTTATTGAATGTCTACCACATGTCAGACATAGCTCAGGGGTATGTTGGTTGATCTCAGGAGGAGGGCTGTGCACTTCTCTGAAAAGGAGCCTTCGTGGTTCTCATGTAGATAATATTCTGTTACTAAAATCCTATACATTTCTAGACATTTTCTAAGGGATTCTCACTATTTACTGATGTTCCTGTAAGACTATAAACACGTTATTCATTTTCAAGTACATGGCTGAACCTCTTTGAATTATGAATATGTTTATGGTCAATAAGCAAATTTCTATTTATTTATTAATAGTACAGAGTGTTCTTTGGCCTTCCTTCCATGTTTAATGAAATCATTAATCTCTGTAACCTCTACCCACAAACTAAATTGCACTGGAATTCATGAAAAATAGCACTATATGACCTCATATAAAGTGTATGGATATAAAAGTATGTCTTTAGTACCCTTCAATTATGTACCAAATTTATGCAGAATCAGTCTTGCCCTTTGCAGATTATTGGACAATAGAGAGACACACATGAAATGCTAAGAGTGAAGTCTAAAAAGACCTTTATTTCATTAAAGATACACATGAATGTGACACAAGTTCTTGTTTAAACTTAAGTCCACATGAAAATCATGAAAGAAAAATGGGCAAAAGATATGAACAGACCACAAGGAAGAGATACAAGTGTCGGTTATACCCATGAAAAGGTGAGATAGAGATAAAAATGAAGACAAGAGTAGCATGTCAAATTAAAAATTTAAAAAATGACAGTACACGGCAGTGGTGAGGGTGGGGTAAAATGAACATTTACAGAGTAATGCAAGTATAGATCGCTGTAACCATTCCATACGGTGATGTGTACAAATTTGTTCATACCTTTCCCCAGTATTTTCATTCCTGAAAACTTATTCTCAGAAATGCCCCTGAATATTTATATCAAGAATGTTCATCAGAGAGGTATTTGTAATAGTTAAAAAATAGAAACAAGCCAAATGTCTGACAACAGGAGATGAGTAAAATTGTGTTGTAGCTATATAGTGGAATATCACACAACTAAAAACCACTTATTCAGTAAAATGGGTCTTAGCCTATGCCATGAGAAAAAAACTGTAATTTTAAATGTGAAAATAATTACAAAGTTACATCTCTCTGTGTATCTATGGAAAGGAAAATGATTGAAGGTCTCCTAGTGGCTCAGTTGTTTAAGCGTCTGCCTTTGGCTCAAGTCATGATCTCGGGGTCCTGGGATCAAGCCCCATATCAGTCTCCCTGCTCAGCGGGGAGTCTCCTTCTCCCTCTCCCTTCTGCTCCCCCTGTTCATATTCTCTCTCTCTCAAATAAATAAATAAGATCTTTTAAGAATGAGAGGATGAAAATACCATATCAAAGCATTTATGGTGTTGTGCCTGAGTGATACAGGGAGAGGTGATGCTGTGTTTTCCAGCCGTTCTACTTTGAACATCTGCTAGTTTTACACTTTGCATAAGGATGCACCAATGCTTGAATCATGTTGGCATCCTTAAGAAAGAAACTAGTATTTGACCTCCTAAAAGCGATGAAATCTGGTGTTTGAAACAGACACAGACTTCAGGGTGGTGTTATGAGTGTACTTCCTGCTTCCTTCGTCTGACTGGAGAATGAAAAAGAGAAAAGAAAAATTGTAGGTCACTTTCTCAGCCTTTACCCTAAATACCAAGACTGGAGGAAGCAGCCACCCCGCAGGGGTGAGGGTTGCTTTAGGAAAGGTGACTATCAGCCTCTTGGAAGACATTTGAATACAGCTTCTTTGTGCCCTCGGTTCCATTTCTGCCTTCTTCATGATGGATCCTGGGAACAGCTCAGCAGAAAACTCCCCGTGGGTGCAGACATGCCCCCCATCAGTTAGCTCTGACAGGTGGTGGCTCCAGGTCCTCGTGGTCCCCGGACAGGTTTGGCAGAACCTGCTTCCCACTGCCACTGCCCAGATGCTGTGGTGCTGTCGCCGAGTCCCTGTCCTCATCTCATGGCCTCTTATATTACTCTCTAACTTCTTTTTAAACCCTCTTAGTGTTCCTGTGAGCAGAATGGGAATTTTAAATGGCAAGAGGAAAGAGAACAAAACACCTCTTCCTCCTATTCCAGAAAGACCCTACTGTCGATGGCACCTTTTTTTTTTTTAAGCCTGTCTCTCCCTTTTCCCTTCTTTCCCAAAAATATGTTTCACAGTCAGTTTGTGAAAACTAGTGTGAGCTGCGGCCGCCTCCCGTCCGTGGTCTTCCATCTGTAGCTCAGTCTGTGTTACGCGCCGTATATTTAGAACGCCTAAATTAGTGGAGCTACGTGTGCTATTTCAAGAGGAGCTGGAAAGTCAGATGGAAGAGTAAGGATATTGATCAGGAGCGGCTCTTGAACAGGGTTGGCTTTTAGTCTCGAGTCCCAGAAGTTAGAGATATTTTGGGGACATCGAGACAACAGATGGTCTGCGAAGGCAGTTGGCCCATGTGGTAATAAGTCCATGGAGGCAACTGGTCATTTTTCTGAGCTTGGAGCAGACTTTCCACTTCTGTTTGTGCCATTCAAGTTGTGGCCAGAGGCTTCGGTTAGAACCCGGACATGTGTATAAATGAATCATCAGAAATGGATAGACAGCAGCTCAGCCTGGCTTCCCAAGTGAAAGTTTCCTAGCAAAAAGATGGAGAGAGTTTTGTTTTGTTTTGAAAGTAGGAGATAACTCAACTGTGTTTCATAGGGTTAGGGAAGGATGTCATTGTCAAGGGAGCCAGCGAAAATACAAGACAGGACACTTGATGGTGCAGATCCCACACACTCTCCTTTCATAGCCATCGTTTCCCATGATTGCAAAGCTTTCTGGGTCCCCCCACTAGATTGAGATGAGGGTCCATTTCTCATTATCACTTTGTAGCCCTAACACTAAGCAGTGTACCTGGTACACACATGATAAATGTTTGTTGAATGAATACATGAATTCACAGAGGCTGTAGGGACAAGAGCGTGGGTAGAGAGATTGATCTTGCCCAGGAGGAAAGAGAATGATTCTTTTGAGACCTAAGGAAAGAATAGCTCTGCAGAGTGATGGGTAAATTTTTGTTGAGTTGATTTTTCCTCAGAGAGAGAGACTAGGAATTCAAGGTCTAAACATACAAAAATAACCTCTGTCTTGTGAATAAGTGTTTGACAGTGATGATTTGATATGACACTTTTATTCTTCCATATCTGTTTCTCGATTTGAGTCTTTAAGGTAGAAAGCTAACTTAATTGTGCATTTGCCATTCCTATTTTAGTAATATCCTGTTCCCTCTCACTTGGCCCATCTTCCTTTTCTTCCAAGGACACCATCGTCCCACTGCAGTTCACACAACGCTCTGCCGTTCACCTGTCTTAGGTGACCTGGCTTTTCCATCTCTCATCTCCATACTGTACCTGTAGGTGATACATCTCCTGCCCATTACACGGAGGCCATTATTCCTTCCTGACCATGCCCAACCATAACTGCTTATCATTATTTTTCAACAATCTCAACTCTGTGTAAAATGAGAACCCTCCAGTTCTGCTGTGACTTGTGGGCAGGTAAAATGTTCTCAACCCAATGCCACTGTGTTACGTGGGGATTTCCCACACATTCAACAAGTAATTCTCTGACACCAGCTGGGTCGCCTAAGTTCTGCTCAATTCTGACACACTCTGCCTACAGTTGGCATCAGCTCTCACGGGGTATGGTCTCAGTCCCACAAGAAGATTGTCCTCCCCACCATTTCAGGATGTCGGGTGCAAGCTCAGATTGTTTCCTGTGCTTCTCACTGACCAGCTATAGATTGGAGAACCTGTCCTTGGGTCGGATTAATTTGCTAGAGTAGCTCACAGAACTCAGAAAAACACTGTATTTGCTAGATTGTGGGCTTACTATGAAAGGATATGATGAAGTATAAAGTATGTGGATGAACATCCAGATAGAAGAGATGCACAGGGTGAGGTATGTGGGAAGGAGGCTGGAGCTCCCTTACCCTCTCTGAGCGCGCTGCTTTCCCTGCATCTCCCAACCTGGAAGAGCCCTGACCACCACGCATACTTTGGGATTGTTATGGAGGCTTCTTCGCATAGACACAATCAATCACTATTACATTTTCAGCCTTTCTCTCTTCTCAAGAGAGTGGAGGCAGTTTGAAAATTCCAAGTTTCTAATCATGGCTTGGTCTTTTGGATGACCAGCTTCCATCCAGGAGCCCGTCCAGAGTCACCTCATTAAAACCAAAGACTCTCCCATCACCTACGAATTTAAGAGACTTTCAGGAGCCCTGGGTCAGGAAGATCCAAGACCAAGACCAATTAGTAAAACAAAAGATGCTCCCAGTGCTGTTCTCACTTAGGGAATTATAAGGACCTTAGGGACTCTGTGCCAGGAACCAGGGACAGAGACCAATACAATACATAGATTTTCTATTATCTAACCATTTATCAGACAATTTATCTTGTAAGTTTGGCTTTGAAGTCAAGCTACTTGATTTAAATCTCAGCAGAAGAATTTTTTTTTTTAAGTTTTATTTTATTTTTTCAGTGCTCTAAGATTCACTGTTTATGCACCACACCCAGTGCTCCATGCAGTACATGCCCTCCTTAACACCCACCACCAGGCTCACCTAACCCCCCACCTCCTCCCCTCCAAAACCCTCAATTTGCTTCTCAGAGTCCACTGTCTCTCATGGTTCATCTCCCCCTAGGATTTCCCCCATCTCACTTCTCCTCTCAATCTCCCAGTGTCTTCCGTGTTATCCCTTATGCTCCACCAGTAAGTGAAACCATATGATAATTGACTCTGCTTGACTTATTTCACTCAGCATAATCTCCTTCAGTCCTGTCCATGTTGATACAAATGTTGGGTATTCATCCTTTCTGATGGAGGCATAATTCTCCATATATGGACCATATCCTCTTTATCCATTAGTCTGTTGAAAGGCATCTTGGGTCTTTCCACAGGTTGGCGACTGTGGAGGTAGTTAATTGTGTCATGTAGATAGGGTGCTCAGCCCCTCCACACCTCAATTTCTCTCATCTGTGAAATGAACATTATTAATACCTCCTGGGGTTTTGCAAGGAACATATGGATTAGCACACATAATACACTCGTTTTAGAACAGGGCCTGGCACAGTAAATGTTCATAATTATGACTCCTCTTTTTGTTATTTCTTGGTAGGCCTCCGGAAAGCACTTTTATAGCCCCAGAATTTTTTTACACTCTTTCCCTGTATCCTCATACCCTTTTGAGTTGTAGTTGATTTTCTCTGAGACACCATCGAGACAGCAGTGGGTTCATTTCCCTTTCTTGATTCATCTCCAAAGTCTCATGTGATGTAAACAAAATTTAAAGTTTCTCAGTGAAGACGTTTTGAGCCGTTCTCTTCACAAAGTTAGAATTCTGATCTCACCCAGTACTCGTGTTCTGGGTATCAGGGGTCATACTGGAGATGTCTGTAGGACGTTAATCATAGTTTCTGCGCAGACAGTATCTGTTGAAGTGAGAGACTGTCTCTTGGGAAGCATATGATAGGGAGAATTTTGGATCTAGGATGAATGTTAATGTTTGCTCACATTTATTTCAGCATATCTTGAAATGTGAGTTTTCTTCTTTATCCTTTCCTTCTCTGAGCTGCTGTGTTCCAGTCTAAAACACGAAGCCTACTTTGGCTAGAAAGCTCAGTGATTTCAGGGTCCCTCCAGTGTTTTCCTATTTAGGATCCTATTAGGCGACAGATGGCATAGGACGGACGCCGCAGCTGGCGTGTACAGAGACGTTCTGCGTGGAGAGCTGCCCTGAATGCAGGTGTGTACCAGGCCCCTTAGCTGAAGCTACAGACACACTTGTTCGAGCTGTGGCTTCTCGCCTGTTGGGGTGTGTGAACAGCTGAGTCTTTCAAAGCCTGACCATTTTTCTTGTCTGGTTTTCACCCATTGTTTTTATTGACTTTTCCTTCATCATGTTAATTGCTAAGAAATTCTAGTTTCTCTAACCCAGGGCTTATTTGTTTTGCCCTCCACACCCAGTGCTAAGACTCCACCACAGTCCTGACATGTGATGGCCTCTTCCTTGACTGTGGGCTGCGCTGTTTGGATTTGGAACCAGCTTGACTAAGCCAGAGCAGCAGTAAGCAAAGGAAGTCATCCTTTTATTTCCAGATACCATAGCTACAGTTGGGAGGTGAAATGGTCCTCTCTTCTGGGTATTGGTTGGAGTGAAATCATTTGTCTTTTTAAAGCAATACTGTGTTTTAGGATATAGTTTCTTCATAGTGCTTTTCAAATATTAACATGATAGATGAGTCTCTGGGGCAGAACATGAGTAAATGTTAAAGCATAAGCTTTCAGGAATAAAATTTAAGTTCTTTAGAGTTGTCAGCCTGAGAAAGAATTGAGCTAATTCTTCAGAAAGAAAACATCACATGAAAGCATGAGTTGACATCTGAATGTAGGTTAACTTTCTTCCCCAAATATAAGAGTTTAAGGTGTACTCTTTGCCTTGGCTTCCTAAGAGGGTATGTAGTAGATCTCAAGACCCATTCCCATAGGCATTAACTAGTAGACAGTCTTTTTAGTTCCCATTCATTCAACAACCACATGGAATGTCCACTGTGTGTCAGGCTGCCCCTGGCATTGGAGATCCAGAAGTGAGCATCCAGACAAAAAGCAAGGCTCATGGAGTTTACATTCCAGTTGGAGAAGAGACATAATCCTACATAAGCAAATTATATAGTAGGAGAAAAGATAATTTCCTTTATATGGGAAAAATGAAGGAGTTTAAGGACAGCGAGGGCTGCTGGGGAGAATTCTACCATTTTAAGATTAAACTAACCCTTGTTGAGAAGGTGACATCTGAATAGAGACCTGAAGAAGGTGAGGGAGCAAGTCATTCATGCATCTGGAGGAAGAGAATTCCAGAGGGAAGCGGCAGCTGGTGCACTGGCTCTGCGCAGCCCCCTGCTTATGTGCCGGAGGAACATACGAGAGGCGTGGGATAAGGGGGAGAAGGGGAAGAGGTGCAGTTGGGGGCAGGTGTGGAGGCACATCATGTGGGCCATTTCCGGTCAGTG
Source organism: Meles meles (assembly GCF_922984935.1). Taxonomy (NCBI): domain Eukaryota; kingdom Metazoa; phylum Chordata; class Mammalia; order Carnivora; family Mustelidae; genus Meles; species Meles meles. Next base: position 170,489,167 of record NC_060067.1, on the reverse strand, counting down.
AAACGGGAAGACCCTGACTAGTTGTTTTTTTTTTTTTTAATTAACTTATATTATTTGTTTCAGGGGTACAGGACTGTGATTCATCAGTCTTACATAATTCATAGCACTCACCTTAGCACATACCATCCCCAATATCCATAACCCAGCCACCCCATCCCTCTCACCCTCCCCTCCAGCAACTCTCAGTATGTTTCCTGAGATTAAGAGTCTCTTACAGTTTCTCTCCCTCTCTGGTTTCATCTTGTTTCATTTTCCCCTCCCTTCCCCTATGATCCTCTGTCTTGTTTCTCAAATTCCTCATATCAGTGAGATCATATGATATTTGTATTTCTCTCATTGACTTCTTTCACTTAGCATAGTACTGTCTAGTTCCATCCATGTTGTTGCAAATGGTAAGATTTCTTTTTTTTTAATGGCTGCATAATATTCCATTGTATATATAGACCACATCTTCTTTATCCATTCATCTGTTGATGGACGTCTAGGCTCTTTCCCTAGTTTGGCAATTGTGGACATTGCTGCTAAACATTGAGACCCTGGCTAGTTTTAAGCAGAAAGTTCACAAGATCTGACTTAAGCTTTAAAGGGATTATTTTGGATGCTGTGTTGAGAGTAAGGTGTGGGGAGGCAGGGTGGAAGCAAGGGGACCTTTAGGTGGTTCTCACAGTACCAGGCAGCAACCAGGATGGTTGTGGCTTGGACCAGAGTGGTAATAATGGAGGTGATCAGCAGTAGTCAGATTCTGGGCATATTTTGAAGGTAGAACCATTATGGTTGCCAGTGGATTGATGAGAGAAAAAGAGGAGTCAGAGATGACCGGGAATTTAGCCTGAGCAACTGGAAGGGTGCATTGCTCTAAATGGAGATGGGAAGTCTCTGGGTGGAGCGTGTGCATGTGTGCACGTGTGTGTGTGGGGGGGGGTGGGGAAGTTGTAGATGTCTAAATTGCACGTAAATTAGTAAAAAAGTACACTGACAATAGATTCCTAAAAAACATATATACATTGAAAAAATACATATATTCATTTCATTCACTCAGTAATTGATAAGTACTTATGAGTTAGGCACTGAAACAAGAATAAGAGAGTTTCCCTAGTCTAAGTGGGCACCAAGTGAGCAGGTGATCAGTGACAGTGGTGAGTTGCTATTTTGGATCACAGAGATTATGCATGTATGACGTGGGAGCGAGCACTTAGGAAGGAAAGACATCAAGCCCACTCTTGTAGATTGTAGAGAGGATTGGTTCCCAGGGGAGGATACTCTGTGCTGAAGTCTTCAGGGAGGAGAGGGAACTGGAAAAGCAGGGGAACAGGCAGGATGAAGATGAGGGTTTGGGCCCAAGTGGCAGTGCGCAAAGTCCTAAAAAGGGCACCAGAGCCTGGTGAATTGGGACTGCTATCCGTTTCGACTGGGGCTTTGAGTTCAGGGTCAAGGTGTGTTTCTAGGAGGCTGGGGATATCACTGAAAACCAGATGAAACAAAATGTGTTTGTTTTCCATGCCCTGGCTGCCACCAGGGAGCCACTGAAGGGTGCCAAGTAGAAGGGTGATATTATCAGAATGGGGAAATACTGCTTTGGCTGCTCTGTGGTGAATGAGGTGTAGGGTCAGAGATCTGTTGCAGTGATTTGGGGCTGCAATGTAGTGATTTGGGGCTACAGCTAGCCTGATCTGTAGTAGCAGAAGTAGAGATAAGAGAATGGGGCAGTTCCAGAGATAATATCTGACATTTATATAAAGCTCATTGTGTACTAGGCATGGCGTGGAGAAGGATGGAAGGATGAACCTCAGATTCAGGCAGCTCATTTAACACTGGTTCCATCACTGCTCCTCCAGAGGGGACGAGCAGGATGAAGGGGAGATGATAACATCAGTTCTGGTGGGTGATTGTGAGGTGTCTCTAGGATGCAGAAGGGGAGAGGCTGAGACCGTTGGAATATGCGTTTGGAGTCAAGACAGAAATCAAGTGTAGAGTTGGAGCTGGGACTTGTTAGGGATTGATGCAAATTTAAACTGGAGAAATGGATGAGGTCTCTGGTGGTGATGTTTTGAGTAGAGAAAGACCCGAAATCAAAACTCTGGGGACCACCCACGGTTGCATGATAGGCAGAGGAATGATGCTTTATGGGACTAAAGAGGAAGCTGGCAGGGAAGTAGGCAGGATACCAGAAAAATGTGGTAGCATGAAAGCCAAGGGAAGAAAATTTCAGATGGAGAGAGTGAGTATTCGCATTGAATACTGGTGAGAGGGAGAGCAATATAAAGGCTTGGAGTTTCTGTTGGATTTAGCTGTAAGGAGTCATTGATGACCTCTGTTGGTGAGAACATTTTTAGTGGTATATCAGGGCAGAAATCCGATAGGAAAGGAAGTGGATTGAGGAAAAGGAAGAAGAGGAAGTGGAGTTCTTGGGTATAGACTGCGGGTATAGACTATTGCTCTGTACAAGAGGATAGCCACTCATCATATATAGCTACTTAAAATTAAAATTATATGAAATTTAAAATTCAGTTCCTCACTTTCACTAGCCACATTTCATGTGCCTAGTAACCATTTGACAGCACAGATTAAGAACATTTGTGTCATCACAGAAAAGTCTGTTTGACAGTGCTGCTCTAGATGCTGAGCTGTGGGGGCTCCTGGGTGGCCCAGTTGGTTCTGCATCTGCCTTCAGCTCAGGTCATGATTCCAGGGTCCTGGGAACAAGACCCACATGGAGTTCCCTGCTCCACGGAGGACCTGCTTCTCCCTCTCCCTCTGCCTGTCTCTCTACCTACTTGTGCTCTATATCTCTGTCAAATAAATAAAATCTTTTAAAAAACACTATTAAAAAATAGATGCTGATCAGTGAAGGAGAGAAAGAAATAGAGCAGTAATTATTCTGAGTGCGCTCATGTCTGTGTATACAGGGGTACGTGTGTGTGTGTGTATGAGTATGTCTGTGCATGTGTATTTAATGAGACAGATATAGAATATTTAGAATTGGTGGAAGAGCTCATGTAAGATCACTTCCACTCACACCAGTATTTTTTTTTTTTTTTACCCTTAAAGAATTATTTCAAATACTTCTAGGTATGTTAAAAAAAAATTACCTAGGAAGAGAAAATACTGTTTGGTCCCTGTATCTCCATAATTTTTAGCTTTGCACATAAAGTGGGGTTGATACATGTTTGCTGATAAATTCTGGGTTGCTATTGGAGCACCAGTGTTCTAGTGACAGTACATTCCATCATCACATAGCAGACCCAAGCCGAGCGCTTTCTGTGCTCCAGCAACTGTGCTGGGTTTGCAGACATAGAAATGAATTTTGACTAAGAATGTACTTGTGTCCCCAGTTGTCTACTCTCTTTCCCCAGGGGGTTCTGAAGCCCACCTGGGTGCTACCCTGTGCTGTTATTTAGGAGTTGGGGGCGGGGGGAGGTTAAGATAGTCCTGCTGAAGTCCTTGGGCTGGGTAGTTAGCTAGAAGTCTGTGACTTTGCATCCCCAGCTGCATTGCAAACCTCAAGGTCACACCTGTCCACATGTGTTTACTGAACTCCTGCTAATGCCCTCCCCGTTTGTTAGGCTGGGGATGTAGCAAAAATTTAAAAATAAGATTAAATCCCTATTCTCGTTGGGGAAGTGAGACACTCTCACCCCCAAAAAGCTAAAAACAGAACAGTGTGATCAGTAGGGTGGCGGCAGATCAGGAGGGCGAACGTCCAGAGTGCAGAGGGGCCCTTCAGCTTGGGGCAGTGGTCAGCAAGGCTGCATAGGAGTGAGAGGTGATTGTAAGTCATTGTGACTTCATGAGCCACAGAATATGCCACATTATAAGGCTAGTGTCTGATTAATGACAGCCTTTCAGATTTGGAAGAAGAAGTTTACCTTGTTCCCAGCCATGGGAACCATGTGAGGGCCTTGTGCAGGGAAATGACCCGATGTTAGTGGAACCTGCCAGGTGCGCGGACCAGGAATGTGTCACTAACGAGCACGCGAGACCCATTGTGGCAGAGCGCGCGGGTGGGGGGCACTGCTCCTGCCTGCACTTGACTCTGTGTGAAAACTTCCATGCAGTTGTTGAGGAGGAATAAAAATTCTTCCTTCCCCCTGCCAGTGCGATCAGCATCTCTCCTGGTCGCGCAGTTAACCCACTGCTGGGGTAGCCTTGTGGGAATGCGACACATGAAGAGAGAAGAGCCCTTGTTGATACTCATTCTTCTCCTCAGTGCTGGACGCCGGACCTCCACTCACTCAGAGAGTCCAAAATGCCCAGTGATGCTATGGCATCTGTGCTCTTGGCAGGGTTTGTATAAAATACACTACTTGTTCACTTATCGGAATTTCGGGAGGAATTTCACTTGAAATAGGCATTGCTGTAGTTATTTATAACTCAAACTTAGGAAAAGAAGCCTACCAGATTGAGAATTTGGCCTTGCGGGCTCTGCCACAAAGAGGTATCGCATCCCGTTGTTTCTGTCACACCTGTCCCTTACGAGTCCCTGTGTACAAGGAGGATCCTGAGGATAGGCCTCAGTGTGATTCACAGACAGGAATCTTTTTTGCCTGAGTCAGGAAATGCGGCTCTCCCTTCACGTTCTTGTTAAACTTCATCTGACTCGAAGGAGTTTGCGTGTAGGGTGACTAGGAGGAGGAACCCACAGTAGAGGAAAAATTCAAGATGGTGACCTCTGCCACAGAACTAAGGTGTACGGACATAAGCAAGATGTCGGAAATAGCCTTCGGGGTAACAGTCACGCAGGCTCTTGCTAAACTTCAGTTTCCGAGGGTACTTAGTGAGGAATGCTAACTCTCTAGGTTTTCTGTATCTGCATCTGCATGAACGTCTCTTAATTATGGGTATTTGCTTAGTTAGAACAGCACTTCGTACGCCTTTGAGCTGTATTTTGTGGGGCACCAGATTTCTTTCTAAGCCTCGGTTACTAGAGTTAAGATGTCATAAGCATGTGATGGAAAATAAGAATTCATGAGAAAAATGAGAAGGAAGTGTCCAGATTTTATAATATAATAATAATGGAGGAAAAAGAAGAAGAAATCCAGCTGTTTCGAATTGACATTGATGAAACCACAGACCAGCCTGCATGACTCCTGGACTACTGGTCTCCAAATGACACTTTGAGAACCCTGGTTCTCAACTTGGGTTGAGTCTACCAGTCCTTAGAGACTTTCACCATGGTCTACTCGGAGAATAAACTCTTATACAAAGGAAGACAGTCTAGAGTCCTTTATAGCTGTGGCACCCGAGGTGCCTTGTGCTGTGTCAATGACAGCTGTGATGACGGCTGTATTTAGTGGAATGGATGGGACCCTGGACCTGGAAGACAGTTTTTACACAAGTTGTACAGACAGGACCCTGTCCTGAAGTGTATTTTCACATATCTCTTCCTAGTTTTATCTGCACATCATAACAACCCCAAACTCCATCTTATGAAGCAGTCATTCCTCACCACTTACCCTTTGGTCTACACTTTGTGTTCTGTTCTTTAACACCGTCAAATAAGCCATTCTCCATGAAATATTGTGCAACCAATATTTCCTCTCCCCATTCTCCTCATAGAAGCATCCTCCATCCAAACACTAGTGACCTAAAATGGATTTTATTTTATTAAGATTTTGTTTATTTGACAGAGAAAAATACAGCAAGAGAGGGAACACAAATGGGGAGTGGGAGAGGGAGAAGCAGGCTTCCCGCTGAGCAGGGAGCCTGATGCGGGGCTCGATCCCAGGACACTGGGATCATGACCTGAGCTGGAGGCAGACGCTTAACAAATGAACCACCCAGGTGGCCCTAAAATGCATTTTATATAACAGCGTAAACCAGGGCTTCTCAAGATCATTATGGGTCCTCTCATGGCGAAGATGCACAATGGACTTGAAGGTCCCTTTAAGGAGAGACAGGTGCAGAGGGCTGGAAGCTCTTCTTGATTTGTGTGTTGTTTGCTGCTGTTTCATTTGACTATTAAGCCTTCAAGAGATAAAAAACCTCTATCACATTAGGTCTCCGCAACATTAACGCTCCTTTACCGATGCAGTTTAGAGTACTAGAGCAGTTCAGTGGTGGAGAAAGGGGAGGCATTATTTCTGTCATTACTCAGCTCCTAGAATCACTCTGAAGAGTACCAGTGCCCCGTGACTGCCTGAGGTTTACTTTGCCTCCATTTGGGAATCACTAGTTTGGGGAAGCATTAAAGTTCTGTTCCCTAAAGCAGTGTTTTTTAACCTTGGCTGCACATTACAATCTCTTGGTGGGGGGGGGGGGGCTACACTGCAGACTCATTCAGTCAGAGTCTCTTGAGGGGGGACCCGGGCATCAGTATTTTTAAAGCTCCCCGGGTGATTCCAGTGTGCCACCCAAGTTGTGAGTCCCTGATTTAAAGGACTCACCAGATTTGGAGCTGGAGGCATCTGGCTCTGGAGCCTGTCTTCCCGGCTGTTGCCTCCCAGTCCCCACAGTGAGAAAGTCAACACTGATTCATTAAATAGATATTTGCTGAGCACCTAGAATGTGCCAGTTGCTGCTCTAGGGTGTCCAGGCACACTTGACTCGTGCTTTTATTGTTATGAATGAGGGATGGCTTTAACAGGTAATAGACCTGTGTATCACTCTCAGAAAAATAACTTAAAAGTGACTGTCTCCAAATAATTATTATTTTTTTATAAACATATAATGTGTTTTTATCTCCAGGGATACAGGTCTGTAAATCGCCAGGTTTACACACTTCACGGCACTCATCATAGCACATACCCTCCCCAATGTCCATAACCTCACCACCCTCTCCCAACACGCACCCCCCCCCCCCGCCCAGCAACCCTCAGTTTGTTTTGTGAGATTAAGAGTCACTTATGGTTTGTCTCCCTCCCCATCCCATCTTGTTTCATTTCAAATAATTATTCTTGATAGATGTTCTGGAATACCATCTCTTCTGTATCTAACTCATGCTTATAGAACAAGTTAACTATTTAGCTGAATTTTTTTTTTTAATTTTCTTTGAGATTCCCTTTTAACCCTTGGATTATTTAGATGCGTGTTATTTAATTTCCAAGTGTTTAAAGATTTTCTTGTCTTTCTGTTACTGGTTTCTACTTTGAATCCATTATGAACAGAGAGCATACTCTGTATAATTTCAATTCTTTTCACATTGTTGATTTGTCTTATGGTCCACAATATAGTCTGTCTTGTTGGATGTCCCTCGGGGGCTTGAAAAATTATGTGTACTATTGGGTGGAAGATTCAATCTGTGGGAATGAGATCCTGTCGGTTGATTGTGCCGGTCACATCTTCTGTTTCTTCCAGATTTTAAGTCCAGTACTTTTATTCGTTGCTGACAACGGGATTGCAGTTCCCAACTCTAACTGTAGAATTGTCTGTTTCTCCTTTCGGCTTTATCAGTTTTTCCTCTCTGTCTTTTGAGGCTTTGTCGTTCGGGGCACACACATTCAACTCCTCTGTCTTCGTGGTGGATTGAACTTTTTATCATTTTGTGAAGTCCTTTGTCTCTAGTAATTTTCTTCCTTCCAAAGTCTACTTTATCTTACACAGCCACTCCTTTTTTGTTAATGTTTGTAGGATATATCTTTCCCCATCCTTTTTCCTTCAAGTTACTGGAAGTCATGTATTGAATTTGAAGTGAGTTTTTTGTAAGAAGCCTATAGTTGTGCTGTATTTGTTTCTTAAACCCTCTGCCAGTCTCCTCTTGTAACTGGTATATTTAAACTACTTACACTAAAGGCAATTAATTGGTGTGTTAGAGTTTCTATCTCTCAAGTTAACAATTTACATAACCAGCTATGGTTTTATGTTAGAGAGTTCACCAAGAAATTAAATTCAAAATAGCTATCAGGGGGTATTTAATTAAGGGGCCTTTGTTTATTTGTGTGATTTAATAGCCAAAGTAAGAGCTGATAGTCACTTGAAAGGTTTCCTCAGCTAAAATACTGTGGCCATACTGCAATGCACGGGGCTTGAGGGTCTCAGCTGCCCATTTGTCCACCTGTTTCGTGGCCCCAGAACTTTCTTTTGGGGAAAATTTTAGTCCTCCGTGGGGGACTCCGTCTGTCCAGCTCCATGCTGAGGTTGGTGGCCTTCTGCTCTGGTGCTTCCCTGGTGAGTCATAAGAGGATGTCCCTAGTACCAAGAGCACAGGCACTGAGAATGTCTGCATCTGCCCTTAATGAGCAGCAGAGCCCATTTGCATATTTTCGTGTTGTGATCAGTTACTCAGTTCCAGTTATTACCTCTGCAGTACACATTACCCCACAGCTTACTGGCTGGAGGTCATCGTTTCCATGTCCCGGCAGACTGCGTGGGTCAGGGATTCAGAGAGGACAGAGTGGGGACGGCTTGCTCTGTTCCAGCATGTTTTTGGGGCCCCGTCTGGGAAGGCCGGAAGGCTGGGGCTGACAGGGAGGGGCTCCAATCATCTGGAGGCTCATCCACTCACAGATGTGGCAGTGGGGCTTGACGATAGGAGAGCAGGCCTGCTACCTGGACTGCATGGCTTGTCCCTGCCACGTGGCTTCTTCGCAGCGCGGCGACCTCAGGTAGTTTCACTTCTTACATGGCCGTCTGGGCTCCCAGAGAAAGTGTTCCAGCGAAGTGGAGACCATATCATTTCACTGTGCTCTCTTAGGCAATCACCCACTCCTATTTAAGGCAGTGTGGTAGGGGAGCAGAGACCAGCAGATAACTTGGGGGTCATGACTTACTTGAGGAAAATATTTAAGAAGCACTCCCCAAATAGGTTATTATCTATTTTTATAGTTTCTCTAAGTTAAAAAAATTCCTTATATTAAACCATCACCTGAAAACTGCATACCTAATAGACCACATATTTTGCTTTCCTATGGGATTTTTTTTAGCGAGAGAGAACACACATGTGCTAGCAAGGGAGGAGGGGTGGAGGGAGAGGGAGAAAGAGAATCTTAGCATGGTGGGCCTCGATCTCACGACCCTGAGATCATGACCTGAGGTGAAACCAAGAGTCGGACACTTAACGGACTGAGCCACCCAGGTGCCGCCACTGTGCAATTGTTCCTGTGCTTCAATAATACATCATTGGTCTTACGATGTTGCTAAATTTGCTATAGGAATTTCACAGAAGCAGTAGCTCTCTTAATCCTAAGGTTATAATTGTGTTTCTTCTACTTTTTTGTTATTTCGTGGGCACAGTGAATCGTGTTTTATTTAGCACCTGTGTTGCATAGTTGGGGAAACTGAAGCTTTGAGAGCTGACCTTATCCAAAGTCATAGGGAAAGTTAATGGTTGAGTGGAATTAAAATTCAGGTCTGTCTCTCTCCTGGGCCAGATTATCTCTGTAGAACTTTCCCTGGCTTTGTTATCAAGTGTCACTTTAGGACTTGCTACCTCACAGGGCTCTCACATGACCATGATGTGGCTTGGCATTCTGAGCAGATAGTTATATTAAAAAGGATGTCTCTGTTGGGTTGACGTACCTCATAGCTCCCAATAGTCGATATTAAAGTTGTTTCTTAATGTGCTTTTCATCGCAATGGAAAAACACTTTTTACTCTCTCAACATGTTGATTGTATTCTCTCATTTAGTGTGTTCATCCCTTGGTGATCAGATTGAGGTGTGCGTCTGAGTGATGTAGAGGAAAGTGCAACTGAAGCTAATCTCAAGGGGTAGGGGGCATTTCTTCTGAACTTTATAACGGTTAGAACATACTTTTCTGTTTAAGATTCAGATTGTTGTATTTTTGTTATAGTGATTGTCCAAAAAAAACATAAAAGAAAATCCACAAACCAATAGCAACACAAAACCCAAAAATCTGTGTCGGTGGCAAACAGGAAGTCCTCCTGAGCGTGACTCACAAGGTCACCATGATTTGGAACCTGCCTGGCCCTTGAGCTTCCTGTCTTGCCGTGTTCTTCACCGAGCCCCTCTCTTAGCCTTACTGAGCTTGGGTGCTTTTCTTTTCTTTTCTTTTTTTTAAGATTTTATTTATTATTTATTTATTTGACAGACAGAGATCACAAGTAGGCAGAGAGGCAGGCAGCGAGAGAGAGGAGGAAGCAGACTCCCTGCTGAGCAGAGAGCCCGATGTGGGGCTCCATCCCAGGACCCTGAGATCATGACCTGAGCCGAAGGCAGAGGCTTTAACCCACTGAGCCAGCCAGGCACCCCATGAACTTGGGTGTTTTCTGAATGGACCATATCCTTCCCCTGTGCTGCCGCACACTCTTGTATATGCTGGTCAGGCTGCCCACAGAGTCCTCAGGCACCCCATACCGAGTCTGCCCCCGCCACAGTCCCCTCCTCCATGTTGCTCAGATACCTGCCTCTGGGCGGCTCTCCCCAAGTTCCCCCCAGTTGAAGTTGAGGTCTCTCACCAGCACCCCTGGCCCTAGCCACAGTGCTACAGCTACTCATGCCTGTTTCTGTGCTCTTTGGGGGCAGATCCATGTTTTATTCATTTTTATGTACTCTGGTCTATTACCAAAAACTGCAGGTGCTTTTTGAGGGATTGTTGAGTGAATGAGTGACTGGATTCATGGGTTCACAGTAGCATATCCTATTATTCACTGTCATCTTAGCTTTACTTACTGTCCTTGTGGCCCTGGAATGTTTGCAGGAAATGATCCATTATGTAGATTTCATTTAAAATATTGCCAAGGTTTGGGCCATAGCTCCAAACTTTGTATTATGAAGTAGATGTTCTAATCTACTAACCCCCCCCCCCCCAAAAAGGATTAAGGTTTAAGATTGTGCATTTTATGCTGATTCTCCAGGTAGGCCTGGGGATCCATTCCTCTTCCTTTTTGTGACCAGCCTAGAAGCATCAGAGATAAGGATCCATCCTTGTTATAGGATGTGTTTAGTGAGCATTTGGTCATAGCTCTTCTCCTATCAGAAACTCCATTGACTGGAACTGTCATTATTTATTATAATGGCTAATTCTTCATTTTTTACTCTCTAACTTTTGTCCTGGTTTGGGGTGCAACAGTGGTTCCCAAAAGTCTTCAGACCTAATTTAACAGGTCTCGTGTAGGGCCCAAGAATCTGTCTTTTCTAAAGCTTACCAGCTCCTACTTGCATGGAGATATACAAGTCAGCTAATGTCTCTTATGGTAGAAAATTGTGACCTGTATTCTAGGTCTTCTGATTCTTTTCTTGCTCTTCAGCTTGGTGTGGTTTATACGTAGATCAGAGTTTCCACAGAAATATACATATTTTCCCCCAGATGGCCAGTGATTTGCTTTTCTAGCCTATTTGTAAAGCCAGGATGCATTTTTACCACTAATTACATGAGTTAATCAAATAAAATAAATGCTTTTATGTAAGATCCAACTAATGATTTTCCTTGAAGCACAAAGCAGTTGTTGTTGATGATTTGAGCATAGTCTGTGGTTCAATTTTGAGACGTAGGAACCCTGTGTCATTAAATACCTTGTTTAAAGTAGCACAAAGTGTGCAGTGAAGCCAGAGTTGAGCCGCAAGTCTCTGGCATTGATCTTGGCCAAGTGCAGAAGCTGTCAACAAAGCCAGGAGACTGGGTGTGTCTGGCAGAGGGAGGGAGGCTGTTCTGATTATGTCAGTGGGCCGGGGTGCCTGTGTGATATGGTGCAGGGTTTGTTAACCAGTACGGTTATGAGGGGATGGTATAGTCAGACAGAAGGTCATGATATCTGGTAAAGGGCTATTTGGGATCAATGGTTTGAACATTACAGCTGAGACAATGAATTAGAAATGGAGTTCTCAAACAACAGCTAAAAAAAAAAAATCCTACTGCATTATTGCTCAAAATCTCTTGGACTTAAATATTACATATGCTAATTTGCATATTACCAGGCTTTTTACCAGAGCATTTGAGATCCTCGTATCTCTGGATCCACAATGATGACTTTTAAAAATGAGGGTCTGGATTCAGCTTCCAAACATACGGAATGCCAGTGTATTGCAGCAAGAGGAAGGCCTGTCCCAGAGCCCTGACCTGTCGGATCAAGAGCAGGAGTTCATTAAATGGCTAATGGAGCAAACTAGGATGACTTAATAATATTACAGAAGTAATAACAGTTATTAGGGTTATTGCTATTGCTGACATCCCTGAGGACTTCCCATGTACCAGGCATGTACTAATTTATGTAATCTTTACAATAGCCCTGTGAAGACGTAGCTATTATTATTAATCCCTTTTCTTAAAGATGAAGAAGTTGTTGTCCATGAATGAACTGATAATATGTTAATCTTCAAGTACAGTTTTAAGATCTACTTTCCTGATACACTTTGGAAAGTTAATGATTAGCTTCCTGAAGTGATCTCTGTTGATGTTTTTCTGTCCTTGAAAGTCAGTCTTGAGAAGAAAGGAAGAGCAGAGGAGAAAGAGCTACAAACATCCTTTTGATGGTCAAGTTACCTGTAAAGAGATTTACCATGACAGTCTCTGAAATGCAGCCTCTCACCCGTCATTGGCCAGCATACCATTTGTAGCCTTGAACATGTTCCTCATTTAACTGCTATGAAGGTCTCAGTTCACCCATCTGTAAAAGGAAATGGGTAATGGGAAAGGTATTTCCTGTAAAAGGAAATGGTAAATACCTCGCTGAAAAACTGTTTTAGCCTAAGAGGAAGGTTCTGAGTGTGGTTTGAGAAAGAGACACCTGCAGTTATGTCTTCTGTTTGGGCAGTATGTTGCTTGAGTCGTTCTGTTCTGTGCAGACCAGCACAGCGGTTGGCTAGAGACAACACCGTCACACATTCCCTGCCCTTTGACCTTGACTCCTGCTCCTTGCTGCTCCCTGGATCTGAAGTGATCTGTTTTCAGCTGCGTTCTGGATGTACCATCCCAATGTGTGTTGAGAGGAAGTTCCTCACGGTGGCCGCTCTGACCACCGCCCCCCACCAGGTGTTTGTTCTAGAATCCCTACACAGCTCCCCACTGCTCTGTGCCCCACTGCTGCATCGAGCCCTTTAAACTCCCTTTATCCCAGGTAGGCATCTAGTGTGGGCATAAGAAGCCCACAGTCCTGGGGTGCCTGGGTGGCTCAGTGGGTTAAGCCTCTGCCTTCGGCTCAGGTCATGATCTCAGGGTCCTATGATCGAGCCCCTCATCCGGCTCTCTGCTCAGCGAGGACCCTGCTTCTTCCTCTCTCTCTGCCTGCCTCTCTGCCTACTTGTGATCTGTCTGTCAAACAAACAAATAAAATCTTTAAAAAAAAAAAAGAAGCCCGCAGTCCTTGCAGAATAAGAGCTCAGAATGAACACAGGGTGTGTGAGGTCAGGGCTCTCCAGTGGCACACTGTGTGGTCTGCCCCTCTCAAGGACACGGAGGGAGCTGATGTGCGGCAGCCGGTTTCCAGGGCAGTGTGGGCCTTGTCCTCTCCTGCAGGAGCCCTACATCTTCATTAAACTTACGCATCATCAGAAATCCATTTCCCCGCAGGACTTCTGTTATTACTTCTGACTTTGGTCTTTCTGTTGCTTATTTGCACTCTGACCCATTCTGTGTCCTTTGACCTGCCTCTCCCTAGGCTTGATGCCTCCCTCTCCAGCCTGGATGCTGTCGTGTAGTCCTTCAGTCGCTTGCTTCCCAGTGCCCTGACCTCCTTGCCCTGCAGAGCCTGGTCCTCGATCAGTCACTCACCGTCTTTTCCCCTCCTTTGCCAGCTCTTCATGCTGCTGGAGGAAAGCCGCTGATAGTCCATACAAGCTGATATCTGTGCAAATTTATGATCTCCAGCCCAGCTGTGTTCTCTGGCCCCCTCCCAGCCTGCCAGCCCCCTCACAAAGACTGTATCCACCCTTAATCCCCTTGTCCTCAGCCTGACCTCCTCCCACTTCACCAAGAAGTTAAAGATATTAATTCTCATGGATTCCTTTGGCTCTTTGCCCTGAATCTGCACCTCCCCCCCACCTTCGCTCCCCCGGGCACCCTTGCTCTTCTATGTCTGCCCGGTTTTAAGAACAGGTGATGCTGCTTTGTCCAAAACCGTGTCTTTTCTGGGTGGTGATTCCCACCCAACTCTCACTTCGTCATTCCATCCATGCATCGTCATTGCCTGGTTCTGTTTGTTCCTTCCTCTTGACATATGAAAGGTTATTTCTTTTTCCTATTTTTTAAGATTTATTTATTTATTTATTTGAGAGAGAGAGAGAGAGCATGAGCAGGAGGGAGAGAATCTCGAGCAGACTTGGCGCTGAGCACTGAGCCTGACACGGGGCTCAATCTCATGACCTTGAGATCATGACCTGAGCTAAAACCAAGAGTTGGACGCTTAACCAGCTGTGCCACTCAGGTGCCCCTTTCCTATTTTTAAAAAATATTTTATTTATTTATTTGAAAGAGACACATAGCAAGAGAGAGCATGAGTGAAAAGGAGGGGGGAAGCAGGCTTCCCACTGAGCAGAGAGCCCGATGCGGGGCTCAATCCCAGGACCCCGGGATCATGACCTGAACTGAGGGCAGATGCTTAACTGACTGAACCACCAAGACAACCCCCCCCTCATTTTTTTTTTTTTTTTCCAACAGACACTGTCAAGTCTAAGTTCCTCTGGCTGCTACTCTGCTGTATTTATTCCCTTCTAACTAAGCATCTTCCTTCCCACCCTCCTGCCTTTCCTCTGTGTGCATTAGGGTTGCAGAAACAGTTCTGGTTTTCATGGTGGTGGAAATAGTACTGAATAGACTGGTAAGTAGACACATTCACGTAGTGTGTGATGCAAACACTCAAACAAACGGGCAACGGGAAAGCGGTGACAGAGTGATAGGGCCGGTAGGGGTGGGGAGTGAGACCAGAGAAGGCCTCTTGAGGAGGTGGCTTTGGGCTGAGACTCACTGGCGAGAGGATCCAGCCATGTCCAGACCTGGGGGAAAGCATCCTAGGCAGAGGGGAGAGAAAAGGCAAAGGTCCTGAGGCAGCAGCCGTCACTCGACAACTTCAAGGAAATGAAAATTCTCAACTCTCTCAACCCCGTGCTGCCGCTTCAGCTCTCGTCATCCTTCATATCTGGCCTGCAGCCCTGACTCTTCTCTGAAACCCACACTGGTCAGGTCACCAGTGATCTCCTGCTTGCCCTCCAGGGGGCCAGTTTCGTCCTTGTTGTACTTAACCTTGATGTTGCACCTGGCACGGCTGCCATCCCTCGCTGGCTCACTGTTCCTGCCTTCTGGGTCCTGCTCTCCTTGCTCCGGGCCTCTCAGCCTCCTCTGTTGATCCATGCACATGGCTCCTGCAGGGTTGGGACACCCCAGGCCTGCGTCCTGGGCTCCCTCTTCTCTGCTCACAGACTTCCTGGCTGCTTGGACCCTCTGCATGCTGGGGATACATACCCCTGTGTGTCAAAGGGAGGCCCGAGATCACCTGAGCACCTGTCCTCCTCATACAGCTCCGGAAATCAGCACATCCAATGCTCAGCTCAAAACCCTTTTTTCTGAAACCCCAGATTGTTTCTCAGGGTCCATAGTTTCTCATGGTTCGTCTCCCTCTCTGATTCCCCTGCTTTGGATTTCCCTCCCTTCCCCTACAGTCCTCCGTGCTTTTGCTTATGCTCCACCTACGAGTGAGACCGTATGATAATTGTCTTTCTCTGCTTGACTTACTGTCATGACTTACAAGCTGTGATGAGCCCTGGGTGTTAGACTTCACTAATGAATCATTGAACACTGCATCAAGGACTAATCATGTACTATAGGGCTAACAAAAAAAAATTAAAAAAAATAAAATAAATCCTTGTGGTATTAAAAAAAACATTGAAGTTGCTTGGGATGTGAGCTGTCAAAGTTCCTTAAGCATTTTTAAAAAGAAGCATACATGGGTATGTAACAAAAAACAAATAAAAAAGTGTTGGATCCATCCTGTAAGATAATAAGACATAAAATAAAATAATATTCAAAAACAAACAAACCCTTTCCTCACCTGTGACTAGAGTCACACTATGTTTCTCCCTCTCCACCACCTGCTGTCCCCATTTCCGTTTTCTTGAGTTCTTTCTGCTTCTCGCCCTCTCCACGGGTACTGTCATGGTTTAGGCCTTTGTCCTTTCTTGCTGAATCATCGTAGTTCTCTCCTCATGGCAGTCAGATTCAATCCCGTGGTCCCTCCACGCTCCCGCCACTGGGAGATGGTGGCACTGACATGGTCTTCTGGCTCCCCTGTGAACCACCGGCCACACTACCCTGAGCTCTGGGTCAGCGTTTGCTCCCGTGAGGATGATTTTACGGGCCAGCATGGTATGCCCTACCTGACTCTCCATCTTCGTCTCCCATCTCTATCTCAGACCTGGCTTTGGTACCCCCAGCTTCCCAGAATCACCTCAAGTTTGCCAAACACAACACCGTAGTTTTTATTTTCTTTCTTTCTTTCTTTTTTCCCCCCAGTATCTTAGCTTATGCTCCTATCTTTCCACAGCATGCCCTCTCTGATTATGCAGTCTTCGCAAACACCCACTCAGTGTTCAGTTCTGGTGAAAAACCTTTAATCAAACTGTTCATACCCTCCTCTAGGTAGAAGCCTCCTTCCTCCCTGTTCCCTCACAGCTCAGGCAGACTCTCTTGGGGGGCTTATGTCTTTATGCCCATGTTGCTTACCTATCTACCTTTCTCTCTGAGAACACAGTGATTTTATTATGTTTATTTTTGTATTTCTAATATAAAATACAATCCACAGTAAATAATAACCCATAAGAAAAGTCAGTAAGTATGAGAGTAACTGTGTCACGTGAATACGAAGCGTGTCAGGCTGATGGGTCCCTGGTGAGGATCCCAGCTCACTGTTGTGCTAGAATCACAACGTGGCTTAGTTTCCTCTTTATTGTCAGGTACCTGATAGCCTTCCTGAAGTGATAGGTGGGTTGTAGTTTTGTGTGTATGTGTGGGGGATAATGCCTCTGAAAAAAAGTCAACTGTTAATAGTAGTGATGAAATAAGGACGAGCTCTAAGTCAAGTGAAGGTCTTAGAAATTTCTGATGGATTATGGTAATAAAGTTGTCTGCATGGGTATGTGACAAGAACAGATACACACAAAATGCAATAAATAGAAGTAAGAAAAGGCAATTCATGAATTGTTTCAACAAGGAAACTGGTCAGGGCAACCATTTCTTATCAAACAAAAGAAATGTTGGGTGAAGGTTGAAAACAACGATAAACATGTCCAGAAGCTGCTAGGGGCTGACGCACCATGATGAGAGGAAAGCAAGGTGCGTACAGACATTTCCCTACCCTGGCAGGTGAGGAAAAACCCGAGAGTGGTTCATTTTTATTGTTTTTTTGTGGGGAGAATTACTTCCATGAACATCTGAAGATTCATGGAAGTCTCAGGAGCGCCTCTTTCTCAAATGTCAAATGTCTACCGTTTTCCCTGAGAAAACAGAGCTGACAACAGATGGCACTGTAATAATGTCTCATTTATATCACAGGGGCTGGGAGTGAGATATTCCTTCTGAGCAGGGTTTTCTAACCGAAAACCACTGAAGCACCAAAATAGTTAAAAATTACTATTGGGAGTAAAATCTTTCTCAGGTGTTTCTCTGTTTCTTTTCTTGAACAGAGTAAGGGGGCTGTGCTCTTAGTGATGTCTTCAAAGGCGATTTACATGGGTAGCGTGTTTTAATAGTCAGTGTCTCAGACATTTAAGGTAAAAGCAAACCATGTTCTGCCTCTCACCCTGCTGTCAGAAGGCCACTATGTACTTCTACCAACATTTCTGCCTGTTCTAGATTTCTCTTTTCCCATACACTCTTTTTTTGTGTGTGTGGTTAGAAATTTTTTGCATGAAAATCCCCTCTTAAAATTTACTACTTTGAATGCACTGTAGACTCTGCATTGAGGGGATTGTTATTTAATAAATGTTACAATTGTGTGTCAGCAGAAGAGAAAGGTTCTAAGGGTGGGTGTGAAGACTGTCTGTGGGTAAATGAGCCAAACTGGTTTTTATGACAGACTTTCTGTTGTTTATTCTGAGTTCTGTATTTCATGCTTCTGCATCTTTGCCCTGCTCTGAGCAGTTCATGTTGCATATGAGAAGTGACTCCTAGGGAGTAAACCCTTGCACAGGGTATGTTCCAGTCAGTCATTAAAGAGTTTTGTGGGGGCACCTAGGTGGCTTAGTTGATTAAGTGACTGCCTTTGGCTCAGGTCATGATCCTGGAGTCCTGGGATGGAATCCCACATCGGGCTCCCTGCTTGGCAGGGAGTCTGCTTCTCCCACTGACCTCCTTCCTCTCCTCTCTCTCTCTAATAAATAAATAAAACCTTTTAAAAAGGGAGAAAAAAGTTTCGTGAACACAGGCAGATCACAACTATCCTGCGACTCAGTGTGTTAACCTGTAAAATGACAAGGCTGGACTAGATGATCTCCAAGTCCGTACAAGCTGAAAAGATAGTTCAACAAAGAAAAGTTTAAAATCTCTGAAAACCAGAGTGTCCGGAGGATTGAATGGCCAACTTTGGGTTATGAACGTCTTGGGAATCTTCCCAGAGGAGGAGGTCAGCTTTGGAAGGGACAAAACGTAGACTGGTGGGGAAGTGTGTCTTGAGAAATTTCAAGGCCTCTTCAGAGGAGGCCAGTTATTGTGGTAAAGTATATGTAACATAAATTTTACCATTTTAACTATTTTTCTAAGTACAATTCAGTGAAATTAACCCAATTCACACTGTTGTGTAACCATCACACTGCCCATTTCTAGAACTTTTTCATCATGTCGAACTGAAACTCTGTGCCCATTAAATACCAACTCCCCATTCCCCGCTCCCCCTGCCCAGGTAATCGCATCTGGGGTCAGCCGGCTACTATCTGTCTTTAGGAATTTGACTAGCCTAGACACCTCATATAAGGGCAACCACACAGCCTTTGTCCTTTTGTGTCTGGCTCATTTCACATGGCACATGTCTTTAAGATTCATTCCTGTTGTGGCAGGTGTCAGAATTTCCTTCCTTTTCAAGGTTGAGTAATAGTCCATTGTATGCATCTACCATGTTTCATCCATTCATCCTTTGTTGGAGTTTTGGGTTGTTGCCATCTTTTGGTATTATAAACAATGCAGGTATGAACATGTGTGTACAAGTATCTGATCAAGTCTCTGTTCTCACTTCTTTTGGGTACATACCCAGAGGAAGAACTGCTAGATCATGTGATAACTCTATGGTTAACTTTTTGATGAATTGACAAACCGTTTTCCATACCACACTCCCGTCACATTGCAGGAAGTTTCCAGTTTCTCCAAGAAGAAGAGTAGTTGTATATACACATTATGAACCAACTTGACTGGAGCCCCTCTTTCTTATGAGGCAGGGGCAAGGCCTATAGTTAGGATAATAGATTGAGGCCATAGTATGGAGAGTCTTGAAGGCCTAGCCGTGGTGTGTCGGTACTTTATTCTCTAGATGCTAAGGAGCTGGTGAGGGAAAAGCAGGTTAGAATGGTGCTGTCGGAAGGTGAAGGGCCAAAGGATATCCTTTGCAGGATGGATTGGGCCTTGGAAGTGGGATGTGGATTGGCAGAGGATTGTAATTATCCTGCTGAGAGACCGGACCTAGGCTGTATGTGGAAAGGCAAGGGCGATAGTGGAGACACTTCTGCGATCAGCAGGCAGCATTGGCCACAACCCGTGGACACTCATATTGAGTGAGGGTAAGTGAGAGTGTGAGGGTAAGGAGTGGTACCTCCTTGACATTTGGCATCTTGATTTCTGAGGTCCTATGTGGATGACAGGATGTAGAGAGGGGCCCTGTGTCTGGTTAGTTCCTTGCTTGGTGAAGGAACAGACATTTGTAGCAGACCGTGGAGCTCTATCTTGGCTGCCTGGGGGTGTCCCCACCTAGTGGGTCATCCTAGAGTAGCATAAGGTACCCTAGGATGCTTGCACAGGAAGCGGAAACACCAAACTCAAAGTAAACTTAGTGTCAATGGAGAGAAAGAGGGCAGTTAGGGTATAACTAACCCAAAATCTAAGCTAGCTCCAAAGTTTTTATTTTGACCTTTAATTTACATAATGCCTAAATAGGATGTTATCCCGTGTAAAGCTGGTTTGCCTTTGCTGGTGTGCATGCCAGCATTGGCTGAAAGGCCATTTCTTTCTCAGAAGGCTTCTGCCTGCCCTCTTTCTCTCAGGCTTTTTGTGTTTCCACCACTGAAGATTTCCAGGAGGTACAGGGATCTGCGGAGGTGTCATCCTTTGTGTTACACGCAGACCAAGAGTGCCAGTGTACAGGTGTGGGAGGGTGTGCCTGCGGGTGTGGTGGGTGGATGGCTGGGTGTGGGTTTCAGTGGACACAGGTTGCAAGAGAGTTTTAAATAACTCACTTGAAGTGGAATTAAGAGATCTAAATCAGATTTATAAGACATAATTAACTTAATTAGGTAGATATGGGGCAATATGTTAAAATGTTGATGCAATAACTATTTCGAGGCATGGGATATGGAAGATGGTGAGAAAGCAGCCAAAATTGTGGTGTGCAAGTTCGGCCTGGGCACGGTGGCCTCTGCAGGGAGCAATGCCACGACTGGAGACCACAACCACAGCTGCCACCTGTCCTGGTGGGCTGACCCCAGAGGCAGCTCCTCGGCACGCTTGCAATGATCACCGTGATAAGAATTCTCACATTCCCTGGGCTTTCTCTGAGTAGATGACCATCTCTTCACATGGGTTCGCGTCTCTTTCTACCTATATTTTCAAATCTGTGGATTCAGATTTTTAAAAGTTAATGGTTCTTAGCCTGGTGCTGAGAAAGAAAATGACTCAGTTAAAAAAAACACTCTCCAGCCTACATATGTTTTTATCTGCACATGAAACTGTCAGCAGCCTTTCCCACATTGACTGCTGTGTGGAGAAGGTTTGCTTGCTGACACCAGACACCAGGAGCTTGACAAGGCCCAGCCACCGGCCCCTGGCAGGCCGCTCTCCGCTGTGCGGCCTCTGTTAGCAGAAGCGACTCCTTCCTCCCTCGTCCAGCCTTATTTGGACCCTGGAAGCTGGTGGTGTCCCCAGCGGCTGCAGACAGCGTGAGAGGTGGCCCAGAGCCTCTTTCCTCAGTGAGTACTAATGGCCCGAAAGAACTAACAGACTTTGAAGGGAACCACTTCACATTTTCAGAGAAGTCCTTTGAGATTCCTAAGATGTGAACCTTCTTCTTTCTTCCATTAATGGCCGGTGCAGGGACTCTGAATTCTGTTCCAGCATGAACGCAGCAAAACCTTTCTCGGCTTCTGTGACACTGAGGGCCGTTGAGCAGTGGTTACCCCAGGGATCGAAGGAGGCTTCAAGAGAGACCTCAGGCCTTGTCACTATGAGCTTGAGGCCTTAGATCACCGTGCTGGCTGCCAGTACATTGCACAGTTCAATTCTCGAGCCAAGCCCTTGGGACAGCTGTGAGGAGCGAGACTGCCTTGTGAATCCACAGTACCAGACTCCTCCCTCGGGCTCTTGAAGGAGATCCAAACTTTGAAGAGGATCAGAGAGGCAGTAACAGACCGTGAGCCTGAAATGCTCCAGTACGGTGCAGAGCGGAGCAGAGAGCCTGGCGATGTTTGTGAAGGAGACCTGGAGTGCCTGCAGAGGAGAGCCGTGTGTCGGGGCCCTTGAGAACTGTACCTCCCGTGGGCGGGCACTTCCCTGGAGAAGCACTTTGGAAGCGACTCCAAGACAGGGGTGCTTGCCGGCTAACGTGGGGATCCAGAAAGGGGGAAGAGGGCTGTGATAGAAAACATGGCGAGTCAGAGCTAAAAGATGAAGGAGCTTGTCTGGAGATTTGTTGGATTCTTCCAGTTTTTTTGGACTGTAGGAAAAAACACCCACAATACCAGCGATGTCGGGAAGGCAGTGGGAACCTAGGCACTGGGAATTGTTTGCTTATTTGATAGAAAATTTCTGTCGGGTTGGGCCTTGGGAGGCTCATCCCGAGAGTTGGTAGGTCACAACTTCAACCTGACAGGCGTGACTGTGGCGTTTCAGTACCGGTGACATGTGGTAGAGCACAGTCTGGGGGGCCTTAAATAGATATCCCAGGTAGTCTGGCTCGGGAGCCCTGAGCTGTGCTGCTTCTCAGAGGTAGGAAACAGTAGGAAGGACAATATGGAATTAAAGAAGACGTGTACCTGCCACTGTGCTGGATATTTTATGTGTTGTGTCCTTTAACGCTTCCAGAAGCTTCCAGAGGGCCACCCTGAAATTCCCTGAATGGGTCGCTATGGTCAGTTCATCTGAAATAGCTGTAATTTCTAAGAGATAATTTTAACATTCTTTTACAATTAAGTACAATAACTATAGTATTTATCTAATCGTACTGCAGAAAGTGTGGATAACAGCAGAAAAGAAAAAAAAAAACAAAACTGCACAACCCCAGTCCTCATCGTAGTCAATTTTATTTTGGCATATTTCCTTACCGTCCTTTTTTGAATGCCTATGTACAGTATAATACAGTTTTGTATCCAACATTACAGACTTCTTTCTGTGTTTATAGGAAGTCTTCAAAACATGATTTTAAAATTGATGGTATTTTGATTTCTTTGAGGATTTTAAATGTGGGAGCATTTGGGTTTTCTAATACTTATTACATGTAGAGATTTAATCTTAATGTTTTAAAAGGCATTTTGTGCTAGATCTCAGGTATTAAAAAAATATTCAGCAGCCACAGTTAATTTTTAACACTGTCTCTGTGTCTCCTTTGACAGGAATCTACCGCACAGAGAAGGATAAAGGCACTCTGTATGAGCTCACGTTCAAAGGGGAGCAGAAGCACGAATTCAGACGACTCGTTTTGTTTCGACCGTTTGGCCCCATCATGAAAGTAAAACAAGAAAAGCTCAACATGGCCAACGCACTCATCAACGTTATCGTGCCACTGGCGAAGCGGGTAGACAAGTTCCGGCAGTTCATGCAGAATTTCAGGTTTGTTTGTTTGTACATGTTTACCTTCCTCTGTGGGGCGTGCTTTAAAATACTGGTATCATTTCCTGTCATCTCCCTCATTTCCCCAGGCCAAGTACAAAGGCCCCTTTCTCTTCTTGTTCAGCTGTTTTCTTTATGTCAAGTTTACCATTTGCATTTGCCTTTCCCTAAAGCAATTAGAAAACTGCCAGGCAAGCAGGTTTACCTTCCGAAGGGGAAATTCTGAGGGATGGCTTTTCATCAGGACCTGCAGAGATGGCCTAATGCCTCTTGTGTCCAGGTCTAGCTTGAGTCTGGGCTCAGGTCTGGGGACAACACAGGCCACTCTGTCTCATCAATGGAGTGAGGCTTCTACCAGACACTCGAAGGACAGGGGCCTGCAGCGCCCTGGATGGACTGAATCAGAATCCATTTTTTAATTCCAATCTGCATCTCCTTAGAGATTAAAGTTAGAATTATACCCAGAAGTTTCCAAGCACTCACTTTTGTGGCTACTCAAGAAGAATAAGCAGAGATTGGTTTTTAGAGGCAATAATGTAGTTTTTACATACGTGTCTTGAAGCTCTTTATTGTGCAGTGTTGGTTCTTGTAAGCTACCATGGCTAACATTTATATACTGGTTCACCTGTATTAGCTAACTTATCCAGCCAGCTTACTGGATAGATGAAAGTTGTATGTATCTAATGATAATTCTTGGAATATCTTATAAATAAATAAACTTATTTTTAATTTATTAATTTTTTAAAAGATTTTATTTATTTGAGAGAGAGGGAGTGAACATGAATGGGGGGAGGGGCAGAGGGAGGTGGAGAGGGAGCAGACTTCCTGCTGATTAGGGGACCCAATGCAGAGCTCGGTCCTAGGACCCTGGGATCATGACCTGAGCTAAAGACAGACACTTAACTGGGTGAGTCACCCAGGTGCCCCTCAAACTTATTTTTATTCATTTATTTATTTTTTTAGGGAGAGAGTGGGGGGAGGGGCAGAGGGAGAGGAAGAGAGAATCTTAAGCAGGCTCCGTGTCCGGGGGGAATCCAATGTGGGGCTCCATCTCACAACCCTGAGATCATTCAAGAGCCAGACCTTTAACCGACTGAGCCACCCAGGTGCCCCTCCAACTTACTTTTAATCTTTTATCATTAAATTCACATTATTAAAAGCCAGTAATCTTCAGTGTAAGGGTGTGGTTGATACTTCTCAAAGTTCTCCATAATGAACGCAGTCTTTTAAAAATTTTTGCATTTGAAGGCTAACCCTTGTCTAAATAAGTTTTATGGTCGGAATCCCATAGTCTTCAAAGAGGCCTTTGGAGGTCACCTGGTTGAGTCCTCCCTTAGTTCAGAAAGCCTCCAGAGCATCCCACCATCTGGTCCTCTGTGCAGCGTGTGTGTCTGTGCGTATGTGCACATGTGCGTATGTACCTGCACGCGCCTCCATCCCTGGGCAGGCTGCTCTGAGTTGAGCAGCTCCCAGTAGGGAGTTCGCCATTATTTGGACCTGCCGTCTGCCTCCCTGTGATTTCTACCCAGCAGGTCTAGTGCTAGTCTCTGAGGAAATGGCTGAACAAATCCATTTCCTCTTAGATATCAGAGACTTTCAGATCTTTCAAGACAGCTGTCACAAGGCCCACTGTCTTTCTTTTCCAGGTTCAGGAGTTGTGCTTTCAGTAGTGCCATCATGCCGAGGGATGTGGGCCGATCTTGTCATCTGTTCCCAATTTGTAGAGACCCCGTGGGCCCCGTCCCCTGAGCATTGGCAGTGTCCTCTGCCTCCAGTAGTGAAGTGAATGTGGAGCTTTGCTTCTGGCAGCCTTGCTTTGGTGTTTCTGTACTCCCTACCTTCTCCCTGGGACGTCAGAGGGCTGCCGGTTGGTTCAGCATGATTTCCCAAGAAGGACTAAACCTGTGGTTGGTGCTAGACATTAAGTCCAGTCATTGCTTCTGGCGGCTGGTGTGCCCATTTTTAGGATGAGCTGATAATAAATTTCTCCGGCTGGGAAGCTGCCCAGAGCGTGCCAGGTGAAGGGCCCCAAGATCTGCAGCTGCCCGTCCTCAAGACCCATCACGGAGCGTGCTGGGCTTAGCGGCGGCATTCACACTAAGGCCACGTCTGCCCCATTCTCTGGGGCCCAGAGCCACAGGATTCCCTTGGTTATATAGGACCGGCTCTGGCCTTCGTGTCACGAGGATTGCAAGTATTTAACAGCAGGACTGAAACTAGGAGGGAGATATTGTTGAGAAAGGTAAAAGGACTAGCTTGCCAGTCTCCAGAATTGAGATGGGGAAATGAGTTGTAATTCTAGTTAATGTTTTAAAAACTTAAAATGCCTGCTGTGGCACAGAGGTAGGAGCAGGTGGGTGGGAAGGGTTAGGGCTTGGGTAGGATATTTGGAAGGCCTGTGTGTGCCAGACACTTCACCAGATGCTGGCGTAAGGGGATAAGTTCCTGGTGCCTACTTCACGCGGACCAGAAGCCACTCAAACGGAGCTAGGAGCTGCAGCAGAAAAAGAGACAAGGGGCAGCGGGCCATGAGAAAGGCTTCCCAGGGCAGAGGAAGCCGAGTGGGGAGTTTGCTCTGTCCTCTAGGGGTTTCTGAATGTGTTGGTCTCTGAAAAAAATGAGATGAGGAAGGCTCCTCAAACCTGAGAGTATTTGATTCTGTGTCAGAACTTAGTTTAGGTGCCATTTCAAATCAGCCAGCAGAGAACGGATTGTTCAGTGTATGGCTTTAGGACAACTACTCAAACATAGCAAAAAATATTTAATTCTTACTGCATACCAAAACTCTGGTATGTAAGCGCTGGTCAGTTAAATATTTAAATAGAAGTAGAACAAACATTAAAGTATTGGAAAAATATAAGGAGCTATTTATTAAATATTTAATGTCTTTATGAAATCCCTTCTATCATAAGATTAGCAGATTATTAACTCTGGCTGGAACTGAAGATGGCATTATGAATGACTTGTTTTCTTCCCTTGAATTCTGTTTTATAAATTTTTGTGTAGTTACCATGTGTTTGATGTTTTGTTTAAAAATTCAACAAAAAATTTTTTTGGCTATTACAATTTAAACATGGTTTTGGGGCACCTGGGTGGCTCAGTCCTTAAGCATCTGCCTTTGCCTCGGGTCTTGATCCCAGGGTTCTGGGATTGAGTCCTGCATCAGGCTCCCTGCTTGGCAGCCACTCCCCCTGCTTGTAGTCCCTCTCTCTCTGTCTCGTTGTCAAATAAATAATAAATAAAAATCTTTAAAAAATGGATTTTTAGTTTGTAAAAGTGATATATAGCTATTATGAGATATTTAAATAGTATAGAACACAAGTAATGAATTATTTAAAAATCCACTCCTGGCCCTGCTTCCCCAAATTAACCATTTTTAACATTAATTGAACTCTACTGTAGGTACTTTGATTTGCATATATGCAGATAGAAGAATAACTTGTTAGCTAGAAATAATTTAATACAGCATGGGATGTACTATATATTCTGTTTTTAATTAAAGAATTGCATTTTGCCTGACTCAATTTATAGAAGCAAATCCAAAGTATAAATTCAGAATCTGGGATATAATCTGAAGGAATTGCTGATCTTTAAGAAAATGTTTCTCTTCTGTGAGAGATATTATTAGCTCTGAAGAGATCCCTCTAAAATTATCTTTTTTTTTTTTTTTTGAGAGAGAGAATGGGGGAGAGAGCAGAGGTAGAGTGAGAGAGAAAAATCTTAAGCAGGCTCCATGCCCTCCATGGAGCCCCATGGGGGTATCAAGCTCATGACCCTTAGATCACGAACTGAGCCTAAACCAAGAGTTGGACGCTTAACCAACTGAGCCACCCAGGCACCACTGAGATCCCTCTAAAATTTAGAAGAGAAAAAAAGATTTTGTGTAACAGAAAAGATTGGAATTACTATATATTTTTTGTTGCATATTCTCACTTTAGAAGGGGTTGACTGAAAATCACCATAAGTAGAGGAAATCAGCACAGTCCTACATATTCCTTTCCTACATATCTTCTTCCAGTGTTGGCCATCTGTTATTTTCACCTTGTCGGGGGTGGCAGCCTTTGTGTTCTGTTTTGTAGTTGCAGAGCCTGTGTGGACCCATCAGCAGCCCTCTGACAACAGCAGCTGCAGTCCCAAGGTCTTGGTTGGCTAGATTTCATGGGGGATACATTTTTTCAAAAAGTGTCCTAAGTGCTGAGTGGAATGTCTACTTACAGTCATTTCAGTTTAAGGATAACTTGGTTGGACTTAAAATTCTTGGGACATACTTTCTTTCCTCGGAAGTTTGTAGACATTCTTCTGGCATCTGATGATCCCAGAGAGAAATGTCAGGACAACTTTATTTCATCTCTCCTGAGAATGACTGACTTTTGCCTGAGTGCCTGAAGAATTCCTTCTTGAATCTTGAATCATAATAGTTTCATCAGGATGTGTCTCATCTCAGTGTCTTTTTCTCACTCAAGTTTTCCTGTACTTAATAGAGTTTTCTTTGTCATTTTATGGATTTTTTTCATGTCAGGAAAATTTTTTGGTGTTTAATTCTGTATTAGTTTCTATTTCTTAATGCCGCAGTCTTTTAGCTGCTTTCACACGAGGCTTTCCTCGAGATGAGCAATTTGATTCTCAGATGCGTCTATTCTGTCCCTCGCTATGTTTAATTTATTACTTTTGTGTGTTTGGGCTGCCACCTTATTTTCTCAGCACAGAATGCGCCTTTTAAACTGTTGTTTTTATCATTTCTTCTTTGAACATTTTTTTATTGAATTCACATTTTTATTTAAGAAAGTGTGAAACGTGTAAGATATTTTTTTCTGTTTGAATTGTATTTTCTCTTAGACTAGGTTTTTCATTTACTTTTTGAACGCTATTGCTTTCTTGTTTCTCTCTTTTTCTCTTCCTTTCATTTTGATACTATTCTTGAAACATGGTTGCTGGGAGGTGGCCCTTCACCTTCCTCCTGCCTGGCATGCAGGGGGCCACCTGGACTGTTTGCTCTGACCATGTGGTGGGGAGCGGTTCTCCTTGGCTACCTCCCCGTCTTGATGGAGAACTATTTGTGTCCCTCTCCTGGCTGTATTCTGAGGGCAGAGTATTTATTTTTCTCTTCACTTTATTTGTAGCCTCCAAGAACGGAGGAGGAGAGAAAACTCAGTGGAGGCTTTGTGCGGCCTTTGTGGGAGGTTTCCGACTCCTTGGCTCTTCTGTGTCCTGGGGTGGGTGTGAGCTGTGCTAGGCTCACTTTGTCTAGTGGTGGATGGATCTTTGTCCTCAAGGGACAATGATTTGGCTCTCAGAATGGGACCTCAAAGGGGCCTGGAACATCAGCCCCATGAGTTTCCTCCTCATCTCCACCTGTTGTCTTTGGCAGCTCTTTCCACCCCCACAAATCAGAAAGAGGAAAGAAGATAAGGTTTGGGCCTTCTGTTGGCTGTGTGTGTATGTGTGTGTGTGTGTGTGTTGTGGAGGGTGTGTAAAAGATGCTTCATCTAACTGACAGCATCTCCCATCCCTTCTTTTTCTGCTTTTAGGAAGGATCATGACTATCGTCCTTTTTTTTCCTTTGCTTTCTGCCCACCTCACCTTTTTTGCAGGGGTTAGTTCACAAAGTATAATGAAGATGGTCCTACTGTCCGTCTCTACTTTCCATGCAAGGTGGAGAGACTGTGTATGCCACTGTGGCTCTTCCTTCATAGAGATCCTGAATTGGGATTTAGGCCCCATCCCTCCCTGGACCAGCCGTCCCCCTCGGCCACCTTCTACCCATCTGGCTGCCACTCCAGCTCTTCTGGAGAGAGTGGCTGGAGCCATGAGCCAGGAGCCACAGGACAGGAACATCAAATCTTCAGTTTCTTCCACTGTCTTCTTGTCTTCCGTATGGAGATTTTGTCCCGTTCATTTGTCATTGATTAGTAGCAAGACTTGCCATTTGCTACTGTTTTTGGTACAGGGTTTGCAATGATTGTTGTGAAATTAATGTATTTAAAACGTTACTTTCCATGGCATGTCTTTTAAAATGTAGATACCCTTTGTTCTGACACCATTTGAATGAAGAATCTTGTACAGGTAGCTTTATATATCTGGCTTTACTATCTTCTGTAAAATCAAAGTACTGGTCCAGATGGGTCCCCTTGTAGCTCCGACACTGGTTATTACCCATAGATTTATAGGGTTTTGTTTCGTTTCTCACTTAAGCATCAGTTTGCTAACTGTTCACCTGGAAAAGATCCAGATGGCTAAGAATTATTGAAAAAACACGCCTTCATAGACAGATGAAATGGATGTAGAGCCCAGAATTCCCCCAGGGAGAATGGCCCCTAGGGAAGACTGGGTCTGAGAAATCAGCTTACTTGGGGTGAAGGCCAGGCACCGGGTACAATCAGCTGGGAACCAAAGACCAAGTTTGCATGTTGCAGAACTGTGTTGGGGGTGGGCCTTCAGGACAGAATTGATTCCTGGGTGCATGGAGCATATGGCCTAAGATATTTATTCTCGTTACTATTTTATCCTCATTATTATTTGAGTCATGTCCACTAATTCTAAAAACTATTTGTGTTTACAAAAAATACCAACTTAATAAAACCATTTTTATAGAGGTCATTAACAAAGACTGATTAACAGTGCAGGATGGAGGATAGGTGTGCCTGGAACCCAGGACTAGGGGAAAGAGTTGCAGATTGTCAAAAATGCCGGCTCTGAACTTTCTGTCAGACAAAGGGACAAGGGGGAAGCTAAGGCTAGTTTACTTCGGCCCTCAGTAGTTAAGGAAAAGATGGCTGCTATTTGTTGGGGGCGAAAAGCTTTCTCCTGGCACTAGACCCTAAAGGCCTTTATTGAAGAGGCCGTAAGTATTAAATGAGAGATATTCCTGGGATTTACAAGAAATTACAAAGCTAAAGCTCCAGTATTGTCATCTCTGTGAGTAGGAATGCAACTGGGAGAAGCAACATGGACCACTCTGATCTGGCTACTGGGGCTGCTTTGTGGCGCCATTGTTGTTCATGGAGATGAGATGGCTTCTTACTATGGCTGGTTGGTTCTCTGTTGCTGTCGTCATAGTCTTGGCCTGTGGGGGATCTTCACAGGCTCCAGGTGCTGTTTCCTGTCCCATGAATGCCCCACATGACTCCCATGGGGCTTGGGGGACTCCATCGTTAAGAACCCCTTTACCTGTGGCCAGAAATAGAGGGAGTGTATCCAGGAGAACTTGCTTCATATCTAGCCATGTTTTTATGTTTCCCCTTTGCCCAACAGTGTATTAACTTAAACCTACCTTCTCCTGCTCTTCTTCTTCTTTTTTTAAATCACCTGATTTGCCTTTGAAACTATTCTAGTATTTGCCTTGTGGCTCTTTAGTTTCTTTTGGCTTCTGGGTTATAGGTCTCAAGCTCAGTTATTTCAAGGTGTAGTTTGTGATAGCAGGAAGAAACTACAAAGCCACAGATTGTCTTTGTATCCTTATCTCTGAGCCTCTGGGGGGGGAGGAGATTTTTATGCAAATGATTTTTTTATGATTTCTAAAAATCTTTCCCAGTGCATTTCAAGTTTGCTTGATTTTTATTTTGACTACTTCCAGCTGGTCTGAGAATTTTTCATGTTGCTATGATTCTCCTCAGACTTTGGTAGTTAATTTTGTGTTAATTTCTTTCTTTGCCTCTTCTGACTCCTCTCATCCCTCTCAAAGCATTTATGATATTTTCAGAAAGTATCAGGGACATGTTTTTACTTCAATTTTCTGTAGTGGTATTTTAATCCCTTTTCTGCCTAGAACTGTGAAGTTGTTTCTGGAGATTTCTGGATCTTTAAAAAACAATGAGTATAGACTTTCCAGGCCAAGATGAGCCTTGAGGGTAGGGCTAGCTAAGCTGGTGTAATTTAGAGTATAACAGGAAGGCTTCTGGTCATCATAACATTGCTGATTGTGGTTGAGATAGGCCCCTTATCTTCTTTATTGTTCAGAAGGAAAACTAATGTAGTTTCCATTACGGTATCATTCTTCCTCCCACTCCCTCTGCTCTCCTGCGGGCCCTTTCTCTCTATACGTACACCAGTGTTGCACCCAGGAAAGTTTTACAGTTCATACGTTGGAGAAACTTTAATTTACATCATTCACCTTATTTGGAGAGAAGTTTCTATTTTGGGACCTAACTGAAGTTGTTTCTTATTTCATTTGAGCCACAGAATATGTGAAAACATATACCCAAGAGTAGAAAATGGTCAGTAGGAAACAATTCAATTTGCTCTTCTGAAATGGGCAAACAAGAAAGTGGGTCCTCAAAAATCAGGCTCATTTCTTTAACACTGACCAGACTACTCAAAAAATGGAATCCAGGAATTGTATATATATATATATATATTTTTAAAGATTTTATTTATTTATTTGACAGAGAGAGATCACAAGTAGGCAGAGAGGCAGGCAGAGAGAGTGAGAGGGAAGCAGGCTCCCTGCCAAGCAGAGAGCCCGATGCAGGACTCGATCCCAGGACCCTGAGATCATGACCTGAGCCGAAGGCAGCAGCTTAAACCACTGAGCCACCCAGGTGCCCCCCTCCAGGAATTGTATATTAATGTAGTTTGGCATACGGGGTGGGAGAGGACCCACCAAACCAAAAGAAGAATATGATTTTTTTAAAGCCAGATTTCAGGAGGCCCAGTCACTGTCTCTTTGCTCTTCAGGGTAGTACTTAGTCCTTTTTCCAAATGCCTTTCGGCTAAGCAGTTTCTTCCCGTTGGCTGTGCAGACCATCGGTAGCATTTGGAGACGAATGAACTGTTATGTATTTATTATCTCATTTGCACAGGACATAATTAAAGGTAAATCATAGATTTTCTTTTCATACTTGATATATTTGAGTAGAAAATGACTTAGAAAAGAATAGTGATATAATTTCTTTGCAGCTGTGCCTCCTGAACCAAGAAAACCCTTTCTCTCCTCCTCTCCACCTGTGTGGAGCCTGTGAGGACTCACCTTAAATTCTCCCTCTTCCTTGAGACCCCTTCTCCAGTCCCCAAAAGAAATTAATCAGATTCTTCTCAGTCCCTTGGCTCCTTATACCTCCAAACCATTGCTGTAGATAGTCCATCCTGCCTCACTCTTGTTAGCCATCCCTTTCTTCTAAGACACTGCCAGGTCGTTGAGGCAGGTAGGGTGACCAGTTGTACCATTTTGCTTGGGACTGAGGCATTTGCCAGGACATAAGTGCTAAAACCTGGAGAATCCCAGGTACACCTGGGTGGTTGGTCCCCCTGCAAGGCAACTTAAAAGATTACATTTTAAAATCTCATTCCACTGAGAATAGTGCATTGCACCACAAAGTTACTCAGTGAATATTCTTGAATCCCTGTTTCCACAGGCCTCTTAGCCTGAGGTTTAAAAACAACCACACCTAATTATATAAAACTCAGTTTTCCTTCTCTCTCTCTGTCACCTTCTGTGGTAAGATGTCCAGCCTCTTGTGCCTTCCCAGGCTTTCTGGGAATCTGCAGGGATGTTTCACATATGCTCAAATACAATTTCAGCTTCCACAGACTGCTCAGGCGTCGGCTGCGTGATGCCAATGCCCGCTTCTGACAACAGCCATAGTTGTTGACACGTGTTAATGCCACAGAGGCTGCTGGTGCAGCCACCACTGTGCCAACACTGCCACATTAATTCCCCAGGAGTCCTGGCTGGAGCTCCCAATCCCCCCTCATAATCGTATTTTCTGTAAAGAGAGCCTTTTGGCATTTCCTGCAGCTCCATCTCTCTTTGGGACTTACCCGGGAGTCCACAGAAACCAGCTGGAGAGCAGGACAAACCCTGGGGACACACACTGTTTTCACAGCCGTGCACCCCTCTGACAAATCCTGTGTTCAACTGAAACTGCTTCTTCCTTACAAGAGTGGTTCTGACTAGGGGGGCTATTTTGTACCTTCTACCCTGGCATGTTTGGTAAAATCTGGATATGTTTTTGGTTGTCACAACTGAGGTGGGGGCTTGGGGGTGCTACTGATGCCCAGTGGTTAGAGGCCAGAGATGCTGCTAGACGTCTTACAATGCACAGGATAGCTCCTTCCACAACAGGGAATTCTTTGGTCCAAAATGTCGATGGCATGAGGTTGAGAAGCCCTACTTCAGGCTGCGTTTTCTCCCTAGGAGTACAGCGCTTCCTCCAAATAGAACTTGGGTTCCCCTGTCCCTCTTTCCACCAGATTGTTCAGTCATATCTGACTGGTCCCAGCAGGAATGCAAGTTGAACAGTCATTCCTGTGGCCAGTTTACACTTGGAGTTTTGTTGAGGCTTTTTCCAGTCTCCTGGCCCACAGACCCATTCTGCTTTGTGGCCGAGTCCTGGACGGGTCAGACCAAAGCTGTGAGATTTCAAAAGTACAGCCTTCATCCTGCTCAGGTCTTAAACACCAGGCTGGTCCTTAGGAAAGCTGGATTGCATGCCTGGCTTGGGCAGGTCACTGGAACTCCCTTATCTCTGTATTGAGGGTGGAAATGATGGTCAAGTAGTTCTCTCCGCATGCGTGGTTCAGATGAGTAACAGAACTCCAAGACTATGATGTGCTTTCAGCCTCTTGAGAAATAAAAATATAGCTGTAAAAGTGACTGTGATACATGTTTTCTGATTGAAATTTTATCTTAATAAGTCCCTGTACTTCTGTGGCACAATAACCTCAGGGAGAAGGAACTGTTGTTTTCCAGGAAAAAAAATGTCTTAAAAAGACAAGGTCTTCAGGCGCCTGGGTGGCTCAGTGGGTTAAGCCTCTGCCTTCAGCTCAGGTCATGATCCCAGGGTCCTGGGATCGAGCCCCGCATCAGGCTCTATGCTTGGCGGGGAGCCTTCTTCCCCTCATCTCTCTGCCTGCCTCTCTGCCTACTTGTGATCTCTGTCAAATAAATTAAAAAAAAAAAAAAAAGTCCTTGAGGGCTGCCTTTTTGTTTTGTTGATGCTTTCCTTTGCTGCACAAGAGCTTTTTATTTTGGTGTGGTCCCAATAGTTTCATTTTGCTTTTGTTTCCCCTGCCTCAGGAGACATATCTAGAAAAATGTTTCTGTGGTCGGTGTCAAAGAAATTACCACCTATGTTTTCTACTAGGAGTTTTATGGTTTTACGGTTTCAGATCGCACATCCTCAGGTCTTTCATCCATTTTGAGTTTTTCTTTTTAAATTTTTTTTTTTCAAAGATTTTATTTATCTCAAAGAGAGAGAATGCGTGAGAGCACGTGCACAAGCAGGCAGAGTGGCAGGCAGAGGCAGAGAGAGAAGCAGGCTCCCTGCTGAGCAAGGAGTCTGATGCAGGATTAGATCCCAGGACCCTGGAATCATGACCTGAGCCGAAGGCAGTGGCTTAACGGACTGAGCCACCCAGCTGTCCCTTGAGTTTATTTTTATGTATGGTATAAGACAGTGGTTCAGTTTTATTCATCTGCATGTTGCTGCCAGTTTTCCCAACACCATTTGTTGAAGAGACTTTTTTCCATTGGACATTCTTTTCTTCTTGGTCGAAGATTAACTGACCCTGTAGTTGTAGGTTCATTCTGGGCTCTATCCTGTTTCATTGATCTGTGTGTCTGTTTTTGTGCCAGGATCACATAGTTCTGATTACTACAGCTTTGAAGTATATCTTGAAATCTGGGACTGTTATACTTCCAGCTTTGTTCTTCTTTCTCGAGATTGCTTTGGCTATTTGTGGTTCCATCCATATTTTAATATTATTTGTTCTAGTGCTATGAAAAATGCTGCTGGTATTTTGATACAGATTGCATTAAATATACAGATTGCTTTGGGTAGTATGGACATTTTAAGAAGACTGCTTCTTCCAATCAATGAGCATAGAATATCTCCATTTGTTTGTGTCATGTTCAATTTATTTCATCAGTGTTTTATAATTTGGGGAGTACAGTTCTTTCACCATCTTGGTTAAGTTTTTTCCTAGGTATTTAATTATTTTTGGTACAATTATAAATGGGATTGTTAATTTCTCTTTCTCTTTCATAATATTAATATATATTATAATATATAATATTATCACAGATTTCTGTATATTAACTTTGTATCCTGTGACTTTACTGAATTCATTTATTAGAAGATATTTGCCAAAGACATATTTGATAAGGGGTTAATATCCAGAATATATAAGGAACTGTTGTAACTCAACACCAAACAACAACAAATAACCTGACCAAAAAAAACGGGCAGAAGACCTGAATAGACATTTTTTCCAAAGAAGACATCTAGATGGCCAGCAAACACCTGAAAAGATGTTCAGCATCACTCATCATTAGGGAAATGTAAATCCAAAGCTCAATGATATAATCACCTTACAACTGGCAGAATGGCCAGAATAAAAAACACAAGAAACAATAAGTATTGGTGAGGGTGTGAAGAAAAGGAATCCTTGTATACTCTTGGTGGGAATGCAAGCTGGTGCAGCCACTGTGGAAACAGTATGGAGGTTCCTCTAAAAGTTAAAAGTAGAATTAACCATATGACATGGTAATTCTGCTTCTGGGTATTAACCCAAAGAAAATGAAAATAACAATTCAAAAAGATATATGCACCTTTATGTTTATTGCAGCATGATTTATGATAGCCAAATGATGGAAGCAACCAAATGTCCATCCATAGGTGAGTGGATAAAGAAGATGAGGTATATATATACAATGGAGTATCACTCAGCCATTAAAAAAGAGTGAGATCTTGCCATTTGTAATAACATGGATGGACCTCAAGGGTATAATGCTAGGTGAAATAAGTCAGAGAAAGACAGACACCATATGATTTCACTCCTATGTGGAAGAAACAAAAACAAATGAACAAAGAAAAATGAGACAAGCAAAAGAACCCCAGTGGACTCTTAAATACAGAGAACAAACTGGTGGTCACCAGAGGGGAGGTTGGGGGAGATAGGGGAAGTAGGTGGAAGGGATCAAGAGTACACTTATCGGGGCACCTGGGTGGCTCATTTGGTTAAGCATCTGCCTTCGGCTCAGGTCATGATCCCACAACCCCAAGATTGAGTCCCATGTCAGGCTCCCTGCTCAGCAGAGAGCCTGCTTCTCCCTCAGCCCCTTACCCCACTTGTGCTTGGGCTTTCTCTCTTTCTCTCTCCTGTCTCTCTCTCTCTCAAATAAATAAATAAAATCTTTTAAAAAAATACACTTACCATAATGAGCACTGAGTATTTTACAGAATTGTTGAATCACTATACTGTACACTTGAAATTAATACAACTGTATGCTAATTATACTTCAAATTGAAAAAAGAAGAAGAAAAAAAGATGAGGTATTTGTGAAGAAGAAACAATTCTGAGGCTTCTAGATCGAGACAAAAGAATGACCACCTAGGATTGTGGAGCTAATGTAATACAAAGCACCCGTGTGAAATGCAGAGCTTTCCTGAAGGGTTCTTAGGAAGTTGGGGTGCCCTGAGATTCATTCCATGTGCCTCGCCACAGCCCTGCTGTGAGAGGTGCTCTCAGGGGCACCTAAGTTAGCTCGAAGGGTCCAGGCACAAATAATCACACCCAAACACAGACATCTCCATGTGCATAGTCACCCACATGTGCACCCTTCTCCCACACACATTGTTCCAGGGCATGGAGTTTAGTAAGACTTGTTCGGAAAACTAAAAATCACAAGATCCATCTGACAGATTGGTGGTGGTGTTTCCATAGTTCTTGTTCTCCCTCCCTCGTGGGGCATTTGTTTATTGCGTCATGGGGAGTTTTAGTTAGGTAGAGTGGATCAAGAACTTCCCAAGGGCAGAACGGTTGAGGTCTTGGAGAGAGCATCCGGCACATGGAATGTTGCTTGCGTGGTTATTGTTTGCCGCAGGAAGGAAGGAAGAAATGAGCATGAGGAGTGGAACCGTGAGGAGAAACTCAGAACCGAGTCTGCTTTGCCTTTTTGGGAAACCTCGGCTGGTGAATGAAGAGTGAAGGTCCAAGGGATCTCTGTTTTAGTCCTTGAAAACAGTGCTTCGGATGGATTTTAAAATGCCAGCAATGATGTTACTAGAAAAACAAGAATGCTTTTTATCCAGGCTCAGCGGTGACCCTCTCCGGATTCTGGGATACTTTTTTTCCCAACTACACGTGCAATTTTGAAGCACCATTTTTGGGTGCTTAGTGCTGTGTGTGTGCTTTTATCCTACCCTGCAAAGGAAGTTAAAGCATTCATTGTCTGGCAGGTTTGCAAAAGAGCTCTTTTATGGGCAGAGAATTTTGTTGTCAGTGGCTGATGGTTCCGACTGCCGGGACTGGGTCTGTGAGGGGACTCTTGGTTTGAAGCACGTTGTCCCACGCTGGGCTTCTGTTCCTGGTCTCTTGTCTGTATCCAAGTGCTACCCCATCAGACTGAGTTTCAGAGTCTGCCATCAGACTGGATTTCAGAGGCAGCCCTTATCTTTCTTCCATGGGAGAGAAACAGATTCTCAGAACCAAGACAGGATGACTTCTGCATGCCTCTAGCATCAATATCATCTTCCCTGATGGTTCTTAAGTCTGGAATTCTCTTCTTCCTCCTCTCTTCCTCTCACCTTTCCATCCTTCAGGCCCTGGCCATTCCAGCTGATAGGAGTTGCTGTGCTTTCTGGATTCTGTGTACTTGTTATCTGTGCCACAAGGTGTCATGGTTTTATTTGAACTCATTCGATTTCCCAAGTTTTTTGAGCACAGGAAACATATCTCCTACATCTTTGGATTTCTCCCAGCAACCCCATCTAGGTCGTCGCTCCTTTTGGATGGCATTATAAAAAGCATTGAATCAATGGGCCTCTGCGGTTAGAGCTCAGGGACTTGTGGAAAGCGGTGGTGTGTTTTTTCGGAGGTTAAGGAAAGTAATGAATGGAGAGACAAAAGGAACAAAAAAAGGAAGGACATGCAAAATATTACCCCACCAGTAGAATCTTTGATTAACTTGCTTCCAGAAAACTCCTGTTTAAACTGTGCACACACACACACACACACACACACATACACATGTGCACACACAA
Organism: Meles meles; assembly: GCF_922984935.1. Lineage (NCBI taxonomy): Eukaryota > Metazoa > Chordata > Mammalia > Carnivora > Mustelidae > Meles > Meles meles. Next base: position 170,451,344 of record NC_060067.1, on the reverse strand, counting down.
ACACATGTGTACATGCACATGTATTTACATGCATACACACATATCTATACAGAATTTACGTGCATATTACATGTGTATATGCGGTAAACCCTCAGCAGAATATCTTACCAGATTAGCTTAGGTGTTGCCATTAGAGCATGGGACATGGACAGATAAATCAGCTTTGTTGGAGAAAGCGGGTCTGACCCAGTGCAGAGCTGGAGGCCTGTCCCTTAGAGTGCTGTCGGGGCCCTAGAGCATGTGGGACGATCAGTCACGGAGAGGAAAAAAGGGGAAGCCGTGAAGGTGATTGTGTCTGCATGGGAAGGGCGAGAAAGCCTAACTGGGCTTCTGCCTTGTCATTCCCTTCCGATATTAAGAAGGGTTTGGGGAGCCCTACATGAAAGAATGTCTTTTTGCCTTTGTTCATTCAGTCCTTAAGACTGCTTGTGTTTGGCACACACAGGAAAAGTCAGACACAAGGATTCTAGTCACACCCTCTCTGGACTTTAGCTTTCTTACCTGTAAAATGGAATTTATGTCTTCTGTCCTTCATAGACTCCTTCTGGCAAAGAAGGGGAAGGACCCAGTGCCCGTCCCATGACACTAGGTGGCCCCATGGGCTAAGCCTGTGGTAGTTTGGACTGTGGCCTTGTGTATCTGAGTTTTCATTCACTAGATGTGTATATTTACATTTCATTGTTTTCTTGGGAGGATAAAGAAAAATGTAGGTAATTGTGATGACCAACCAGAAATGTCCTGGTGTCCCATCTCTGCTTTTTTGGCAGTTCACTCAGTTTACTTCAAGAATATTTTGCACTAGGGCACCTGGGTGGCTCAGTTGGTTAAGCATTTGCTTTCGGTTCAGGTCATGATCTCCAGGTCCTAGGATAGAGCCCAACATTGGGCTCCCTGCTCAGCGGGGAGTCTGCCTCCCACTCTTCTTTTGCTCCTTCCTCCAGCTCATGCATTCGAAAGGAAGAAAGAAAGAAAGAACGAATGAACATTTTGTACTTGACAAAACAGGTGTTTGTTTGGACCTTGCTATTACTGTGAAAACAGAACAGAAATACGTGTGTTTTGTTTCCTAGGGAGATGTGCATCCAACAGGATGGGAGAATTCATCTCACCGTTGTTTACTTTGGGAAGGAAGAAATGAATGATGTCAAAGGAATACTTGAAAACACTTCCAAGTAAGTATGACTTGGAGTCGTAGTAAGGAATCATAGCAACTGACATCAGGAGACTATATCCAAGGCTGGAACTTCTGCTTCAGTTTTATTTTTCTTAACACCCTGGGTCAGCTGGGAGATGGACTGGTCGCTGGCTGTTCTGGGGGAATTGAGAACCGCCCTCCCCCTCCCCGTCCCTGGGAGAGCACCCTCGCTGACACTGGTTCTCACTGTGCAGGGTTGTTGGCTTTGACAGTGATGAGATGAAGGGCCCTGAGCTTCAGGGATGGGGGGACACTGGCTCCTTTGGACTTCTGCGTACTGGGCGTCGTCTCAGTGCTACCGATTTGGGGACTTGGCGTCCCAGAGTGGGAATTAGGGACCACGCATCTGTGCACTGAGCTCCAGCTTAGCGATGTCCATCCTCGGGTTTCCTTCCCTGGTCTAACCCTTTTGGCTTTCATTCATTATGCATTTTGAAAGATTAGGGGGCCAGAAGTAATGGCTAGGACGGGATCTTGGATGAAACTTACTCAGTTGAACAGAAATGATTTAACTGGAAACCTTAGACTTCGGGTTGTACATGCAGACATAAACATATGTGTACAGATCAGCTGTATGGGGGAGTACATGAAAGCAGCACAGATGGGTTCTCCCCTCCCCAGATAAACGAGTATTGATGTAATAAATATCTGTGGCATGTTCTACTAGTGAGGAAGCCGGAATGGTGCCCCCGCCACCGAATTCTGGTTTTCCAGGGAGGTTTGCAGGCCTCCGCTTGAGTAATCAGGTGGGTGGTCTCTCCATAATGAAGCTTGGGGTGGGGGTCGGTAGTACTCAGTGGCAGAAGTAGCCTCACGAGGTCCATATGGTCTAAGTATAAACAGGGGCCCCCTGTTTGCGTTTCGTGTAAATGGTAATAGGATGAGAGTCGAAGGATAAGATTAGAGGAGTGAGTGTACCTTTTGTGTTTATGTTCACACTTTGTTACTAATTTGGTATTAATGGGCACAAATCAGAATGCTTGTTCTAATTACTCAAATGCTTGTTCTAATTTCTCAAATGTTCTAAAGCAGTCTTATTTTCATGAAAGAAGAAAAGTTGGATCGGAAGGCAGTCTTCCTCATTTGTTTACGTATTATTTATGTCTGCTTTTGTGCTGTAACAGAGTTGAGTAGCTGTGACCCAAACTGTATGACTTGCAAAACCTGAGCTCTCTACTGTCTGGTCCTTTACAGAAAAAGTTTGCTGACCTCTTCCAAAGTAATATGGAACTTGGAGTTTGAAACTAGTAACAGCTTAAAAGCTAGGCCCCTATCGAAGGGAGATCAGAGAGAAGAGAATAACTGAACAGCCCAATTGTCAGTGAACTAGAACCCTCTCTGCTCCAGTGCTCTGTGATATCCCTGTCATCTCCGCTTAGGCATGAGGTGCAGGAATTATTAGAGCTCGTGTCCTCTGCCCAGTGGATAGGTTTCAGCATCTCTGGAAGTTTCCATTGTTGGGCATGGATCTTTTTTTTTAAGCTTCCCAGCTGATTCTGACCTGCAGCCAGGACTGAGAGTCACTGTCTGAGAAAGTGGCGGTCCACCCCGGGAGCAGCCCACGAAAGGCCTCTAGCACAGCCGGCTGCCTCCTTCTGAGGTGTTTCTCAGTAGCCATCCAGGCGACTATGAAGTGCAGTCAGGACTGAGAAATTCAGTCCTATTGGGTCTGGCACCCTCTGAGGACTTTAAAGGACATTTGCTGATAGATACATATAACCAACTTGACATGAGTCTGATGGGTAAGTGGAAGGCCAGTTTCAATGTTGTCATGGGAAATATCCATTTTAGTGACAGGAAGGCTTAAGGACTTTTACTATCAAGACTTTCTTCTTTGTATCAAATGACCTGGCAAGATGAATTCTCAAGCAGAAGGTTGCTTGGTGAGCAAAGAACAAATAGAATCCGAGCAAGAGAAGTAGAATTATTTCAGTGGCGGGGATGGTTTACTTAAAACTTTGGAGAATTTCCGAGATCAGCCGACCCATGACCAAGAACTTCGTGCCAGGGACTGAGCCCATCAGTGCTTTAAAAAGCACTACAGCACTGTGAAAACTCTGGCGATATGAATTGGAACCCCATTTTCCTGTGTCGATGCTCTCCTTCTGCTAACTGGGGATATCTGCAGTGTTAAGGTCTCCCATGCCTTGGGGGTGTCCTCCCCCCTCCCTGGTGTTGCTCTGACTGGACCACCTCCCGCAGGAATGCCCTGCCCTCTGCAGCCAGGCCTGAGCTGACCAAACACTGCAGCACTGCCTGCAACTCCACCTTCCAGATCAGTCTTCCTTGTCACCTACTGCCCTAGCCTCCTACCCAGACCTGCTCTGACTTGTAACCTAGGCTCGATGACTTCCTGTCTCCAACCACACTGGGAGGGTGTGGTCTGCCCCTTCGTCCTCGCTCCGATTATCGTCTTCTACTCTACCTGGTGTTCTCTCCGTCCTCCTTTCTACGTTCTCAGACCACCACACTTTCATACCTACCTCTCTTGAGTGCCAACCTCTGGAGCTCTTTCCGACCTCCATTCCTCTCTCTGATCTCAGACTACTCCCTGCTCGCATCTCATCTGCTTGGCACTTGGTGTACGATTCGGCTATTCCTAACTAGGTTATAGGCTGCTTAGTAAGTAGTACCATATCACGTGGCTCTTTGTAACTTCAGCTTCATGCCTCATTCAGAAAATGTCCAGTGTTTGCTCATCAAGAGAAGGACGGGGTGCCTGAGTGTTGCAGTCAGTTAAGCATCCAACTCTTGGTTTTGGCTCAAGTCATGATCTCAGGGTCCTGGGATCCAACCCTACGTTGGGCTCCATGCTCAGTGTGGAGTCTGGTTGACATTCTCTCTCCCTCTCCTTCTGCCCCTCCTATTCATGCTGTATCTCTCTCTCTCAAATAAATAAAATCATTTTAAAAAAAGAGAGGAAAATCCCACATACACAGTATATTTATACTCCTAGTAATCCATGTGAACATTTATATAATAAACCCTATTCAAATGTCATTTTTAATTATCTTTTAAGGTAGTAAATCTTTTATTCAGTTGCATCCTTGAATAATAATAATAACCATGAATCATCTTATTGAATATTCACAGCAACTTATGAGATAGATGCTTTTATTAGCCCCATTCACAGACGAAGAAACTGAGTCTCGGAGAGGTTGTTACTCAGGCTGTCGTCCCTACCACATGGGAGAGCCAGGATCTGAGCCTCAGCTATTAACTTGGGATAGTCCAGGTCTTCCCATGGCACCACATTTTCTCTTAGTGTACTCCCTTGCTCCCTCCTGAAACTCATAATTGTCAGTTGAAAGTAATAAGATTTGAAATCAGCCTGAATGATATTTATTTCATTAGGATACCAGCATTGTGATTAAACTGTTCTAAATGCAGCTAAATGCATATATGTTAAGAATAGCTTTTTTTGGTTTTCCTCTCTCTGTCTTTAGATTTATGCTTACTCATTTCAGCTGTACATTTCAGTTGATGGCTATAGATTAGTGCTTTGGAAACGGCAATTTGTGATTCATTAGAGGGTTGTGTAATAGCTTCAGTGGGTTCTGTCCAGTGTTTTTAAAACATTGAAATAGGATAGGATAGAAGATATCAGAGTGCATCACAAGTAGTAAGGGTAAATATTGTTTTGTAAAACTTTAGTGTGTGCATGTGTGTATCTACTATGTCATGAGTAGAATATATTCCTTTGTATGGGTGGCAGTCAAAATATTTAGAAACCACTGCCATGGATAATAGTACAAATCAGTTCTTAGTATCTGATTCTTATTCCATAGTTTTCCATATTAAGCTGCAGTTAATCTCAGATTAAAGCCTCGCTTGGTGATTCTCAGATATAAATGTGCTTAGGAATAACCTGGCATGCTTTTTAAAAAATATATTTTACTCATTTATTTTAGAGAGAGAGAGATAGCGAGAGAGAGCACAAGCGGGAAGGAGGGGGAGAACAGACTCTCTGCTGAGCAGGGAGCCTGATGTGGGGCTTGATCCCAGGACCCTGGGATTATAACCTGAGCCAAAGGCAGAAGTTTAACTGACTGACAACCCAGGTGCCCCTGGGGTGCTTTTTAAAATGCAGATTCTTGGTATCCAGCTCCAGAAATTCTGAGTCAGTAGGCCTGAGATGAAGAAGCTTGGTCACCAATACCTAGAACAAGTCCCACATGTGACAGTGACATGGGTGACCCACAGTGAAAAAGACTGGCCTAGGTAGACATTTGCTTGGAGCTATGTATTGGGAAATTTTTAAAAATTATAACAGGTAAGCAGATTGGCATGAATTCACATTTACTACATTGCAACTTCATATTTGTCCAATCATAAGGATACAAAGGCGTCTTTCAGAGGTATTATCTGTGAGATCAAAGTACTAGAGATGAGACACTGCCCTGTCATTGCAAGTATGTGACCTAAGAGAGGGGTTTTTCTGTATGTCTTTTCGGGGACTTGCCTTGCTTGGGTGTGTATCATCATTTCATGCCTCTTTGAAAGGATTTTTTAAAAGATTTTATTTATTTCTTTGAGAGGAACAGAGAAAGAGCACAAGCAGGGGGAGAGGCAGAAGGAAAGAGACACAGACTCCCAACCAAGCAGGGAGCCCAATGCAGGGCTCTATCCCAGAATCCTGGGATCATGGCCTGAGCCAAAGGCAGACACTTAACCAACGTAGCCACCCAGGTGCCCCTGGAAGAATTTGTTTGACATGTACTCTCAGAAAGATTGATAAGGACATCGCAGAAGAAAATTGGGGAGGAAGGTTTTATTCTGGTTTGTGATTTGTTTCTTAAATTTGAGCAGATTTGTTGCTTTGTTTTAATTTTTTTCTTAAGCAATTTTTAGATACTATCTCATTCACTGACATCAAAAAATCAACACAGCCAATCCCTCCCAAGGAGGTAAGAAATCTTGGGCCCTAGGAGGCACCTCACAGATTAAGGTAGCATCTCAGGCCTGTGGCCATCCCACCTGGCGTTTGCAAGAGGGGCTAAGTATGATTCTGCTTGGTGGAGATTCTACTCTTTGTGGAGATGTGCCTATAGTCAGTATTCTAAATTGTTCTTTGGGGGATTAGAACGTAGCATATAGATTAGAGCATTGTAATAATTTTAAATTTCCTGAGTGTGGTTTTTATATTATTATAATGTTACATAGGAGAGTGCCCTGGTTCTTGGGAGATAATTCTCTTCAAGGGTAAAGTTGTCATGATGTGTGCAGCTAACTCTCAAATAGTTGAAAGCAAGCAGGCAGGCAGAACGTTAACACTTGCTAAATCTAAGTGAAAGATATATGGATACTTAAATTATTCTTACATTTTTGAAGGTTTGAAATTTTTCCAGATAAAAATATTGGGAAAATACATTATGAAAAAAATGAAATGATTTGTTTATATAATGGAATATAATTCAACAGTTAAAGAAAGGTGATATCAGCAAAAATGGTAAAATAAAAACCTCTGTAAATACTCTTAATAAAGCAATGAGAAATTTGCTAAAAATGGTTAGAATCAACTTTTTGAAGAACTCTGGAAATTAAACAAAGCTTGCAATAATCTGAAAAATGTTTATCCAAGAAAAATGACGAATTTTTGTGCAGCTTTAACCTGCCTTGTTCCCGCCTTCTGCTTAGCTCCTCTGTAGCTTTGAAATCCAGTAGCCCACGAGCACAGCAAGAGCCACAGCCTGGCAGCAATCGAGGGCCAGCATGGGGCAGGAGCTCCTCTAAAGTGTCAGAAAAGCGTTGTGATGTGACCTGTCTGGGGTTTTCTGGAAGACCCCACTCAGAAAGTTGTCTTTATTTAATGGACTCAGAGCTCTCCCAGCGGAAAATCCTTCCCTCTAAAAAACAATGATAGGAAGTCTGTAACTTTGTGGCTGCCTGAGGTAGTAGATAAGAGTTGGGGCAAACAACAGACTAAGCAAAATGCTTAAAAAGTGAGGCTGAGGAGCGAGATCTCCACTGGGTTTTGAAAAGCTTGAATACCTTCCTGGGGATGTAGGAGGCCATGCTCACATTTAGGGCTATGGTCATCCTTAGGAAAAAGGTGAGCAGGCCCTAACTTTTCACCTCTGGCTGACCTTGAGACTTTGTGCAAGAAGTAAGTAAAGGCTAAGGTAAGCAGTCAACTACCTGGTTGAGTGTTTATGGCAGGTCCGAACATGTACACAAAATCCCTTGACAAGATTTGGAGACTTATTTGTTCTAGACACTTAAAGAAATCTCTTCTAATTGTTAACTTACCACTAAGTTGTCACACTCAACAAAGAATACAGATTTTACAGAATTAGTTGAAGAAAGTCACTCTGAGAAACAAACTGACGGTTTTGGAGGGGAGAGGGGTTGGGGGATGGGTAAGCCTGGTAGTGGGTATTAAGGAGGGAACGTATTGCATGGAGTACTGGGTGTGGTGCATAAACAATGAATTCTGGAACACTGAAAAGAAGTTTAAAAAAAAAAAGAAAAAGAAAAAAAAAGTCACTAACCAAGCAAACAACAACAAAAAAGAGGAACAACAATAAGCCCGAGGGTGGGGAGGAGTTGATTCTCATTTCTAGGATTGCCACATTATATTATTTAAAATGTCAAGTTTTAAACAAAAAGTCAGAGAGATACAAAGAAACAGAAAGTATGGCCCATGCACAGGAAACAAATCAATGATTAGAAATTGTCCCTGACAGGGGTGCCTAGGCAGCTGAATCAGTTAAGTCATGATCTTGGAGTCATGGGATTGAGCCCTGCACCGGGCTTCCCACTCAGCGGGGAGTCTGCTTCTCCCTCTCTCTCTGCTTTTCTTCGCACTCGTGCCCTCTCTCTCTCTCTCGCTCACTCTCTCTCAAAGAAGTAAATAAAATCTTTAAAAAAAATTGTCCCTGAGGAAGCCCAGGTGTTGGACTTACTAGACAAAGACTTTAAATCAACTGTATTAAATGTGTTGGAAGAATTAAAAGAAACCATGTTGAAAGAACTAATGAAAAGTATGAGAACCAAGTCTTGGCAAATAGGACCATGTCTCACCAAATATAAACAGAAGTTATAAGAAAAGAGCCAAATGGAAATTCTGGGGTTGAAAAGTACAGTAACTAAAATGAAAAATTCACTAGGGTGTGCTGAACATCTAGTTTGAACCGGCAGAGGAAAGGTCTGTGAACTGTAAGGTAGGTCAGTTGATGTGATGAGGTTTAAGAAACAAAAATGCATAAATATATGAATGCACAAACTATGAATCTTGAAACACTGAAAAAATATGATAAAATTTAAAAAAATAAAGAGGAATGAAGAAAATAAACAAACCTCAGAGACTTGCAGGATAGCATCAAGCATGCCAATATAGACATTAGTGGGGGTTCCAGAGGAGAGGAAAGAAAGGGGCAGACAAAAATTTGAAGAAATAATGGCTCCAAACTTCGCAAATTTGTTGAAAAACCCGAATATACACATCTAAAAAACTCAACAAACTCTGAACAGGGAAATTCGAAGAAATCCACAGTAAACATGTGATAATCAAATAGTTGAAAGACAAAGACAAAGAAAATCTTGTGAGTGGTAGGAGCAAAGCACTCATTGGGTACAAGGGAATCTTAGTAAAATCGGTAGCTGATTTCTCATCAGAAATAATGCAGGCCAGAAAGTAGGATAACATATTCAAAGTGCTGGAAGAAAAACATTCAACCAAGAATTCTATCTTCAGCAAAACCATCCATCAGAAATGAAGGGGAAATTAAGACTTGCCCAGATAAATAAGAACTGAGAGACTTCATCAGTAACATGCCCGCCCCACAAGAAATATGAAAAGAAGCTCTTGAGGCTGAAATGAAATGACACTAGACAAACTCAAATTCTTGTGAAGAAACCAACAGTTGAAGTAAAAGTAACTATTTCCCTATTTATAGGGTATAAATATATTTTTTTGTTTATAACTCTTCTTCTTTTATCTGCTTAAAAAAATAACTGCATAAAACAAGGTTCATAAATCTGTATTGGTAGACACAGTGCCTATAGATATCATTTTAATATGATAATAGCACAAAGGAGGGGAGAGGGAATGGAGGACCATATTTTGTGCACTGTCGAAAATAAGCATTTCTTCAAAAAGAAATGGAAAATCTGAGTAGATCTATAACAAGTAAATGGATGGAAACAGTAATCAGAAAACTTCCCCTAAAGAAAAGACCAGGCTCAAATGGCTTCACTGCTGATTTCTACCAGTTATTAAAGAGGAATTAATGCCAATGCTTCACGATCTTTCACAATTTAGGAGGGGATACTCCCCAACTCGTTCTATGAGGGCAGTATTATCCTGATACCTTAAGTAGGTAAAGACTAAGAAAGAAAACAGATGTAGAAATTAGAGATGTAGAAATCCTCAACAAAATACTAGCAAACTATATCCAGCACCATGTAAAAATTATTTTATACCATGACTAAGTGAAACTTATGCTAGGAATGCAGAGTTGATGCAAATATATGAGATTCAATCAATGTACTACACAAAACTGCATGACCATCTCTGTCCATGCAGAAAAAGCATTTGAAAAAAAAAGGGGGTTTACTGTATTCTGGATATTTCAGAGAAGTGGACTCATGTAGTATATGATGTTTTGGCTTCTTAACTTACGATAATGATTTCAAGGTCATCCACACTGTAACATGTGTTAGTCATTCACCATTTTTTATTTTATTGTTTTTGATATGACTGTAAATGGGATTATTTTCTTAATTTCTCTATCACTGTATGTAGAAACACAACTGATTTTACTTGTTATTTTGTATTCAGACACTACTGAATTCATTTATTAGTTCTAACAGATTTTTGGTGAAGTCTTTAGGTTCTCCTATATATAAGATCATTCCATCCAAAGAGATAATTTTACTTCTTTCTTTCTGATTTTGTCATATATGGCCTTTATTATGTTGAGGTACATTCCTTCTCTGATTCGTTAAGGGTTTTTATCATGAAAAGGATGTTGAAGCTTGTCATGTTTTTTCTGTATCTTTTGAAATGGTCATGTGATTTTCATCTTTCATTCTGTTAATGTTGTGTATCATGTTTATTAATTTGCAGCTGTTGAACCGTCCTTGCATCTCAGGGATGAATCCCATTTGCTCATGGTATATGCTCCTTTTAATATATTAAATTTGGTTTGGCAATATTTTGTTGAGGATTTTTGCATCTGTGTTCATCAATGAGATTGGCCTATAGTTTTCTTGTAGTGTCTTTATCTGGCTTCAGTATCAGATAATGCTGGCCTTGTAAAATGAGTTTAGAACTATTCCTTTCTCTTCAATAATTTGGCAGAGTTTGAGAAGGATTGGTATTAATTCATCTTTAGATGTTTGGTAGAATTCACTCATGAAGCCGTGTGGTCCTGAGGCTTTTATTTGTGGGAGAGGTTTGATTATGGATTCAGTGTCCTTGTTCATTATTTGTCTATTTAGATTTTCTATTATTTTATGATTTGGTTTTGGGAAGTTGTATATTTCTAGGAATTTATCCATTTCTTTTAAGTTATTCAATTTGTTGGCATATAATTGTTCATAGCAATCTCATGAGGTTTTGTTGTTCTTGTTGTTGTTGTTTATTTACAGCATAACAGTGTTCATGGTTTTGGCATCACACCCAGTGCTCCATGCAGTACGTGCCCTCCCTATTACCCATCACCTGGTTCCTCAACCTCCCACCCCCCGCCCCTTCAAAACCCTCTGGTTGTTTTTCAGAGTCCATAGTCTCTCATGGTTCACCTCCCCTTCCAGTTTCCCTCAACTCCCTCTCCTCTCCATCTCCCCATGTCCTCCATGTTATTTGTTATGCTCCACAAATAAGTGAGACCATATGATACTTGACTCTCTCTGCTTGACTTATTTCGCTCAGCATAATCTCTTCCAGTCCCGTCCATGTTGCTACAAAAGTTGGGTATTCATCCTTTCTGATGGAGGCATAATACTCCATTGTGTATACGGACCACATCTTCCTTATCCATTCATCCGTTGAAGGGCATCTTGGTTCTTTCCACAGTTTGGCGACCGTGGCCATTGCTGCAATAAACATTGGGGTACAGATGGCCCTTCTTTTCACTACATCTGTATCTTTGGGGTAAATACCCAGCAGTGCAATTGCAGGGTCATAGGGAAGCTCTATTCTTAATTTCTTCAGGAATCTCCACACTGTTCTCCAAAGTGGCTGCACTAACTTGCATTCCCACCAGCAGTGTTAGAGGGTTCCCCTTTCTCCACATCCTCTCCAACACACATTGTTTCCTGTCTTGCTAATTTTGGCCATTCTAACTGGTGTCAGGTGGTATCTCAATGTGGTTTTAATTTGAATCTCCCTGATGGCTAGTGATGATGAACATTTTTTCATGTGTCTTGTATTTCTGTGGTATTAGTTGTGATGTCTCCTCTTTTGTTTATAATTTTATTAATTTGAGTAATAACCTCTTAAATCTGTCTTAGGTAGTTTGGCTAAAGTTTTATTCATTTTGCTTATCATTTCAAAAGAAACTTGCTGAAACAGAGTCGTATAAGCTGGCTTGTATAAGCTCAGAATCTAGAAAATTCTAAATTATTTAATGTGCCCTCTATGAAAAGCTGCCTGAGAATACATTTAATTTTAAATTCTTGACCCTGTTCAAGTGTTTTCAGTAAGTAGAACTCATAAGCAATTTCAATATTTAGAGCTGTTAGATTTAGAATTTTAAATTATACATTGAATGTAATATGGATTTGTATGTAAATTTTTAAAGTATTGTGGGAAGTGCCACATTAAGGGAATTTCCTTGTAATGGTGGAAAGACGTCTGTATGAGAATAAATCACATTAGACAACAAGATCTTTTATCATTTTCAATCTGCAATTCTGGGAAATAAAGTCAATTAGAGTAATTAAATCTCCAGTAGAAACAGTAGCTTTCTGAGGTCATTATAACCTCTAGCAGAATAATTGTATATAACTTGGAGGAGTCCCTATGCACCAGCCTTATTATATTAAAAAAGGGAATTGAATGAGAAACTTGAGAGTTTCATCAGTCAGTAACAATTCAAGAAGAAAAGAAGAATAGTGAGTAATCATGGGGTCTTTTGGAACTACAGATTCTGGAGTCATAGTTGGAAGTTGCATAGTATAGAATCTAGTGTCCTCATTTGACGAAGAGGAAAGCCCGATTTCCTTACCAGGCTGTTACTTTAGACGTGCCACTAAATGTTACAGTTCTTTGTATGGGATAAATTAAATATTTCAAACTAAATTGTATCTCCTTTTTCTTGGCTCTCATTTCTTCCGTTATTTCGTATTTGCCATCTTTGTGAAAGCGTGGGTTTGTGTCTATCCTTAGAAATCTGTTGGCTGGGGACTCTTTCTGCTGATGTATGGGGGGGTTCCCCAGTACCCCTCTGAGGGAAGAAGGAGGAATCATGGGCAGTCCCCCCAACAGTGAAGGTCTGGGATATACCTCAGCTTTTCCTGTGGCTTTACCCTCCATTCATCCAATGCTTACCGATCACCCACTGTATCCCTGTGTGTGTCACTTACTATATATTGTGCCAGATAATCTCTGGAGATTACAAAAAGGGGGGAGTCACCCTTGCCCACCCAGGATTTATAGCCCGTAATTCAGCCAGTACATATCTGTACAGGCAAAGGCACAAGAAGGCACCAGGCACGGGAGGACAGAGGGAGGACTGGGCAAAGTGTTAGGGACCCCAAACAGGCCCTTCAGTTTGCAGCAAGACCCAAGAGGTGGTGATACTTGTCTCAGGTTGTCAAGACTGAGTGGGGTTTTTGTGGGAGAGGGTGGAGAATTCTGGGAAGAGACCCTGGCGCCGAGGCAGGAGGCACACAGCATATCATCCGTGGTCATTACCTGGATGGTCCCTGGGGGTTGGTGGTGGCCAGGACAGAGGACAAAACAGGGTCCTTGCCTGGGTACCTCTGTGGCACATTTCCAAACCCACCACCACACCCCCTTGGGAGCGAATCGGGGTTTTGTGTTGAAGCGGTCCTTGCTTTTGCATGGCTCTGCTGCCCCTTCCTCCACTATTCCCTACACCGGGGAGCAGGGCTGCTCCGGCCAGTGAGCGAGTCCCTTGCCCAGAGAGTGAGCAGCATTTCTGAGTGAAGCCAGCGAACGTGTGGAGGGAGGGGCCCGGCCATCCTGCCAAAGCCAGTTTCTCTTCATCCTGTTGTGCCCTGTGCTCTGGGCCTGGTGCTGATGAGTCGGAGGAAAGAGGAAGGTGTCCACTTGCCAGGCCCAAATGTTTGACAGTGACAGTGTATTAATCTCTCTGTTCTGGAAAAGAGAGAAAGGGAAGTAGTTCCCGTTCTTTTTCTGCTGTTTCCAGCTCAGGTCTCTGTCTTAGTAGAAAATACCTGTTAATTATCTGAGGCCCTTCCTGACAGCAGAGAGGAGAGCACGGGGTTCGTCCAGAGACTGGTCAGTTCTAAGAAGTGCTTGGGCTGAGTGATCGAGAGGGAGGACAGTACTATTACCCTCTGCAGACAGACTCACAGCTGAGCCCAGGGACCTGGCAGGCACCCTGGGAACCACAGACGGATGACAAAGTTAGCCTTGGGCCTTCTCCCCAACACCTGTGAGTGGTGAATGGTGCCTCCCAGGCCAGCCACAACTCTGTCCCCGCCCCACCCCGCCTCTGCTGTGCCCTCACGTCCAGCTCTGTGAATCAGGCCTTCGGCGCAGAGCTGTGTGTCTGCTGGGAGGCCGGCAGAAGCAACGCGCGTCTCCTGCTGGCCCGCACTGGTCGTGGTGGATGAGCTGGGTGCGGGAGCCTTCTTTGCCTGAGCCTGGACCCCCATCAGGCCATGGGGCAGCTGGGTAGACAGTGAGCAGACAGAGTTGGGTGCCCACCCTGCACCTTTCTGCATGGCCTGTGGGTGCCCTGAGAGGGGCCTGGAAGCGCCCATTCAGAGATTGGGTAGTGCCTGGATAGAACGCGGATTGTCTCATCCTTGTAGAGAGCTTCACTGAAGAGAGAGGAAGCAGATTGCCTTTCACATTAGGGCCATAGGGAGGGTCCGTCGGCGTCTGTTTTCCTGAATTCTCATTCTCTAGAGGCAACATGTTGAAGCCTAGAAATGATGTTTTAAGATTTTCTTAAAAAGTTCTTCCAGATTAAGGTCATCTCAAGCACTAGGCACAGTGTTCTCCCCACTCCTTTCCTTTCCCTGGTGGCTCCGAGTGACAGACGAGCCCTGCCCCCCATCTTCCTCCCTCCCCCTGCCCTTTGCTGCCAAAAAGCAGCTCATGCCAAGGTTGGGGGAATTTAGAGACAGAACAAACTTGATTAACTTACATATTGGGTAAGTGTATACATCAAATTACCACTGTCCCCTCTGAATTTGTAGTACTCAACTGTCTTTCCACCATTCACTCCGTGGTCAACACCTACAGTCTCTAATGCTGTTACCTCAGTTTCTAGTGCTGCCTTGTGTTCTTAAGTATTCAACATGACTTAGCTTTTGTAAAAATTTGATATAGGTACACAAAGGACTATAGGCTGTTCCAGGAGAGAAACTGGGCTGTTCCTTTAAGAGGAACTACATTCCTCTTCCTCTGGTGAAAGTTGCTTGCTGTGTTCAAATATAGAGCATTTTTATATTTGAACTCTCTAATGGTAGATCCTGGAAAACCTCTTGGAGGAGATGCCTGAATTATGAGTCAGTTATAACCTGAAGAAGGAGGGCCTTCCTGCTCTGCCAACTGGCTAATGCAGATATCCCTGCGTTCTAGGAGGGTCCCCAGAGCATATGAGCCTTGAGACAAGTCAAGAAAGAGACCCACTACTGGCTGTTAGAAAAAGATGAGCCCCAGGAGTGTGGCTAAGTCCTGTGAGACCTGGCAGGAGGCTTCCTTAGATGAAGAGGAGGAGAATCCAGGTGCCTCACAAGGGTGAAACTTTCCTGAAAACTGCCCAGACAGGGCAGGGAGAAGTGGGCTGATCTTGACTTGCAGGAGCAGGCTGTGGAAGCCTCTGGCAGGTGTGGACATGGCTGCAGGGACCACACTCCACCTCACGTGTCTTTGCAGCAGGGAGGCAGCCTGGTCCTCATCAGGGCCAGGCCAAGCATGAGGAGGCCCCAGAGCATGACCAGTGCCACTCACAGAAACTATGACCCGGGGTCCACCTCTCTGGGGCATGCAGGAAGGGGCGGATCCCTAAACAGGCAGAGCCCTGCCTAACCGAATGCAGAATCCCAGAGAAACAGAATTTGAGGATGGAAAGGGCCCTTTGGGCTCCACCAGATTTGCAATGAGGAACCTGAGGCAAGGGAAGTGAAATGACTTTCCCCAAACAGAAGAGAGAGCTAGGCTGAGAGCCATTTGTCTGCTGACGCGTTTCCTCACAGACATCTGCTGAGCACCTAGTGGGTGTGGGCGTGGCTCTGGGCCCGGGATCCAGGTTTGCTGACGCAGATGCCCATGCTCTCCCAGTCACCAGCCCTCCTGCCCTGATCTAAATCTGAAAAGCCTGTCTGGCAATAGATTCAGAGAAGGTTGGGCCCACAGATTCCCAGGATAAAAAAACCCACCCCAGTCCCAGATTTGAAAGAAGATGTCGCGTCAGGAAAGGGGTAGCAGAACTAGTTCCGCTCAGCTGATCAAATGACCAGGTACAAGCACAACCTCACATTTGAAAAGTTCTGACTCTGTTTTTGTGTTGACCTTCACCCAAGAGAGTTCCTTGGCATACAAACTTTGAAACGGAAGTGGGTTTTTATATGTTTTGAATACCTCAAGATTAGAGAGGCATTAGGAGTGGGTGGAGGGGAGAGCCCAGGCTGTGGAAACAGAGGAACCATGATGAAGAGACAGGGGCATGAGCCAGAAAAGGGGATTTGTCAAAGGCCAAGGGCCCCCACCGCATAGGCAGGGTTAGGAGTTGGACTCTGAGTCGTTCCCTAGTTCCGTCTGGCAGAAGACAATTCCTGTACCACTAGTTACCACATGAATTCCTGGAATGTCTGCTCAAGACATGCCCCTTTTCAGAAGGTTCTGGTGTCCCTGGGAAAGAAGAGCCAAATGAAGAAATGTCTTGCTTGGCTTTACCACCACAGGCCTGGGAGTCCTTGTCAGGGCTGAGGAGAGAGAGAGCTGATGCTTACAGACCGCTTTATACTCTTGGCAGCATCGATCTAACTAGTAACGCTGTGAGTAGTTAAGGAAGGTGTTATTGTTCCCATTTTGCAGATGAGGCAACTGAGCTTCCAGGAGATTATTGGGCTGACCTAGATCACAGAGTTAATCTATAGGAGAGCCAGGTCTGGGACAGCCTTATTGATATGAATCCAAGTCTGTCCTTTTTTCCTCCCGTACTCTCTTGCTTTTCCTGAAGATGGGGAAGGAGTCCAGGCTTAGATGTGTTTGGGGATAGACATACATCAAGACCGTCATGCCTGGTCTCGAGTCACATACAGATGAGAAGACACCAGGTGGGGCCATTCTGGTGTAATTTTGTTTCTTTGGCCCAGTGGTTTCATTCAGGTGGCTTGGGAGGCCTGGAGATTGTCCTGGGTTCTGTTCGCCCAGTCTCCACTGGTTCAAGTTTCTCTATCACAGAGAATGTCCGTTAGCTACAACAGTACACTTTTCCCTGTGGGGAAATTGTTAGAGAAAGAAGAAATAAGTTGGTGCTGAAACTTTCCTGAGTGTTCGTGGTACCTTTAATCTCAGTGAGTTTCCAGTGAGTCTGGGTTATTCTGTATCTTCTTGGTAATCTCAGTGTCTTCATGGTTACCACACCTATGTGGCAAGATGTGGATGGGCCCTGGTCTTGTGTTTCCCAGGGGATTCTGTCCGCCTGGGCACGTGAGCACATGAGTGACTGTAGCTGGTCTTCCCTTTCAGAGCTGCCAACTTCAGGAACTTTACCTTCATCCAACTGAACGGAGAGTTTTCTCGGGGAAAGGGCCTTGATGTGGGAGCCCGCTTCTGGAAAGGAAGCAACGTCCTTCTCTTTTTCTGTGACGTCGACATCTACTTCACCTCGGAATTCCTCAATACGTGCAGACTGAACACACAGCCAGGTAAGCGTCTCTGGAGTTGGCGCTTCCCTTCTCTCCCCCACGGTGGTGTTTAGCTCTGTCACACTCACATGCGTTCCTTCACAGTTCCCTCAGCTGTCCTGCTTCTGCCTGGCGCCATTTTACCCCGAAGGGAAGGAAAATCATCTGGTTTGATTTCTCCTTTGATGTCAGTGTGGGCCTGTCAGACCATAAGTCTGAGAGGCTTTTCGTCCTAAGTTCAATTCTGTAACCCATTTTCCACTTTCAGCAGGGAGGTCGGCCCACACAGGAGAAAGTGTCGGGGAGGACGGGGCTGGAAAGCTGTCTGAAACTAAAGAGAGAGGGGGGAGCTGTAGGCGTGCACTAAGGGGTATTGGAGAGTCTGTCTGTCTGGTCTAGGTGCGCAGAACTTCTAAGATGTGTCTTAGGGTTGAATGATAAGAAAAGGAAAAGTAGATGGAAATACCTGGATATTTCCGAGGACTGAATAGAAGCTAACCAGCCTAATAGTTCTGTCTGTTGCTTTAGGGGAATGTTTGTTTCCTGGTTTGCAGGGAAGAAGGTATTTTATCCGGTCCTTTTCAGTCAGTACAATCCCGGCATAATATACGGCCATCAGGACACAGTGCCTCCCTTAGAACAGCAGCTGGTGAGTAATGACACACAGGGGCCCTTGTGTGGCTCTGTGTCCTGTCTTTCATTACCAGGGGCACCTGACCATGAGTAAAGGTGAGTGGAAATCTGTGGATTGATTCCCATAGTAATTTTTAAGTTTGGCAGATGTTCTGGCCTTTGCTCCCAGCACCTTGTTCATTAAAAGTGCTTGCAATATTTAAAAGCGGAAAATAAATAGGAACAGTACCTCACAGAAAGGCAATTTCACACCTTCATAGTTTTCTTATATGGCTTTTGGAAACTAGGATTATTGCATTGCGGATGCAGCACATTGTCTCTTTGTTATTACAAACGCTCCCAGGTAAGGAAGGTGACAGATGGCAAACGGAAGCCAGAAGGGGGTGGCTCGCCCCGGGTCACACGGTGAGTGAGTCAGTGGGGGAGTGAGGACCAGATCCAGTGCCCGTCCCTCATGATCACAGATCACAGTCCCTCTGGGGCTTGGTCACCAGCAAGGTGGCTCTTAAAGGAAGGCTGGAGGGGCTTCTCTGCTAAGATCGTAGCTGCACCGGGGGCGCCTGGGTGGCTCAGTGGGTTAAGCCGCTGCCTTCGGCTCAGGTCATGATCTCAGGGTCCTGGGATCGAGCCCCGCATCGGGCTGTCTGCTCAGCAGGAAGCCTGCTTCCTCCTCTCTCTCTCTGCCTGCCTCTCTGCCTACTTGTGATCTCCCTCTGTGTGTCAAATAAATAAAAAATCTTAAAAAAAAAAAAAAAAAAAAAAAGATCGTAGCTGCACCGGTCACAGAGAGTGGAACCACACGGCCACCAGGGAGCTCTGTAGGCTGAGTGGTCTTGGTGGTGGTGGTGGTGGCAGCCTTGAGCCCATTTAGCAGAGAAGCCGTGCCGGCCACAGGACAGAGTCTCTGGAATGCAGGTAGACATGCCCTTCTGAGATGAAATTCCCCATTATTGTGTGTCACCCCCAACTCCGATGGTGACCTTTTCCGGCAGAGAGATGAGCTGAGTGTGTCTAAGGCTGCCTTCCAGCTCAGGCTGAGTGTCAGGAGACCACTGACCTTGGGCTGTCTGTTCTTCATCGCCTTGAGTGTCTCTGTTTCCTCTGGAGGCAAAGCCGTGTCTCTTCCCACAAAGTGTGTCTTAGGGTAGGGAAGGAAGATCTGCTGTGTGAATGTGAAGGTGGGAAGGAACCAAGTCTCTCATGCTTCTGTGCAATGGGAGAGTAAATTGATTTTCATTGAAAACATGCGCTCTTTGAAATTCTCTTGGAGGACCAATTCTATCCTGAAGCTTTCAGAGTAGCAAAACCTGTTCTCTCCAGCCCCATCCTCAGTAAACCTCTGGCAGCTGTTACAGTGATCTTTTCCAGAAGGTTTCAGCTTGGGTTCCCTGAGGCTGGATGAGGATTACTCCTCACCCATCCAGCATGGTTTCCCTTCGGGCCCATGTTGCGCGGCACGGTAATAATGTAGTTCTCTGAGTATCTGTTGATGGAACTGTGTGTGTATGTGTGCTGGATATGTCGCCACGGTGAGTGTTTTCCATTCCCCAAGAACCAGTTTTATCTGCTTGAGGGTGGTATCGCTTCTGTTGAGACACGAACCTTCTTGTTTCCTTTCCGTGAGTTCTGAGCTTAAAATAGGGTTTCAGGGGGAAATGGGATACAGGATATATTTTCTTCCAACCTATTAGAACATAAATTCCTTTGGTTTTAAATAAAGTGCTTCTTTACGTTGGACATCAAAAGTGATTAATGTTTTCAACTTCAAACTCATAAAGGTCTTATTTGCTTGCAAAGAATTCTTTTCGTTTCACACTTTAAAAGTTTTATCCTTGTGTTGGCATTCCTGCAGAGAAGCAGGTGCAGCAGGAAATGAGAGGTGTGATACGGTTCAACCAGTTTCTCGGATCCCTAGAATTAATGGTCAAGCAGAAGCAGAACTCAGATCGCCGTGTCCATAGCTAGAGCCTCAGAACTGGTGACATTTACTTCCAAATAGATTATAGCTTTCCTAGAGCACATATATCTGTTATGTTAGGATTCAGTGTTGGGATTCAGTGTTCATGAGGATTCAGTCCAGAGAAACACAGGGTTCTACATCCACAAAAGGAAAGTGTTGATTATGTTTGTTATTGGATGAGCCATTTCTGGAACCCTTGCTACCTGCAGAGAACTAGACTGGACATTCTGGAGGAGTCTGAGGAACCAAAACAGTTTCATATGCTCGGCAGTGACCGGAGAGGTCACTTTATTCTCTCATTTTCGTAGACTTGCCCAAGATCCCACAACCAGCTAGTAGCAGAGCTCTGGCCCAGAGCAGGATCTCTTTACCCTAGTGCACTGAAAGCAGTTTGACTTCGGATCTAGATAAGGGTTGAAATATAAAGGAAATGAGCTGACAAAAATTCCAAGAAAGAACATCAAGCTACAGAAATTCATTTAATGGAGAGAGAATGTGTAGGTCCTGAGAAGGTACAAAATAAAAAGAGATGGTTAGGAACGGTGAGTCAGAAGAGACTTCCTAGCAGGAGTTCATTTTGTCTCAGTTGTGAAAGATCTGAGATCTACCGATACTCTGGAGAGCCACCCATGGAGTACATCCATCTCAAGGTGGAGGGAGGACACAGGTCCAGAAGGGAGCTATGACAAAAAGGACTCACGGATGCAAACATAAGACAAGTGCTCTAGCAGCCCCATAAATGTGACCTCCTGAGTCCCCCGTGCTGGTCACTGCCGTTTGATAACACTTTGTCTTTAGACTAAAGCTGGAAGCCACATTGCTGGTGTGTGTATGTGTGTGTGTGTTCAGACTACTTGTTTCTTTACTTTTGAGTACAGACCATTAAAAATTAGAAGTATGTGAAATCATGGGATTTTATGCTAACATTTAATTTCTTGAGTTGTAAAGCTGAGATAAAACTTGCTCATGCTTTAATGAAGAAACAGCTCAGAGACCAAGGAATGACTCCGATTTAAATAATTATTAACTGTAGACATTCCACTTTCCTGGTTCAAGCCTTACTCACACTGAGGCCACCGCCGGAGCCTCCTGCCACCTCCCCCTGTAGACCCTCTCCCTCCCCTGTCATCTGGTCTTTCCTTCACCGTCTGCAAAACACGGATTAATCCCATTTTAAATCATCTTTTGTGGCCCAAAGCCAGTGGTGTGCTAGTAAATGTGGAACAACCCACTCCCAGAAAGGAGGGGGAGAAAAAAGCTCTGATTCATCTTGTTGGCCATTTTCTGTGCCATCAGTGTCCCCACTGCAGCCTGAGGGGGTGGGGTCCCCAGAGTGACATCACTGAGCGCTGAGGCAGGCAGAGACTCACACTGTCCTGGGGAGCTGGGGGGCCCGCACAGCACTGTGGCCTCGTTGCCTTGTGGGGACTAAGAGCTCCCACGCTGACTCTCACACTGATGACAGAGGAAAAGGCTGCAAACCACAGCGTGGCCCCTGCTAGACAGAGCCTCCCTCAGCTGCTCCGCCCAGCGAGCATCCCACCCGTGTTTCCGGGTGCCGGCTTTCCTCCTCGGGGCCCTCTCCTCACCGGGAAACGTCCTTAGTGCCGGAAGCCCCAGTCCGCCCTGCATCTTCGAAACCCAGCGACTCGGTGCTACTCTGTCCGGTGTGTGAGTGGCACTCCCGTCCTCTCCCTCTCTGATTCTGTCCCCTGCCTGTCTCCCCTCTTCTGAGGAGTTTTTCACCACCAACCTGCTCAAATGTCTGAAGTTTGCTGAATAGCACAGTCCATGCTTTTCGTCTGTTTTTATATATTCGGGAAGCAGGTGCTCACTGAGGACTGAGACTAGCGTGAGCAGATGCCATCCGCAGGCTTTCGGAAGCCAACTTGGGGCCCGCTTTATTTCGTGGGATAACCAGGAAGGTGAAAAGGCCTTATTCTGCCCACTTCTCTGAGGAAAACCTGCAGCTCAGAGGCATAAGTTGTTGCTCAGATTGCTGAGTGGGAGGGTTGGGAACTTGAGGCCTGCCCTGTGTGATGGGGACGGGGCTGAGGGTGCTGAGTGGCCTTGCTTCCAGAAGGGCATAGTCTAGCTTTTGGTGTAGATTCCTAGACCAGAGAAGCTGGAGGATTCCTGCCCAGCACGATGCCCGTCAGAAGACACTTTATTCTTTTCAAGCAGGCACCAGTAAAAGAAGACTTGTGGGGAAATGTGGGTTGATACAAACCTTGGAGGAGGTGGCCTTTGAGTCCATCCTTAGACCCGTTCTGTAAACGCTGTGCCTCCAGAACAGTGCATTTCTCAAGAAATGGAAATGTTCCCAGCAGTCCTGGTGTCGGTCTGGGCTTAGCCACCACTGGCTGACCTAGCTCGGACAGGCCATCCACACTGTAAGGCCCACGCGTGCCCCACGCAGCCTCTCTCTGGGCCCACATAATGAGGTATGTACGATGCGGGGGCAGGGGACACCCAGCCCAGCCCCGGAAGCTCAGGGTGCCTGCTGCTCACAGGCAGGACGGGCTGTGTAATCGGCGTGGCCAGTGCACAGTGAAAGTGCAGGGCCCTGGCTCAGGACTTAGCAAGAAATTCAAGAGCACGAAAACAGTCAGGATGCCCTCTGAGCGGGGGCCTGCGGGCTGCACAGAGTGTGTACCGCGGGCACTGCGCGTGAATGTGAGCCTGGGCAAACATGGCCTGGGTGCTTCGGAGGCTCTCTTTGATTTAGAGAAAATACTCGGCCTGAATATTTGTTATTTATTTTATTTCAGGGCCCAGATTGCTTCGCGGGCAGTTGTCCAAGTCAGCACCATTAAACCAACAGGCGCCGACTGCCTCCTGGCTCCCCGCACAGCTGCGGGACGCCGCCTTCCCACATCTCTGGGGAGAGACACCGATTTGTGCTTTGTGCTCTGGTCCCCATAGAAAATAATCGCCCCCGTCACGTGAATTGCCCACAGAGCTGCGGGTCTGGAAGCTTCCTGTGGGAGAGTAGGCTTGACAACTGTCCTTTGTGGTGTGTTCCTGCCCTGCAGTGCTCTGCTGAGATCCAAGGTGGGGGGAGAGAGGGGACTGCAGGGAGTTGAGAGGAAGCCAGCCCTCCAGAGAGATTTTTTTAAGTGAGGATAGCACTTGAAAACCGATAGGCGAAATTTGGGACGGATGTTTTTCTTTTAACATACAATCTTTATCTGAGGGTTTCTTCCTCCTCTGTTGTAGTAAACATCATTGGTGTCTGTCTTTTCAAAGTTTGAACAGAGCAGGGGAGCTTCTTGTGCCTGGGGTCCGAGATTCTCAGCGGGAGAGCCGTCTGCTCAGAGCCCAAGGAGGTGAAAACGTTTTAGTCTGTTCCTCCAAAGCCCCACAGTTCTTTTCCCACTGGAATTCCTAGGCCTTTGCTGACTGCTAAAGAATTCTCTGCTGGAACCCTGTCTGTTTCCACTGGCATGGAGCCCTCTCTGTCCTAGGACTGCCCCTCATTCTCTATTGGGGGAGCATTTATGGAGTACCTCTGTGTGCTGGACCTTGATCTAGGGACTGTGAAGGAGTCCAAGGCCCTGGGCTTACCTTCACCAGCGGTGGTAGGTGAAGACAGAAAAGAGAGGAACAAATGCCTCAGCAGAACAATTTCAGAGAGCTGTAAGTGTTACAGAGAAAAGAAACCAGGTGACAGGTTAGAGAGTGACGTGGTGGTGACAGGGGTGGGGTGTGTGCCGACACTGGCTGGGAGGGTCACGGTGACTGCTCTAGGCGAGTGACATTGGTGCGGAGCCCAGTGATGAGCAGGGAAAAGGTGACCCAGCCCAGGGTCTGCAAGTGTCCAGCACTGGGGACATGGGAGCCTGGCGTGTTCAAGGAGTGGACTAGGAGGATATTCTGCACGAGGTGGGGGAGGTGGACGAGGCAGGCAGGGGTCGGGTCACGTAGGACCCTCACAGGCTAGAGGTTTTCTCTGGGTTTTATTCTTATTGCATTAGCGAGAATGCAATTAAAGCACCTCAGGGTTTTAAACTGGAGCCTGCTGTGATCCGATACACGTTTGAGAGGACTCACGCCCAGCAAGGCTGCGGGTCAAGGGCACAGTGCCAGGGACTCGGCACAGCTGTGTGTCATAGAGCCTGTCAGAAGCGAACCCCCTCTCGCCCTGACATCCTAGGCCATGGGTAGGGTGTGAGCCAACCCATGTCCACCAAGGGCTCAGTTTCAAGGAGCATTTCAGATTGTGGCTTTTTTTCTGGCTTGCCCACTTTAAAGCCAATGTTAATAAGTGTTTATAGGGTGCGTTCCCCAGTTCATAAATCAGTTTGGTCTATCCCACGGTCCCCAGATGTGAGGGTCCCTCTTGACCTTGTTCAGCCTTGCCGGGCACCGCATGCACAGCCCATGTCTGGGGGTGCCCACTTCTTGCAATCCTTCTTGTCTTTCCTCCCAAGCCCTGGCCCATTGTTCTTCCTGTTTGGGGTGTCCCTGCTTGGAGTCCAGGTACACCTCAGCCAAATGCTTGATGTTTGGTTACTGGCCTTTGTCTTTGACTCCATTTTTATCCAGAAGCTTAGAGGACTCATCTGTTTGTGTCCCTGCCAGCAGAAAGGATATTAAGCCATTAGCTGCACCAGAAACCGTGTACCTGGCATGAAACAGAAACTGTTTTTTAAAAAATGACTCAGTGGAGATTTTCCTAAACTTTCCTTCCCTGCCAAATCTTTCCAGTTGACACTAATGAAATTGCCTTGTCACTTGGGAGATATTGTATAACGGTCCTTTGTTCCAGTTGGAGCACATCTGCGGGGACCACACTGACAGACAAAACCTTTCTCGGTCCTCATTTCCCCCCGGCAGCCCTGACGCGTGTGTGTTCCCTCAGCCCTGGCCATGTCTATGCAGAGGCTGTAGCGGAGATAAGATGGTTTCATGGATCACAGAGCCAAAGAATTTGAGTTCACAGTCCTTCTACGAGCCATATACGGAATATAATGAGGCTTTGGTGGACGTAACTTGGAACTTTGGGAAGGTGGAAGGGCAGTGGTGATAGATGTTTGGATGGTGGAGCTGGGAGAGAGCTTAGCGGAGATTTAGCTCAACCTATTTTATTTTATTTCATTTCATTTTAAAAGATTTTATTTATTTGAGAGAAAGAAATAGCAAGAGAGCACAAGCAGGGGGAGGGGCAGAGGGAGAGGGAGCAGCAGGCTCCCGCTGAGCCTGGAGCCCCATGCAGGACTCGATTCCAGGACTTTGGAATCAAAGTTCTGGAATTTAGGAATTCAGGAATTTAACCTGAGTTAAAGGCAGATGCTTAACCGACTGAGCCACCCAGGTGCCCCTTATTTATTTGTTTTATTTTGGGGGTGGCGCAGAAGGAGGGAGAGAATCTTAGGCAGGCTCCATGCCCAGCACGGAGCCCCATGTGGGGCTTAATCCCAGGACCCTGAGATCATGACCTGAGGTAAAATCAGGAGTTGGATGCTTAACAGACTGAGCCCTCCAGGCACCCCTCAACCTCCTCATTTATAGGAAAGGAAATAGAGGCTCAAAGAAGTGAGGGACCTGGATGTGAGGGCGATCTGGCTGCGACATCTGTCACCCCATTGATCGCCAGGGTTGATTCGGCTGATCTGGCTGGCTAGGCGGGTGTCCCCTTCCTCCCTCACCGCTCCATGTGCGTCCCTCCCGAAGCTGCGCGCTCGGTCGAAGAGGACGACCTTCCCCGATAGAGGAGAGGACCGTTCTTCGGTCAAGGGTATACGAGTAGCTGCGCTCCCCTGCTAGAACCTCCAAACAAGCTCTCAAGAAGTGAGGGACCTGCCTGAGGCAGAGAAGCTAGCCAGTCATCAAGCTGGAAGGAGACACTGGGGCTCCTCCCCTGCTCTACACTGTCTCTGATGAGCAGTAAAGGGAGCCAGACCTGGGGCAGGCAGAAAATGCAGAAATCCCAGTGGAGGACGACCTGGTTCGGCCTGGCCTCTCTTTCCCTTCCCCAGGAGGGGACTTTCTCCCCTAAGCACCTATGTTAACCTCAAGAATGAAAAAGAACTATTAAGCTCTCAAAACAAGCCCTGGAATTACCTCAGCCAAAAATTTAAACCAACTAGTTTTAAAAAGTCTTGCTGCTTTAGCAAATACACTGGAAATTTCCTTGCAGAGTGAGAGACTGAGTGGGACCTGGTCCTGTTCTTTGGAGACGGTCACCGTTTGGATGGCCTCTCGGCAGCCCTGCTGCTTGGCACTGCCACAGATGTTTTGGGAGCAGTTTGGTTTTAAAATAGTTTAAAGATGAATGGACAGAGTCTCTCTTCAGAACCTGGACTCTGGGTGCCCTTTACCTCGGCAAGGGAGAGTTAGCAGAGCTGAAGCAACCCAGTGCCTTCTCGGGTTTTCTTTTTATTCCCCGAGGGAGTCCTGTGTGCGCCCTGTGCCAGAGCAGCTGAATTCCAAGTTGTTCTCTCTCCCTTTTCTCCACTTCCTGAGCCCTTTGCTGGCTCCCTGCCCAGCCCTGTGTGAGGGGCTGTGGCCTCCAGTTCTCTCTGGCACTGGTGTCGGGCCAGACACGTAGGTGGCTTTTCCATGGCACTGCTCAAAAACTGGCTCTCCTGGTTTGTTTTTGAGAGAGAGAGAGAGAGAGAGTGAGTGTGTGTGTGTGTGTGTGTGTGTGTGTTTTCAAGCCTACACCCTAGAAACATTCCATCCGGAGGTGCCAAAAATCACAAGGCCCATTTGGGAACCCGTGAGTCCAGTGTATCCCTAACCATCCGCAGGGACTCTGATCCATCTGCATTTCCCACATGAGGTTGTGGGGCTGCTTCTCGTCGGGTGGGCTGGGCTCCCTGTTGAACTGTGCTTACACTAGTGTGGGACTGCTCTCTACCTCTGTCCACTCGGTCCTCCCCTCTCAAATGACAGCGCTCTCCCTGCAGGTCATAAAGAAGGAGACTGGATTTTGGAGAGACTTTGGATTTGGGATGACCTGTCAGTACCGGTCAGACTTCATCAATATAGGTAAGAGGCACTGACTGGCGGCAAGTCTGGCCTCTGCTGCCACCCAGAGGCCATGAGCAGCCCGGGAGGGAGTCGGGGCAGCTCCCCAGGAGTCTGAGGGCGGAGGTAGTGCCATTTCTTAAGAAGAGGCCCTCCCTCCTGTCATGGCCTTGGAGGCTGGACCAGGACGAGGCTTGGGCGTGTGTCGACACACGAGCCCCTCTGATCTCCACTAGACCCTCTCGGTTACTCCAGATGTGGCACACAGTCTGAGGAAAAAGGCTGTTGTTGCAGAAAGGTGGCTTCAAAGCAAGTCTCCCCACCCTCCCCGCCCCCCAACCCCCGATGCCTCCTTCCCACCTGGTTCTGGCTCTGGTCCCTCTCAGGCAGAACCTTCTGGGCTTCCACAGTAGTAACGGGATCCACTGAAGAAAAATAAGGACAACACGGGGAATTTGGGAGCATCACATACCGGAAAGGGTTCAAATTTCTTTCTGCTGAACCTTCAAAAATTCTAGGTACTACTTCAAGCTCCAAATGAGTGTATAGTCCCTGTCAAAACACACACACACACACACACACACACACACACACACACACACGCAGAGGTTCCCAGAGCACTGAGAAGAAAGGCTCTTAGGTTGCAGTTGGAAAGACCAAAGGGCAAAGGGACGACACAGCAAGTGAGGGACGTAGGATGAGAACAGGATGTCCCCCTTGGAAATACTACCCCACTTCCCACAGCAGTACCTACTCATGTGCCCCGAAACAGAACAAAATTATGGATCATACATGACTAGGATATGAATGAACAAGGCAGAAACTTTGATCTTGTGCTCAGGGGGTCAGAGTGGACCCTGGCTTGGGGTCAGGGAAGCCCTGCCCTCACAGAGCATGGAGATTTCCATCTCCACCCCCATCCCCACATTCCCTTTCTAAAGCAGGTTTCCATTTCGAGAAACTCTGTGTTTCCTTGTTCTTTGTACAGGGAAAGATTGTTTTGTAATGATGTATGTTTATCAAATTTGAATTTATAATAAATTGGATTTTCCTAAAGATGGGGCACAGCTGCCATGGAAACATGTGGGAAGGGGAGGCCGGTGAGGTCACGCTTCCTCCCTGAACCACTGATGTGACTTTAGAATCTCTGGGTCACATCTGGACCCCGGTCTTTCTTTGCCATCTTGTATCTATTTGCAAGCATCTTACTTTTGCACCTTCTATTTAATAAGTTGCGATGATGCTGATGATAATCAATTACAGCTAAGCAAGCACTGCCCCTCACATGACTGTGTCATTTGGTTATGACATCTAGTTCATTTCAGGATAAAGGAACCACAACTCAAGAGAGATGAAGTGGCCAACCCCAGGCTCAAATTGCAGACCCCTGAGTCAGTATCGTATACCTGCCCACCATGGGGGGACACAGATCACTGGCATACAGAGCCCCGCCGTGGGCAGGCTGCAGGTTCCCCCCATGGATGACCCTTCTGGGCCCAGTGATGGCCTTGATCAGAGCAGCGCAGCTTAGGGGCTGCATGGTGGCTCTGATGAAAGTGTTGAGGATGGGAAAAAAAAAAGTGTTGAGGATGACATCACTGTTTCTCATAGGAGTTCAATAAATCTAGGTGAGAAAGGAACAATGACAAAAAGGGTCAAGTCTTCTCTGGTTCTCTTTGGTTCGAGGTGGGTTTCAGGTTAAGAAAAGACATGGGGCATCTCTGTTTACAAAGATGGGTGTGGAGGGGACCATTGCTCACTTTGACAGAGTCCACTCTGAAGCAAGGCCAGATTTTCAGAGTAGAAACTCGGCACAGCGAGGCCAGTCCCTTAAACATGACTCCCATCACTGGCCTGGGGCGGACAGACACCTTTTGGGACCATTTCGGTCCATGAAAGGCAGAGTGTTTTGTGGGAGGGACATCATTTTGTTCACTTAGATCCCGCTACCCTTTCGGGGGTGAGCCCCAGCTTCCCTGTCTGAATGACAGGAGGCCACATGCAAACAGAAACCAGATTTTTCATCGGAGGGTTTCAAGTAGAAAAGGCGGGCGGCTGCCGTTCTTTGTGGGCGGCTCAGGGGGCTCGTTCTAGAAAGCAGGCAGGTGCTGGGAATGAATGCCCTTTGCGGTGTTGGGAGCTCCGGGAGCTGGTGCTCGCGGCCGCCACTGCCACGAAGTCCTGTGTTGAGGATTTCTGAATCCTCTTTCCCCGACGGCCCCACTCCGCATTCGTAGGGGCAGGCAGTGAGACGTCTCCCCTAAGTCATGCTTCTTTCCACGTGACGTGCACGCTGGTGCAGAGGGGGACGGCGGATCTAGATGGGGAGGGGCTGTGCGGCTTGCTGCAGCGCTGTGCTCTCTCCCGACAGGTGGCTTTGATCTGGACATCAAAGGCTGGGGCGGAGAGGATGTGCACCTTTACCGCAAGTACCTCCACAGCAACCTCATCGTGGTGCGGACGCCGGTGCGCGGGCTCTTCCACCTGTGGCACGAGAAGCACTGTGCCGACGAGCTGACCCCCGAGCAGTACAAGATGTGCATGCAGTCCAAGGCCATGAACGAGGCATCCCACGGGCAGCTGGGCATGCTGGTGTTCAGGCACGAGATCGAGGCTCACCTTCGCAAACAGAAACAGAAGACGAGCAGCAAAAAAACATGAACTCCCAGGCCTAGACATGGGGAGACGCTTTTCGTTTTTCCCTTTCATGATTACCAAACACGGGGCTGTGACGAGGAAGAGGTTTCCCCAAAGGGGGGAAAAAAAAAGAATTTGACTGGTTAGTAAAACAGGAGGGGAGAGAGCCTCTGATTTCTCTCTGCTTATTTGGCTGGACTTAACAGGAATTAAAATCTCCCACTTTGTCTGCAAAAGTGGCCCCAAAGCATCCCGTTCCAGTGTCAGACAAAGGCAGAATGATTGTGAGGTTATGGACCCAAAGGCGTGGAGGTTTTGATTGTGTTTACAACAGTGAGAACTGTTGTCTTTTGTGCTCATTGAAATAGTCATGAATTAAGACCAGTTTTATAAAAACGTTCTTTGGAATGAGAGGCAAGCACGTGTCTCCCCATAGGAATGATGACAGGGGTAGGGCTCTAGGGCCCGGGAATGCTGGTGAGATTCAGAGATACACTCATGGCGGTCCTTGTGAGTGTATTAAGCAAAACCAAATGGACTCAAAAAAACAACAACAACAACAAAAAAACTGTTGCATCATTTCCATCCAAGATTAACCAAAAATAATCTGCTCATCCTTTTTATTATAGTTTTAACCATTCCCATTTCTTAATTTTATTTTTAAAAAAGCACTTTTTTTGGCTTATGAGTTATATTCTGCTTATTTAATTAGCAATTTTCAAGCCTTACTAAGAGAGCACAAGTTAGCATACATTTTTATATCTTTTAAGAAGATACTTGTAGGTGTATTATGAGAACTTCTAGTTCAAATCGAGCCCCATATCCAAGGACACACCGAATGCTGATCCTGTCAGACACTGAATGTCAGGCCTTTGGTCGTGTGGAAGTCACGGTGTGAGGCTCCTGGTACATTGAGACAGAGACACATTATCCGAAGACTGTTTCCCAAGAGGAGCAACTCAACACTGGAGGGAAAGAAAGATATACTTCTTACCTTAACAGAAAAGGAAACTCATTCAGACTGGTAATATCTTGATTTATTCAAAAGTCAGAAAACACATTTTCTCCTCAGGAGAACTGGGGACCACTTTCTTACCTGTTTAAATAAACCAAAGTATACTGTGTGAGCCAAACTATCTTTTTTCAAAGCAGGGTGCTCTTCCTGGCGGCTGGCTTTTATGAAAAGAAATGCAGAAAAATGTATTTTGTGAAAGATCACTCCATCTGTCAGAGTCAAGTGGGATGGAAGATTTTGCTACAAGTTCACCCACCCCTGTCTAGGGGAAAGTAACTTAACTATTTTTTAAATGAAACAGTTCTACTTAGTCGCCAAGATGCTTCTGAAAATGGCATTTTATTACAGTTTCCAACTATTAAAAAATACAGTTAATAACATTGAGTGGTTTCTATGTTCATGTGAAAATTATTTATTTATTAGCCAGCACCAGATGCATGAGCTAATTATCTGTGATTCCTTGCCTTCTGTTTGCCCACAGTCAACTCATTGTTTAAAAGCTTCAAGAACATTCAAGCTGTTGGTGTGTAAAAAAAAAAAAAAAAAAAATGCATTGTATTGATTTGCACTGGTAGTTCATAAAATTTAATTAAAACACAGGACATGAATGGAAGGTGGCATTGGACAGCTAATAAAATATGATTTGTGGATATGATTCCTTCTTGGAGCAAGAATGCCATGGCTTTAGTTTGGGGGAAAACTTTTTTAATGTGAAGAGACTAGGGTTTCTGCTACAGACATTTTGGGCTAGATCACTCTTTGTTGTTGGGTGGGTGGGGGGCGGCTGTCCTGTGCACTGTAGGATGTTTAACAACACCTTTGACTTTCACCCACTGGATCCCAGGAGCATCTCTCACCTTGGTTGACAACCGAAATGTCTCCAGTCATTGCCAAATGTCCCCTGGAGGGAGGGTACCAAACCACCCCCCTGCTGAGGACCACTGGTCTTAGAAGGACAGAACCAGGAGGAAAAACCTGGCTCTTAATACATTTTACTTGTCCTTTCTGGTAAGAAGAAATTGAGAAATGATTTCTAACTGGGTCTCATATTTTCCCTGGCAGTGGCAGTACTAGACATTTGGGGCCCCGTGCGGCCTGTCTTGCCAGCGGTTCTGGTGGCTGTGAGGGTCTGACCGCGCACTCCTGCCGGTCTTCTCCCGGGTAGGAGGACGCACCTGCAGTGAGGCTGGCAGCGGGGAGCAAGCGTCGTGACCATGGAGATAGGCAGGTCTAAGCGTCCTGCAGATTGTAGGGTCCCCGCTGCTCTGTGGGCTAACCAGCCATCTGCGCGTGTTTCAGTGGCAAATCCCAGATGCCTGAGGCCGTGACGAAGACTGGAGTTTTAGCAGTTGGTGAAGAACTGCTGTGGGTAGCTGAAGAGGAACAGAAACAGCATCAGGTTAAACACTCTCTCTTTTTGGAACTTAGGTAAAGCAGTTTTATCAAAAAGGAGGAGCCCTCTTCAAGCGCACATAAGAGGGGAATCTGTCTTCGTTTGGGGTGCTGGGTGGCTTAAACAGTGAGGGGATGAATCAGGTCAGGAAGGCTGAGAATTCCAGGATCAAGGCGTGGGCAGATGCAGTGTCTGGTGAGGATCCGTCTGCTGGTATCCTCACAGAGTAGAGACCAGGCAGAGGGCTAACGCTCTTCCTGTCTCAAAAGGACATTAATCCCATCATGGAGGCTCCCCACCTCAGAACCTAATTACCTCCCAAAGGCCTCATTTCCAGACACCACTGCGTGAGGATTTCAACATGGGAATTTTGTGGGGACACAAACATTCAGTCCGAAGCGGGACCTATCCTATCCTATATACAGAAGAAGGGTTGATGAAGGCCCCACTGAAACAGGACACTGAGGGGCTTGGAACTTAACCTCAGAGAGCAAAGGGAAGCAGTAATGAACTCTGGCTCCAAGGACCCAGTCACATGATGTCTTCTAAAGGAAGGATCCTGTCAAGAAAGCACCCGAGTGTTGGTCTCGTCTGAGGTCCCTTCCCACACTCTGCAACCCCCCTCTATTCTTACAGTATGTAAGTCCCCTAGCAACCAGCCCAGCCATCTCCCTGGAGCTGTGGTCTCTGACATAGACCTGGGTCTTCTCTGAGCCCTGGTGAACTGACGCAGCCCGGGGTCACTGCTCGTTTGTACCTCTTGCCTCTCCTCGCTCAGTAATGGCAGGATAGTAGCTTGAAGTGCACCAAGACGGCAGTATTTATACCTTGGAGATGGGCAATTGGCCAAGGCTACCAGGACTCCTTTTCCCCTCCTGCTCTATCACCACGCCCCCTCCCAGCTCGTTAATTATGGACCAGCACACCCTTGCCCCCAAATGACACACCTGTTCTCGTCACCTGTTTTGTAGTCTTTTGTAGTCATCAGTGTGACCAACTGGCTTCTCTCCACACATCACTGAAGAGAGAATCAGGCCTACGAATTTGCAACAGGTAAACAGAACTTCACACGGCCCTCCTCTGAAGATTTTGTCTGACTTAAGTAGGCACCATTAGGGTCCGTGATCAAAGGAGCGAGACTGATACAAAGCGAAGGTCAAGCAAAGCTTTATTTCGCGCCAAGCATCAAGAATCAAACCGACTGTTTGGGGCTGCCTCTTACAGAGAGAGCGATGACCCCCAGCCTCAAAGACTAACTTTTATAGAGCAAAGGCCTTGTGGTTGAGCCTGGCCACACACAGGTGGCCAATGAGATTTCAACACACAGAGAAAGCTGCACAGTCATACTAGGTCACACATGGGTGGCCAATTGAATTACAATTCACCCCATAGTAGCTATTTGAACTAGCCTATCACTTTGGTCAGAATTGGAGCCCAAAAGGCACCCAAAAGGCGGGGCCCACACTCCTTGGTAGCTAAGGAGACAGTATGTGAGCTCCACTGATTGGATGTCTCCACCTGGCCCGACTCATCCCTGCATTCGGGCTGTTGTCTCCACCTGACTTGACCCGCCCTTGTATTTGGGCTCTGTTATCAGGGACTGGTCGACCACATTTTACTGGTTTCCTGGACTTGCTTTTAAGTAAGTTCCCCTGGGGGGGGGGGGGGGCAGGGTCAATTTAACTTTTACTGCATAAATAACAAAATCACTGTTTAACTGAGATGAAATTACTCTGGCTAAATAGGCCCTTACATTCCCCCCTTTTCTTTGGAGATTAGTCAAATCCTTGACTTTTCAGCCAGTTCTATGTCTTCTTTTTAATGGCTGCCAGACTGTTTTAATGAATCCAGTGTGATTTACCCAGAAACAGCATGCCTTTCTTAGGGCTATGCAGAGCCCCCCTTTTTCTAGAAATAGTATGTCAAGTCCTAATTGTCTTATTTTCCACATATACTTTATCAGTAGGAGCAACAACGAACTCAATGAACTCATTGGAGTTTTTTTGGTTTGGTTTTTTTTGGGGTTTTTTTTTTTTTTTTTGAGTCTTATCTTTAGTCCATGATTGTCAGGGTCCATCAGCAGCGACATCCATCTCTGGGGGGTGTCCTCATCCTCAGCTTGTTTGATGTGACCTGTGTGAATCCAGGCCCTGAAGCCTTCTATTTTTATTGCCGTGGGGGTGGTCAGGATGACAGTAAATGGTTCCTTCCAATGAGGCTCCAAGTTTCCCACTTGGTGGTGGCATATCCAGACCAAGTCCCCGGGTTGGTAAGGATGTGGTTCCATCTCCGTCTCCGTCTCAGTGTGGGCAGTTCGGATCCCTGCATGGGCTAGACAGACTGTAATGCCTGCAGTGACTGGAGTACAGCCTGATCAGTCATTTCTGCTAGGGCAACCTCTTGTAGCTGAGGGCAGAGCGGGGCGGGGGGGGGGGGGCATTCTCCTGAACATTATTTCAAATGGGGTCACCTTGTTTAAGTAGGGTGTACATTGTGCCCTGAGGAGGGCGAAGGGAAGCAGATCCACCCATCCACCACCAGTCTCCAGAATTAGCTTTGTCAAGGTCCCTTTAAGAGTCCAGTTCGGGGCGCCTGGGTGGCTCAGTGGTTTAAGTCGCTGCCTTCGGCTCAGGTCATGATCTCAGGGTCCTGGGATCGAGTCCCGCATTGGGCTCTCTGCTCGGCAGGGAGCCTGCTTCCCTCTCACTCTCTCTGCCTGCCTCTCTGCCTACTTGTATCTCTCTCTGTCAAATAAATAAAATCTTAAAAAAAAAAAAAAAAGTCCAGTTCATTCTCTCTACTTGCCTGGAGGTCTGGGGCCGGTAGACACAATGTAGTTTCCAATTAGTGCCCACAGCCTTGGGCAATGCCTGTGAGATTGAACTCACAAATGCAGGGCCGTTGTCTGACCCAGTCACGAGAGGTAACCCAAATCTCTAGTAGCTCTTTGGCTACCACTCCTGCCATCTCATGTTTGGCAGAAAAAGCCTCTACCCAGCCTACCGTCCATACAGATGTCGGCGGTCTTACCCTTGGCCATCTGCAGTGCCTTGGTGAGTGCAATCAGCTCCGCTTTTTACACTGAGGTTCTGTGTGGCAGGGCCGCTGTCCAGAGTTCCTGCTCAGGAGAAACCAGCGCAGCCCCCGCATACTTCTTTCCATTGACCATGTAGCTACTCCCATCTGTAAACAGAGTCATCTCTGCATCCAGGAGGGGAGTGTTTCTAAGATCCAGCCTTATTCCTGTGACCTGGGTTAGGACCTCCCTGCAGTCATGTGTGTGGTAAGCAGCTCCTCTGGCAGCAACGTGACTGGATTTAGCACCGCAGGGGCGGGAGAGTCACTTTTGGTTCGTTGAGGAGGAGGGCCTGATACCCCATCACTTGGGCATTTGACATGCACCGGTCTGGTGGAGTCTGGAGAATCGATAGCGTGGGTAGTGGTCAAGATGAGATTTTGACCCGAAGTCAATTTACTTGCATCCTTGACCAGGAGGGCCGTGGCAGCAATTATGTGGAGGCAAAGGGGGAACCCAGCTGCTGCTGGATCTAGTTTCTTGCTAAGATAGGCTACTGGCCTTTGCCAAGGCCCCAGAGTCTGAGTCAAAACTCCTTTGGCCACCCCTGCCTTTTCCATCCACATATAAGTAGAAGGGCTTGGTAACATCTGGGATGGCCAATGCTGGGGCACACTCAGTAAGGTTGTTTGTAACTCCCGAAATACTCCTTCTGCCTCAGCTGTCCACTCTACCATAATGAGTCCTCCCTTAGTTCATAGAGAGGTTGGGCAATCTCCTCGAACCACGGTATCCGCAGCCTGTAGTGGCCCACCGTCCCAAGAAACTCCCTCACTTGTTGGGGCGTGGTGGGGCGGGGTTATCGGGTGATCACCTGTTTCCTGGACTCAGACAGTGAACGCACTCCCTCGTGGAGATCAAAGCCTAAATAAGTGGTGTGGCTCTGACAATACTGTGCTTTCTTTGCTGCTACCCGATACCCTTTTTCCTGCAGAGTCTGTAGGAGAGCTTTTGTCCCCTGTAAGCATGACTCATAGTCCTCGACGGCTATTTCTGCTATTTCCACTAACTGAGTCAGATTCTTTCTTCAAATCCTTCAATTTTCTGAAGTTCCCTCCTTTTATCGGGGGCTGACTGACTGGCAAAGGAAGGATTGTCTAAACAAGCTATCATGCAGCTTCTCTGAAGTTTACCTCAAGTTGTCTAGCTTAGGTAAACAGACATTTAAAGACAACCAAATCTAGAATTGAACATCCATAAAGGTGTTTTATTAAAACATAATTTTTCTCTCTAAAATAACCCTCATTTCCAGAGATAGCCAAATCAGGACTAATTTATTTGAAAAACAAGTCCAGTTTTAACAAACTTGGCCTAATTATTTGCATAAGCTCAGCAAGAACAGTGAGTGATCATATATATCTTTTAGAATCTGCTTTGCTGGAACTTCTTATAAGGAATCTCTAGGTTGAACTTTTAAGTAGTCTCTCCAGGCCAGAAGACAAGTCACATACTTGCCATCAGACATGCCTGCAATACCTGTTGATTTGGGCGAATTTCTCTTCCTGATGTCCCCAAAGTATCCTGAGGTTCCTGCACCTGCCAGGAAGTGACATTCTTTACTCACCTGGTGAGGCTGTTGGGAACTCTATAAGCAAGATATCAGGCCAACAGTTCCAAAGGGCTTTACAGCTCCAGGTTTTATAAAGTCAACCTTAGTTCTTTTAAGCTGTCTGGTCATATCTGAATCTTTTTCAAATATGACATTTCAGTCAAAGCTTTGGTAAAATAATCCATGTTTCCAATGGTGTCCTGTTACAAGGAGAACAGGTTCTTATTGAACTTATGCAAATGACTGATTGCCCTGGAAGAAAGAATACTTGCTGAGACCTTTTGGTTTCAGAGGGTTCAGATAGAAAGAGTTGAATACCTTGATTTGTTTACAAATGACTACTTTTACATCTCTGTAAGTTACAGATAACGTACGAAAAAGTTTCCCTAGTCTGGAAGAGCAAACGTTACAGAACCAGTAATGTTTAAAATAAAACATTAAGAGACACAACGTTACAATCTTTCAGTTCATCTAGTGCCATGTTACTAATTCTGGTTTAGTCTGAATGCAGCTCTTACTTCTGGAAATTCTTACCCATTTCAGTTTCAGGATTTCAACATATCAAAGACCTGTATTTGTCCTGAAAGTCTCCCATATGAATTTCCTTTAAGGTGGAATTCATCTTACAAGAGAATTAAAACAATTACAAATGACAAAAACTCAGAATAGATATGGTTAAATATCAAGCAATGACCCTATCAAAACATTAAAACTTTAGGAAATGTATAGAACCTCTAGAGTAGTTATAGCATTTACCCAAATGTAATCCAAGGTTTATCATTGGTTTAGTGGTACTTCCTGAGTAAATTAGCATACCAAGGAAAAGTCTTATAAGTCAAAGAGATCTCATTTACAATTCTGGTTAGGCAAAGGGAAAGCCATTTACGTTTTCTTCTTAACAGCTGATCAGCCAACCCAGAAAACTCTGTCCTTCTTGAACGGAGAGAACCTCAGTCTTAGCAGAATTTTGTACTCCCAGAGACATCTTAATCTCTAGTGAAGACTAAATGTTAACCAATTGTGAACTGTTACAACAGAATTCTTAGAAGGCAAATTTATGAATCAGTTAAGCACCAAACATGTTTACCAGCAGGTTTCAAAAGCACAAACCTAGTTCCAGCAACCAGCACTTCAGCATTTTATCCAATTTGGTTAAGACCTAGATGTCCAACAAATTTAATTCCATTTGTCATCCAAGCAAACCTTTAAAGTTTCAGGTTACCAAAGATTTTGAAAGCTACTTTAACAATTACCCATTAAAACTTCGAGATAGACAATTAACCATCAGTTTTAGTCATCTCTTTGCTAACAGATTTCAACAAATAACATGAG
Organism: Meles meles; assembly: GCF_922984935.1. Classification (NCBI taxonomy): domain Eukaryota; kingdom Metazoa; phylum Chordata; class Mammalia; order Carnivora; family Mustelidae; genus Meles; species Meles meles. The sequence continues at coordinate 170,413,559 of NC_060067.1, read as the reverse complement.
CTTATTTGACCCTCAGTAAACTTTGATTGAAGTTTCACATTTAGTGCTGTTAACTCAAAAGACATGTTCATCCTAATTAAACCAACAAATTTAACTTAGTTCAAGTACTGATCTACGTTCCACCTGGGCCCACTCCACTTCGAATGTTTACCTAAGACACGGGTGGGAAGATCTGGAGAGGGGGGTGTTAGGTCCAGGGCGTGCTCTTCTTGTTTCCTGACAGTGAAGAGAGGAGCCATGGTGTAGGAAGCACCAAGGATGGTCTAGAGGCCAGTTATGCAGGCCACGCCCAGGTTGGTGCAAAAACAGAACAGGGAGACAGAAGAACAAAGTGCCGCCAGAAGGCAGAGAAAGGGCTCCCAGCCTTAGAGCCCATCAGCCCCAACAGAGGAGCAGATGCCATGCCTTCCTGCCAGCAAGGGGGCTGGGGTGGCTAGGCAGTCCATGTCAGGCCAGAGAAGGCAAGGAATTTCCCCAAAACAAAGGGAGTATCAGCAGCTGCTTGGGAATATTCCTTAAAGTCTCTGTCTCGAGTTAGACTAACCACAGTTGGGTCCAGTTATAGCCATTAACACAAGAAATGAGTAAGGGAGAAGCCCCACATCTATTAGGAGGAACAGAGAGATGAAAGAGTCCCCTTACTTTATGCTTGCCCCATTTCTTCAAACACAACAAATAACACAACAGACAACAAAAAGGCAAGACAAAGACAACCACAGACCCAGCAGCCGGTGGGGATTTTCTTGGTCCCCTGCAAACACCCGGTGGGGATTTTCTCGGTCCCCTGACCCCCTAGGGGGACTCAAACTCCCTGGTGATCTACCAGAAGAGGGATGGCGCATCCTCGCATCCACTCCAGCCCTGGGGAGCAATGCTGCATCCAGCGTCTCCCCGGTGGGCTATACGCTGGAGCTCCACAACCAGACAAACAGACCATATCTCACAGAATAAAATCTCAAGATCTTACCTCTGGAGACTTTTCCCAGAAACTCTGACGCTGGCTCAGTTCTTGTCGTTTGATCCCAGATGAGCCCCCATGTGGTAGGGTCCGTGATCAAAGGAGCGAGACTGATACAAAGCGAAGGTCAAGCAAAGCTTTATTTCGCGCCAAGCATCAAGAATCAAACCGACCGTTCGGGGCTGCCTCTTACAGAGAGAGCGATGACCCCCAGCCTCAAAGACTAACTTTTATAGAGCAAAGGCCTTGTGGTTGAGCCTGGCCACACACAGGTGGCCAATGAGATTTCAACACACAGAGAAAGCTGCACAGTCATGCTAGGTCACACACGGGTGGCCAATTGAACTACAATTCACCCTATAGTAGCTATTTGAACTAGCCTATCACGTTGGTCAGAATGGGCGCCCAAAAGCACAAAAGGCGGGGCCCACACTCCTTGGTTGCTAGGGAGAGAGTATGCATGCTCCAATGCTGGATGTCTCCACCTGGCCCAACTCATCCCTGCATTTGGGCTCTGTTATCTCCACCTGACCTGACCCGCCCTTGTATTTGGGCTCTGTTATCAGGGACTGGTCAACCACATTTTACTTGTTTCCCAGACTTTCTTTTAAGTAAGTTCCTCTTGGGGGGGGAGGCAGGATCCGTTTAAGTTTTACCGCGTAAACACAAAATCAGTGTTTAACTGAGATGAAATCGCTTGGCTAAATAGGCCCTTATGGGAACCATACACAATTCTGAGAACTAAGAAAATGGCTTCCCAGAACCTAATTTTTAAAGATTTATTTATTTATTTATTTGACAGAGATCACAAGTAGGCAGAGAGAGAGAGGAAGGGAAGCAGGCTCTTTGCTGAGCAGAGAGCCGGATGCAGAGTTCAAACCCAGGACCCTGGGATCATGACCTGAGCTGAAGACAGAGGTCTCAACCCACTAGAGCCACCCAGGCACCCCCCGCCCCCAGAACCTAATTTTAATACATTTTGTTTCAGGGGAAAATCTTCTAATGTCATCTAATTGTATCTAATCTTTTCAGTGGTCAGTGTGGTGTGGTAGTTAATCACAAGACTTCCACAGCCAGAAGGCCCAGGCTCAAATTGGAGCTCTTTCACTGGCCATCTCTATGATCTTAAGGCAGGCACTCGGCATCTCTGTATCCCCGTTTCCTTGTTCAGGGTCATGAATGCAGTCACATATACCATGTCCTAGGTGTAAGGGCCTATTTAGCCAGAGCGATCCCATCTTGGATTAAACAGTCATTTTGTTGTTTATGCAGTAAAACATAAACTCTCCCTGCCTCCCTTCCCCCCAGGGGACTTACTTAAAAACAAGCCCAGGAAACCAGTCCCAGGTAACAAAGCCCAAATACAAGGGTGGGTCAGGCCAGGTGGAGGTATCCAATCAGTGGGAGCACATACTGTCTCTCTAGCTACCAAGGAGTATGGGTCCCGCCTTTTGGGCGCCAATTCTGACCAAGGCGATAGGCTAGTTCAAATGTCTACTATAGGGTAAATTGTAATTCAATCGGTCACTTATGTGTGACCTAGCATGACTGTGTAGCTTTCTCTGTGTGTTGAAATCTCATTGGCCACCTGTGCGTGGCCCAGCCCAACCACATGGCCTTTGCCCTTAAAGGCTAGTCTGTGGGGCAAAGAGGGGTTGCCCTCTCTGTAAGAGGTGCGGCCCCGAACTGTCAGTTTGATTCTTGATGCTTGGCGTGGAATAAAGCTTTGCTTGACCTTCGCTTTGTATCAGTCTCGCTCCTTTAATCACGGACCCATTATTGGGGGACCTTTCACTAGGCATGTAGTTTTGGAATGTTGGTGAGGTCCAGAGCCGACAGCCAAGCCATCTTTGGTGCAAAAAAAGGTGGTTTTATTAAAGCATGGGGACAGGACCCATGGGCAGAAAGAGCTGTTGCCCTGGGATTGTGAGGGGCAACTGATTATATACTCTGGGGTTGGAGGAAGTAAAGATTAGGGAATTCCAATAAAACCTAGTGATGTACTGTATGTTGGCTAATTGAATTTAAATTAAATAACATTAAAAAAAACAAGGCTCACAGCATCTCAGAGGACTTGCTATTGTCAAGCCAAGGCTGTTTTTCCCCCTAGCAAGGCATTACCATTAAGACAGCTGGGAGCTTCCTAGGGGAATGTTACACTCTGCGTGCCCCAAGGGTTTGTCAATGGGCTGCAGGTTATAAGAACATTTAATATGCATTTCCTTCTGCCTTTGTATCCACATCCCACAGTTGGGATTCACCACCAGGTCCACACTCACAGCTGTCTGTGATGCTTCCCAGCACACCCAAACCTCCTGGGCCGAAGTGCACTGCATATTAGAGATCATGAGCCCATCACATGGGCATGGCTGTCCTTTAGTCTGTCATTCTGAAACAAGTTTAGTCTATCTGAATGAGGGTAACTAGGAATGTAAAATATAATGGATAATTTCTTCCTTAAATTCTGTGCTCAGGAATTTGGTGTCAGTGACCCCCTAGGCAGCTGAGGAGTGTTAGACGTTTCCAAGGTGAGGGGCAGAGCCGGGCACCTTCTGTATGGAACGCCACCCTGCTGAAGCAGATAATACCCTTTTCCAGGTGCGGAAACTGTGAAACTTGCTCAGAGGGCGGGGACAGACAGTGGCTGGCTTCAGGCTCTCGTGTTCTCACCCCAGCTCTGTAGGGCTTGGTCATGGGGTGGGAGTAGAGAAGGGAGCTTGGCCTCCAGCAAGTCCAGGGTCTGTTCGCTTGTGCCTCTATTTCCCACCATTGTTCTGCCCTTCAGCCCACCTGAGAATCCCCTGGTGGTGAACGAAAACACCGTGATCCAGGAACTCCAGAAAGCACAGAGCAGCTTCCCTCTAGCTGCTCTGTAAGCCACTGGGGGTTTTCCGGGGCTCTGCAGCCTCAGAAGCACCCTCCAGCCCTCCGTTTGCCCTCTGTATGCCCAAGGCCTTGGACTGAGAGGCTGCCTTGAACTGGACAGGAGAGCAGGTAGGAATACTTGCCTTTTGAAAGAGATTTGACATTGTTTCCAAGAATTGCAGATCAGAAATAATGCCCCTGGGCGGTCCCTGAAAGGGTGGGTGTGTTTTACTCCCAACACCCATCAAAGAGCGGGCAGCTTTGTGCGATGCATATTCTGATTAGCCTTCTATTTGAATTCAAAGCTGTTTCTCCTGGCAGGACCCAGTCAGTGCTGCCAGAAAATGTGGCGACTGTGCCAGCTGCTGGGGGCAGGAAGTGGGGGTGGTTTTTTCAACACACAGAAAATGTTCTCTCAGCAGAGGTGCCTTTCAGAACGCCTCTGGGATACTGATCCTTTGCGTGTGCCCTCTGCAGTGGCACCCCCTGTGCCCTGTGGCTTTGTCGGTCTTGACTGCTCTTCCAAAGGAGGGCACAAGTGACAGCCTGGGGACAGAAGCAGGCAAGGCCTCTGGGCTGTCTCTGCCCATCACCCAGTCACCCAGAGGCTCAGGGAGGGCCAGGCCACCTTCAGTGACCTGTGCCCAAGACTCTCCAAATGTCCTTTGGTGGCTGACGGCGCTGCTAGCCTGCCCGCTACATGCAGAACCCGAGCAGGACTGCACTGGGCTTACTCCTCATGGACCTGAGCGGCAAGACCTCAGCTGGCTCCTCCCTCCTCCCCAGCTGTGAATCCCCCCGACTCCGTTCTGAACCCCCCTCCAACCCCAGTGTTGAAAGAACTGCAACATTCACCATCGCCTGGACTGCTACGCTGCAAAACCCCATTTGAAACACTTAAGAAAGATAAATAAATAAAATGGAAAACAAACAGCAAAACCCTCAAGTTACATTCAAAGGAAGGCTGAAGGGAGAATGTATTTAAGTACTTGCTCTTTCTTCCAGTCATTAGTTCAAAGAGAGCCGGGTAGAAGTCACCGCTCCAGCGTGGGGGGCTGTCCCCAACAGCCGAGTGGTGGGTTTGGGAAGCCCTGTCCAGAGCTCCACCACACCACGCAGAGCTCCTGCACGAGATAAGGTACAGCACGTGCTGTTTGGTGTGGTTGTTGAGGGGCCTGGTAGCGTTGCCTGCCAGCATCTTGACGCAGCTGGAAGGAACATCCTTTTAGCTGAAGGAAAAGAAAAGCTGATTTAGGCTGACTGGAGAGCAGGGGCTAAACGCCCCCTCCCCCACATAAGTCTGGGTTAGCACTGGCAGGAGCAGACCTATTTGGGAGACAATGCAGTTAATCCCAGAGGGATTTGGGTTTGTGGTAAATCCTCTGGTCAAAAAGGCAGGTGAGGGGGGAGTCAAGATGGCGGGGAAGTAGGAGGAGGCACCGTTTCAACCTGTACCCTAAGGTGAGCTGATTACCTACCAAAGAACTCCGACCACCCATGAAATCAGCCTGAGATCAGAATCATACACGTCTGGATCTCTACAGGAGCAGAAGATGCCAGTGGCAGGTAAAGCAGACTGGGAGCGTCGGACTGATATCGGAAGATAAACAAAAGGGGGAGGGAGCCACCAGAGGTGACCGATTGGAAAGTAATACCCCAATACGAGAGTGCCCCATGTCTGGGGACCAGCATTAACTTGGAGTCTGGTTGAAAGCACTCAAAAAACAAAGAGCAAAGGATCGTGGGGGGAAATAGTGGGAATCGGGGCGGTTAGGGACAGGGACGTAAGTCCCCGGACCCAGGACAGCCTCCCCTGGTGCTGAGCCAGAGAGAGTGTGGCGGAGAAATCAGGTCTCGGTCCCTGAGCTGCCAGTGCGCCTGACCCGCCAGCGCGCCCGAGAACGAGTGGGGTCTGGCTCCCGTGAGGGGCTGGGAGCCTGGCCAGATGGCAATCCTGAAACGCGCCCCTCCCACACCCTCCCCTGGGAGAGGTGCTCATAGGTGCTAGCCTGGAGCTCTGGCATCTGGAAAAACCAGACATTCCCAGCCCGGGACAGCGGGAAAATCTCAGTGTGCGATCTCTGCTTGGAACCTCTCTGGCGGCCTGGAGCTGCTCAGACAGCCACCGCTGCCCTGGTATTGGGTACAACGAGGAGCTCCTGCATCCCCAGGGACCGTGACTCAGAACGGACTCTGCCAGCAGCTCTGCAGAGCATTCTGAGGCTTCTCTCTGAGAGGGAGGTCGGGGTGCAGTTTGCTCTCCTCTAAACCTCCAAAAACCATCAAAAGCTGTCAAGGCGAGAGAAAACAGATGAAAGAACATAAAAACCCCCAGAGAACAAAAGCCTGAAAAAAAAAGTTTCCTCAGAGCCCACCCCCTTGAGGGGAGCGGGAGGACCTAACTCACGGAACGTCATTGTCTGAAAACCCACGTGGCAGGCCCCTCCCCCAGAAAACCAACCAGGAAGGAAGAAAAAAAAAGAAAAGAAGACTACAAGAGAACAACCACCACTACTTCATAAATACAACTTTTATTTTTAACTCTTTACCAATATTCTGGTTTTCTGGTTCTTCTTTTTTTAAAATACATACACATAATTTTTTAACCTATTTACCATCACACTGAGATGTCCAGTATATCAAATTCCTTAATAACCTTCTAACCTGAATTTTTTGATACATACACCCATGATTTTCTTTTGCTTTTCTATTTTTTAAATTTTTTTATTTTAACTTAGTTTAGTCTAATTTATTCTTTTTTAATTTTTATTTTCTACTATACATATAGAGTTAAACTTCAAGGTAATCCCCTTTCCCCAATCAATGCTACCCCTATAGCAAACCAGTTTTTAATCCCCCTGTAACTTAGGAAAGTTGAGTCCCTTAACAAAAATATCAAGATACATCCAGGAAGAATCAAAATAACCTTCCTCGCCCACACTGAGAATTTATAACTACTCTCCCATTTTTTCCTTCTGCCAGTGTTTCTGTGAATTTGTGTTTGTCCTGACAGTATATAAATCTTATACTTGGGGTTCTTTCTGATGAGGTTCTTCCCTTTTTTTTGCTTATATATATATATATTTTTCTCTTGTCATATACTTTTATCAGTCTTTTTGTTTGTCTGTTTTTGTTTGTATACTTCATAAATCTTACCTTGGGGCCCATTTGGGCTGAGCCTTCTCTTTTATCTTCCCTTTTTTTCCTGTCTCTCTCTCTCTCTCTTTTTTTCCTTTTTTCTTTTCTTTCCCCCTTTCTTCTTCTCTATTTCGTTTTCTCTTCTTTTTTCTCTCATTTGGGTGGGGAACCCTGATTGCACAGAAGTGTTCCAGGGTGCACCTTGACTGCACCACAATCGATAAGTCCAGCTGCATCTGTTCAGTCATCTCTTACCAAAATGACTAGGAGGAGGAATACCCAACAGAAGAAAAATAAAGAGGATGGACCTTCTGCAACAGAGCTAATGGCTATCAACATGGACAATATGTTGGAAAAGGAATTCAGATTAACAATTATCCAGGCAATAGCTAGGTTGGAGAAAGCCATGGATGACCAAATGGAATGGATTAGGGCAGAACTGAAAGCCACCAGGGATGATGTTCACAATGTTAGGGCAGAACTGAAAGCCACCAGGGATGATGTTCACAAATGCTCTCAATGAGTTCCAATATAATCTAAATTCTCTAAAAGCTAGGGTAACTGAGACAGAAGATAGAATTAGTGATCTGGAGGACAAACAGATAGAGAGAAAGGGTCAGGAGGAAGCCTGGAACAAAGAGCTCAGAAGCCACGAAAACAGAATCAGGGAAATAAATGATGCCATGAAACGTTCCAACGTCAGAATTATTGGAATCCCTGAAGGGGAGGAAAAAGAAAGAAGTCTAGAAGATATAGTGGAAGAAGTTGTCTATGAAAATTTTCCCAATCTCACGAATGGAAACAACGTTCATGTACTAGAGGCAGAGAGATTTCCCCCCAAGATTTTAGATTCTCGAAAGTCCTCACGACACCTTATAGTTAAAATGAGGAATTATGTTTCAAGATAGATCCTCTTAAAAGCAGCTAGGACAAAGAAGCTCCTTACATACAGAGGAAAGCCCATTAGAATAATGTCAGACCTGTCCACAGAGACCTGGTAAGCCAGGAAGGGCTGGCAAAATATATTCAGAGCACTAAATGAGAAGAACATGCAACCAAGAATACTCTATCCAGCAAGACTGACATTCAAAATGGATGGAGAGATAAAGAGTTTCCAAGACCGGCAAGGCTTAAAAGACTATGCAACCACCAAGCCAACATTGCAGGAATTATTAAGGGGGATCCTATAAAAGAGAAAAAATCCTAAGAATATCATTGAACAGAAATATAGAAACAATCGACAGACAGAAAGACTTCAAAGGTAACATGATGTCAATAAAAACCTATCTCTCAATAATCACTCTCAATGTGAATGGCCTAAATGCACCCATAAAATGACACAGGGTTGCAGATTGGATAAAACAACAGGACCCATCCATATGTTGTCTACAAGAGACCCATTTTGAACCTAAGGATACATCCAGACTGAAAGTGAAGGGATGGAGAAGCATCTTTCATGCCAATGGGCCTCAAAAGGAGGCCAGGGTAGCGATTCTCATATCAGATAAATTAGATTTTAAACTAAAGACTGTAGTCAAAGATACAGAAGGACACTACATAATTCTTAAAGAGACTATCCACCAAGATGATCTAACAATTGTAAATATCTATGCCCCCAATATGGGAGCACCCAATTACATAAGAAAACTATTAATCAAGATAAAGAGTCATATGGATATGAATACAATAATAGTAGAAGATCTTAATACACCTCTCTCAGAAATAGACAGATCATCGAAGCAGAAAGTCAATAAAGAAATAAGAGCATTGAATAAAACATCGGACCAGATGGACCTCATAGACATATACAGAACATTCCACCCTAAAACAACAGAATACTCATTCTTCTCAAGTGCACATGGAACCTTCTCCAGAATAGACCACATACTGGGTCACAAAGCAGGACTCAACTGATACCAAAAGACATTATTCCCTGCATATTCTCAGATCACAATGCTTTGAAACTGGAACTCAATCACAAGGAAAAGTTCAGAAGGAACTCAAACACCTGGAACCTAAAGACCACCTTGCTTAAGAATGCTTGGATCACCCAGGAGATCAAAGATGAACTTAAACAATTCATGGAAACCAATGAGAATGAAGACACTTCGGTCCAAAACCTATGGGACAGCAAAGGCGGTTCTAAGGGGGAAAAACATAGGCATCCAAGCCTCCCTCAAAAAAACTGAAAAATCCAGAATACACCAGCTGTCTCTACACCTTAAAGAACTGGAGAATCAACAACAAATCAAACCAACTCCACACGCAAGAAGGCAAATAATCAAGATTAGAGCAGAGATCAATGAGGTAGAAACCAGAGATACAATAGAACGTATCAATGAAACTAGAAGCTGGTTTTTTGAAAGAATCAATAAGATCGATAAACCATTGGCCACACTAATCCAAAAGAAAAGAGAGAAAGCCCAAATTAATAAAATTATGAATGAAAAGGGAGAGATCACAACTAACACCAAGGAAATAGAAACAATCATCAGAAATTATTACCAACAGTTATATGCCAATAAACTAAGCAACCTAGATGAAATGGATGCATTCCTGGAAAACTATAAACTCCCAAAACTGAACCAGGAAGAAATTGACAACCTGAATAGACCAATATCTAGTAATGAGATTGAAGCAGTGATCAAAAACCTCCCAAAAAACAAGAGCCCAGGACCTGAAGGATTCCCTGGGGAATTTTACCAAACTTTCAAAGAAGAAATAATACCAATTCTCCTGAAGCCGTTCCAAAAAATTGAAGCAGAAGGAAAACTTCCATACTCTTTTTATGAAGCCACATTACCCTGATCCCCAAACCAGGCAAAGACCCTACCAAAAAGGAGAATTTCAGACCAATATCACTGATGAATATGGATGCTAAGATTCTCAACAAGACCCTAGCAAATAGGATCCAGCAGCACATTAAAAAGATTATCCACCATGACCAGGTGGGATTCATCCTTGGGTTATAAGGTTGGTTCAACATTCTCAAATCAATCAATGTGATAGAACAAATCAATAAGAGAAGAGAGAAGAACCACATGGTCCTCTCAATTCATGCAGAAAAAGCATTTGACAAAATCCAGCATCTGTTCCTGATTAAAACGCTTCAAAATATAGGGATAGAGGGAACATTCCTGAACTTCATAAAATCTATCTATGAAAGACCCACAGCAAATATCATCCTCAATGGGAAAAAGCTTGCAGCCTTCCCGTTGAGATCAGGAACAAGACACTGATGCCCACTCTCACCACTCTTGTTCAACATAGTATTAGAAATCCTAGCAATGGCAATCAGAAAACAAAGTGAAATAAAAGGTATCCAAATTGGCAATGAAGAAGTCAAACTCTCTCTCTTCGCAGATGACATGATTCTTTATATGGAAAACCCCAAAGACTCCACCCCCAAACTACTAGAACTCATACAGCAATTCAGTAACGTGGCACGATACAAAGTCAATGTACAGAAATCAGTGGTTTTCTTATACACTAACAATGAAAATACAGAAAGGAAAATTAGAGAATCGATTCCATTTACTATAGCACCAAGAACCATAAGATACCTGGGAATAAACCTAACCAAAGAGGTAAAGGACCTGTACTCAAGGAACTACAGAACACTCATGAAAGAAATTGAAGAAGACACAAAAACATGGAAGACCATTCCATGCTCTTGGATTGGAAGAATAAACATTGTTAAAATGTCTATACTGCCTAGAGCAATCTATACTTTTAATGCCATTCCGATCAAAATTCCACTGGTATTTTTCAAAGAGCTGGAGCAAATAATCCTAAAATTTGTATGGAATCAGAAGAGACTCCGAATTGCTAAGGAAATGTTGAAAAACAAAAACAAAACTGGCGGCATCACGTTACCCGATTTCAAGCTTTACTACAAAGCTGTGATCACCAAGACAGCATGGTACTGGCATAAAAACAGACACATTGACCAGTGGAACAGAGTGGAGAGCCCAGATATGGACCCTCAACTCTATGGTCAAATGATCTTCGACAAAACAGGAAAAAATATACAATGGAAAAAAGCCTCTTCAATAAACGGTGCTGGGAGAACTGGACAGCGATATATAGAAGAATGAAACTCGACCATTCTCTTACACCATACACAAAGATAAACTCAAAATGGATAAAAGACCTCAACGTGAGACAGGAATCTATCAGAATACTAGAGGAGAACATAGGCAGTAACCTCTTCGATATCAGCCACAGCAAGTTCTTTCAAGATATGTCTCCAAAGGCAAAGGAAACAAAAGTGAAAATGAACTTTTGGGACTTCATCAAGATCAAAAGCTCTGCACAGCAAAAGAAACAGTCAACAAAACAAAAAGGTAACCCACGGAATGGGAGAAAATATTTGCAAATGACAGGACAGACAAAAGGTTGATATCCAGGATCTATAAAGAACTCCTTAAACTCAACACACACAAAACAGATAATCACATCAAAAAATGGGCAGGAGATATGAACAGACACTTCTCCAATGAGGACATACAAATGGCTATCAGACACATGAAAAAATGTTCATCATCACTAGCCATCAGGGAGATTCAAATTAAAACTACATTGAGATACCACCTGACACCAGTTAGAATGGCCAAAATTAGCAAGACAGGAAACAACGTGTATTGGAGAGGATGTGGAGAAAGGGGAACCCTCTTACAATGTTGGTGGGAATGCAAGTTAGTGCAGCCACTTTGGAGAACAGTGTGGAGATTCCTGAAGAAATTAAGAATAGAGCTTCCCTATGACCTTGCAATTGCACTGCTGGGTATTTACCTCAAAGATACAGATGTGGTGAAAAGAAGGGCCATCTGTACCCCAATGTTTATTGCAACAATGGCCACGGTCGCCAAACTGTGGAAAGAACCAAGATGCCCTTCAACGGATGAATGGATAAGGAAGATGTGGTACGTATACACAATGGAGTATTATGCCTCCATCAGAAAGGATGAATACCCAACTTTTGTAGCAACATGGACGGGACTGGAAGAGATTATGCTGAGCGAAATAAGTCAAGCAGAGAGAGTCAAGTATCATATGGTCTCACTTATTTGTGGAGCATAAGGAATAACACGGAGGACATGCGGAGATGGAGAGGGGAGGGAGTTGAGGGAAACTGGAAGGGGAGATGAACCATGAGAGACTATGGACTCTGAAAAACAACCAGAGGGTTTTGAAGGGGGTTGGGGGAGGTTGAGGAACCAGGTGGTGGGTAATAGGGAGGGCACGTACTGCCTGGAGCACTGGGTGTGGTGCAAAAACAATGAACACTGTTACGCTGAAAATAAAGAAACAAACAAAAAGGCAGGTGAATACTTGGGGATTTGTGATCAGGAATTCCCGAACAACTGAATCAATTTGCCAATGACCAATTTTGGGTAAAGACGGGTCACTGCTAACTTTGGGGTTGTCAAAACTCGATATTAAGAGAATGCCCTCTCTGCCATTTCTAATCCAGACTAAGATAGCTGTCTCTCTGCAAGCCATCTCAACTGGCTAATCTACTGTGTGATTCCCTAGTATAACCCTTACTTTAGAAGCTTCCCTTCCCTCCAGAAGATTCATCCCAGAAGCTCTAGCAAATGGGCCATTGCTATACACAGCTCATGGGTTATACAAGCTGAGCTCATCACAGGAGCACAGAGTGCACGAATCCTGGCTTTGTTGGACCCAAGGGACTTTATGTGTTTCTTTTCTAAGCCTTGGAATCCAATGGGTGACTTGAGTCATTCCTGTTTGAGAGCTGAAGCTCAGACAAGCGTAGTATTATTTTTCTTTTAAGATTCCACACAGCTAGAGGGCACCTGGGTGGCTCAGTCAGTTAAACGTCTGCCTTCAGCTCCAGTCATGATCCTGGGGTCCTGGGATGGAGCCTGCTCAGCAAGGAGTCTGCTTCTCCCTCTCCCTCTGACTCATGCTCGCTCGCTCTCTCTCTCTCTCTCAAATGAAAAAAATAAAGAACCTTTTTAAAAAAATAACTACAGGGGCACCTGGGTGGCTCAGTGGGTTAAGCCTCTGCCTTCGGCTCAGGTCATGATCTCAGGCTCCTGGGATCAAGTCCCGCATCAGGCTCTCTGCTCGGCAGGGAGCCTGCTTTCCTCTCTCTCTCTGCCTGCCTCTCTGCCTACTTGCAATCTCTATCTCTCTATCAAATAAATAAATAAATAAATCTTAAAAAAAAAAAAAACTACACTGCTGGTTAGTGATATAGCCAGGATCCAAACCCAGACCTGCTAGACTTTCTACTACACTGAGCTCACTCACGACCCAATACTGTGTTTTTACCACACAATAAAAAGCACTATTGTCCTGTAAGGCTCAGGAGCATTTTCAATCTGGGGCAGCAGTTGGAAGCATGAGGATGAGGCAGAGGTTAGAAGGAAGTATGGTAAGTACACTGGAAATAGAACGCTCATGTCCACAGTGGGGGCAGTGAGAGAAGAATTAACACGGCAGAATGTCGAGTCTATGATTCAGAAGGGAAGGCGATGAGAAGCTCTTGGAGGATACAGCAGAAAGGGAGGGAGAGAGGAGAAGGATGGGGAGGAGATCACACAAATGGACAGCAGAGGGGAGACGTGCAAGTCAGATTTGTGGCCACTCCTGAGGAAGGGAAAGCGCCAGTCGTCGTGATGAAGTTCTAGAACACAGGTGAGGTTCAGTGGGGTGAGGTCCGGAGCCGATGACCAAGAAAGAATTCTTGGGGCATCTGGGTGGCTCAGTGGGTTAAAGCCTCTGCCTTCAGCTCAAGTCATGATCCCAGGATTCTGGGATGGAGCCCTGCATCGCATAGGGCTCTCTGCTCAGCAGGGAGTCTGCTTCCCCCTCTCTCTGCCTGCCTCTCTGCCTACTTGTGATCTTTGTCTGTCAAATAAATAAATAAAATCTTAAAAAAAAAAGAAAGAAAGAATTCTTGAGACATCTTTGGGGCAAAATGGTGGTTTATTAAAGCACGGGGACAGGACCCGTGGGCAGGAAGAGCTGCTGCCCCAGGTTGTGAGGGATGACAGGTTTTGCACCCAGCGGTTGGGGGAAGGTGAGGGAAAGGGAGGTTTCAACGGAGCTTTCATATGCTAGAGAGGGCCTACAAGGTGCGGGGATACCAGAGGTCTTGAGGCTTGATTAAGCCATTAACATCAAGATAGTTGGGAGATTCCTAAAGAATGTCACATTTGTCCCACCCAGGAGAGGTGGGGGTGAATGGGAGATTGTGAGGTGTCAGCCTTTTGCTTGGGGTGAGGGGGAGATGGTGAGGTGTCAGCAGAGAGACCTCCAGGGTGCAGTGTGAACATTCTTACCACATTCTTGGCAAGAAGGAAAGCCCAGAGACTATCTAATAGCTGAGCTAGGATGAGAATTCAGGCTTCCTCAACCCCATTTGGTTTTAATCACTTTCTGAATTCTGTACCATTTTCCCTCCCTAAGAATTTCAGGTAGCACTGCTGGCCATCATATCATCAAACGGTACGGAACTCAGATCTGCTCCCCCTTGTTAATTCAGTCAGGTCTTTTCCTGCTTACTAAGTCATCCCACAGTAGGATGTTACTTAGGGTCATTACATCTGGATAGGACTGTACTTACTTCCTCCAAAATCGTTTTAGGCAGAGGGAGATGCTGGAATCATATGTCTTCATTAACGATGAGTGACTAAGGGTACTTTTCTATTTATTTCAGAACCTTAAGATTTCAGAACTGGATGAAATTAATAAAAATCAGCTAGTAAAAGCACCTTCTTTTAATTAAAATAGAACTACCATGTGACCCGGCAACTCTCCTTTCCAAAGAGAACGGAAATACCAATTCAAAGAGATACATGCACCCCTAGGTCCGCTGCAGCGTTATTTACAGTAGCCAAGATGACAGAAGCCACTTCAGTGTCCATCAGTAGATGAGCGGATAAAAAGAGGTGGTGTGTGGACGTGATGGAATATTACTCGGCCATAGAAAAGAATGAGATCTTGCCATTTGCAACACAGATGGACCTTGATGGTGTTATGCTAAGTGAAATAAGTCAGAGAGAGGCAAATACCCTGTGGTTTCACTTATATGTGCAATAGAAACAATAAATGGATATGGAGAACAGATTGGTGATTGCCAGAGGGACGGAGGGCTGGGGTGGGGGGCTACTTGGGTGAAGGGAGTGGAGAGGTACAGACCTCCAATTATAAAATTAGTAAGTCATGGGTATGTACAGCATGATAACTGCGGTGGATAACGCTAGAATGCATATGCAAAAGTTGCTAAGAGAGCAGAGCTTAAAAGTTATCACAAGAAAAAACTCTCGTGACTTTGTAAGGTGGTGGATGGTCAGTAGGCTTACAATGGTGATCATTTCACAGTCAGACAGTTCACACGTCAAGTCGTTAGGTTGTACCTGGAACTAATTTAAGGTTAAATGTCAAGGACACCTCAGGAAAAAAAAAATGCCTTTTTTATTAGAAGTGAAAACTGAAGCTCAGAGAGGGAATGGTGGGAAGATGTGGGTCCTGTGCGGTCTTTGCAGTTCTAAAATGTCATGGCTGTTGAATCACAGTCAGAAATGACAGCTGAAGACAGGTCCTCCTGGACGAATATCTCATTGACAGGTATCTTTCAGACTACAGAAGCACACAGGATATTTCAGGAAATCACTTCACCATGATGGGTGTTTAAAAACTCTCTCATGGGGCACCTGGGTGGCGCAGTGGGTTAAAGCCTCTGCCTTCGGCTCAGGTCATGATCCTAGGGTCCTGAGATCGAGGCCCGCATGGGGCTATCTGCTCCGTGGGGAGCCTGCTTCCCTCCTCTCTCTCTGGCTGCCTCTCTGCCTACTTGTGATCTCTGTCTGTCAAATAAATAAATAAATAATCTTAAAAAAATAAAAATAAAAATAAAAACTCTCTCATGAAAGTGCACACACGCACCTATACACACTCCCACATATACACACATACCCCACCCTCTTCTCCTGTTACGTTTTACACAGCCTGCAAGGCTTACACAACCAGCAACCTCATGAACGAACTGCCACAACGTCTGCTTCCTTTGAAAAACAGCTGCGGCAGGGAGGAGGCTGGAGTACAAGCGAAACTTCACCTTTCCAGAAGATGACACTGGGGCTCACAGCACTCTGGGTCGCTGCCCACAGGCGACCCCTGGCTGGGCTGGCCCGAGAGCTGCTGGGGGTTGGCGGTGCAGACGCAGAGGGCATAGGATTCCCGACCGAGCAAACCTTCATCCCAGAGCGGAACAGAGCCAGTGGGAGCTTACTTTCCTCTCCCCTCTTCCTTTATTCTCAGGAGGGCTGGCTGTGCAGCCACAAACGGTATGTAGCACCCATCAGGTGATCCCATAAGGATCCTCTGTGTGAGTTTCCAAGGGCCGCTGTAACAAATTACCATAAACTCAGTGGCTTAAGACAACAGACATTTATTCTCTTACAGATCTGGAGGCTCGAGATCTGAAACCAAGGTGTCAGCAAGGCCACACACCGCTCCCCGCTCTAAGGCTCCAGGGAGGATCCTGGCTTGTGGGGGCAGCCAGCACAAGCCGCATCACCGGTCTCTGCCGCTGTGGTCCCACGGCCGCCTCACCCCTGCGGGTCTCTGGCTCCCAATCCCGCTCTCCTCGTTGAGGATGCCAGATGCTGGCAGGGCATCCACCTGATCCAGCAGGAGCTCATCTTCACTTGATCCCATGAGCAAAGCCCCTACTCCCAACTAAGGTCACATTCGCAGGTATCAGGGTCGGGGACTACAGCCTGTCTTCCCGGGACACCGTCCACCCCAGGACAAGGTGGGCATAGGTGGGAACCTATGGGGGTTAGGTGGCTTCTGAGGCTGGTAGGACCCTTCACAGGTGTCCTGTGCTGGGCGTGAGCACTGATGGACAGCACCTCGGGTGTGCGTGGGCTTCGCCTCATGGTGCGCTCCCCGGCAGAGCCAGAGCACACAAGGCGAGTGCTGTCCCGCTCTCCAGAACCAGGAGACATGAAAACGCGCTCACTCCCCTGGAGTCCGCAGTATTTCTTGATGCGTGAAGCCTCTCCTCCTACAGTTTTAACTTCTCATTCAATTTGCATTCCCAACTTCTGTTTTTCTGTCTCTTCCTTACATCCTGGCTCCAACATGTGTGATAAACGAAGTGTGTTTGCAGGCCACCAGCGAAGGCTTTTCTGCCAGCTCCCCAAAGCCAACATGGAACTTAATATAAACACAGTCCTGAGACATTTCGGGATGATGCAAAGAGGGAATGTAGAGGTTGTAAAATAGTTCACGGGAGGTATTGGTTTTTGAAGAATGTCTTAATTCCTAAAAGGTTTCAATTCCTCCTTTGTTCATTTTATATACATCATTAAGGATGTATCCTTCACATTAGGTAGTTGCTGAAATTGGGGATCGTCTCCCTTTACTTTTGGAGTGAATATGATGTAGAGGTAATTTTCTCTTAAAGTTAAACTCCAGCATCTGCACAGGAGAGAGATTTCCATGGGGCTCCAAGGACACTTGCCCGTTGGTCAGTGCTGGCTCTGCTGCAGGCTGACTTTGGCCTCACACACACAGGTCTGTTTGAGCAGTGTTAACCCAGAGGAAAGCCCAGCTGGAGGGCGCAGGACACCATGGGGGACGCTGTCACTCGAAGAGCTCCAGGTAGTCGGGCGGCTCACCCTGCTGACCACAGGGGTAGAGGAGGCGCTCCTTCCCCAGGGAGGTTATGGGCTCCACCTGATAATCAGAAGGCAGAGATCAGGTGGCGCTGTGGTGGGCAGATTGTCAAGACAGTAGAAATAAGAATGTCATGCCCTTCCCTGCCTCCTCAAAGTACACAGCTTCTTGTTTGCCCTTGATTTACATGAAGCTTTATCAGTTTATGGCAATCTTAGAAGAGATTTTCTCATCTGCAAATTGCCATGCACCCTCTTTCCCTCCCAGGCTTGAGTTCTCACTAAGTGTGGCCTCAGTTACGATCAGTGTGCGCACAGGCTTTTAGCATCTCCTCCGTTCTCTACACCAGCGCATTCTCCCTGAGTACCCGAGGAAGCACTAGGTTCAACAATAAGGGAATTGCAATTAAGAATCCTGATTATCCGGAAGAATTATCAGACACTAATCCCTCATTACTCGTCTCAATCTCTTTTCTTATAATTGCCTTTCACTGCTAGAGCGGCTGTGGGACAACAATTCACAGAGCAAGCCAAGCCTGTACACCAGGTCACCTTGTGGTAGTCCACCAACGCGGCCAGGGTGGCGTGCTGCAGCCGGTCCACACCCAGGAAGCTGTAGGAGTCCGTGGAGGCATCTATGAGGAAATGCTTACAGCCGTCCTCAGACAGATAGGACAGGGCATAGCCTTTGATCCTTTCACTGACACGGACCAGAAAACTGCCCGGCACGCAAGTGCTCAGAAGCTCATTTGCTCTCTTTAATGTCAGGATCCCTACGGGAAAGAAAAGCAGGTATTTTAGTCAAATCATTTCCAGAACTGTTTTCAGTTAATATAGCTGCATGCATAAAGTTTAGGAAAAAGAGCAACTTCAAGTCCATTCTGGACTTCTTAAGAACATACTACAGTATCATTCATCTCCTGGTATTCGGTAACTGGGCAAGCAGGGCGGCTGACAGCGGCCCATGGATAACATAAATGAGAGCGTCGAGATTTAGCCTTCAGAATATGTTCCCACTTATGCCCCTGGTTATAACACCACAGGTGTTAGGTGGCTTCTCAGTCTGGTAGGACCCTTTATAGGTGTCCTGGAAGCATTCCATCTGGAAGGGGACTGGAAGGTGTCTTCCTCGGTTTATTTCTGGGGACTCTGTGGCCTGGAGCATCTTCCTATATGGTCTTAGATGGTGGTTCTCCACCAGGACAATGTCTGGAAATGTCTGAGAGACATTTTTGGTTGTCACGGGCAGAGGAGGCTACGGGCACCCAGAGAGGCCAGGGATGCTGCTAAACATCCAGTAGTGCAAGGACAGCTTCACCTACAAAGAATCCTCCAACCCAAACATCAGTTGTGCTGAGCTGAGGGGCCTGGTCTAGGAGTTAGAAAGTTAGTAACAGAACCGGGAGGCACCCAGGTCTACAAGTCTTTCTACTTGGGTTACTTTCTACTGGGTTACTCCTAAAAGATGCTTCAGTGGCATTTAAAGGAATAAAAATATGTACACATATGTATATATGGATATACATGTGCTCGTATATTTATGTCTTCATATATGTTTGTCTTCATATATATTCAAAATGAAACTCTTCATTTACATTAAGTTTTGTATATGTGTGTGTGTGTGTATACACACACTTTAGAAGCCTCATGAATTCACACTAATTCAGACCAGCCTTTCCCTCCAACTAGTCCAAACTCATGAGGTTTCACTCCTATTCCCGATTTCCCTTCTCAGTCCTGTTGCAGTTCATCAGATGAGTCAGTGACGTGGTAAGACCTACAGAGAGTGCACAAACACATCTTGGAGAGATGGTGAAGTCATTCACTTAATCAGTGTGTTTGGATCTGGGAGGAGGAGGGGAATTCTCCCTGTGATCCCTTTCACCAGGGCAGATAGAAGCTCTTACTTCTGTTTCAAGGTTAGCTCCATATTGATACTCTGTATCTTTGTAAAAGAACCTCCTGGTAAAAAGGCAATGGATGGATTATTATAGCCCTTTAGTCTTGTTATTAGTAAAGTTAACTGAGAGTTGAACCCTAATTATCCAGAGTATGACATCAGATGAAAGCATCGCTGCTTTCTGGGGCACCTGGGCAATGTAGTCAGTTGAGGCTCCGATTCTTGATCTCGGCTCAGGTCATGATTTCAGGATCACGAGATCAAGCCCCACATTGGGCTCTGTGCTTAGTGTGGAGTTTGCTTAAGATTCTCTCTCCCTCTCCCCTTCCCCCTGCTCTCATACCTGTTCTCCCTCTCTCTCTCTCAATACATTTTTTTTTTTTTAAAATCTGGTTTTTTTCTAAGTAGACCTTTAATAAAGAGGGGATTAAAACTTCACCCAATCTCTCCTAGCCAAGACCCACCAACCAGCTCTTTTGCCTTCTCTTCTCCCATATACATTTCAGGAGGCCCCAGGACCTGCACCTCAAACCCAACTCGGTGAAGCTTAGCTCCAGTGAAACACAGGGATGAGAACTGGGGTACTGCACAGATAGGGAATATCTAACAGAAGAGCCAGGGCCTCTCTTCTAGGGCCTCCAGGTCTACCAATCCAAGCCCAGCAAGGTTACCATGATGCCGGTGCATTATCTCCATCACCACCAGCAAGTCTCCCTGATGAGACTTGAGCCAGCGGAAACTGCAGGCACCACTGATAGTGAGTGAGTGAGCCTCTTGGGTCAGCTACTGTACCGTCCACTTCAGGTGCTCAAATGATGTCCATCTAAGATCCAACAGATACAGAACACTGCTTCTGTTGGCCCATTTCACCTTTCTAATCACATCTGACCCTATTGATAAATGACAGATGACAACCATAATCTGAAGCAAGGCAACAGGCAAGCAGCCTACCCAGGGGCTAAACATGACTGAAGTTTCAAGACTCTGTATTTGTCTATAAAGGCAGGGATATTTTTCACTGACACTGAAAACTGCCCTTCAGAGGAGAGTGAAGGAGCAGCAGCATTCTGGAAGAAAGATTTCTCTCTTCTTCCAGACTTACTGACAGCCTAACTCTGAAATCCCACATTGCTTCAACAGACGGGGTAGATGTTATAACCTTAGCACGTTATCCAGATGGATTTAGATTCCTAAAATGAAAGCTATTCCGGAAAATTATAACCGAACCTGGGTTGTTAGGTTAAATCCTTCGTAAAATCAGATCAGATAGTAGCTGTCAATCAAACTTCCCAAAAGCATCTCAAACTGTAATTATTACCCATTACACACACATCTGGGAACTGCATAATTTCCAGAGACACCAGAACACAATAAAATGATTTTGTGGCAAATCGTAAGTCCTCATGGAGGCTCGAATACTGTGGTGCTGATGGCAGGTTCAGAGGTGAAGTGCTGTGGAGACCACGCTTCGCTCTTTCTGCTTTACAACAGGATTATCGTTCCTGAAGGGAACGCTCGTCTGGCTCATCTGATACTTGTCCACGTATAATCACGATTCCACTGAAAGCAGGGAGGCTTGGCTATGATTGCTGCCAAGCAGTGAGCTTTGTCTCCCTGCAAAGAGAGTTCTTGACCACAAAGCCAAAATCCAGTGTCAAATATTAATCGCTGCAGACTTGAGCAGTCTCTTACCCTAGTATGTGACTCTAAGAATTCGGAAGCAGTGGTCTTCATCCAGCCCCCTAAAGGCGGTGGTGCCTCTAGGCAACTTCCCTCTGACCAGCTCTCTTCACGCATATTCTAAGAACCAAGGCTCTGTGAGTTCACAGGAGGATTTCTGTGCCAGTGATGAGGGTAAATAAAAAGTTTTCTTTGACTTCATTTAATTTCAATTACTTTAAAAAGACAGATCTTCCCCCAGCACTGCTCCGTTGGAATCTGGGCACGGGGTGCCAGAAACACCCCAGTCTAGAAGAAAGCAGATGTCGCTGCACGAGGTCTTATCGGGCAGCTGCTGACTCTTGAGAAGCCTGGACAGAGCTGCCTACCACCCCTGAGAGCCTGAGCACCCAGCCTGGAGGTTCCCAACAGCAGGAGCTGGGAAGGAGCAGACAGAAATGTCCCACTCCTTTCTCTGTGTGATGCCAGGGCACACTCGAGGACAGTGCTATTCAACACATTTCTGTGGCAATGCAATGCCTGTGCTGGCCCTGCGGTACTGAGGACCTGAAATGTAACTAGTGTGATAGAGGGACTCAACCCTTAATTTTATTTAATTAATTTTGGTGTAAAGAGCCACATATGTGGCGTGGCTGCCGTGTTGGACAGCAGAGCTTTAAACCCCACTGCAGTGAAGGGAGAACTGCATGACAGGCTCTACGTTTTGCACAAAAGAGGTGAATAGATCCCAAGAAACTTGAAATAAGTCAGAAACCCTAACATGGCCCTTGTTGGAGATCCACGTGGCAGCAACCACCTTATGGAAGGAGGAGGTCAGCAGGATGCCCTTCTCCACAGCTTCCTTCTGGAAAATGCCTACATTCTCTAAGATGCAACTTAATAGCATGAAGCTTTCTGACTTCTCCCTGAGCAATAAGTCAAGGCTCCTCTGCATCTGCTGAGCACCCGTTCCCACCTCCACCTGAGACTCCCCTGGTCTATCCAGGGTCCCCGCTGGTTCTCCCTCCCCCTACCATGTACTATCCACAGCTCCATTGGAGTACTCACAGCACATTCTGCTGTCTCTCCCTGCCCCACATCCTTGGGATCTCCTAGAGGCCAACCACCACATTTTCACACTCTCAGCACCTGCCACTTACAAGATGCCCAGAAAAGGTCTAATGAGTAATTCTGTGTTATAATCAGGCCAGAAACTTTCTTCTCTGGGATGCTTCTATGCAGCCATTGCCTTGAGTCTGATCACTTATGGACAGGGACAAGGGATGCATTTCAGGTTTTTCTGAAGCACTACTATCATTGTTTATACATCTGTATGGCCCGTGTCCAGAGTCTGGAAAATGTGTTTAAAAACCAAATGAAAGGTAACCAAATAATAGTAGCATATAGAGTCCTTCATGTTTGCCTGGCCTCCTCAAATGGCGCCTTACTTCATTTAATCCTCAAAGAAGCCTGACAAACAGGCACTACTCCTTCTCTCAAATCTCAGATGAGCAGAACCTGCATCAGAGAGAGTTCCTAATGTGCTGTACGTCATGTGGTTAGGCCAGGGGAAGCATTGGTATTGAACCCGGGCAGTCTGACTTCAGCGTCCAGGCTCTCACCCAACTAGAATAATACCCCTGAGCCAGCAGTTCACATTGCTCAACGTGCCTTCCTGTGTTATTTCACTTAATTCCCAAATAACTCAAGACAAACAGAACTGGTATTATTACCATCACCATACAAATGGGAAAACAGAAGGAGAACAGGTATATGCCCAAGGTTACAGGATTAGTTAGTGATGGTTTCAGGTCTCTTGTCTCTCACTCAAGTATTTTGCTTTTTAACCCCCCCCCCCCACCCGGGCTCATGAAATTTACCTGAAATTGGCTGAAAATAAACTATGAATATTTATTCCAAAAAGAGGTGTTCATCTCTAAGCTGGGCAACATAGAGTTGGGGGGCACTGGGGGAGAAAGAGAATCTCCAAGCATACTCCCAGTTGAGTGTACAGCATGATGCAGGGCTTGATTCTAGGACCCCAAGATCATGACAGGAGCTGAGATCATGACCTGAGATGAAATCAAGAGTTGGATGCTCGACCGACTGAGCCACTCAGGTGCCCCTGACCCAAGCAACGTAAAGAAGATGCATTTGTTGTGAAGACTTATGTACAGTCACTTGGATGTAGAATTGAGGCATTAGTGACCTCTGCCACCTTCCCTAAGCTCAGAATTCCTGTTGCCAGGGACTGAAAAGCCCCAGAGCGTGGCAGGCTTCAGCTTTCCCCTTGACCCACGTCGGGTCTGCTGAGAGCTGCCTCGGGGCTACCCTTCCAGAGCTCTGCCAAGAAGCTCTCATTCCTTCTTTTGTCACCTGTCCTGATTCTCTGCTTCTTGGGCTGCCCAGAATACCCGGCAGGGAGGAGATGGCACCAAGATAAATTTCATGAAGGAACTCATCTCTGCTGTTAAGGTGACCTCAAAGTCCCACACTGCAAAGTGCCTAGATTAGGGGGTGAATAAAAGAAAAAACTGAGTTTTAGCAGAACGTCTTCCCAAGTAGCAACCGTGCCAAAAGCAAACTGCACACGTTATCCATAGGAGGTCTTAAACTTGGACGAGAGCTCTATATTTTCCCACTGTAGCTCCCTTCTACTTTATGCCAGTATTTAAAAGAAGTACTTGTGAAGGGGCTCTGGGACCAGCCCTAGATCCTCTATCTAAAGGGAGATACACTGTGATACCAAGCTCTCACCCTTCAGGTCTTGGGCCCCTTGGGATAAGGAAGACTAGAGCTCTCAAAATATTATTCTTAATGTTTCCATAATAAATCAAGAATTAAAATCACATCATTTGTTCTTTCTTCATTACCATAATGGCTAACACTTATTAATTAGGGCTTCCTTTGTGTCACATTCAGCGCTAAGTACTTCACATATATTAACCCATGAATCTTTCAAATGATTTTGTGAGACAGGTAATGTGTCTGCATTATACAGATGAGAGACAGAAGTTCAAAACTCATGTGACCTACCTAAGGCCACAGAGCCTGTTGGTGGAGGCTGGGATTTGGCCCCAGAGCCGTGCTCTTAACAACTACACTCTACTTCCTCCTTTGCCAACATAAAGAAGGAGTGTCCAAATTTTATAATCAGACCATGCAATGACAAAGAAAACTCTGGTGATGAAAGCACAGATTAAAAGTTCTTCTCTAAATAGCAAAATCCCTCTTTCCATAAAAAACTGAAGTTGAACCCCCAAAGCTTTTGCCCCTCACCCACCCAGGCTCCCCTTCCCTTGCCTGCAAGGTCCTTCTAGGTCTCTCCAAGAACACAGCGTAAACTACAAGACTCGAGCCCAGGGCATCAGTAATGGCAATCATGGGACTCCTGGGCACATGTGGGCCATGACACTCCGTGACTGGCAGCATTAGGGGAAGACTCAAGTGCATCCACTGAAAAACTCAAGTAAGCAAGGCCTTTGGGGTTAATGGACTATTCCCAGCATTAGTGGAAATGCATACATTTTTGCAGCCAGTTTGCTGCACTGGGTAGTCTATTGGAAAAGTCAGTCTTCCAAAAAAAAATCCCACAATAATGCCCAGTATGTGCTGCAGAAAAGCTAGCTCTTTTCAAGGCTGAATAGATGGACATAGCTTTACCCTCTTTATGTTTCCTCTTCAGTACTCTGGCCATCTGAACTAATACTAGGCGGTCAGATGGGAGAACTCCAGAGAATAATTCAAAGTGCTTTGATGCTTAGTGTCGATGAAGGCTTCATGCCAAAATGCAGGTGAAGTCCCAGGGCTTGGGGCTAATGCTGGGCTGGTCCCTCTTCAGGGTGGGACAGTGACTGCCAGGGGAGGCACTTGCGGTGGTCCTTCCCTGCCACATGCAAATATGACAGATTCTTGCTGCTGGCCACAGCCTACCCCACTCCATCAAGAATATGAATCATATATGTCAATGAGGCAGAATGTGCTTAGTAAAGATGGAAGCATGAAAGTCTCACTGGGAGAGGGGGTAGAAGTCTGATGGCCCCACAGTGAAGAAATCACCTCTTCTCAGAAAAATAGTTGAAGGGCACATTGTCACTTATGAATGCTGATTCCCAGGTTCATTAAGGTTTTAGCCTGAAAGAAATCTTGGGCGGGCTCCATGAGACTGTCTGTGGGATCCCACCCATTGTGGGCACGCAGCCTCAGGGACTGTGGGGCAGGGCTGTGGGCTGGCACACGCCTGAGGAGTGGGATGCAGGACTCCACCTGGAGGCTCGGCTCTGGGGACCTGAAGTCCCGGGGAGCAGCTGCATCCAGAGAAATGGATGGGACTTGCTCTCTAAGCAGAAGGGAACTTTGGAGGCATGTGTCAAAAATGGAAGCAATCAAAATAGCTGCAGTGTGAACTGTACTGAAATCCCACAGATGTGAAAGGGATTTGCTTTTTAAGTAGCTTAAAATATTAGGATTAAAGCATTGAGAGGCAGGTTCAATTATAAACCATGACAGCAAAAGACATCCACAAGAAACCGATCAGGATGGAAACATCTCACCAGCAGGCTAATTATATCCGTATTTGAATAAGGATGTGTGCGTTGCATTTCAGAGGCATAATGATCAGCTCTTGATGCGTAAGCAAATATACGAATTCTCTAACAGAAGCAGTCAGAAAACTCCTAAATCAGAAATTTGTTTATACACTTATTGTTAGCCTTCCCCCACCTTCCTACTCCCAGTCCCTGCTGAATTCTGAGCTCCCAACACTGTCGCATATTAACAGGAGGTGGGATATGCCAATGGAGAGAATGAAGAAAGGAGTCTGGGGGTTTCTGAACAGACTTTCAAACTTCAGCTTTATTTATTTGTTGACCCTCTCCTTGAAGAGGAGTTAGTCAGTGAGTATAGCTAATTATATATCTACACACTTTGGATACTCAGAATCAGGAACCAGAATAAATAAAGTGACTTTGCAGGATGTTACGTTTACCCAGGAGGGCTTTCCAACACTAGTCTCCAACTTTATAAACATCCTAGACCCTAGTGTGTGTCTTAAAGACTGCTCTAATGTGGTGACCAGATGCAAGAAGAAAATGAATTAAAAAAAAAGGACTGTATTTCAGGGTCAAGACAGTCCGACAGGATGAGAGGAGGGTGATAAAGAGGAAACAAAACCAAACAGAGCTGATGACAGTGTTCAGAAGATTTTAAATCTGGAAAATAAACTATTATTTTAGCCAATCTAGGAGTCCTTCCCCTCTTGCCATACCTTTCCTCCCAACCCTACGCTCAGCCTCAACTGGCAATATTCGGCTCAACTCTTCCAAGCAACTTTACTCCCTGTTTTGCCAGTTGTCCTTCTGTCCTTCCAAATTCCTCTTGCCTTCTGGGGTGACTTCCTGGGTTCTGGGATTTTTAAGGACAGACCCTAAATAAATACTTATCAAATAGCATGGGGCAGTTTAGTAGTAATTAAGATCTATTTTACTGAAATCCTGCTTATCCCTCATATATGATGCTGTTACAGCAATATTTTGTGGCAAGATTAGGATTATAATGAAGAAAAAGGCAGAGAGAACAGGAATGGTGCATTTACTTTTAAGCTCTTCAGTTCTGGTTAGCCATGATAATAGAAACACTACGTGTTTCTACTGTTCTAAGTATGTTACATATATTAGATGATACACTTAAAAAAAACTACTCTACAGTGTAGATATTATTAAGCCCACTTTAAAGAGGAGAAGAACATAATTCAGACCTAGATGATCTGGTCTTGGAGTCTTGTGCCAAGCCTACACTATACAGTTGACCCTCAAACAACACAGGTTTGAACTGTATGCGTCCACTTATATGTGGATTTTTTTCGAAAAATGTGGTACTATAAATGTATTTTCTCTCTCTTATGACTTTCTTAATGTTTTCTTTTCTCTATTAAAAGGTTACAGTACATAATAGATATAACATACAAGATATGTGTTAATCAATTGTTTATATGATCAGTAAGTCTTTGGTCAACAGTAGTCAGTTCATAGTTAAGTTTCTGGGAAGTCCAGATTTATCTGTGGATTTTCAACTGTACAAGGGGTTGGCACCCCAACCCCTGCATTAAGGGCCAACTGCACTATCTTTCCATGCTAAGAGCTAAGAAAACTCTGTGCTTCTTGGACTTTGCATTTTTAAAAAATCAGCTTGAAATATAATTTATATACAATAAAATTCACCAATTTTAATTGTGCAAATGATTGATTTTGACAAATGTGTATAGTTAGGTAACCACTACCACAAAGCATATAGATTCAATTTCTATTACTCTAAACTCTTGCAGCCTTGGGGCATTGTATGGGGATGGGGCAAAACTTATGCTGAATGAAGGTTTCTTGACACTTTTATTTCACCACTGACTATGAGATTTAGTGAACTCATTCATGTATTAGAGAAACAAATCTCTGTGGTATTACTGTTCACTGATTTAAATTTCCAACTTATATAAAAAGCATGGGTGTTCCCACTTGTATTAGTGCTCAGATATGCTGTGACTTAGAAGTTAAGTAGATCTGGCTCTGAATATTGCCACTGATGGTAGAAGCCTGAAAAGAAATTAACATCTTAGTTCCTAGGTTCTTACTCTATAAAGTGGGAATAAAATTTACTTCCTTTCCTCAGTGTAATGCTTGGAACATATTAGACCCTCAAAAAATTATAGCTCCAACAGAATATAATCTGAATCTTATAATATACTGCATAACAGGTAAAATGAATGAGCCAAAGAAAAATCTAGATGATATAATGTTGGGAGAAAACTCAAGCTGCAGAAAAATACCTATAACATGATACCATGTAAATATTAAACACAATATTGCATGTTTTATAGAAGCATATATATATATGTGTATAAATATATTTTTTATATATCAATATAGTTTATAAAAATGCAAGCACATATACATATATAATGAGAATATAAAAATATGGATGAAAAGGACAACTTCAAAGAGTGGTTTACCTATGGGAGAGAAGTAAATAAACAGAGTCAGTAAGGGATTGAAAGAGAGGGCTTTAATTCTCTCAGGCTTTATTTCTTAATAAGAGAAATAGATATGAGGTAAATATGGCTTCTAACATTCACTGTATCCTAGAAAGTAGATACAACATTTATTACATCATTGGTGTTACTTATAGTTTTGTTTGTTCAAAATATTTCCTAATTTAAAAAAAAAGTAATTTTTAAATGAGGGAAGGGAGAAAATCCTCTGTAATATGGGAAGTTGAAGGCATCAAAAGAGCAAAGACCTTCCCTGAGCAAGAAGGGATTCTGCCAGTGGACTTTGGACTTAAGCTGCCAGTCTTCCCTGAGTCTTTAGCCTGTTAGTCTACCCAGAAGATTTAGGGGGCCCACCAAGCCTCCAATCAGGTGAGCCAGCTCCTTAAGACATTGGTCATAGAGGGATCTTCAGGAAGAAGAACTGCAAAGGCCCTAGGAAAGGGGTGAGTGTGGTGTGTCAGGGATGGACGGGAAACATGTGGTGGAAAGTCATGATTAAGACGGGGTTCTGTGAGGAACGTGGTTTGAGATGGAGCTGGAGTGATATTCAGATCAAGCATGAAAGTTGAGATCCCATGGCCTCTGTGAGAAAAGCTTGCTGAGAGAGAAGCAGAAGTGGGGAGACCTCGTATCTACATGTGCTTGAGATCATCAAAAGATGCTCACAAAGTAGAGTTCAGTACTGCATTTCCGGATCTCTCTTGCACTTGGGATTTTCCAAGTTCTTACATCTAGGAGATCAGAGGCAATACCCTACTTTACTGCCCATGGCCAGATATCTGCCTCATCATGACGCTGAGTGGGAAAGGAAACCTGAGACAAAGGTGTGGGGCCTCTGCTCCTCTTTGCCATCGCACTGAGTATTAGTGCTCCCTGGGGTCTAATCCTTGGTCTTCTCTTACCTTTCTTCTCAATTCACTCCTGGAAAATGTCATCTCCCCTCCTCTGCTTTTCATTGTGTGCGGAGGACTCCGATCCACTATCGCTAGCACTGATCTGTTAATCCAATTACCAATTGGATATTTTCACATGACTGCCCCAAAGACATTTCAAACTCATCATATCCCAAATAAATTCATTTTCACCCCTCTGTTTTAATCCTGGTAATCTCTGGATCCTCTTGTATTCCTTCTCCCTTGAGAGCATGAGTTTCCACGCAGCTCCACAAGCCAGAGATCCACTGGTCTTTATTTCCCTGTCCTCTCCTACCACTTCCATCCTGTCTAAAGCTAACAAAAAGAAAAGGGTGGAAGTGTGAACTTCTATGGGGAAAAATTAGCTGACCAAAACAGTAATATAAGAAAGGCAACTTATGGAGTGTATGATAACAGAAGGAAGATGGTAAACCAGTATAGGAGAGCTACCATCCCATTATTTCAAACAGGGCTCATGATCAATAAATAATTATATTTCAAAAATATAAGATATGATCCATCTTCTCTTTATCATAGAAATGTGAAATTTTGTCTTCTTAAAACAGAAGAATATGGCTTACATTGAGGACATGACTGTGTATTATTTCATTATATTTTATCATATTTATTTTGCTTATGACTATGATAAATATCTATATAAGTGAAATTAAATGCATAACAATAGCAACTAATAAGTAATAAGTTACTTATATAAAACTCAAAAACGTATTTTTTTTTAAGATTTTTTTATTTATTTGACAGACAGAGATCACAGGTAGGCAGAGAGGCAGGCAGAGAGAGAGAGAGGAGGAAGCGGACTCCCTGCTGAGCAGAGAGCCCGATGCGGGGCTTGATCCCAGGACCCTGAGATCATGACCTGAGCTGAAGGCAGAGGCTTAACCCACTGAGCCACCCAGGTGCCCCAAAAACGTATTTTTTTAACCAAAGCTCCAACTGGATTTTTAGTCCCACTTTATCTTCCTAGCTTTTAGCAACTGTTTCAAGTGGAATTGCCTGTTAAAGTACCACGATTTTTAAACATTAACCAACACTTTCGACTTCTTATTTCCTGTTATTAAAATGAACTACCACCCTTGTAATCAGGAATGACACCATCTGCCCAGTGACACAGAAACTATAAAGTACTGATTTCGTCAGTGCTTATCTTAAAAAGAAAAAAAAAAGGCAACACGAAACATTCATCTTTTGATACTGATGTCACTATTTCTTCCAATGTCTTCTGAACAGAATGGAAAGGAAGTAGGCTTATGACCCAGTCCTAAGAGGGAGAGGAGCTCCTCAGGGAATGGACAATTACTAAAGCCTGAATCACCAAAGAATATCTATTTTCCAAGGAAAGCTAGATGGTTCCATAATAATCTGATGGTGAAAGCAGCCCTTTAGCAGAAGGCCTACAAAAAAATAATTTATTTATTTATATTAAAAAAAATTTTTTTAAAAGATTTTATTTATTTAGTTGATAGAGGTCACAAGTAGGCAGAGAGGCAGGCAGAGGGAGCGGAGAAGCAGGCTCCCTGCTGAGCAGAGAGCCCGATGCAGGGCTTGATCCCAGGACCATGGGATCATGACCCGAGGAGCCGAAGGCAGAGGCTTTAACCACTGAGCCACCCAAGTGCCCCTAATTTTTTTCTTTTTAGAAGTTCACCATGTTATTTGTTTGGGACCCTATTTTTGTGGATATATTTGTGTGTGACATGATACTAATGAAAAGAGAGAAGCCTTCAGGGCAACTGGGTGGCTCAGTTGGTTAAGCATCTGCCTTCAGCTCCGGTCATGATCCCAGGGCCCTGGGATTCAGCTGGCCTTGAGCCTTGCAGTGAGCCTTGCATTGGTCTCCCTGCTCAGCAGGGAGTCTGCTCCTCTGTCTGCAACCCCCCCTTAAATGAAATCTTTAAAAAAATTTTTAAAATAAAAAAGACTTCAACATGATTCAAACCAAGGTTTTGTCCTTTAGGGCAAGCGTGCTCTGTGAGAAAACCTTATTTTTTTAGGCACTTCCGTTGAACATACAGCCAATTAATCCAGTTCCACCACTAACCCTGAAGAAGCCAACTGAGGTAAGCAACCACTTCTTTTCCTGAAGTCCAAGAAACTGAGAGGATAGTGAAATATGTGCTGGCTAGACAGAAGGCTTGAATTAATCAAGTCTTCTAGGGTCACATTAAGAAATGGTTTATTAGGTAATATCTGCTTTGGCCTAACAAACCCACCTGGCAGCTTCAACTACTTAATGGAAACACAGATCAAAGTAACAGACTTTTCAGGTTAAAGATCATACCAACTCCTTCATTTTAATAGGTGAGGAAAATGAGGCTCAGATAACTTGACTTATTACAGAGAAAGATGGTTTGCTCAGTCACTCAACTGTTAATAGAGAGCTGACCGCTACACCAGTGCCCTGACCACCACACCCAAGGGCATATTGGACTCTCCTCACTGTGCACGGTGGATGACAGGCATTGCCATTTGAAGGAAAACACAATCAAATGCGCTAGGGTAGATGAGCAGGAGCCATCGCTTTCCCCACCCACCCAGCGGTGTTTTATCTGTGGTGACAAATGAACGCGCACAGCCCTGCAGAGACCCCAACTGCTGACTGTTGTCTAAATCCGCCATGAGCTTGCAACTCACCGAGAAACCTTTGAAAAACTGTTGTGTGAAAATAATTTCAAAGACTCTTCTTGGACAGCACAAATAAAAGGAAGCCTTTATTCTTTCTGCCCTCCTGGTGGATTAACAGATGAACACAGCCTCATCTGTCGTCCGATGAGGCTCCGTCGAGGGCAGCTGTGTACTCACCGTGGAACCAGGGAGCTATGGTGTCTGAGGTTGTCTGGTAGCCTGCGCGCAGTGGTAGCTGCTCCTCTTTAAACCACCGAACGATGTCCTCCTGGGCAGAGTTGGACGCTGTCCTCGTCACTCCCTGGTTTCTGAGATTTAGAGAATAGTTCTTCAAGTTAGATTTAACTAACTTGAAAACAATGCCTTCGAAAATCATATATTTCCTGTATATATAAATCATGTATAAAGGGAGAGAGAATTATATATATTTGGAGATCTAATTACATGGGCTGAGCTAATGGGAAGTTGGACCCCTAATTACTGCCATTATACACCTAACTCCTCAAGGGTTAGTCAAATAAATAGGAAGGAACATAAATCTGTCACTTGTCCTTCCAGTCTGTGGATTACTGCTGTGTTAATACATAGATTTTAATTCATTTTTAATATGAACAAAAGCTCCGTTAACTTCCAATTAAAATTTGAAAAAATAAGCATTAAAAAGTGAAATACACCCCCAACACTATTTTCCTTGGGAGCATGTTTTTGCAAACAAAACAAATGCAATAAAAAAAAAAAATCTCTTTTCTGACATTTTCAGTATTAAATTTTCTCTTCTTGTTTCCAACATCCCTGACTTGCTTTCTTCTCTCCCATACTTTGAAGAGGTTTGGTTCTGCTAAAGACAGTCTCAGAAATATGAAGTCAAAGAAAGAAGAGTGTTTGAAGATTGATAAGAAAAAGATACAAGTGGTAGAATTATTTTGAAATATGTTCAGTCGCAGAACTAAAGTTCTGGGATGTAAGTCAATTTCCACTACAAAAAGTAACACTGCAATGTAATAAACATATTTCCAAGTCTCACACAATAACCCACTAATTTTGAGCAGAACTCAGTGTAAAGACAATGATGAGTTTGGATGAACTGCCAGGATGCCTATCATGTAAATTAACTTATGACTCTTTCTGTGTTCTTTGGTCACATGTCCCCACGAGTTACATGTGACATGTATACCAGATGTACGTGTCAGTATGTACATATTCATATGCATGCATACATAGCATTTTGGAGAAGACTGACTATAATATTTGACTTTTCTTGGGAATCAGACCCTACACACACACGAGATTATATGACGAGTGCTCTTACTAGCTTTCAAATTAGGTTCTTTTTCTTTGGAAAGTCTTTGGAGGTTAAGCAAAAACTCTAAGGACAGCCAATCTCTGTCTTTTCCTGGGCAGGCTCCTAGCTGACCTTGGTCATACACTGTTGTCCCAGCCCAAAAACCATCCAGTCTGGCTGCCTCACTAGAAGCATTTCATGCAAGTGTGTTAAGTTGGAAAAACTTAGCTCAACTGAGCACAGCTCGAAACAAGAATTGCCCTTATTAAGGCCACCTCCACTGCTGTCAATGACATACACTGTGCACTAAAAATAGTGTGGGACAGGCATGTTACACGTCATAGTCACCCCCTTGGAAGAGCCTGGAGAACAGGGGCAGGCACACAAACAGCCCTGCTGGGGATCTGGGGTCAATGCCCCGGCCAGCTCAGGCACTGAAGAGGACCCTGGGCAGAAGCTCACACCTTTGTGACGTGTTCACAAAACTGCGAGGATACATGTTTCTGATTACTTTTCTTAGGTTTTTGTCCGTAAGAAAAAAAATCATTCCCCAAATTGTCACTTTATAGAACATGATCTTTTAGTTCTGGCCCCCACATCCCAAAATGGAACCTTTCAGTTGAGTAAGTAGAAATAATTATAGTAAAGGAAAAGGTTCACCTTCCTGTTTCCTCTGAGGTCATAATCCCCATCAGGAAAGGCCTTGAAGATCAGTACTGACTCCAAGCAAAGAAAGATTGGTTTGCTTTCTATTTCTCCGTACTTGTAACAGAGAAGTATTTTTGGTTTTCATTTCAGAAGGCAATGTTTTGTTTAATGACTATTTGATTCTTCTGGTATATTTTACATAATGTCTTTCTACATATTAGAATATGAAAAAATCCTAATATCCAGGAGAAAATAATTCTACGAACAGTTAACATAAGGGAAAGGGGGTTTCTGCTACGATACCATCGTATTTCTCTTCAGGGAGTTTACAAAACAAACTGTTCTACCTAAGTTCCTATAGCTGACAAGGCAAAGGCACCATCATGACCAAAAAAGTGTTCATTCAAAGAAGGAACAGTTCCAGACTCAACATATGAACTTGGCTCTGTTTCCCAGAATGAGGATTACCGTCAAATCTTCAATCCTAAGCAATGAAAACACAACTCTATGATGCCGTCAAAGTTAATAAGCCCTTAGGTTCCTCCTTTGATATCATTTCTTACAACAGTGATACTGAGTGCTGATGAGACCCCCCCGTTTCTGCTTCTCCCCTCGCTGGCCCGCTTACCGCCACTGGGTGGGGGTGGGGTGTGCTAGTGGCGCAGGAAGGCACTGAACTCGATGCACACCCTCTCTATGTTACCGGGAATCTTATTATAACAAACTATGGATATTTTATAGATAAGAAGAGGATGAATCCAGAAGGGAAGACGGGCTTAGAGGTGAGGCAGAACTGAATTACACAGGGAGCCAGCTGGTCTTCCCCTCCCAACGGCCCTCAGGCTACTTGTCTTTAATCAGCCAGTTTCAACCGTTAGGCTTAAAGCCATCTGTGTGGCTTCTTACCTAAGAGGCTTTGGAGGGTATCCGGCCGGGTTTAGAAAGTGAGGCTTGGGTGGAAGGGGGGGTCTTTTTGGTTTCTGTAGAACTCCTGGGGGGCTTTGTGGTCCCTCACCACTTCCTTTTTCGGCCGCAAGAGATAACCTCTTATAGTCTTCCCGCGCTTGTTTAGCCAAAGAGCGTCTCTTCTCATCAGCGGCTTTGGATTTTCGCACTAGAAAAACAAGGGGGTTTGAGAAAGGCCCTGGTCAGCCCACAGAGATGGCGAGAGGAGTCAGCTGGTGATGAGCACCGTCTCTCAGGAGACTGTCATCTGCTGATGATAACGAACAATCACTCAGCGCCTAGGACTCACGGAGTTCTGGCCTGCACATTCACAGCTGCCCAGCGCTCCCCGCAGAATTCCTGCCTTTCTAAGGGGGTTTTAGAACATCCTAAGAGGGAGGAGGAGGAGAAAGAGGAAGGAAGGAGACAGAAATGGAGAATCACGTGTTTGAGAATTTCCTGCATTTGGCAAGACTAAGTGATGAGTCGCAGCCTGAGTTCGAATTCCAACTGGCTGGGAGCCTCTGAATAAGAAGTGGTATCATCCCTCGCGTGCTCAGCTCAGGACATCACTAGCAAAGATCAGGCTCTCAGGAATTCCTCAGTGCAGCAGTTGGGGACAGGGGGAGAGATCGGCGAGGCTGGCCACAGGTCACACTCAGAGCCCCCAGAGAGCTGAACCAAGTGTGAATGGGCCTGCTAGACCAAAATCACAAAATGATTCTCTCGACAATCAGAGAATGTGCTGGTACACATAAAAAGTACCCCAAGGCCACCTTTTAATGTTGCGTGGTAAAATAGAGTGTTTTTTGGTTTTGTTTTATTTTGTTTTTGTTTTAGCAACACAGCAGTAAAGGGCTCTAATACAGGATGCTAAGACTAATTTTCATTGAGTGTGTTTGCACTTCAGGTGTTCTTGGTCAAGCCCTGTTATATCTGACTTCAAAGAGAAGCCAAAAATGTTCCATTACACTAGAACTTCACTGCATGGAAGCGACTGGATCTTGCAAATATTTTCGTTTCACAAAACTGTCAGTTAATAGTGCTCGTTGTAATGGAACTGAAGACCAGATTCTCCGCATCCTGCAAACACTGTCACTCCCATTCTCCTGTTTCTCCCTCAAGTGGCCTCAAGGGATAACCTGGCTGGTAAACCCCTTTCTGAGTCAGCTGGAAACCCTCATCATGTCTCAAACCTGCATTTTCCCCTAGCATTGCTGAGCATGCTTGGCTCTAGCTTAGCCTGCACTGACCTCTTTCTGGGAGGGTTTATCTCTGGCAATGCTAACTTCAAAAGGAGTCAGGGTCAGGTCATTGGTATGGGAGGGTGCTGATATCCAATCCGTTATTCCTGGGTTCTTCTATTAAAAAGTTAAGGTGAGTCACTGTTGAAAATTTAGAAAAGTACAGAATAACAGGAAGAAGAATTCAAATAAAGCTCAAATCCCATCCCTCCAAATTAAAAAAAAAATAATGTTAACATGTTAATAAACGTCCAGTTTTTTTACTTCACATACTAAGGCATTTTAAAATAGGAATATTTTTCATACTATTTTATAATTTTTCTTCTTCCAGTGAAAAAAAGATACAAACACATCTCAATGTCATTAAACCCTCTTCCAAAATGTGTTTTTTCAGAGCTATATACCATTCCATCAAATAGCTATATCACACTTGTGATGGTACAAAGATGAGTGGAGAACCTTTCTACTTTTCTGCTATTCAAGAAGTGACTCCTAAGCCTCTCAACAACCATTTTAAGTGCTTCTTAGATTGACTAAGGGAAGGAACTGGCTTCGAGAGTCTAAGGTGTTACGGAGGCCTCTGGGTACTCACGAGATGCCTGCCACTCTGAATCTTCTTTCCAGCTTTTATAAATCTGCTTGGCTTTCTCCTCATCTGTTTGTTTTAGTTCTTCATCTTGCGTTTTCTTCACAGGCTCTTTCTTCTGTTAAAAAAAAAAATACACACACACAAAACCAGAAACAAACACTAGTGGTAACTCTGGTAGTTTTCTGCCAAGAGGAAGAAGAGGAGTGAGGAGAGGAGGAGTCAGGGGCACCGAGGAGCTGTTTCTGTGTAACTCACTCTGGCCCCTGGCTAGGGAATTTGTTATGGGAAAAGCTTGGAGTGCGTGAGACCTGAAGCTAACTCTATCACGGCCTAGCCGTGCAACCACGTGGACCATTACCAAACCTCTCTTAGGCTGTCTTTGCTTAAGTAGAATTAGAAAACTACAAATATTTCATAGGGTTACAGTCAGGGTTAACCCATATTTAAAAAGTGTCTCCCATAGTCTGTAACACATAGTAAAACTCAATAAATCTCCATTTTCCTCAAACATCACTTAACTCTTTTAAATTGAAATCCCTCAAATAGCGTGTAAACACGGCTTCACGGCACCAGTGTAAACACTGCAGTATCTGACAGGCTCCATAAAAATAACAGCACATTTCTAGAGCAATCTCAGCCGTACCTCCATGTGCCCTCAAACCAGTGTCTAAAAATGTGGTACTGGGGACGCCTGGGTGGCTCAGTTGGTTAAGGGTCTACCTTTGGCTCGTGTCATGATCCTGGGTCCTGGGATAGAGCCCCCACATCCGGCTCCATGCTCATCGGGGAGCCTGCTTCTCCCTCTGCCTTTGCCCCTCCCCACTGCTCATACTCCTGCTCTCTCTCTCTCTCAAATAAATAAAATCTTTAAAAGAATTATTTAAAAATGTGGTACTTACACATTTTAGGTGACCCCAAAAGGAATACTTTCTGTTTTTTAAATTTTTACAAAGCATCCTCTTAGAGAAAATATAAAATAAGAAGCACAAGTCTTCCTTAAAAAGGGAATTTGCTTTTCAAGTTGTAAATATACAGAACACAAAAATTATCATTTTAACCTTTTTAAACATTGTGGAAGAATACACATAACATAAAAACCATGTTAGCCATTTTGAAGTAAACAGCTCTGTGGCATTAAGTACACTGAAGGGAATTAGTTTTTAACTAAAGAAAAACTAACACCAAATCACTTAGACCTAAAAAGTACTTTATTTGGGTATTGCCTTCTGAGGGCTTACTAGAAAACTGAATTTAGTACTTGGTGAACCAAATAAAAGCTGCGGTCACCTATAATAACAAAGGAAGCTGAGAGGGTCAGAAAAGACTGACCATGCTTCGTTTTGCATCTCAGAATCGACAGGTATTTGTGTGTGTGTGTGTGTGTGTGTGTGTGTTTTCCTACAGAAAGATAAAGACATTCTGTTAAATTATTTCACCCCAAGTAAAATATAAACCTTGATATTGTGAAACTCATTTTTGATCACTGTGGGAAGTCATAAATCACCATTAATATAGGAGGTGATCATTCATTCACTCTTTCATTTCAGATGTAACTAAACTTTCATGTATTTATTATTTTCATTTTTTTTCTCACTTTCTTTTCCTGTCTAGAGCTAAGCCCCCTTTGTTTCCTCTTATTATAAAAAAAAAACAAAAAAAACAACAAAAAACCCACCAGTTTTTGGTGTTTTAAATGACTGTTAAAATTTGTTATCACCTTACTGAAGCCATGTATAAACCTGAAATACATAAAAAGTACTGCTAACAATTTCTAAACTTAAACAGAAAAAAAAAACCTTGAAAGTGGAGTTTTCTTCATCTTCTACATGCATATTTTAAAATGATTTAAAATGATTAGAAAAGAACTATAACATTAAACCATGATAGTAGATAAGGTTGCTTAGGAAAAGCAAAAAGTTTACAAAGTAAGTCTACTCAAGGAGAAATATTCACTAATAATGCAGGTGGTATGTGGTTGGTGACAATCAAATGTTGGGGAGTGCTATAGCTAGTAAATCATATTTCTCTTTAACTTGTAGCATCACTACGTTTGGGGCACAGAGGGAAAGGAGACAAATTAACGAATTTTGCAGAGTAATGGATGAGATGAGCCCCGACCACTCTATTCATTCCAAAGCAGCTAGAAAACTTAAGGACTTGTTCTGATTCTCTAAGAATTCCTTCAGAAAATTTACTTTAGCAAAATCTTTACAGGTTGGTCTTTATGTCCTCTACTTAGGAAACCAAACCATTATTCCATTTTTAGAAGTTTTTGCAAGAAGCACGTAGGTCCAGGATGGGGACGGTGAGCCAAGCATGGGAAAGTCAGGTAGAGGCTGAGGGGTGAAGGGGCAGCAGGGGTGAGGCTGGACACTGGTCCAAACACCCACAGGCTGAGGTTTAGATACATGAGGATGAGCAGCAGTTCGATGTCAAAATATCTCCCACAGAAAGCCTCTCATCCCAGCTTGTTAATGGAAATACTTCCCACCGGTTTCCTCATTAGACCCTCTCCATTGCCTCCTAAGTCGAAAAGCTCTGTTTTATTATCTTTGTTCTCCAGAGAAGCTGGGTAAGGGATCTATCTGATCATTCATTCTCTTGAGTCTCCATGTAATTTCTTAAGTTAGAGAAGGAACGCATTGGTCCATGGCTCTGCGCGTTCTCATGAGAGGGTGTGAAGACTGAAAATCTGGCTGTCTCACATCTAAAAATGATTGAGAACCATCTAGCCTACCCTCCTTATTTTGGAGCCATGAAAGCTTAGCTCTCTCTCTTTTCGATCTAGACTCACCCTCTAGATGGTCTCCTCTTTCATCATGGCTTGATATAACACCAAGATACCAGATTCCTTACAAGGGTCTACATGTTTCTTAACCCTAATCTCCCTTCTCATTCACTGACCTTTCTGCTGTTCTTGACTACGTCAAGTGTGCTCTTGCCTTTGTCCCTTCATACTTGGTGTCGCCTCTGCCTGGGACTAAGTTCCCCCAGTCTCCACATGGCTCCCTCCCTCGTTACTTTAGGTCTCTCTTCCAGTAGTGCCTTCTCAGAGTAGCCTTCTCCGACCATCTCTATAGAAAGTCAGTCCCCACCCTCTCAGCATTCCTCAGCTCCCTCATCCTGCATTATTTTTCTCCAGAGAACTTACAACTTCATAGATGTGTTTGTTGTCTGTCTTCCTCATCCAGAATATAAGCTTCCTGAGGGCAGGGATTTTATCTGTTTTGCTTGTGCTTTCATGCCTATAACAGAGCCTAGCCCACAGAGAAACTCCATGGACATTGGTTAAATAAATACAAAGATCATTTGTTTTTCTATCATTTAAAATGAAACAATGTAATCCAGGCAGTGTTACTGAAATTTTCCTCTAGATGCTCTATTGCTACTGTTTTAGAAAGGTACATATTATACCAACAAGATGCACACCGGGACTACAATGCAAAAATTTATCACAGTTTCTTGAAGGCTAAATGAGAGCTATCCCAGTTCACACATATCCCTGCAGATTGCACTGTCCACTGGGATGAGGGCCTCCACCATGGCCCCGCTTCAGGCCTGAGGTCACACAGAACCTTCTCTTTACAGCTTCACATCTTACATTACTTTTTCAGACTTCCCGCAGGTCAGATCTACTATGGTTTCCAACTGCCCAATCTATGCTCCACTTATTGTGAGGAATGTGTGATGGGATACAGTCTAGCACCATGGAGGAAAGAGGCTCTGCCTGTAGGGAGAATCACATCTGGATGGGCGTGTGAGAGATCTGAGTGCCCAAAGGAGCTCCTGCAACAGTGGGCATGGATGGCTCATCGAACAGGATCCAGCTCACAGAAACAAGGAACACATAAGGAACCTAATCTGAATTCATGATTTCTGCCAAGTTAAATGCTTCATTTATTGCTCCCTGAGATCAGTCTTCCTCAGTGTTTGCTGCAGCCCAGGATGTTGTCTCTGCGTTAGATCTTCCATGAGGAGTTTAGCAGATATGCCTTGGCATCTATTCTTTCCATGATACTCAAGACTTTCCCAACTCCAGATAAACAGGTAAAAATGAAGAGCTATGTTCACAAGCTTTTAAAGACAGATTTCATATCTGCCTCTTTCATTTCTGCATGAGACTAATATACGAATTTGTGAAACATTAGTGGCAATGGCTATGCATTTAGCCCCCTGAAGACAGAATGTTAAGTCTTTACCTGGTGAAATCCATATGCCTTCATACGATTGATAGAATCTGCCAACATCTGTTGAATATTTCTTGAGGAACTGGAGAGTGACTAAAAATTAAATGAAACACGTTTTTATGCCATTTAGAACTACAATGCAATTTCAGCAGATAATCTGTTCATGCTTCCCTTGTTTCAATGTCCCCTAACGTGCTGCACCCCCATAGGTGGATGTACCAAAGCCTCCCACCAGCACCTGAGTTCCTGAGCCAATAATGACTGAGGCAGCAGGTATGCGAAGCTTTAGCCTCCCCACTCAGTAGGGCTTAGAAATGAATTATGGCTCAAGATCCTGGAGCTGGTGGTTTACTCATGAGAAGCGAGTTGCTGTATTTTGTTCCCAGCTGGCCCCAGGGCCCCTGAATGACTTCTAGACATCACCACTATTCCTTAATTTAAATTCTCTTCTTCTCTTAATCCCTGCTCTACCTCATCCCCTGTTTTTGGTTAGACCGGAAAAATGCTTAGTCTCTGCCATTTAACTGCATGTGTCTTGCTCTCTCTCTAGGTAGGAGCAGAAGCAGGAATGGAATATCAGTTCCATGCCTGGGAGCCCTGCCCACTTTCCCTGCCTGATCGCATTCCCTTCTCACCTCTCCGGCCCGTTACCCAGCCCAGTGTCTGGGTTTATGCCACTCTAGACAGATTTCCCAACTGGCAACTCCTGCCAGTGGGTTCCCAGATACATTGCCTGGATTCCCTGGTGTCACTCCTGCCTGCCACATGTCAACTGCTCAGGCATCGTGATGAGCTGGCATGTCACACTGAGTGCCTCTTTAGACCAGGTCAGTTACACAGGCCCCTGTCACCGGGTCCCCGGCCTGAATGCAGAGTCTGGACCAAGTCCCAGCATGAAAAGCCACACATTCTTTACAGCTTAATAGAGCCACCTGCAGCCCATATTACCAGGATTTATATGTCTTGTGCCTGAGGATGCACTCTTGAATTTTGATATTGATCAGAAATTGTCAGTAAATTTTCAGAAAAATGTTGGTACCAAAATTCAGTGTGGAGCACAGGGGATACTTTGGAGTCATTACTAAGCCGTGTAATAAACCAGTGTGGCTACTCAATTTTGCCCCCTTCTTAACAGTAGCTACACTGCATTTCCCAGCTGCCCTAGCAGTTAAGTGTGCCCATGGGAATAAGCCATCTCCACTATAATGCAGGTGATAACTGCTATCTGCCACTTCTATTCCAGTCCTTAAAGTCTCCTTCCCACATGCCTCTAGGCCACTTTCCCCTTTCTATGCTTACTGCTAAAAACTGGAGGACCATCAAAAGCCCGAGTCCCTAACTGACTGGGAGGACCTGGGCCCTCCTGAATCAGAACCCATCCTGGATGTTTTAAGAGAGAAAGATGAACTTCTGTTATGTTTTGACCATTGCGTTTTTGGTCTGTTTGTTACAAAAGTTTCATCTATGTTAGTTGATAAAACTGGCCATGGCAGTTGCTGGTGGCACCCTCCAAGCCTTCTGCTGGTTTTTTTTTTGTTGTTGTTGTTGTTGTTTTTTTACTAATCATGGTGAGTGCTATTAGGGCTAATCACGGTGGCTATTAGGGCTAATTTCACTGGTGGCTACTAGTCACGGAAGGACCATTATGACAAGGCACAGTGACTTAGTAAGTCTTATTTTTATTACAACACCTGTAATGGATGGGCAACACAATGCCCAATTATCAGAGGAAGAAACTGAGTCGCAGAGGAGTTGTGTATGTTGCTGGCATCACACAGCTGACTTGTGCCAGAGTTTATAGTTTTTCCACTATGCTGACACCGTAACGACAGGAAATAAGCTCCAGGTCCAAGTTTCTTTATGCCTATTACTTGGCAAAAAATGAATCCTATAAGTTTCAAAATTACTACCTACTTATAATATTCTGTCTTTTTATTTATTTATTTATTTAAAATATTTTATTTATTTGACAGAAATCACAACTAGGCAGAGAGGCAGGCAGAGAGAGAGGAGGAAGCAGGATCCCTGCAGAGCAGAGAGCCTGATGCGGGGCTCAATCCCAGGACGCTGGGATCATGACCTGAGCCGAAGGCAGAGGCTTTAACCCACTGAGCCACCCAGGCGCCCCTTGTTTTTTATTTTAATATTATAAAAGGATACATAACTTCTTTGCATCCAAAATAGCACAGTAACCAGTTCTTAC
Organism: Meles meles; assembly: GCF_922984935.1. Classification (NCBI taxonomy): domain Eukaryota; kingdom Metazoa; phylum Chordata; class Mammalia; order Carnivora; family Mustelidae; genus Meles; species Meles meles. The sequence goes on along the minus strand of NC_060067.1, from coordinate 170,370,684 downwards.
TTAATAATAATAATAATAATGATGATGATGATGATGATGAATAAGGTTAGGACTGTTCCAGCAGGTTTTGTGTATGTCTGCTCAAAAGTCCACTGCAATTTTGAAGGGTTTGGGCTTGCAGTCTCTAAATAAATGTCTACCACAAGGAAGGTAAGTTTTAAAAACAGGCTCACTCTCCCTTTCTTCAATGCAGTAAGATCTGTGGGGCATCATTTTGCAAAAAGGATCAGTTTCTCTATGTTGAAAATTAGGAGGCAGGTAACCACCCTCCCTTGCCTCCTCATGCGCAGTAGATAAGGTTCCAGCTTCGATATCTACAGCCCTGGGCTCCCCACTGGTTTGTCACAGGACCTGGGCAGATGCAGCCAGCACAGCTTTGTCAGTGGCACCCCCACCATGCTCAGCCTTGAAGCTCTCCAACAAACTCTTGATTGTTTCCTGAATTAGCCTCAGGCTAACAGGCATCTGACATGTCTCTTTTAACATATATTCTACTTTGTCAAACATTTTTCACCCCATCACTTGCCAATTACTGTTATGGGTATAATACCTTAAGCATACTGTGTGAGTTATTCTTTGTCCCTTAGAATTATTTGTTCAACTGAATGATTCGTCTTATATACACATACAACACTGTTTTTTCAACACTTGTTTTGCTTTATTATCTTAATTTTTTTCCATCATCTGTCTATCACCAAAGGCGAACTACTCCAAGATGGACCACTTTGGCATGCAGATTGTTTTAACTAAAAGCAATAAAAACACAGCCCATTCAGGAAAATCTCTTTACCTCCCCACCTCAACTGCCTAAAAGAATTTAGATAAAGGACCTGCTCCAGGAAGAGAACTATGCTATAAATAACTACATTATACTATGAACTAGATATGGCAAGGCCTGTCTGATCAAAGTCCTCTATGTCCCATTCTTTCTGAGTGACCAAGCAAACATTTGTTCAGCAAACGTTTACTCCTCTTCATCTTCTGTGAATTACATTCATTCCCTCTAAGTCCCAGGCCCTTCGTCTCTTTCTCCTTAGTTCAGGATGATATATATGCCTCCTTTTGCTTGACTCTCTTTGGAATTTCCAGGTCTGTGTGGCGTTCCTATATAAATGAAATTAAATTTGATTTTCTCCTGTTAATCTGTCTCATGTCAATCTGATTCTTAGTCTGGCCAGAAGGACCTTGACAGGCAGAGGAAATTCTTCCTCCCTGACACCAGCATTTCGACACTCTCACTGCTTTTGCGCTTATCAGAATTGATGAGGTTATTCATATTCTTAAGATAATTCAAAACGAAGCACAGACACACGAACCAGACAATGGAACGTTTTGTGATGCTGGGGATTGAAGGGACGAGTGTGACCATCAGCACCATCTGCTGGAGCCAGTCAGAGTTGCCAGCCTTTCTTTGTCAGAGGTTTAGGTTGTGTCTTTAGTGTACCAAAGCTCAAAGTTGGTTCTTGAGAAGAGAGTCTGAGCATAAATAATTTTCACTACTTTAACAACCACCCAGTTAACAACTGCATGATACTTCTACTGAAGTCCTTCTATATGCCTAAAATATACTGTAAACTCCAAAACTATTCACATATACTAAGAACCACATGTATAAAAATTCTAATTTTCTTTCTTTTTTTTAAAAGATTTTATTTATTTATTTGACAGACAGAGATCACAAGTAGGCAGAGAAGCAGGCAGAGAGAGAAGGGTAAGCAGGCTCCTTGCTGAGCAGAGAGCCCGATGCGAGGCTCGATCCCAGGAACCTGGGATCATGACCTGAGGCGAAGGCAGAGGCTTTAACACACTGAGCCACCCAGGTGCCCCCAAAATTCTAATTTTCAATGTGAACCAAGATTTGCCATTATTCCAAAGTGCTAAAATAATATGAAGAACTAATCAAGACTTGTGTACAGCACATTTGTTAAGGTACACTTACATGTTCTACAAATCCATGGAATACAAGTTCAATGTAATAGACTAAAAATAGTATGATCCAAAAGAGGTTTCCTTTATTAAAAAACAAAACCAGATTACTGGCTCAAAGGTGATGATTAATGATGCTAACACCAGATGGACACAATCTTAGGAATACCACTGTCGCTCTGAGCATTCTCAGAGTGAAGATAAAGGGGCTTCTTAGAGAGGGAACCACCCCTCTGAAGCTTCCATATGATGCTGTGTTCTGGGGAATATACTCTTTAGTTATTCCTATTTGTAACACAAGAAAGAGATGAAAGCTACCACCTACCTGCATAATTTTTCTTTCAAAGCACTTTCAAGTCCAATACATCATTTGACCTTCATTATCAACCCCAGAAAGTTGTCAAAGCAGGTGTCCCTTTACCAAAGAGGTAAACTGACCTGTTAATAGGTAGGAAAGCAGAGACAGAAACCCATGTCCTCTCAATGACTACAGCTTGCTCCTTCCATGGGGTGTCCCAGAGAGAACATATGTTTGTCCTCATGCATGCAAGGAAGCCTCTGCAGCCCCCTCCCATTTGCTGCATTAAAGATGTGTCTGCAGCTGCTGAAACTATGGGCAGAGTTAAAGCAATATTCATATTTCCTTTATTTAAATAAAAACAAACTGCCACTGAATATTTATGCAAAAGCTCCACAAAATAAAGTGAAAACTTGAAAGCTAGTGACATCAGAAGCTAGACGGAGTCAGAATGGTCCTCTCTAGTCAGTATAGGCCCAGTTAGATCTGGGAGTGGAGTCCATCTGTACTGACCAAAGGGTGGCATGAATGTGTATGCATATGTATATCTTGATTACCATTAAACTTAAAAGCATGGGAATTCAAATCTATATAATTTGAATTATAGCAATTGGATTATCAATTGCTATATTATCAAAAGATGCTATAGCAACATCAACATTACATGGTTACAAATTATATTTCCCCCAGAGATTATGTGTCTTATGAGGATTATTCTAATTATATTCATTTTAAAATGTGATCTGAAAAATAGTTCATTCTGGTTTTTAACCTAACATTCACTCTGTTTAAAAGTGGGGTTATGCAATTTATTAAGTCCACATAAACCAGAAAGCTCCAATAAGCAGAAAATTTTTAGCATTCAACTTTCATGGTGAAGATGAAAAGATGAGTTAACAGGCTAAAACCAAGAGTTTACTTTTGAAAACAAACTACTCGTTTAAATATTTAGCTATCTTGTTCTTACACCTCTTGAATCCATGGTATTCCTCATGGACCACAGGTTAGAATAATAACCCCCATGAAGGCAAAAGACCATATCTGCTTAATTCACTGTTATCTGGGGGCCCAGCAAACAGAACAGTGACTGGCACTTAATAAAGGCCTCAGTAAATATTTGGTGCATGAATGAACTAACCATAAATTCTGAAATACTTTCTTTATTTTTTTTTTTTAAAGATTTTATTTATTTATTTTACAGACAGAGACATGGAGAGAAAGGGAACACAAGCAGGGGGAATGGGAGAGGGAGAAGCAGGCTTCCTGCTGAGCAGGAAGCCCAATGTGGGGCTCGATCCCAGGACCCTGGGATCATGACCTGAGCCGAAGGCAGATGCTTAACAACTGAGCCACCCAGGTGCCCCTGAAATACTTTCTTAATCATTAAAAAATATTCAGTCTAGTTTTAATATTAATCAAAAGAGACAATTAAAATTCTCTGAAAAGTGATGGCCTGTAACTCACCTAGTTTGCTAACCAGGTTACTGGAATAATCAGATCATCCTATTACCAACCATTTTAAATAAAACTTCCCAATGATGATATAATAGGAAGCATTTGAGCATACTGGGATTTAGCTTTTTTCTTTCTAAAATAATAAGAGAGGCAGAATAATGAAACTGCCTTGATAAAGTTACAAAGGAGAGTAATGTAGGGTGGAGATACCTTCCAAAGACCAACTAGACTAACAAGATGAAAAATGGGACAATTTTACTCGTGAAAATATGGTACATGGTCCCTATGGGATGATTTTTCTGAAACATGAATTAGGACAACAGAGACCCTAGGGAATCTTTCTCCTACTTTGCTAATATTGTACCTAATAAAATCTATGCAGGGGGACTGCTGGATGGCTTTACTTAAAAGTACAGCAGACTCTAATATGGTGTGTAGTTTTATGGCACATCTTTAAATAAAACAGAGTTTATTTTGCACATATTAGAGCATCGGACTGTCATAGTGGATGAACATCTGTCCATTTCCATTGCACCCTCCTCCTACAACCCTCAAAGCAATGTGCAAACAGCAGAGCTGGGCAGGGATATGTTCAGAAAATACAATAATGCAGAACTGGTAAGGGCTGTTAGGGCAAAGCATTTCAGACTTAAAAGAGTCCCAAAGACCACTCTCACCATCCCACCAAGGACACACATGATATATGTTCCATGAAAAATGAAAAGAAGACAAGCAAGGGAAATAAAGTAATTATTAAATATAAAGTATAAGGATAAAGTAATAAAGGAGAGTTAAGAGAATAGACAGAGTCTTAAAAGCATGATGGCTATGGGAAGTCTTGACACAGTGGAGTATAGGAACCGAACTATAAATGATAGAAAATAATATTTATGTCATACATAATGCTATAAAAAACGCTTCAGTATAAAGGACCTCATGTTTCCAGACTCAGTATTCCATAATTTCTTCCTGGCACACTACTTTTAGTGAGTTGGATGAGCAAATTACTGCAAATATCATGCAAAATAAAGTTGTGTTACCAACTTCATAATGTGCAATTCTCAAGACTAGAAATGTTTTTCTCTTTTGTCATTTACTTTATAGTAAGCATTTTATACAACAAACTGCTTTTAAAAACACAGCAGCTTAAATGGTTTCTAAGGCCCTAGGATTTTGTAGTTCTACTTTATATAAAATGTTATTCTACAGACTACCATGAAATTCTATTACAGTTACATGGAAACTACTTGGGTAATTGTGTAACTTTCTGATTATGGCTCTACTTTTTAGTTAATAAAATGAGAACAAATTTCCTGTCTGTTTTTGCCTGGTTCACCCAACACTTTTTCTCTCACAAAAACAATACTGAAATGCTTCCTGTAGGTGTACTAGAAGGGAATATATATCAAGGCAAACGGTTACTGTTTGGGAATTATCCCTCTTTTTTCTTCACATCTGTTGAAAAGAAATCTACAGGCCCCAAATGGTGGCACTTGGGCTGAAGCCCCAAATCAGTAAACCAAGACTTAATACCTAACCTAACTGCAGTTTCAATCCCCCCAGAAACTGACCTTTCAGCAGTCAGTGCGGGAATTTCCTGGTCAGCACTAGGAATTTTACTGATAGACCCCTTCCGTTCCCTTAGGAGGGTGACCTTGCCTAAAACAATGGATTCTTTGCTAATAATTTCCTTTTCTCCACTCCCTCTCTACTTTTCCTTCTCTGTAGCCCTTTGGAGCTCCCCTCTACTCGCTAGACAGATGCTGCCCAATTCATGAACCGATTAATAAGCCAGTTAGATCTTTAAAATTTGCTCAATTTAATTTGTTATTTAACACACTCAATTCAGTCCTCAAAATTCTAGTCTGCATTTCAGGAATACATTTTCCCATTCTGTTGACATTGGGGTTCCTTATTATAAATGTGAACCCCACTCCCTTCAGGGCTTGATGATATAACTGTGTGCAGATAAGAGTCAGGCACTGCCAGTGTGGTTCCACCACGCCCAGGTACAAGGGCATCTACTCCAGGTGGGGTGCAGACTTCACTCTGCCTACTCACCAAGCTTTAGCACTCCTCTCCAAGGCACCATGATCTAAGACTACTTTACTAATACACTAATTTACACTCTTTACAAAAAGCACCAGCCACATATAACCCAAAACTTTCGTTGCTCCAAGTAGCACCTGGAGAAAAATAAGGGTCCAAAAAACCCAATTCTTTTCTGTTCTTTCAAAGAAGTGGTCCTCATTTTAGTATCTTGCTTTGGAATCTCTCCTTTGTAGAGGCAAACAACCAAAATTCAGATTTATTTTTTTAATTTTTTTTTTTAAAGATGTTATCTATTCACCTGACAGAGAGAGATCACAAGTAGACAGAGAGGCAGGCAGAGAGAGAGAGAGGGAAGCAGGCTTGCTGCTGAGCAGAGAGCCCGATGAGGGACTCGATCCCAGGACCTTGAGATCATGACCTGAGCCGAAGGCAGCGGCTTAATCCACTGAGCCACCCAGGCGCCCCCTAAAATTCAGATTTAGACAACTGCTGGTTTCTGAGCAGAGTGCAAGCTTAACTTTTTGGTTTGGAAGGGATGTATGGAAGAAGGAAAACCCAAGTGGAAGTCCTTCATCATGTCTGAAAATAGTTTCACAGGGTGCTCCTTCACTGCTGTCTACTGATGGGAACACAAAGCTATGAGTTAGAATAGCATTTAAAAACATAACTGAATACCATTATGATGTCAAAGTCAAGGTTGCAATAAAAATTTACAGTTTAGGGGCACCTGGGTGGTTCAGTGGGTTAAGTCTCCGCCTTCAGCTCAGGTCATGATCTCGGGGTCCTGGGATCGAGCCCCACATTGGGCTCTCTGCTCAGCAGGGAGTCCGCTTCCCTATCTCTCTGCCTGCCTCTCTGCCTACTTGTGCTCTCTATCTGTCAAATAAATTAAAAAAAAAATTTACAGTTTAGTAGTTTTTTTTGTTTTTTTTTTTAAATCATTCTGTTATAGTAAAATGACAGATTTAAAAACATACCAGAGCCTTGGGACAGTGCATGCAAACACACACATGTGCACAAAGTAGGGGTAGAGATGTGTCATCTCTAACTCTCGATCTTTAAAGATATGAAGAGTAGGGCTCTTGCTCAAGGCATTTTAATCTATGAGTCTCAAGGTTTTTTGTTTGTTTGTTTGTTTTGTTTTTTTAAGAATGCTTTGAGTCCCAGATATTTGTGTTCTAATTTTTTTAGTCTTCTGTTTTGCAGTATGGTCCACTCTGAAGGCCTTTTGTACAAAAATAACAAGTAATTCTCTGGAGATAAAATCTACAAGTGGACAGATCTAGTTTTATTCAAGGTCCCCTTTGGGGCAAGGACAATCAGTCTACTGATTAATGAGTTCCCAGCCTACAGATTACGTATAAACAGAGAAACACAAAAGGGCTTAGCTTTGAATTAGCATGCTCTGCTTGTCTCCCGGCCACACTGAGAACTGTTCTGTTCTCCCCCAAATTCTCTGACACAAGAGTGGGGAAAACACTGATAGCATCCAGAGGACTGTCCACACTCAGGTCCCTAAGATCTCCACTTAGCTGTGGGGGATACCCAAACACCCAAACTCCCCAGGAGGGGATGCTTCACACAGGGCATCATCTGTCATTTTCTCTGGATCCTATTACCTACCCTTTCCACATGCCTTTGCCTGGGAATGGCGTCTGCTTCCCGACCTCCAGGTCTCAGAAACTGGCTGACAGCTAAATCCTGGTGTTTACTATCACCTCCGGTTCAGTGACAGCAGGATCACTAAGTGTTCAACCTTGATCCACTGAGAACCACGACACTCCCACTAAATGTTAAGCTGAGCATCATTTCTGAGTTCTCTGTGTACTATCATCACTGCCAAAAACAAGGACAGGGCAGGTATTTTGCAGAGGGCAATAGCTTTTCAGAATAAGAACCATACTCTCAGCTCTAATTCAGGCATCACTTCAGCCTCCTACTCAGACTGCACAAACCATGGAGCCTACAGCCCCCCTCCAGCTCTTCATCTGAACAGTGAAAAGGACCAAGGTTGGGCTCATGATAAAAACAGCCTCTTATAACTGAAGAACTTCAGGGAATAATTCTTGTGGTTTCTATCGGATGATACTGGGCCAGCACTCTCATGTTTATAAATTTTCTCAGCTTCCTTTGTAAAGAAATAGTGTTGCTAATTTAATACCTATGTTATAGAAGGAATTGATTCCTTACAGGGTACTGCCTGGAGTCACAGAGCTGCCTGGGAGGACTGAAGCCTCCATTCCCAGACAAGAATCTTGCCCTGTATCAATGGTATGGTTTTACAGTATCTGGTACTTAATCAGGGAGTCTTACCTTTGGCTATTTGTTAAAATGAAAATTTTAAATCACTGTAAGTATATTCTTTAAAAAATGTTTTCATAAAGATTATCTTTGTGAAGAAAATTGTTCTGAGACTGGACCCCAAGTTTTCTAAACCCTGAAATGGGGATCCAACAACTCTTCTCAAAACTCCTTGATTTGCTTCTTATGGCTCTAAGGGTGAAACAGAAATTCTTCAACCTTAGACTTGGGGCAAATCTTTCATTATTCTACAACAGATCTCCTTGGATGAATTCATCTGCTAAAGAAGATACAAAATAAATCATTATGATATTGGTATAAAATAATCCAAAGGCAAACCTATAGATTGGGCCATTTAGTGTTCTGGTTCTGTGAGGTGTTGGATAGTTTGGTAGTCAGGGCTGGGGTCCCCAACAAGAAGATATGGAGTCAGGACAGCTAACACAAAACACCACTGACATCCCGTTTTGCAGCTTAGACAGGACCACACTAGCGTTCTGCTTTGAAGTCTTTGCAGAAGTGACTTTTGTAAAATATCCTGAAGTAAAAGAATTAACCACAAAGCATTTGTCACCACCATGCGCAAGGGGCAGTTAAGACACAAGCCCCCAGATATCAGCAAAATAGACCACCCACACATGGACATTAACCTAAATATATAGACAGATGTGTGACCAGAGCCCTGATTGGCAGGACTCTGCACACCCTGATTGCTGAAGATGGTTCTGCAAAACAGCTCACAAAAATCCCTAAACTTAGAAACTCCAAGGGCAGCTCTCTTGGAAGCCCTCCCTCTCTGGGAGCTTTATACTCTTGCTCAATAAACTGCTTTGTTGCCCACCACTGTTTGGTCTACCTCTTCACTCTTCACAGAGGCCAAAGTGACCAAAATCTGCAGGCACTAAAGACAGAAAATCCTGCAATAGTTCCATGAAGGGAACAGTACAACTCTACATTTTTTACATGTGAGAAGATTAACTCTTTCCCAGGTGGGCCAAAAGATACAGTTTGGAGTCTAGGGTGGAAGGTTGTGGAAAAAAGCTCGGAATAGGATTGCCAATTAACTGAGAAAGACAATGTGTACTTTATTTCCAGAAATGAGACTGGGGTCACCTCAGTCTTGTGCTACTGGCCTTGAACCTCACATCTTTGCCTAAATTCTGCTTGAAGATAAAAGTGCAGACCTCACTGTGAGGCCTATGCATTGAAACTCTACAGAAACTCTCCTTTACAGCTATAGTGATATGAAAAATATTCGACTTCAGGTCACGCCTATGGATATTGTTTTGGGATCATGAATGTTTAGAGTTGGCAGAACGTATGAGGAATCATCCCAGCAAACATCCCATCTCAACAGCTGACTGACAGCCAGCAGTCTGAATAACCATGAACAGGATTCTTTCCAAAGCTTGCAGGTAAGAACCCGCCTCAGCCAGAACCTTGATTTCTGCCTCCTGAGACCTTGAAGAGAGGACCCAGCCAAGCCTGGTCAGAATTCTGACCGGAGGAGCTATCATTATTTGATCCGTTTGGTTTACAATAATTTGCTGTGGTGACAATAGAAAACATACATGAGACAAGGCCAGCTCTTTGGGTCATGTGGCCTCTCAGCTCCTCAGATGTGCCCTCCAGGTCCCAACCAAAGTACTTTCTCCCGTCAGGCTGCTCTCTGCCCTGCACCCCCACACATGACTTTCCTTTTTCTTCACAGACATTCTGTGCTTTTTCTCACAGACATTCTGTGGTTCCCTCTGGCCTCGGGCCTTCTCCCGTCCCTTTCTTCCACAAACCGAGTGAGCCCTGGCCACTCTCCAGCAGGAACTTCTGCCTTACTTAGCACTAAGTGCCTCTCATCTTCTAACTCCTGAAGGATGAAGGCCTTGTCCGGTGGCTCCATTGTGGCTCCATAACACCTCTCATTACACGTCTCGGGACCCCGATGAATACTTGCTCAGAGAAGCACTGATTCAGTCCATCCCGCCAAGCTGTGCAAGATCTTCACCCCTGCAGCCTGCGCAGGACATGTCATATAGAGGAGGCAAGGCTTCAAACATTTCTAGCTCAAACAACCCCTTGGATTTGTACTGGACTTTGGTTTTTCAAGCATTCCCAAATACATTATCTCATGTAATTTCAAAAAAAAAAAATGAGATAAACAAGGCAGGTATTTTTTAATTCCCAGTTTTTATAGTTGAGAAAACAAGAGGATCCAAAAGGTTCAGATATTTGCCTAGCTAGCAAATCTGCGTGAGGCGGACACGCCGCTCTGAAGATCTGGGGGGGATCTGGGAGAGAAACCATAGCAGAGCCGTGAGCTCTGTGAAGCACCACTGCAGTGAATCAGACTATTGCCAGCTTTCCAAGCAGTTCGATTGAACTGTGTCTGTTTCTCCACCGCTTCCCCAGTCCTTCCTCTTCCTCTCTCTCCGTTTTCTTACAGGAAAAGTTCTTCTGTTTAATTTTAATGCATTCCTGCTTTAGGGGGAAAACCCCACTCTAATTCCAACAGTAGGATCATTCAGATACTGATGTGAATACCTTCCCTGGGTCACAGTGAGATGGCCAGAGTGCTGGCCCTGAATTAGAGGACCAGGTTTATAGCCCCAGCTCTGCCTCTAATCAGGCTTTGCAGAAACCACTGCCCTTGAGTAGTCCACTCAGAGAGCAAGAGCCTGTTTCACACCTGTTTTTTTGTGAGGATGAAGTGAAGTGGCAAACCGAAGTCTTTGGACAGCCCACAGGGCTACACACATTTTAAATGTCAAATTCCTCACCTCAACCACGATCACCCCAATTATTAGCACTAAGGCAAATCTGCCTGCTTCACCAAAGAATATCCTAGGCTCCTGGCTATTAGGCTCTTAGGATGTACTGTTCTCTTCCAGTGAAGCTGCCTGTGGCATTCATTCAGGCTGATTTCATCTTATTCAAAATACTACTGGTAAACAGGGAGGACAATGAAAGAGTAAGTGTTGAATTTACCCCGAGTCCTACACAGACCCCGAGGGGTCCCTGACTACGTCTGCCTTGACCCTTTCATAAGATAATCAGAGCAGAACTGAGAAACGCTGGCTGACACAAATGCAGAAATATAGTCTACGCTGATGCTTCAGTGCAAATACAAGGGGTCACTATTCACCGGAAGAATGACTTCCCGTAACCAAATGACTCTGCATGAGAGCTTCTACAGTGCTGAATGCACATCAATATTCGGGTTGAATTTAACTTTCCCCTACTATCCACAGCCCTTCAGAGAACTGAGGTAAGACCAGTAAGGGATGCTTTCAGATTCAGGTCAGGAGTTCTCTGATGATGATCTGTCATGTGGAAACTTATTTCGAATCCAGCAAGGCCATTTTACTTCAGTAAACCTATAGCTGGTTTTCCGTGAACATTGTTCATAATTCTGGAAGACTGATTGCTCTTTAAACCTGTCCATGGTTATTCAGATAAGGTTCATGATCACTAACTTCAATAAAAGCTGCTTAAAACAATTTTTCTTTTTATAATAAATTTTAGGCCATATGTAGACAATGAACGTTTAAAGAAATGACAATATCCTTCTAGATATTATACTTAAAATAGATTATGGATGAAATGTGGACCTCTTTACTGTGCAAGCCTGAACTGCCTTTTGAAAACATAATTGGATGACTTCCAAAGCTCTAGTCTTGCTTTCTCACCAGAGTTCTCGTCTAAAGGTACAGATAGGGGTAATATGATAAATTCTATTTTAAATACCCCAGGGCTATGATGAGAATGAAAGTAGATAAACAAAAAGGAGAGTTTTCCAACTGATTTTTGGGCAAACCACTTATCTCTTTGAGCATTAGTCTCCATCTGTATGAAAGAAATACTTGCATTATCCATTTCACAGGAATATCATGAAATGAAATAACTATATGAGAAAAAGTTTTGCAAACTCTAAGTCAGCTTGTATGTAATTTATTATCATGTGTAAAATCAACTTACATCTATCACCTAAAGTGGCATGCAGAATCCTTGGTATCTCTAAACTAGACTCTGCTCCTTTATTATTTTTTTTTTCAATTTATTTCTTATTTTTTTATAAACATATAATGTATTTTTATCCCCAGGGGTACAGGTTTGTGAATCGCCAGGTTTACACACTTCACAGCACTCACCATAGCACATACCCTCCCCAATTAGACTCTGCTCCTTCAAAACCATCTTCTCCTCCAGAGGCTCCTGTTCATGCTCACAGCATCCACATCATCCCAGGCATCTGAGAAACTTGGGTTGTGCTAGAAAGCTTGCCCCTCTACCCACTCTGATCCACGAGTAATCAGATCAAATTTTAAAATTTCAAAAAATAAATCTGACCAGGTCAAGCCTTTGTTCAAAAATCTTTGGCAATAACCAGTTGTTCTTGAAAAAAAGAGGCCAAAACACAAAGTTGTCCCCAAGACCCTGTCCTGTCTGGCCTTGCCCACCCTCTCGCTCAATCGTATGCTCTCCTCTGTCCCTTCTGCATTCCAGCCACACAGCCCATTTTGGCCTCTCCAAAGCCCCCTCTTCTTCTAGCTACACAGCCTTTGTCCATGCTGTCCCTTTGCTGGAACCACTGGCCCCGGTAATCCTCTGTCATCATCTCCAGCTCCATGTCCTCTGCAAAGCCACCCTGCACTTCCTGCCATTGCTCAAATTCTAGTGTAACAGGGGTGCATAGAAACATATCCTTTTCTTGAGATCACTCATTATCTTTTGAAATGACGGGTTATATGAAGTCTCTCTCTGCTTTCTAAACTATAAAGTTCATTCAGCAGTTCTTTCCTTCAATTTATTCTAAAGTTCGGCAGTGATTCTGTTCTTACTCCTACCCTATAATCTCAATGCCTAGCACATAATGGGTACTTTTTAAATGAATGAGTAAATCAGCCAATCTTGAGATCTTCTCCTCTCACTGTGTGTTTGTGTGTGTGTGTGTGTATTATATGTGTGTGTATAAAAATAATTCCTATAATACTTATGATATAGTAGAACAATAATAGCCATGGTATTTAACTTCTTTTTTTTTTTTCATGGTATTTAACTTCTATTTTAATCTTCTGTCCTGCTTTTGCAAAAAAACTTTTTTCTATGAAACTATTGTAATTCAAGCACAAAGTCAGCATGCATACATAATGCTTTGAAGAAGGTTTTTTTTTTTATTCTTGCTGTTGTTTTTCTTCATTTTAGGGATGCTAGAAAAGGAGACTGCTATTTGGAGGGCATTTGGTATTAAATGTGGAATACAAAGCAGCCCTGGGAGGGACTGAACGCTTTACTGCACATGTGAGGAAAGGACCCAGGTCTGACCCTGGTATATAAACCAAATTTTAGAATTTTGTACCCGTAAATATTTTGAGCCTTATATTTGCAGCTTTTTATAAAGCTTCTTTGCAATTCCTCAGATTAATAAGACAGCCAAATGCAATAGTTAAGGAATAACCCAGGGGTCCTACAGACCCTTGTTTCTGTTTGAATCCTGAGTCAGTCTTTTGTCAACTCTAAATCCTTGGGCAGATCAAATACCTGTATGAAACCTCAGTTTCCTTACTGTAAAATGGACAAATACAGAAACAGTCCCTAGGTCATAAAGTCATTGTAAGAATGATATGAGACATTCAGCAGTGTGCTTTGCCCCATCATAACCCCATGAAGCAAGCAGGATAGATAACCATAGCCCCGTGCGACTGTCTCAAATAGGTCAAGAGCACATGCAACTAGTGTCACAAAGCTGGGGACCCGAGCCAAAGTCAAACAATTGCAAATCCTCTTCTCAGTTTAATTAAATTCCTGGCAGAAAAAGGTACTTCATAATATAGTTTTATTGTTCTTCCAAACTATAATCTAAGCAGCAAATGATGTCTGAGCCCTTTAAACCAACTGAAACATGAGAGAGTGCATACCAATTCTGATTATAAAATTCTATTGTGTTGAGGAAATAATGGTCCCCGCAGGCACAGGCAGAATCTATGAAGCCAAAGAGGCACGGAGGTGTAGTGCTCAACGATACAGGGACGACTCCACAGAACATAATCTACATCACAGATACGCCAGCGTCCTAGGACTGGGGTCAGTCAGCGGCAGCCTCGGTGCCAAAGCAGGCTCTGTCTTGGTAAGTAAGGTGTACCACACCAGAGCCACACCTGTTCATTTGAGTAATTGTGACAGTGTGTGGTCCACGAAGCCTCAAGTACTTACCATCAGGCCCCTCACAAAAACAGTTACCAACCTCTGTTATGGAAGACATATAACAGGGGGAAATCAACTCTGAAAATATCTTAAATGCACAACTCTATTCCTAGTTCTTTCTTCACACCTTCGGTCCCATGAAAAAGGAGTGTTTTACCCTTTTTTGTGAAGTAGCAGGTGACCCAAATTCCCCAAAATGAAATGAACATCAGCGCCTTCAAGTTCAGAGGGATTTTTCCCAGAAAAATTTGTGATCCTGATGTTTGACTACATTCACCTCATTGTTCCCAATTCTTTAATTTCCCTAGTCATTAAATTCTGCGCATTCATACATATGGAAGACTCACGGGAATTTTCTCTTCTTCAAGGAGTGGTGCTGGTCTAGACCCTTTCCCCAGTTGCTCCTCTTTTGTTGCTGCTTTCTTGCAGATATTCTGAGTCTCCTGGGTATCTGGTGCTTGCAGATCATAATATTGTGATTTCATTTTCAAGTTATTGACGAATTCTTTGGACTGAGTTTTTCTGAAGAGAAAAAATGTGGAATTATCAAAAACATTCTCCAACATGGATAGCTTTTCCAAAGCAGATGCCTACATTCAAATTATGTGAAAAACAGTAACAGATACCATCTACCGAGTTCTTACAATATGCTAAGCCCTGTGGGAGTATTTAAAGACATTAACTTAGGGGCACCTGGGTGGCTCAGTTGGCTAAGCATCTGTCTCTTGGTTTCGACTCCTCTTGTGAGATTGAGCCCGGCGCTGGGGTCTGTGCTCAGTGCAGAGTCTGCTTATCCTTCTGCTTGTGCACACTCTCTTGCTCTCACTCTCGAATTAATAAAATCTTAAAAAAAGAAAAGACATTAACTTATTCCTCATCACAGCTCCCTATAAGAAGGGCTGTTATCCTTGTTCACTTGCAAGAGGCTCAAAATAGTTATATTACTTATCCAAGGCCATACTGTGGCACAGCTAGGATTTGAACCCAGGTCTGCCCAACTCCCGTTCAGAAGCTAAACTGCTGGAGCACACTGCCTTCCTGCTGGAGCACACACTTCCTTTATTTCTGTATGCCCATTTATAGTTTTAGTGACCGGAGGTGGTTACAAGAGCATCAGCAGCCCCGGAACCTGAACCCAGGTCCACACGTCTGCTTCTATCTCAGCAGCTCAGATAGGGCTGTCACTACCCACGGGGTGACAGCCTTCACAGAAGTCACCCTGGGCCCCCAGCAGAGGGGATCCATCACCTGCCTCACTGCTACCAGCCAAATTACCTTCCTATTTTTGCAGGTGAACATGTTACTTCCTTATTCAAACCTCTAGTGTCCACAGATCAAGGTCCAAAGTCCTAAATCTGGCTTTCAAGGCACTTTAGAGCATGGCTCCCCCTCTCTCCTGCTACTTGCCCACGTATACCTCAACATTCAGAAGTCATCACCACCCAAAGAACAAGACATATTCGGAACTATGTCAGGGTCTGATTATGCCCTCTGCCTGCAATTTCCTTCCTGATATTCTGCAGCTGGAAAACTCTACTTATCTTTCAAGGTTCAATTCAGATTTTACCTCTTTTCTGGATCGGACTATTGGGCTCAGTTAATGCTCTGTTTATAACTTAGCCGTAGCATGTATCACAGCCCATATCAGCAGAAGTTAGTTGTGTGCCTGCCTGTTTTCTCCTCCTCCTAGAAGCTTCTTGCTCATCTTTGAATTCCCCCCACCTAGTGCAGTGGAAGCACCTGGAAGGCCTGCTCACTCACCTGCCCCCTGTAAGCAATCTTGCTGGAAGGCCTAAAGCTTAAACAGTCATTGCATTTCTCACTTACATTCCTGATGCTCAGCTGTGTCAGCTTCGGTGCTTTTGCACGACTCTAGGGAAGCCAGGAAACTTCATCCAGACCAAATCAGATGGCAAGTGAGGGAGTGAAACAGCGGATCTGATTGCATTGCGGGAAGGAAGGGAACCCCGAAAGTGTAAAGAAACTTGCCAGAGAGATCTACAGTGACTTTGTAACTCTCAGATCCACCCCACTCTCCCTCCAGATACTCTGAAAAAGAGGCATCTTTGCATCATTTTATAATCCGGCCAGCCTCTCGCTGGCTTGCAGATCGCATACCTGAGCTCTTCCGCTTCCCGCTCAGCTTTCAGCTGGGCCCTCTCAGCAGTAATTTCATCACAGAGCACGTCGTAAGGTTTATCAAGATGGTGTTCACCCATCACCCAGACCCAGACTTCCTTATCGGCTCCCAGTTTCCAGTGAACAGATTTGCCATTCTCTGTAAGCAAAACAGGATTTGGATTGGACAAATATCTTCAGTCATGGGTTATGATGTTTGCCATCATTACAGTATTTAGGGTCTTCAAGAAAAAAAGATTAGATGAGACAAAGCCCTTCCAGTATCTCAGGAACAAGCATCAGTCCCAGGGAGCAATGGAGGTGGTAGCAGAGGAAGGCGGCTACAGCAATGTTTGTTTTAAAATATAAATATGAGGGCGCCTGGGTGGCCGAGCATCTGCCTTCAGCTCGGGTCATGATTCCAGGGTCCTGGCATTGAGCCCCTTGTTGGGTTCCCTGTTCAGCGGGGAGTCTGCTTCTCTCTCTCCCCCTCTCTCTGCCCTTCTCCCTGACCATGCTCTCTCTCAAGTAAATAAAACCTTTAAAAAATAGGAATATGGTTTTTGAATGTGTCCATTTTGTAATTAAAGTAAGAGAGATGGGGGAAGCATGCAGTTTGTGCTAACATCTGATATCAGAATCTTTAAGGTCTGAGAATCTTCTTGAACCGCAGAAGTACACAGCTTCTCTAGGGTTTGGTACTTCCATTTTAGAATTGGACTGGCTTTGGTTTATATCCTAGTCCTACCAGTTACTAGCTGTGTGACTTGGACAAATTATTTAATTTTTCTGAAATTCAGTTTCCTCATCTGCAAAATGGGATTAGGACCAACCACCAACAATGCAGGACTGTCATTGGGAGCAGGCTACACCAGCTCTTTCCCCCAGTGCCTGCCACATAATAGGAGTTCACGCGAGGTTAAGTGCTACCATCACCCTATTTACTTCTAGGGCTCCGCAGAGATTCACACCAACTTGTGAGAAGATAATATTACTGGTAGTGTGATACTTCGTGAAGCTACTTAAATGATCCTTGTTTACAATTGGTCACAGGGGTTGTATTACATTCTAGTTCCTGGACTCCAGAGACGCAGTCACACGGGTCATGCTCCCTGAACCCAGGGTTATGTGGAACACACCCAGGAGAAGCCAAGAGGGGCAGTCCCTAAATCTAAAAGCCCCCAGGCAGATCTACCAAGGGCCATTATGGTCCATATTGTGGTCAAGATCCCTGGGCCCTAAGAACCCCAAACAAGCCAGTAGTGTTGAGTGTGGGTAAGAGGGCACCTGATGGAACACATGTGCTTAGAGGTTAGAAATCCACACTGGGATTGTGTCTCATCTTTGTACATTAAGTAGAAGGTTTCCAATTAAAGCATCTTCTGTCCAGTGAATTGTTAACCTACTTCCTACTGTCGCCCCAGGATACATTAAAAAAGCAGGCTGCTCAAACTCAGATGTGTTCTTTGGTTTGGCACTTTCCACCCTTCTTGGGGCAATGAAGACTTCCTACAGCGTGAGAAAATTCTAACTAGGATACTGGGGCAGCGGGAAGCAGGAGGGGACAGAATCTTCATTCTAAGAGGAGTCAAATGTATCATTCAGAAAGCAGCTGACCTTGCACTGTTTTCCCAGAGAAACAGTGAAAGCGGCATCAGGTATGAAGAGAAGATCAATCCCAAGCGTGCCCTAGTGGGGATGGGCCCTGGCCAGCCCTGGCTTGTGAGAGGAGATGCCAAATGGCTCATTAACTGTAGAAAGCTGTCATACCTCATCAAACTCCCTTTATTACATTCTCTCAGGGCAACTAATAGTATTTTTTACTATGTCCATCTCTCAACCTTCACCTAAGTAACTCTCTACCAATATTTTTGATAGCAGGAGAAAGACGCCCTGACAGGAGAGTGGCAGAGGGCCAGGGGAGGTGGAGAGGGAGGACCCAGGGAGCCGGCAGCATTGCTCAGTGTGGCAGGACACATTCTCTGGGGAGCCCCGCGGGCTGCAGGCTGGGATGTCACTCTTAGGGCAAGAAGGTGCTGCCTGGAAGGGTGAGGTGGGGGAGAAACCCCAAGATCGCCTGTGAACAGAGGAGGATGCTACGAGTAGAAAAGACTGCCAAAGAAGAGGACTAGAGCCTTGACATTTTAGAAGCAAGGGCGTGGTAAGAATATGGTGGAGGTAAAGAAACCATGGCTTGGAGGCAAGAAAGAGAAGTGTCACATTCAGCCAGACGCCGAAAGAAGGGTTCTTGACAGAATGGCACTGATGATGACGTCTGTGCGAGCGCTTCTCACCTTCAGGAGCTCTTCAGTGTACCCGAGAGCAAAGAGATTGGAGGGCCCTCAAGGGCTCCCCCACCATGCCCTAAAGCCTTAGCGGAGGCTGCTGGAGAAGCTATTCTAGTAAAATGAGTGTTAGCTCTGACACCCTCAATTTTACACCAAGAAGGGGAAGACTATTCAGGCCTGTTTAGTTCACGCCACAAAAATGTACTGAGTTTCTGACTCTGAGCATGATGTGGACAAGCTAAATGCTGCAGGTGCTACAGAGATCAAACAGATGTGGCCATTTTCCTGCAAGCCACCTAGCGTCTTCGAGAGAAAGAGCAAGGCATTAGGCTGCTTATTGAATGAATTTTATTGCATATCTACTATGTGTGAGGCACTGAGGTAGACGTGCATAAGCACTTATGAACAAGACAGACCAGCTGCTGCCCTCGGGGAACTTATATCCTAGCTGGAGATAGGAATCAAACACGTAATTAATTATAAAAGTAATACAGTTTGGGGAAGGGGGTGTGAGCGGGTGCTAAGGGAATGTGTAAGAAGAACAACTAATCGGTTTGAAGGACCAGGGGAACATACACCAAAACCACAACAGATTTTAAGTCCAGTGAGGATTTGCTGGAAATCGTTTTGGAAGCACGCAGAAGAAAAAAGAAGTTCTTTGTATTCAGTTTTGGAGGGTGTAAGTTTGGTCAACTGCACAAAGATGGTGTGATCGAAGACCAGAGAAGGAAATCAGGGAAGGGCTGTAGGGAGTCAGGGTCTCGGTGAGAGATGAAGAGAGCTTTGGATGCACAGAAGGCTGTGCACTGAGGATCATGCAGGGGGCAGAGGGCACAGGGCACAAGGCACAATTCCCAGACACCTGGCTAAATGATTTAAACTTAGGTCCTGCACTGCATAAAGCCAAAAAGTGGTGTTAAAAATCCCAGGGTTTCCACCAACTCTTTATGTGACCATGTATAGGATACCTTACCTCTCTGAGCCTGAGTTCCCTCTCTGATAAAACAGAGGTAGTGAGTCGGACCTCACAAGCTTGTCATGTGATAAATGCTCAAAAATATTAGTTCCATGTTTCTTGATTAAATGACCAGTGAAGAGTCCATGACGGTCACTGTGCAGATGGTGCCAAGGTCAGAAAAGGGATTTAGGAAGTGCTCTGCCACATCAGCATGTGGGGTGGGTCAGGGACGTAGGAGAAGCTGTCCAGTGGCTGAGTGAGGACAGAATTGGGGAGATGTGAGGGGTGGAAGACCAGAAGTGAGGTACCCGCGGTCCAGATGAGGGAAAGGTCAGTTAAGATTCAGGTGGCTGGAAAGGAAGGACTCAAAGATGATGCCAATATTTTGAGTCTTACTAATAGAGAGGATGGCGGCATAATAAGCAGAAACAGCAATATCAACAAAATAAATTTGTTTGAGCTGTTTTGGAGATGAAGAACAAATTTTTAATTTTACTAACAATCTACACAGAGAGCTTCCGTAGATACCTGGACTATGGCACTGGAGTTCAGAAATGCTGTCGAGACGGACAGTGTGAATGTGGGAATTACTTCACAGTTGCCATTGTTGAAGTCACTGGTGTAGAAAAATTGCAAAGGGAATGAAGTCTTGTGAGAACCTTGGAAAAGCATGTGGTCTACTTGGGAGGCAAAAGGGAAGAAAAAGAACATTCTGATTTAAATAGCCAAAAAAAAAAAAAAAATTCTGATTCCTAAACATGACATAACATAGGAGCCTGGGGAGAATGCACTGCTATGCGGCCAAGAGAGAGGGTGCTTCCATGCCCTGGAGACACAGAAAGGGGGATGGAGAGCCTTGAGGGGTGTCTCAGCAGTCTCTGACCTTGGAGAGTATTTTTAGGGAGATAGGTGGGGGACAGGCTACAAAAGCAGGACAGAAAGGATGGTAAAAGGTGGAGGCTGTAAGTAAGTATGTGCTCTGGGGAAGTTTATTAGCAAGGAAGTAAAAGAGGATTCAGTTATTTGTTCAACAAATATTTACCGAGCATCTGCTATGTTCCAGGCACTGTATTATAGGCCTTTGAGACAGAAAGGGCAGCTTAGGAGTAAGGATGGTTGAAAGATTTCTTTAAATAGAAGAAACAGGACAAGTTTGACACTTAGGATTTTGGGAGGGGAGAGCAGAAGGATACCAGGGACCAGGCCAGGGGAATGATGGTAGGAGGAGTGTGGTAAGGAAGAACAGGTAAGGAAGAAAATGTTGACAAGAAGAGAAGGAAAGCTCCTGTCTGCCAAGAGCTGAAAACTGATAGACTTACCCACATTTCTGGCCCCAGTGTCCTTCATCAAGGTAAATGTATACACTTAAGAGATCCTACTGGGGCAGGCACTGCATCTTATTATAACTTAATGCTATCCACACATTTTGGATTTTTTGTCTACTTCACCTTGACATTCTATGCACTCTTTAGTCAGAGGACAGTGAGAGAGGGACCTTTTCATAGCACTTCCATTTAATTATAAGGTTTGCTCCCACAGTACTTGAATCATGTTTGTGTGCTGCAGCGTTCTTCATTTTTGCTAGCTTAGAGATTCCTGAGAACTTCTTTTTTATTTTATTTTATTTTATTTATTTGACAGAGAGAAATCACAACTAGGCAGAGAGGCAGGCAGAGAGAGAGGAGGAAGCAGGCTCCCCGCGGAGCAGAGAGCCCAATGCGGGGCTCGATCCCAGGACTCTGGGATCATGACCTGAGCCGAAGGCAGAGGCTTTAACCCACTGAGCCACCCAGGCGCCCCATTCCTGAGAACTTCTAAAACCAACTTTTCTAGGACAGTAGAGCAGTCCTGCTTCATACCACACCACAAAGCAGTTCTTAAGCAGGTATGGACTCTCATCCATACCTTGTCCACCATATACAGACTCTAACGAGGCAATGTTGTGAAATGGGGCGACGCTTGGCATGGGAATGGCCAGGCTTATCAGCCTTACATTAGTTTGTGACACTGCTCACATCATCGTGTCTGACTTCCCCTCACACGGAGGGCCCAGCAGATGTGTGGCGGGAGAGACTGGAAGTGTCCGTGTGGATCATATCGGGTTCAGGTCAGTGCAAACCCCAGGGCTCTCCCCAAACTAAGGCTCATTCAGAGGGTCAGCAGTTGGTCTCCACTCCAGCTAGATCCAACTCAGAAGGACAGCCATAGTAACAAGCGAGGACGAGAAATGGAGAGAGAAGAAGTATATACCATGTCCCTACAAAGAGAAGACCAAAAACTGACCAGAAATCAGAGCAGCAACACCAGGGCCTCCTGACAAATTTACATATTAAACACATTGGGAGAATCATCAGGACCGACAGCAGCACCTACCAATACCCAGGTTGCTGAAATATGATACACTTGCCTAAACTCCCAACCTCTCAACTATTTCCTGCCACTCTGGCCTCTCCTGTAGGGACCCCCACCCCCACATCCAGAAACCAAAAGATCCAGGCTGATGGGCACCTCTAGCATGCAAGCGGTATAGCCATGTCCCTTCTAACTGATGGCCATGCCATGTCTGCCATTAAATATTTAGAGTATCACCCAAGGCCGTTACTAACTCCATCTTATAATGAGGAAGCTGAGGTCCAGGGAGGGTATTCAACTTGCCCAAGATCACAGAGTTAGTGAATTTGGAACCAGAATTCAAAGCCAGTCCATGTGATTGCAAAACCTGTGTTAAGACAGTCTCATAATGCATCGTCCAAACTGAAACACTTCTGAGAGCAAAAGGGAAACCCACCAAAAGGTCCGCCAGGACAATGAACGCAGATAGGGCTCTGACACGCAAGCTCGGGCGTGGGGCCTCGGTCACGTTTCCTCCTGGCCCTGAAGAGCAGGACAGGCCAGAAGGTAAGACCCGGCCCCCCGTGCTCGCAGAGTCCCATAGGGACTTCCTGAAATTACTTACAACTGTTGGTTTCCCCATTGTTTGCTAGACTTGTTAACCTGGGTTCATAATCTTATAGTTGCTAATACTAAGGTCCATCTTTAAAATTTTAAATAATTGTTATGCTTATTTTAGAGACAAAAGGACAGAAAGGAAGCTGGAGAACCTGCCTGGTGCTTGGGCTATAGTCCAGGAAAGCAGGTGGTGCTACAGACAAGTGAGAACTTGAGTCAGGAGAGGAGACCACCTTACAGGGGCTCAGGAAGGTGAACAGGAAGAAGAGATCCATAATTATCCACATGCAGGGGCTCACCAGGGATGAAGATAAGCCCGGGTAAACTATCAAGCTCAAAGTTAGGGGAGGGCAGGAGACAAGGCCAGAACCAGTGGTTCAGAATAGACTTGGAGTAGATCTGGACCTGGGTTCAAACAACAGTAACCATACAAATGACTTTCCCTGTTTGTTTCCTTATTTATAAGAAGAAAGGCGACAACACGTACCATCCCAGATTCTTGTGAGGTTTAAATGAAATAGCATAAATATAATGCTTATGTCTGGCACATCCTAACAGACCAGAACCTTGGTAAGGGAAAAGCTCTAGGCAAAGGAACAAATGACATAAAATCTATGGGTTCAGTGACTAGCTGTGTGGCTTCCAGGTTTCTGGCTGTAGTGACAAGGGGAAAAAGCAGTGCCACTGATTATAACAGAGAATGAGAGGCAGGGTCAGACCTGGGGGTGGTGAGGAGGACTGAGGTGATGCTGATGAGCTTATGGGTCCTCTGAATGGGAATACTCATTAGCGGAATGGACACTGAGGCCGAAGCAGGTGAAGAGGCCTGGTTTAACAGTATGGCTTTGAGCATGGCTGGTGTTTAACCCCTGAAAAGTAGAAGCGGAGGCCTCCGGGCTGGCTCGGTTGGTTGGGCGTCTGACTCTTGATTTTGGCTCAGGTGGTGATCTCAGGGTCATGGTCATAGATTTGTGTCTGGGTCCACACTGAGCATAGAGCTTGCTTGGGATTCTCTCTTATCCTCTTCCTCTGTCCATTGCAACCCTTATCCCCTGCTGCCCACCACCACTCATGCTCTCTCTCTAAAAACAAAACAAAAAACGTAGAAGTGGTACTGCAGGGAGATAACACAGGGACCTTAACCTGGGATCTGTGACCTGAGAGTCTGTGAACAAGATTTAGGGAGACGGTGAACACTGTGAAACTATACACAAAATGTTGTCAGTGTACTGTGTGTTTTCCCTGATCCAAGCTCTCGCTAAATTTTCAAAGGAGTCTCTAAGCCTCTCAACCCCACCTCCAGGTTATAAACCACCAATGCAGAGTGAGGCACCCTTGGGGAATATGGACATTTGGGGGTCAGGCGGAGGTGAAAAAGAGACTCAGAGAGGCCACTCCAGAGTCCGATGAGGCTGAGGAACTGATGAGATCAAAACTGAATCCTTCCATGGAGTCACTGCACTGGCTTTAGCAGAGAAGAGAGGGGAGAAGTGCCACTGCAGGTGGAAGACACCGGTGGTTTACCGCCATTTCACAGAAAAGGGAAGGCTCTGTGTAAGGAAACATGTTCACCTAGTAGCAACGAGAATGCAGCAAATGAAGTTTCATGAATCCAAGTCCATTTCAAGGGCACACATAGCCCCTCCCGCACCACACACAGCGACCAGATCCCAGCCTTCTGCCTAGGTTTCTGTCGGCTTGGAGGCCCAATGAAACAAGTGCTGGCCAGTCCTCTACTGAGTGAGGGCGTCTACTGTTCATGTTACCAGAAAGAAATCACAGAGAACAAAGGCAGGGCCCTGACACAAGCACACATCTTGGATGTGTGCAAGGCACCTGCAGACAAAAGCAGCGTCTTAAGCTCCAGGTGAGCTGGACATGTAGCAGATTCGTCAACAGCGCCGGCTTTGGGAGAGTCAGACTCAGGGTCTGTTGCAGCTCTGCACTTACTAGCTGTTGCCCTGGGCAAGCTAGTTAATGTCCCAGCCTCATTGTTTTCCATCTGTAAAATGTGAACGGTAATTCAGCTTCAGGCGTGGCTGTGATGATTTAATGAGATAATAAATTTAAGACTGAGCTCAGGTCTGATACATCATCAGCTCCGTGGTGCTACTTTTATAGTCTAGAGCAGCACTGTCCAAATGCGAACTACCTCTGTAGTTACACATTTTCTAGCAGCCCCATTACCAGAGCAAAAGAAATAGTACAAAATCATTAATGTGGTTATTTTATATCATTCTTCCAATCAAGTCTTTGAAATCTGGTAATTTACACTTTTACCAATCCAGACTATTCTCATTTCACCATGCTCAGTAGCCACACATGGCTAGGGGATGCCCTCCTGGACACCAAGCTCTGGATCTCCGAATATGTGTCCTCCAGCAGCCAGAGGAGATACAGAATTATTCCCCTCTCTAAAAATCACATTCCCCCATTACATTTTGAAATGATTTTTCTGCTCTATTACTAAGTTAAATCCATACTTCTAATTGCTTTTCAGACCTTTCTACTGTAGTTGTAAGACTGCTAAAAGGTTCTTGGTATATACAATATGCAAACATTTTAGTGATGTTCTTTGAAAACTTACCATAGTGGACGGTATAGAGAAGAAAGTGACCAGGTGACAATGAAAGAACTGCCAAGTGATGAGCTAAAATGGCACAAAGGAATGAGGGGGAGGGAGGGCATAAGATATATTTAAAGAGCCAAGAAAAGGACAATCTCTAAAGATCTGGCCTGGCTAAGAACTGCTATGAAAAAGCAGTACTAAAGTGCGGCTAGGCACTTTAGGTGGGTCCTAAGCATTCAGTAGGTCCGCAGTACAGATACACTCCTGGGGAGCACCAGCCATAACACTGCCTTGTACTATCTGTGGCTTTATCTTCAAAGGCAGAAGAGGATGAAAGATGGAAAAGTGCTGTCTTTTAGGGAAAGTTGGGAAAGAATCTCAAAACTTTTCTTTTTCTGTAGTTATAGGAGAGAATTAATTTAGTGCAAAATGTATTTTTCCAAGTGTTACGTTTAAAAGAGTAATAAACTTTTGGCATGAAATTCAGATAGAATGTTCACCGCATATACTAACATACTTTTTAATTGATCATTTAATAAAATAATATAGATTTTCTAAAAGGCAGAGTCAAACACTTCAAAAAGATAATTTAAGCAAAGAAATGAAATTGCTGTCTTAAGTAGTCACAAGGAGACCACTTCAGCAAATGTGAGAATCCCAAAGTATTTTTTTTAAGATTTATTTATTTATTTCTTTGACAGACAGAGATCACAAGTCAGCAGAGAGGCAGGCAGAGAGAGAGGAGGAAACAGGCTTCCCACTAAGCAGAGAGCCCGATGTGGGGCTCGATCCCAGGACCCTGAGATCATGACCCGAGCCGAAGGCAGAGGCTTTAACCCACTGAGCCACCCAGGTGCCCCGAGAACCCCAAAGTCTTACAAAGTCTTACATTTTGGGCCACTGATATTAGGGGCAAGAACCCTTCAGCTCTCACCAGTCCCAAAGTTACCCAACACATCAATGTATGCTCTTCACAATGAACAATGGTGCCCAGAGAGGTCCAGCTCTATCTGATGAACTCTGGCTCAGCAATGCAGGGAGATGTATAAGCCAGTTAAGAAAGATAAAAGGGCCGTGCTTCAGTTTGGACATGTTACTTACTGAAGTAAAAATTCTATTTCAGGTCTGTGAAATCCAGTAAATCTGGGTACCTACTGGTGGTATGACTTTGCATATATTACTTAACTTCTCTAAGTTTCACCACCTATAAAACAGACAATACCAACTTTGCAGAAGTTTTGTGAAGATAAGACCTACTGTATATAGAAGTGCTTTGTGTAGTGTCTGACAAAACATGTTTCTAATAAATAGCTATTATTGATAACAATAAATGCAATAGTCATATTTATTTCCATATAAAGGCTTAATTGGAAAGGTTTCAAATAAAGGGAGCATAAGGTAAAGGTCACTAAACTGACTTCCTTTTTGAGTCTGTATATACCAGCATGCAAGTGAGATTCATTTTCTCCATCTCTGAAACCCTGAATGGTTTTATTACATTTTCTTTTTCCTGGCTTAATGAAAAATGAGGAGAAATTAGTCTGGAATGCCTTCTGCAAGTGACCCTGAAAAACTGTGTTTTTTTAAACAACTTAGGTATTCATCCGGGACAGAATTTGTGCTAGGGGAGGGTGAAGAGCAGAGGTGGTTACTGTGTGCTTTTCTACATCTGCGTCTGTGTATGCTTCAAGTCTTGATGTACAAGAATTCCTTGCTCATGGTCTCAAAAGGATCTCTCAAGCTACCAGGGGTTCCTTGGGTCAGGAAGAAAGACAGCTGAAAAATTAACTCACATTAAAAAATGTGTAGTATGGAGGTGCCTGACTGGCCCAGTCGGTGGAGCATGTGACTCTTGACGTCGGGGCCACAAGTTTGAGCCCCTTGCTGGGCACAGAGATTACTTAAAAAAAATGTGTAGTATGACTCCCTGACTCCCCCTCCCCCACAGCAGTATTTACATTTTAACAGGGAGTTTTCCTAAGAAAAGATAACGCAAAGAAAAATCTCTTAAAGTCTAAGAAATGTAAACATAATTGCTATAAGAATCCTGATCTAATGCCTTCGTATGCTGCTAATAGGATACAGACCTCAGTGACAGTAAGTGGGAGAGAAGCCCTTCCTTAGGACCCCTTAGATCAAACCGTACCTTTTACTTCAGCTTAAGGTCAGTCTGGTTTCAAGTAGGAGATCTGCTTACAGCTATACAAATTCATGGCTAATGCCGTGCACGTGTGGGTATGTGCACGTAAATATAAACTTCAAGCTGATAAATTACACTGTTAGAATCTCAACAACATTTAGGGTCCATCTACCAAACTGGAACTTGCCCCTGACTTGATTCTGACGAGTGAGAACTGTGAAAACAAGCCAGGAGCCACGTTACTAACACATTCACGGAAGAGACTCAGGTAAGTTTACCTTTCTTTGGCCTGGATGTCACTGGCAAGGACTCCTTTTTTTCCATTGCTGCTTCTCTTTCTTTCCATCGGCGGATCTGTTCCTCCCTCATCTTGAAGAACAGGATCTGTTTCTGTTCTTCGCTGAGCTCTGCCAGCAGATCGGGATCTATGTACATCTCTGATAGTATCTGTTTCAGCATCTTTGCAGGCCTGGAGTCTTTTACACCTGTGGCAAAAGTTCTTGAAAATGGCTTCCAGGTGTGCCTCCCCTGGCCTGGCACCTGGACGCACCCACAGACCTTCCCAGAGACTCGCAGCAATCCTAGTGAATGGGACGACAATTCCGCGAACTGGCTCTTGGTTCCTGGCACCAAAGATACTGTTCACAATGCTGTTCGTGAACCTGCAAAGGGCAACCAGTAAAAAGCAGGCAGCATTAAAATGTGTAGACGCCAGGCAGGGGCAGGCTCATGAATTAAGCTTGGAGGAAATACAGTATCGCTTTTCATTTCAGGTGAAAGGAGAAGAAAGCTGAGGCACGCTTTGTTAAGAGTTCATGTAACCCCTATCCCATAATTTCCAGACACTTTATCAACAAAACAAAACAAACCCTAAGTTTTACAGGTCAATCTCAGGGAAACAAAAAAAATTAACAGAGGTTTGGCCTTCTCCCAACTAAGCAAACATATTATTACCTCAGAGCCTAACCACCAACTGTATGGCTGAGAAAAGAATAAAAGAAAAAAGAGGCACAGGAAGAAATTAAAAGGTTCTCTCCAAACAACTTATTTCAAAAGAAAATACTGTTTTTGAGATTTCACAGAATTACCTACCCCAAAGCAAACCAAAATGGGGCCATCCTCAAGGAAGGAAAAAGAAATAGAAATTAGACCATAAGGCAGTTTTCCCATTTCCCCTTAAAAAGAGCACTAAATAAACACAATCATGTACTTCATCTTCACAGAAGGACAAGGAAATTTCCAGATGACCTACCAGAACCATGAAAACAGTGTAGGTGCAGGAGAAAACATCCGTGTACACTCTGGAAAGTCACCAGGTTTTAAATGTACCTGTTCTATCTATATAATTTAATAAAAACTAAATTTACATACTAGAGAAACTAGGGGAATAAAGAGGCAACTAGGTTTGTTACAAAGGATCCCTGCTTTACAAAGGAGTTCCTTAGAAGACCCCTTTAACAAGAAGCCACAGACGCATGCACTCACAAGTGGGTTCACAGTGGCTGGGGGAGGGGGACAATTCCACTGGGGTTTCCTCTAATTTGCGCATTCTGTTTGGTTGATTTGGTTGATTTGTTTTAAAACTTTTAATTTTTTGTCAATACACAGAAAAGCTTGCTTACTGAGACTTTTCAGGATCACCTATGTTTAAGAAGCTGACTCGTAAATTGGTGCTCACATGCCTCAAATAATCTCACCACCTGGCCCTACCTCTCAAATACCTGTTTGGCCAAGCTCAGTGCAAACACTCATAAACTTCAGACTAGCACTTAGTCATACCATGGCTGCTTTTAGTTCCTTCACCTTGTCATTCCCATGCGTCAGATGGTAAAGCTCCCTGGGAGTCAGCTTCCCCTCTTCTTCTTCCCTGCAAAGCTGTTCCTTCATTTACACAAGCACACTGAACAGTTGGGGTCTCCCAGAATGTCTGCAGACACAGCACATAGTTAAACTCACTATCCATCGTGTAGCTGGGACTTTTATTGAGGCTGCAACTATTCTTACTAATTGCATCCTATAATCTCCCGCAGCATTCAAACTACCGGAACTCAAATGGAACACAGTATTTGGAGAAAAATTTAGGGGCGCCTGCGTGGCTCTGTTGGTTAAGTGTTGGACTCTTGATTTCTGCTCAGGTCATGATCTCAGGATTGTGAGATCGAGCCTCAAACAGGGCTCCGCACTGAGGATGTAGCCTGCTTAAGATTCTCTTTCTCCCTCTCTCTTTGCCTCTCCCCAATCTAAAACAATTAAAAGAAAAAAAGAGAAAAGTTTTAAAAACAATTAAAAGCAGTATTTGACTCTAACTCAGTCATGTCCCTCCTAGACTCCCTTCCTACTTTTGTATTTGAAAGATGACCCTTGGCTTAGTATACCAGCCAAAGAACTGATGTCCTGTCATGCTTTTTTTTGACTCCTGGGTTCCAACAAGCTTCTTGAGGGGCAGAGCCGACTAAATCTGCACGAAAGGAGAGTCTGCCAGACTCCTGTCTTCACAGGAACCACAGTGAGGATGTGGTTCCTCTGCACACTAGACTCCAGTGCTCTGAGATGAAGCAGTAAAAAACCAAGGTGAATGACTCTTTGATGTTCCAGTAAATGTCCTTCTGTTAGCACACTCCACAATCCACTTGAGTGGATTGACACTCAAGTCAATCCAGTGATTGACTTGAACAAAAATAAAACATGGTAGAAAAGGAGGAACTCAGTGAAGCCCGAGGCTTTGTGTTCTGTTCCCCATTTTGAGTGGGGTGAATCTTAGCAACAGTGATGGTGTGGCCTAAACACTGAAACCCTGAGAGTGCCAAATACCCATTGTTCCCCTTTTCTCCACCCCAGGTACTGACAATGAGAGCTTACACACGCTGTGCCAGCCACTACCTTCAGCACCTTGCGTGTTTTAACTCATTTACTTTTCACAATCCCTCTTAGGATTCAGTTCCTCCCTACCCCCGTCTCACAGATGAAGACGAAAAGTGGCTGAGCTGAGCAGTCTGGCTCTAAGTCGGCTCTCCTGTACTCCACTAGTATAGTGGGGTTTCTTTGCAAGCTCGGAATCAGCACATCTTCAGGATGCGGTACCACAGGTGAAACTTCAGAAAGAAGACCAGCACATTTTGGCAGCAACATCAATGCTGACTGGAAGGTCCGTGACATAATGCCTCCGAGGGGCAGAAGTCTCACTAGAGAACTGGAGGAAAGCTGAGGGGAAGCCAGGTCATTGAAAAACCTCACCCAGGAAGAGCAGCAGGGAACTGTCATGGCGGCCCAGGCGTGGATGTCATTTGCCCACTTTATTCACCAGGCACTTCGTGCTCTCAGTTTCCCTTCTCAGAGCTGCTAGGAGTTGCACGAATGGTACAGCCTCTCACAGGTGTGAAGGGTTCCATGGTGCCTCTGTGATGAGATACTCAAGCTCGTTCACAATTTTAATATGGGTTTGTTTTGCCTTTTCAACAAACATGGATTTTTAGGGCGCCTGGGTGGCTCAGTTGGTTAGGCAACTGCCTGGAGCTCAGGTCATGATCCCAGAGTCCTGGGATCGAGTCCCACATCAGGCTCCCTGCTCCATGGGGAGTCTGCTTCTCCCTCTGACCTTATCCTCTCTCATGCTCTTTCTCACTGTCTCTCTCTCAAATAAATAATGATAAAAAAAATGGATTTTTAGCACTACATTAACTACCGGATCTTGAAGGAAAGACACTGGCTTCCCTGTGTCCCCAGAGAGTACCTGGGGGCTCAGCTGGCAACTACTTTGAGGTCAGGTGGCTGATAGTGTGCATGCCATTCTAAGGCCGTTGATTCCCAGCAGGTGTGACTCAACTCCTTCCTCAGGCTCTCAGACAGAAAACTCAAACAGCACAGAGTGCTGCTCACAGGACACCCAGCAAGGACCCCGGTGCGGGCTTCTCAAGAGCTGTATGACTTTCAGCTGTCATTTCACTACTCTGTTTTCTTGTCTATGAAATGAGGGAGTGCACTGCACATCTTTGTACTCTGAAGACTATGTCATATAGCCTTAGTGAAGGTGCAGAGAAAAGTGCGGCAAGGGTAGAGGAAATAGAAATAAGGAAGCGAACTTGGGTTTTTCCCACTTTCACTCCCTGACAGGACAGCTGCTGACACTGACTCAAACTTGGAATGACTTTCCCCATCCAACAAACTGAGTGCAGCAAACTTCCAGTTATTCAAGATCCAAAAAAAGAGAACAGCTACGCTAACTCTGTTTTCTTCTTGTATACAGCACCTTACTCGAAAAAGAGAAATGACAAGCAACAAGTCCACATCTATTATTTATTCCAAAAATAAATTTCTAAAGGGTGATAGGATCAGTTGTTTCCCAGGATACCACAGATTTGGCCTGACTCTCACATTGTCCATAGCCCTATTCAAAAATAAAAATTGTGCTTTTAATGATTCTGAGACCTTGGACAGGGGGAGCCTGAGATAAAGCCTAAATCATAGCAGTAACGTAATATGGACAGTAAAACTTTAATGTTAAGAATATAGTTTGGGGATGCTTGGGTGCCTCAGTTGGTTTGGCTCAGGGCAGGATCTCAAGGCAGTGGGATGGAGCCCTGCCTCTGGCTCCTCACTGACCTTGGAGTCTGCTTGTCTCCCTCCATCTGCTCCTTACCCCCACTAGCTTGCTCTCTCCCCAATAAACAGATAAATAATCTTAAACGAATATCATTTGAATCCCACTCCTTTTTTTAAAAAAATATTTTATTTATTTGACAGAGAGAAATCACAACTAGGCAGAGAGGCAGGCAGAGAGAGAGAAGGAAGCAGGCTCCCTGCGGAGCAGAGAGCCTGATGCGGAGCTGGATCCCAAGACCCCGGGATCATGACCTGAGCCCAAGGCAGAGGCTTTAACCCACTGAGCCACCCAGGCGCCCCTGAATCCTACTTCTTTTAAAATCGCCAGCTATTTTCACAGTTTCAGTTATCTTGTTCAACTTCACCTTATAAAGTTTATCTGCAAAAGGACTACTTTTGAGGATAAAATGAATTACCAAAAGTGACAGCAATTTGGTACTAAGTTTTGTACATACAGACGATTCTTCAGAAATTTGAAGTTACTGCACATACGGATTTATCTGGAAAAGTCCACTCATGTGCCAAATCTATGCCCACACATGACTTTCACTGATTTAAATCCACTAAATGATTATTCACTTTTAAAAGCTCCAAGTCGTTTCTATTAAGCAGGCAATCAGAAGCCTTTTAGAGGGGTGCCTGGCCGGCCCAGTCCATAGAGCTCTCAACTCTTGATCTCTGTCCTGAGTTCGAGCGGACCTGGGGGTAGAGTTTTACTTTAAAAAAACAAAACAGGGACGCCTGCGTGGCTCCCTTGGTTAAGCAACTGCCTTCGGCTCAGGTCATGACCCCAGACTCCCAGGATCCAGTCCACATTGGGCTCCCAGCTCCACGGGGAGTCTGCTTCTCTCTCTGACCTCCTCTCCTTTCATGCTCTCTCTCAAAGAAATAAATAAAATCTTTAAAACAAAACAAAAAGCTTTTTAGGAGCTGAGGAGCCCAAGTTTAGAGAGAGGTGCCACTGCTTCTTCCCTGTGACCCCTGAGAAGGAGATGAGAAAACCGACCAACTCGCACCTCCATGCCCACCCCTTCCGGCGCCCGCGTGAACCCCGAGGGCAGGAGCGGGCAGGGACGCCCACTTGGCTGAAGAAGAACTCGCCGGGGTGGGCTGGGGCTACCGTCTTCGTCAGCCGTCCAGCGCGCGGGCGGGCGGCGACCCGCGGCCCCTGAAGCCGGCCCCGCCCGCGGCGCGCGAACCCCACAGGGCGGCCCTGGCGCCCGCGCGCTGGGAGACCGGTTCCCCGGCCTCCCCCGGCAGGTCTGGGGCGAGGGGGATCCGCACGGCCCTACCCCACGCGTGCGCGACCGCGGGTCCGCGGTGTCGTCGCTGCAGGGGCGCAGGCGGGGGGCGGGCGTGCGGGAGCCGCGGAGGCCGCAACAGACGCGAGACCCGCGGGGCGCCGGGGCCGTCCTGCCGGAGCTCAGCAGTTCTGGGCCGGCCCGACCGTCTCACGCTGCCACCTCCGGACCGCCCCGGCTCAGCGACGCGCGCGCACACCCCTCAGGCCCACGGGGGCCCGCCCGGCGCCCCAGAATCGCCCCCAGACCTCCGAGTGCGCGGCCTTCCCTCCGGGGACCCCCGCTTGTCACCCGCCGCGGCTCAGATACCGGACACCGATACCGGATACCGGCCGCCCGGGCCACGGCGGAGGGGGTCGGGGGGGGGGGCGCGTGCAGGCAGGGCCCAGGCCCGTGGAGGCCTCCCCCGACCCCCCTCACCGCCGCGCCTCCCGCACGCCCCCTCGAGCCCCGCCACCGACACCTAGTTTTCTGAGCCCCCTTTCTGCCCCTGCCTTGCCCTCTCCAGGCACCTACCCGTGCGGGGCCCTGTGGTCCCCTCAGAGGGTGACCGAAGCAACACCACGTCCACTTGGGCCGCCAGAAGCTGTCTGAGAAAGGCGGGCGGGCCGGACAAACTCCCCGGCTGAGATACCGGCAACCAGTGTCCCTCAGCCCCGGCCCGCCCGCGCCGCCCCGCCCGCGGCCCGCATGCCTGAGTCGCTGACTGCGCGCTCACGGCCCCACCCGGGCACCTGGAGACGCTGCAGGGCCAGACCGCGGCGAGGCGGTGCGGCCTGCTGCGTCCCGCCTCGTCCCGCCGGGGCTGTCTGACCGCCCCGGGCCTCGGGTGGTCGGAGGCCGAAAGGCCCCTGCCCCGTCTGCAGTTGGGGAAGGCCTGTCGCGCCATCGCGGGACTGCGGAGCTTATTAATATCAGCGGCCCGGCCCCTTCACTTGAGAGCTCGAGGTATCCTGCAAGGTGGAGCCTGCGAAGGCGGGGAGGCCCTTCTCAGTTACACGGAGTCCCGGCGCGCCGGGGCAGCTCACCTCTCGGGTATCTGGGGCTCACTTTTCTTTTTTTTTTTTCTTTTGTTGACATTAATTTAGCAGACACTCAGGCCCTTGTCAGTACAGGTGTGGCTTTATAGGACAGGACCTAGGAGGCAACAGGCTGGAAGGATGGAGACTGAGAACAACAGAGACGGAGGGAAAATGAAAAGAAGGGAAGGTAAAGGGATCTTGTGAATTGCAGCAAAAACAGGTTAGGGTGTGCCCGAAGGGTGGAGCTGGCTGAGAAGCAGAGTAGAAACATTGGAGGGTGTTTTCCGTTGTGGAGGAACATTCAGAATGTGTGCAGAAAAACAGCCTGCTCTGGGGAACCCCCAGATTGCACATGTTGGGGACAAATGTAATAAAGAGCGAGCATTCGGCATTCCTCTCCACAGTCTGCTTCATAAATTCAGGCTTGCTTCCTTCAAGAATGAAACTTTCTTATTCTTAACCTCTCCAGACTTCACAAGCAACTCAAAAATCAGAAAGAGCCTTGGGGGCAGAGATGAGTCCCTGAGACCAAGCTATTTAGGAACCATTCTAGGGATCCTATCAGGGGAGAATTTCTGGTTTAGGTTGTTCCCAGTGCTTATTACATGAATGGACTATGGTACATTTGGCTGGATTGTCATTTCCCCTGGGTAGCTGCTGTGGCCCCCTGATAATGCATCCTAACACTGCATGGATTGAGCTCATTGGAGAACTAAAAAGGGTGGTT
The DNA here is from genome assembly GCF_922984935.1 of Meles meles. Lineage (NCBI taxonomy): Eukaryota > Metazoa > Chordata > Mammalia > Carnivora > Mustelidae > Meles > Meles meles. The sequence continues at coordinate 170,335,783 of NC_060067.1, read as the reverse complement.
CATCAGCCAGGAAAATTTCCATATGACACTGGTCACAGCCAATTACCTTCCCCCCACACTCAAATTCTGTTCATGTCCTGGTAAGTCCTTCTTTATAGCAGTGTTCCCACTTTGCTGCTCACCTCTTGTACTTCAGTTTTCCCTTCTGGGTAATAACAATGGAGTTGTTTTGAGGATTAAATGAGATAATACATGTAAAGTGCTGAGAATAATTCCTGGATGTGGTGAGTGTGCAAACATATTAGCTTATATTATTTCACATCACATACTGTGATTCCAAGTTACAATTTCACACTCAGATCTTGGGTTTTGCTTTCTATGGCACCTAGACTCAAACTTAACCTCAGTGATTCATCCCTACCTCCTCATATGTCACTTCCGAGATTAGGTTATAATAGACCTGTAAATGCACGCCAGGCTGGGCCTCCAGCACAGGTCTTTGAGGCATCACTGGGGGACCACCAGCCTCAAACTTGCAGCACGTGTTGCCTGGGTGACAGCTAAATGTTCTCCAGGTAGGCAGTGGGCAGAGCTGCTGACCCTATGAGCAAAATGGGAGATGCTGAAGCAGACAAAAGGATCTTTATTCAAAAATGTGCTCAGTGCCACACAGTGGAAAAAAGTAGAAAACACAGGACTGGTCCAAATCTCTGGGGTCTTTCTGGGTGAAAAACAGGACAAACACCAGGATTTTCTTATCCTATGATAACAAAAACAAAGGTGTTGTCTGGGGAGAGGAAACCAAAGAACTTCTTTGGGAGAATTTCCAAAGTAACCAAAGAATTTCTTTCGGAGAACCCAAAGAAATATATTCCTGGTCTTTGCTGGCCTTAAAAAAAAAAAAAAAAAAAAAAAAGAAGAGTGAGAGAGGGATGCCTGGGTGGCATAGTCAGTTAATCAACTGCCTTCAGCTCAGGACATGATCACAGGTTCCTGGGATCCAGTCCTATATAGAGTTCTGAATCTGGCTCCTTGCTCAGCAGGGAGTCTGTAGCACCTGCTACTTGTGTGTGACCTCTGTCTCTCAAATAAATAAAATCTTAAGGGAAAAAAAAGAGCGAGAGAGAAGATCTTATTCAATATTTGAAGTGGTCAACACCTTCATGAAATGTTTTTGCAACTTAAAAAATACTTGTTTTAAGCCAGAATTTTCTAATTTCAAAAATTGCATGTTTAAAGATATCATACTTGATCTTTCTTGATCAGTCGTAGTAAGTTTAACATTTAAAAATAAAAGTTGATTATGCACCACCACCAGGCTTACCCACCCCCCCACCTCGCTCCCCTCCAAAACCCTCAGTTTGTTTCTCAGAGTCCACAGTCTCTCATGGTTCATCTCCCCCTCCAATTTCCCCCAACTCACTTCTCCTCTCCATCTCCCAATGCCCTCTGTGTTATTCCTTATGCTCCACAAGTGAGTGAAACCATATGATACTTGACTCTCTCTGCTTGACTTATTTCACTCAGCATAATCTCTTCCAGTCCCGTCCATGTTGCCACAAAAGTTGGGTATTCATCCCTTTCTGATGGAGGCATAATACTCCATCGTGTATATGGACCACATCTTCCTTATCCATTCGTCCGTTGAAGGGCATCTTGGTTCTTTCCGCAGTTTGGTGACTGTGGCCATTGCTGCTATGAACATTGGGGTACAGATGGCCCTTCTTTTCACTCCATCAGTATCTTTGGGGTAAATACCCAGTAGTGCAATTGCAGGATCATAGAGTAGCTCTATTTTTCTTTTCTTTTTTTTTTTTTTTAAAGATTCTATTTATTTATTTGACAGACAGAGATCACAAGTTGTCAGAGAGACAGGCAGAGAGAGAGGAAGCAGGCTCCCCGCTGAGCAGAGAGCCTGATGCGGGGCTCGATCCCAACACTCTGGGATCATGACCTGAGTTGAAGGCAGAGGCTTTAACCCACTGAGCCACCCAGGCCCCCCTATTTTTAATTTCTTGAGGAATCTCCACACTGTTTTCCAAAGTGACTGCACCAACTTGATTCCCACCAACTGTAAGAGGGTTCCCCTTTCTCCACATCCCCTTTCTCCATATCTTCTCCAACACTTGTTGTTTCTTGCCTTGTTTATTTTGGGCCATTCCAACTGGTGTAATGTGGTATCTCAATGTGGTTTTGAATCTCCCCGATGGCTAATGATTATGAACATTTTTTCATGTGTCTGTTAGCCATTTATAGTATGCCTTCTTTGGAGAAGTGTCTGTTCATCTCTTCCATCCATTTTTTGGGCATGATTATCTTTTTTCTGAGGGTTGAGTTTGAGGAGTTCTTTATAGATCTTGGATATCAGCCCTTTGTCTGTAGTGTCATTTGTGAATATCTTCTCCCATTCTGTGGGTTGCTTCTTTGTTTTGTTGACTGTTTCCTTTGCTGTGCAGAAGCTTTTGATCTTGATGAAGTCCCAAAAGTTCATTTTTGGTTTTGTTTCCTTTGCCTTTGGAGACATATCTTGAAAGAAGTTGCTGTGGCTGATGTCGAAGATATTACTGCCAATGTTCTCTTCTAGGATTTAGATAGATTCCTGCCTCACATTGTGGTTTTTTATCCATTTCAAATGCTGAAACACTGAAAAGAAATTAAATGGAAAAAAATTAAAGTTGAAATTTAAAAAATAAAATGAAATAATAATCTTTAAAAAGAACTTATACCTCATTTTTGTTTGTCTGTCTTTCTCTATCTCTCTTAGAACTTTCACTCTGAAGGAAGCCAACTGCTACATCATGAGCAAACCTTTGGGGAGGAGCTGAGGACTCCTGCCAACAGGCACAGAATGAATTTGGAAGTGAATCCTCCAGCCCTAGTCAAGCCTTTGGATGACTGCTGTATTGGCTTATAGCTTCAGTGCAAATTCTTGCAACCACCTAATTAAGCCACTCTCCAATTTTTGACCTACAACATTGAGATACTAAATGTGTGTTGCATTAAGCTACAAAATTCGAAGAAATCTGTTACAGGGCAATGGATAACTAATATACTTCCTCATTGGTCTTGTGTCTAAGCCAGTTTTAGATAGCTTTTGTGTACAGAAAATTTCACATACTGGATAACTTATTTCATGTTGCTCCAGGACCTCACCCCAGAGCTGGGGAATGTAATGTCCGTGAGGCCCAGGCAGTAAGCACTCCCAAGTGATTAGATCAAAGATGGGGTTACAGATCATGCTTTCAGAAATTCTGCTCCAGGATCTCCAACTCAGACATTTCTGAATGCAGTTGCCAAATTCATCTTTTTTTTTTTTTTAGGCTTTAATGTATATTGTGGTATATGTGCTGCTATTAAATATTAGGATACTAATCCAAAAACTGTATCACTTATACAAATACAAGGTTTTTGCTGTAACATTGCATTTTGCATATCTTGTATTTCAGTATCTTTCACAGATCTTGCTTTACAGCTACTAATTTTTTTTCCCCATTTTATTTATTTTTTCAGCGTAACAGTATTCATTGTTTTTGCACAACACCCAGTGCTCCATGCAAAACGTGCCCTCCCTATTACCCACCACCTGTTCCCCCAACCTCCCACCCCTGACCCTTCAAAACCCTCAGGTTGTTTTTCAGAGTCCATAGTCTCTTATGGTTCGCCTCCCCTCCCCAATGTCCATAGCCCGCTCCCCCTCTCCCAATCCCACCTCCCCCCAGCAACCCCCAGTTTGTTTTGTGAGATTAAGAGTCATTTATGGTTTGTCTCCCTCCCAATCCCATCTTGTTTCATTTATTCTTCTCCTATCCCCCTACCCCCCCATGTTGCTTCTCCATGTCCTCATATCAGGGAGATCATATGATAGTTGTCTTTCTCCGATTGACTTATTTCACTAAGCATGATACGCTCTAGTTCCATCCACGTCGTCGCAAATGGCAAGATTTCATTTCTTTTGATGGCTGCATAGTATTCCATTGTGTATATATACCACATCTTCTTTATCCATTCATCTGTTGATGGACATCTAGGTTCTTTCCATAGTCTGGCTATTGTAGACATTGCTGCTATAAACATTCGGGTACAGGTGCCCCTTCGGATCACTATGTTTGTATCTTTAGGGTAAATACCCAGTAGTGCAATTGCTGGGTCATAGGGTAGTTCTATTTTCAACATTTTGAGGAACCTCCATGCTGTTTTCCAGAGTGGTTGCACCAGCTTGCATTCCCACCAACAGTGGAGGAGGGTTCCCCTTTCTCCACATCCTCTCCAGCATCTGTCATTTCCTGACTTGTTAATTTTGGCCATTCTGACTGGTGTGAGGTGATATCTCATTGTGGTTTTGATTTGTATTTCCCTGATGCCGAGTGACGTGGAGCACTTTTTCATGTGTCTGTTGGCCATCTGGATGTCTTCTTTGCAGAAATGTCTGTTCATGTCCTCTGCCCATTTCTTGATTGGATTGTTTGTTCTTTGGGTGTTGAGTTTGCTAAGTTCCTTATAGATTTTGGATACTAGCCGTTTATCTGATATGTCGTTTGCAAATATCTTCTCCCATTCTGTCAGTTGTCTTTTGGTTTTGTTAACTGTTTCCTTTGCTGTGCAAAAGCTTTTGATCTTGATGAAATCCCAATAGTTCATTTTTGCCCTTGCTTCCCTTGCCTTTGCCGTTGTTCCTAGGAAGATGTTGCTACGGCTGAGGTCGAAGAGGTTGCTGCCTGCATTCTCCTCAAGGATTTTGATGGATTCCTTTCTCACATTGAGGTCCTTCATCCATTTGGAGTCTATTTTCGTGTGTGGTGTAAGGAAGTGGTCCAATTTCATTTTTCTGCATGTGGCTGTCCAATTTTCCCAGCACCATTTATTGAAGAGGCTGTCTTTTTTCCATTGGACATTCTTTCCTGCTTTGTCAAAGATGAGTTGACCATAGAGTTGAGGGTCGATTTCTGGGCTCTCTATTCTGTTCCACTGATCTATGTGTCTGTTTTTGTGCCAGTACCATGCTGTCTTGATGATGACAGCTTTGTAATAGAGCTTGAAGTCCGGAATTGTGATGCCACCAACTTTGGCTTTGTTCTTCAATATTCCTTTGGCTATTCGAGGTCTTTTCTGGTTCCATATAAATTTGAGGATTATTTGTTCCATTTCTTTGAAAAAAATGGATGGTATTTTGATAGGGATTGCATTAAATGTGTAGATTGCTTTAGGTAGCATAGACATTTTCACAATATTTATTCTTCCAATCCAGGAGCATGGAACATTTTTCCATTTTTTTGTGTCTTCCTCAATTTCTTTCATGAGTACTTTATAATTTTCTGTGTATAGATTCTTAGTCTCTTTGGTTAGGTTTATTCCTAGGTATCTTATAGTTTTGGGTACAATTGTAAATGGGATTGACTCCTTAATTTCTCTTTCTTCAGTCTTGTTGTTGGTGTACAGAAATGCAACTGATTTCTGTGCATTGATTTTATATCCTGACACTTTACTGAATTCCTGTACAAGTTCTAGCAGTTTTGGAGTGGAGTCTTTTGGGTTTTCCACATGTAGTATCATATCATCTGCGAAGAGTGATAGTTTGACTTCTTCTTTACCAATTTGGATGCCTTTAATTTCTTTTTGTTGTCTGATTGCTGAGGCTAGGACTTCTAGTACTATGTTAAATAGCAGTGGTGATAATGGACATCCCTGCCGTGTTCCTGACCTTAACGGAAAAGCTTTCAGTTTTTCTCCATTGAGAATGATATTTGCGGTGGGTTTTTCATAGATGGCTTTGATAATATTGAGGTATGTGCCCTCTATCCCTACACTTTGAAGAGTTTTGATCAGGAAGGGATGCTGTACTTTGTCAAATGCTTTTTCAGCATCTATTGAGAGTATCATATGGTTCTTGTTCTTTCTTTTATTAATGTGTTCTATCACATTGATTTGCGGATGTTGAACCAACCCTGCAGCCCTGGAATAAATCCCACTTGATCATGGTGAATAATCCTTTTAATGTACTGTTGAATCCTATTGGCTAGTATTTTGGCGAGAATTTTTGCGTCTGTGTTCATCAAGGATATTGGTCTGTAGTTCTCTTTTTTGGTGGGATCCTTGTCTGGTTTTGGGATCAAGGTGATGCTGGCCTCATAAAATGAGTTTGGAAGTTTTCCTTCCATTTCTATTTTTTGGAACAGTTTCAGGAGAATAGGAATGAGTTCTTCTTTAAATGTTTGGTAGAATTCCCCTGGGAAGCCGTCTGGCCCTGGGCTTTTGTTTGGAGATTTTTGATGACTGTTTCAATCTCCTTACTGGTTATGGGCCTGTTCAGGTTTTCTATTTCTTCCTGGTTCAGTTGTGGTAGTTTATATGTCTCTAGGAATGCATCCATTTCTTCCAGATTGTCCAATTTGTTGGCATAGAGTTGCTCATAGTATGTTCTTATAATTGTCTGTATTTCTTTGGTGTTAGTTGTGATCTCTCCTCTTTCATTCATGATTTTATTGATTTGGGTCCTTTCTCTTTTCTTTTTGATGAGTCTGGCCAGGGGTTTATCAATCTTATTGATTCTTTCAAAGAACCAGCTCCTAGTTTCATTGATTTTTTCTATTGTTTTTTTGGTTTCTATTTCGTTGATTTCTGCTCTGATCTTTATGATTTCTCTTCTCCTGCTGGGTTTAGGGTTTCTTTCTTGTTCTTTCTCCAGCTCCTTTACGCGTAGGGTTAGGTTGTGTACTTGAGACCTTTCTTGTTTCTTGAGAAAGGCTTGTACCGCTATATATTTTCCTCTCAGGACTGCCTTTGCTGTGTCCCACAGATTTTGAACTGTTGTGTTTTCATTATCATTTGTTTCCATGAATTTTTTCAATTCTTCTTTAATTTCCTGGTTAACCCATTCATTCTTTAGAAGGATGCTGTTTAGTCTCCATGTATTTGGGTTCTTTCCAGCTTTCCTCTTGTGATTGAGTTCTAGCTTCAGAGCATTGTGGTCTGAAAATATGCAGGGAATAATCCTAATCTTTTGATACTGGTTGAGACCTGATTTGTGACCCAGGATGTGATCTATTCTGGAGAAGGTTCCATGTGCACTAGAGAAGAATGTGTATTCTGTTGCTTTGGGATGAAATGTTCTGAATATATCTGTGATGTCCATCTGGTCCAGTGTGTCATTTAAGGCCTTTATTTCCTTGTTGATCTTTTGCTTGGATGATCTGTCCATTTCAGTGAGGGGAGTGTTCAAGTCCCCTACTATTATTGTATTATTATTGATGTGTTTCTTTGATTTTGTTATTAATTGGTTGATATAGTTGGCTGCTCCCACGTTAGGGGCATAGATATTTAAAATTGTTAGATCTTCTTGTTGGACAGACCCTTTGAGTAGGATATAGTGTCCTTCCTCATCTCTTATTATAGTCTTTGGCTTAAAATCTAATTGATCTGATATAAGGATTGCCACCCCAGCTTTCTTCTGATGCCCATTAGCATGGTAAATTGTTTTCCACCCCCTCACTTTAAATCTGGAGGTGTCTTCGCATCTAAAATGAGTTTCTTGTAGGCAACATACTGATGGGTTTTGTTTTTTTATCCATTCTGATACCCTGTGTCTTTTGATTGGGGCATTTAGCCCATTAACATTCAGGGTAACTATTGAGAGATATGAATTTAGTGCCATTATTAGCCTGTAAGGTGACTGTTACTGTATATTGTCTCTGTACCTTTCTGATCTACTACTTTTAGGCTCTCTCTTTGCTTAGAGGACCCCTTTCAATATTTCCTGTAGAGCTGGTTTGGTGTTTGCAAATTCTTTCAGTTTTTGTTTCCTGGAAGCTTTTTATCTCTCCTTCTATTTTCAATGATAGCCTAGCTGGATAGAGTATTCTTGGCTGCATGTTTTTCTTGTTGAGTGCTCTGAATATATCATGCCAGCTCTTTCTGGCCTGCCAGGTCTCTGTGGATAAGTCTGCCACCAATGTAATATTTTTACCATTGTATGTTACAGACTTCTTTTCTCGGGCTGCTTTCAGGATTTTCTCTTTGTCACTAAGACTTGTAAATTTTACTATTAGGTGACGGGGTGTGGACCTATTCTTGTTGACTTTGAGGGGAGTTCTCTGCATCTCCTGGATTTTGATGCTTGTTCCCTTTGCCATATTAGGGAAATTCTCTCCAATGATTCTCTCCAATAGACCTTCTGCTCCCCTCTCTGTTTCTTCTTCTTCTGGAATCCCAATTATTCTAATGTTGTTTCGTCTTATGGTGTCACTTATCTCTCGAATTCTCCCCTCATGGTCCAGTAGCTGTTTGTCCCTCTTTTGCTCGGCTTCCTTATTCTCTGTCATTTGGTCTTCTATATCACTAATTCTTTCTTCTGCCTCATTTATCCTAGTAGTGAGAGCCTCCATTTTTGATTGCACCTCATTAATAGCTTTTTTGATTTCAACTTGGTTAGATTTTAGTTCTTTAATTTCTCCAGAAAGGGCTTTAATATCTCCAGAGAGGGTTTCTCTAATATCTTCCATGCCTTTTTCGAGCCCGGCTAGAATGTTCAGAATCGTCATTCTGAACTCTTGATCTGACATATTACCAATGTCTGTGTTGATTAGGTCCCTAGCCTTCGGTACTGTCTCTTGTTCTTTTGTTTGTGGTGATTTTTTCTGCCTTGTCATTTTGTCCAGATAAGAGGATATGAAGGAGCAAATAAACTACTAAAAGGGTGGCAAAGACCCCGGAAAAATGCGCTGTAACCAAATCAGAAGAGACCCCAAATTGTGGGGGGGAGAAAGGGGATAAAAACAGGTTCTTTCAGAAAGTGGTTGATTTTCTGTTTCTAGAGTTGCTGTTCTTCTTCTCTTCGCTCTCCCGTTGGATTTGTAGGTGTTTGCAATGTTTAGATAAGCTATCGAGCTGATCTCCTGCTACCTGATGTAGTCTCAGGCTGCTACTTCTCCGCCATCTTGACTCCTCCCCCAAATTCATCTTTTTTAAACATTAACTCTAATCCTTCATATTTGGTTGCTAAAAATTCTCCTTCTTGTCTCAAGTAAGACTAAACCTCTTGTCAACTTTCAGGGACCAGGACAGTCTAGCATTAATCTTCCTCAGCTTTATCATCTTCCTAATACAAACCCTACATTCAGATAATCTGGCATTTTCCAGGCTTTTAAAACCACACAGGCTCTGCAGCTTCACATTGTGGCCTTTGTCTAAAATGTCTTGCCCCAGGGGCACCAGAGTGGCTCAGTGGGTTAAGCATTCGACTCTTGATTTCAGCTTAGGTCTTCATCTCATGATCATGAGTTCGAGCCTTGTATGGGGTTCCATTGCTGGGTGTGGAGCCTACTTAAATTGATTAATTAAAATGTCTTACCCTATAACGTGGCTTATAAAAATCCTACCTATTCTTCGAGTATCAATCTTTAGGCATGCTTTCCTGTCTACTCTTTCCTCAGCCAGAAGCAATCCCTGCCTCTTCTATGTTTATAGCACTTGTATCACAAGTTAGCATTGAACACACCCAAGAACCAGGTAATGAATACTCGCTAAGTGCTGGGCCCTGTGGCAGGGGGTTAGGGGTGGCAGAGAGCAGATAGCCAGGCCTCCTGTTGCCATCCTTGGCATATATAGCTGTATGTATGTTTTATGCCTCTTTGAAATCATAAATGTCTTGATTGCAAGGAGTAATCCCATGCAGGTTTGAATCTTAGCCAACACCCAGGCACATGATAGGTATTCAGTGCGTGTTAATGCAAGGATGTTTTGACAGCCCAAATGAATGTTGCTTGCACACAAATACTATAGTTGTTCACTCAGTATGGGGCCCAGCATCTCTTCTTTTTCCTCTCCCTGTTTCCCTCCCCACCCCTCGTGTCCTGTGCCCCTTTCCTGTATTTGTAAACATCTCCCTTCCCCTTCTCTATTTCTGTAGTTCTTTTTGCATCTTTACTGTGTCCCCCTTATCCTTTAGCACCTTCCTTTTTGTTTTCTCTCCCCTATCTCCCAGTTTTTTGTCTTTCAATTGGCATAATCTGAAGCAGAAAATATATTACTTCCCTTAATTTTTTTAAAAAAGATTTTATTTATTTGACAGAGCGAGCACACAAACAGGGGAAGCAGCAGGCTGAGGTAGAGAGAGAGGGAGAAAGAGGTTCCCTGCTGAGCAGGGAGCCCACTGCGGGGCTCAATTCCAGGACCCTGGTATCATGGCCCAAGCCAAAGGCAGACGCTTAACTGACTGAGCCACCCAGGTACCCCCTGCCTTAATTTAAAAAGTAGACAATTAAAATGTTTCAGATTGCTCTAAAAAACATCATGTGGCTCTGTTATTTACTCATGAAGCCCTCAATTACTTTTATCCTTCTTTTAGACCAGTGCTCTGAATAAAAACATTTCCTCCATTCTGTGACCTTGGATGCACTGAGGGGAGGACTGCTACCTTCGTGTGCAGGCAACACTCCTGGTAGATGGGAGTTCTGGATGACCAGGCCTTGGCAGGGGACAGGTGCTGAGCGTCTACTGCTGGCTGGTCATTGGCACGTCAGAGACATGCATTGTGCGTGTTCCCAGCACATGGTTCAGGAGTGTCCCGAGGCCCATCCATGGCCAGTGTTCCAAGAGACATATCTATTTACAATATGCTATTTTTTAAAATTTGTCATTTATTTGTAGTAATGGATACTATGAAACAAAGAGCCTACATTTTAATAGCCATTAACTGGCATTCCTTTTAGAACATTGTTCATGAACCCTGCTACCCAGGCATGGCACCGTACCACTGGAGGGGTGCCAAGGAGAGATTACAAAGTGTGAGGCACCCCTTGGAGATGTGCAACACAGCCTTCCTGGTGCTGCCAGAAAGATGTTTCACTTTTCATAAGTAAAGGTCAATTTAGTTTCCACAGAAATGGAAGTTACCTTCAGATATTTTTTTTGTAAAAATAAAATAGATTAAATACCAATAAAAGGGCACCTGGGTGGCTCAGTGGGGTAAAGCCTCTGCCTTCAGCTCGGGTCATGGTCCCGGAGTCCTGGGATCAAGCCCCGCGTCAGGCTTTCTGCTCGGCGGGGAGCCTGCTTCCTTCTCTCTCTGCCTGCTTCTCTGACTACTTGTGATCTCCGTCCGTCAAATAGATAAATAAAATCTTAAAAAAAATACCAATAATAATTTTCCTGTCATATTTTACCATCAATAAACCCCAACCACATTTTTAAAAAGATATTTATTTATTTATTCATTTGACAGAGAAAGAGAGAGAGAGCGCAAGCAGGGGAAGAAGCAGGCAGAGGGAGAGGAAGAGGAAAAAGCCAGCTCCTGGCTGAACAGGACCCTGGGATCATGACCCAGAGCCAAAGGGAGACACCTAATCGACTGAGACCCTCAGGACCCCCTTCCCGACCATGTTTTTAATTCTTTTTTTTTTCTAATTTAATTTCTTTCCACTGTAACAGATTTCATTGTTCCATGTTTTTAATTCTTAAAGAAGTTATACATTTGTCCTGTGAAGGGCATGTGAAGTATATGTGAAAGAAAAAGACTATAAAATGGCTAAACTTTACTAAAAATTGATCACATTTCAAAATAAATCGTGGTTAAGTGATCGATCATAAAGAAATGTATTGAAGGTATACTGTGATTTCAGTTTTTTCCTAGAAGTTAGGTTTGGTTTTGAACTATTTTCATTTCTTTATGACTTTATGTGGATTTTTATTTTTTCATTCTCATAAATATCAAGATAAATTATTGGTCTTTACACTCATCTTTTTTTTTTTTTTTGACAAAGAGAGAGTTATCACAAGTAGGCAGAGAGAGAGGGGGAAGCAGGCTTACAGCTGAGCAGAGAGCCTGATGCAGGGCTCAATCCCAGGACCCTGAGATCATGACCCAAGCTGAAGGCAGAGAGGCTTAACCCACTGAGCCTCCCAGGCGCCCCTACATTCGTCTTTGAAATATTCTAATTTTAGTGTTTTTCTCTGAATTACCTTTTATGAACGTGTTTCCTCAAAATCCATGTTCTGAGTTGATGATAAGACATTCTGTTTCTTTTTTTTTTTCTCATTTTATTTATTTTTTCAGCGTAACAGTATTCGTTCTTTTTGCACAACACCCAGTGCTCCATGCAAAACGTGCCCTCTCCATTACCCACCACCTGTTCCCCCAACCTCCCACCCCTGACCCTTCAAAACCCTCAGGTTGCCCCAACCTCCCACCCCTGACCCTTCAAAACCCTCAGGTTGTTTTTCAGAGTCCATACAATGGTAAAAATATTAGATTGGCGGCAGACTTATCCACAGAGACCTGGCAGGCCAGAAAGACATTCTGTTTCTTATATTTCTGCAATGCTGTGGTAAGCAGCCTTACAGTGGCCCAAAGGAACTACTGATCGGAGGCTTGTGGATGGAATTGAGTAACTTCTACCCCGAGTAATATGGGACATCTGTGAACAGTCTTTGTTAACCAGAGCTTCCCCCCACCCCCCGACAGCTTGAAGCTCTGAGGAAGGAGCAGAAACAAGCTTTTGCTAGTACTGTAGCATTTCTGGACCTTCCCAGGTAGCTCTGAGTAGGTCTCTTAATCCTAACAAAACCAAATTCCTCCTTGCAGATCTCCTCCTTGGACCAGATTCAGATCAGATTTTGATTTCCTAACATTTCTCTTCCTGCAATCTTTGCAAAAAGAATATAAATTTGCTTTAGTTTTATAGGGGTTCACTGCCAGTGAGCACAGAAGGAGTCTCAAACACATATGAAAATAACCTAGGGAGATTTACTATTTGTCTCTTTGCTCCCTATCCCAAGTGGTTCTTTTTTCTTTTTTCTTTTTTAATTCTACTTTTTTTTTCACTTTTTAAAAATTTCTTTTCAGCGTAACAGTATTCATTGTTTTTGCACCACACCCAGTGCTCCATGCAATACGTGCCTTCCCTATTACCCAGCACCTGGTTCTCCAACCTCCCAGTCCCCGCCCCTTCAAAACTCTCAGGTTGTTTTTCAGAGTCCATAGTCTCTCATGGTTCATCTCCCCTTCCAATTTCCCACAACTCCCTTCTCCTCTCCATCTCCCCATGTCCTCCATGTTCTTTGTTATGCTCCACAAATAAGTGAAACCATATGATACTTGACTCTCTCTGCTTGACTTATTTCACTCAGCATAATCTCTTCCAGTCCCGTCCATGTTGCTACAAAAGTTGGGTATTCATCCTTTCTGATGGAGGCATAATACTCCATCGTGTTTATGGACCACATCTCCCTTATCCATTCGTCCGTTGAAGGGCATCTTGGTTCTTTCCACAGTTTGGCGACCATGGCCATTGCTGCTATAAACATTGGGGGTACAGATGGCTCTTCTTTTCACTCCATCAGTATCTTTGGGGTAAATACCCAGTAGTGCAATTGCAGGGTCATAGGGAAGCTCTATTTTTAATTTCTTGAGGAACCCCCAAGTGGTGCTTAAGTGATTGGAATTGGTTGGCACACAGACATCAACAGTTTTTTCAAAGCATCCCAGGGGACCCTAATGTGTGGCCAAGGTTGAGAATGACTAAAATATATGGAAACAAAATTAATTGGTTATGGATTTTGAAGGAGTAGGAATGGCAATCCCTAGACTTTCCTAAAACAAACATGAAGATAGATATTCATCTGTCAGATTCTGATCCTAAAGTAAGTCCCACAACTTGTCTGAAAATGGATGGTCCACCAAACCCAGCTTGTTATTTAAATGCGATGCAGCAGGTGTCAGAGTCTGGCTCCTTGTGGCTGCCTCAATGTATCTAACTTTCACTTCTTCCCTTTCTTTCACTGTTTTGTGGTTATGAAACCCAGATGCTGCCTCCTGCCATCTTGTTGAGGAAAGCACCTCCCTCTCTAGTCCAAAGACTCCTACTCACACGAGGGCTCCAGGTGTTCTCAGTTACTTCCTTATCTTCCCTGGAGTGAGCTTGAGTTCTGCCCCCTAACAAGTCTTGGCCTCTCTACCTAATGATTTCCCTCCATTATACAGTTTGCCTGAAGACTGTTCTCTAATCGGAAAGTGGAGCTCATTCTACCCTTGGGTAAGGGGACACACTTTGCCTCTTCCTAAAGGGTATGTTTAGATAAGAGCCAGCTTATGGCCACAGCGGTGAGTGCCATTGTTTAGTTTATGACTGAAAGTTGGTTTTTATTGGCATGTTAGTATTTTAATGACAAGGAAATTTGTACAACATCTAGTATAGTAGAAAATTATGGCCAATAAATGACGGATCATGCTATACCAATAGAGATATGTGAAAGGGGGCAGACTTTCCCTTGTGGAGTCTATACCCATATAGAATGTGTACAACCACATTTGCCAACCCTCATTGGGATTAAACACTACATCTTTGTAAGTTCTCATTGAAAGACGATAAATCATACAATGTCCAGAACTAGAAGGAATCTGGATAATATCTGGACCCCATTCTGCAGCTGAAAGAAATGAGGCAAAAATAAGGTTAAAAATCACAGAGCTAGCTAACCAGTGGCATATTCAGAATTTAAAAAAACCATTTCTGACACATAATCTTTAGAGTTATTAAACCATGTTGAATTACCTAGCTCATTTTCCTAACTAAATTCAGGAAAACGTGAAGGGAACCACCATCTGTGTTTCTCTCCTAACATAAAGCACCTTTGTGCCTTGATGAAGAGATGTATAGGAACTGCCCTCAAGGCTGTACTACCTTGGGGCCAGCTATTGGTGTAAAGGACACCACTCCAGTCTCTACAGCCCTGGGCTCACAGTACAAGACCTGCAGAAACCACATTAAACCTTCAAGCCCCCTTTGGAGGAAACAAAGCTGAGGTTGAGGCCCTCTTAAGTAGAATAAGGAGGTATCGATGAAACAACAAATCAATTCTGAGGGTTAGGTTCTGACCAAAGGAGGAGGTAATTTGAAGGAAGGGAAAATTGAGAAGGAATAAAGGAATCAATACCAAAAGAATAAAGTGAATGTAGATGAATTTAAAAATGAGTACATAACTTAATTGATTTCTTTTTTTTTTTAAGATTTTATTTATTTATTTGACAGACAGAGATCACAAGTCAGCAGAGAGGCAGGCAGAGAGAGAGGAGGAAGCAGGCTCCCTGCCGAGCAGAGAGCACGATGCTGGGCTCAATCCCAGGACCCTGGGATCATAACCTGAGCCAAAGGCAGAGGCTTTAACCCACTGAGCCACCCAGGTGCCCCAACTTAATTGATTTCTTAAGTGAGCTTTCCTTTGGTTCTTTCCTGTGGAGCCTCAAATCCACACTCCTTTCTTGTAGGAGAGTGGTGCACACGACAGGGGAAGGAAGAGTGCATCTGGCATCCAGACATGATTTTGAAGAGTGTTTGATGAAGCAAGAAGAATTCCCGGCCATTACTGGATGACGTGTGTGTGTGTGTGTGTGTGTGTGTGTGTGTGCGTGTGTGTGTTTATCTGGCATTTATTGAGTGCTTTTCATGGCCTATTTTTTTAATTGAAGTATAATTGACATGTAATATTATATTTGTTTCAGATACACAACATAATGATTCAACATATGTATATATTATAAAGTAATCCTCATAAATCTGTTTCCATCCAGCCTCATAGAAAGTTACAGAAACTTTTTTTCTTATGATAAAAACTGTCAAGGTTACTCGTAGCAACCTTCAAATATGTGATACAATATTATTAACTAGTCGTCATACTGTACATCCCATCTCCATGACTTTGTTTTATAATTGGAAGTTTGTACTCCGTGATCTCCTTCAGCCATTTTACCTACCTCCCCAAATCTCCTCCCCTCTGGCAACCACCAATCTGTTCTCTGTATCTATGAGTTTTGTTTTAATAGATTCCACATATAAGTGAAATCATATGGTATTTATCTATCTCTGTATGACTTGTTTTGCTTAGCATAATACCTCAAAGTCCTTCCCTGTTTTAAATGGCAAGATTTTAATCTTTTTCATGGCTGAGTAGTATTCCACTGTGGATAGACAGAGAGATAAACAGATCAACCACAATTTCTTTATCCATTCATCCATTGGTGGACACTTACATTGTTTTTGTAACTTGGCTATTATAAATAATGCTGCGATGAACATGGAAGTGCAGATATCTTTTTGATCTAGTGTTTTTCTTTTTTCTTTTTTTATTAATTTCTTTTCAGCATAACAGAATTCATTGTTTATGCACCACACCCAGTGCTACAATGCCATATGTGCCCTCCATAATACCCACCACCTTTTATTTTCTTTAGATAATTACCCAGAAGTGGAAGTGCTGAATCATATGGTAGTCAATTTTTAATTTTTTGAGGAAGTTCCATATTGTTTTCCATAGTGATTTCACCAATTCACATTCCCACTGAGAATACACAAGAGTCCCCCTTTCTCCGTGTCCTCGATACTTGTTATTTCTTATTTTTTTGATAATAGCTATTCTGACAGGTGTGAGATAGTCATGGTTTTAATTTGCATTTTTCTGATAATTAGTGAAGTTGAGCATCTCTTCATGTGCCTGTTGGCCATTTGTATATCTTCTTTGGAAAATGTCTCTTTGGATCCTCTGCTCATTTTTTAGTTGAAATGTTTTTGTTGTTGTTGTTATTAAGTTGTATTTGTTCTTATTATATTTTGGATTTTAACCCTTTGTCAGATATATGATTTACAAGATCTCCCATTCAGTAGATTGCCCTTTAATTTTGTCGATAATTTCCTTCACTGTGCAGAAGTATTTTAATTTGATGTAGTCCCATTTATTTATTTTTGTTTTTGTTGCCATTGTCTTTGGAGTCAGATTAAAAAAAAAATGTTGCCAAGAGTCATGTCAGAGAGCTTACTATTTTTTTTTCTTCTAGGAGTTTTATTGTTTCTGGTCTTTTATTCAGATTTTTAATCTATATTGAATTAATTTTTGTGTATGATATAAGAAAGTGATTAATTCTTTTGCAGGTGGCTGTCCAGTTTTCCCAATACCATTTATTGAAGAGACTCTCCTTTCCCTCAGTGTATATTCTTGGCCTCCTATGCATATTTTAATTGACCATATACATATGGTCTCTCTATTTCATTGATCTGTGTGTCTGTTTTTATGCCAATACCATATTGTTTTCATTGTCATAGCTTTGTAATACATTTTGAGATCCAGGAGTGTAATGCCTCATGTTTTGTTCTTCTTTCTCAAGATGACTTCGTTATTCAGGATCTTTTTTTGTTCCATACAAATTTTAGAATTATTCTATTTCTGTAAAAAATGACATTGGAATTTTATTAGAATTTCCAACCAATGTGTAGATTGTTTTGCTTAATATGGAGATCTTAGCAATATTGATTTAAACATTATTGATTCTTCTAATTCATGGAATATCTATTTATGTCTTCTTCAGCTTCTTTCATCAGTGTCTTATATTTTTCAGTGTATAGGTCTTTTGACTTCCTTGGCTAAATTTATCTGTAGGTATTTTATTCTTATGATACAATTGTAAATGAGATTATTTTCTTAATTTCTCTTTCTGAGGGATGCCTGGGTGGCTCAGTCTAAGTGTCTGCCTTTGGCTCAGGTTATGATCCCAGGGTCCTGGGATAGAGTCCTGCATTCGGCTCCTTGCTCAGTGGGTAGGGATTCTGCTTCTCCCTTTGCCTGCCACTCCCCTTGCCTGTGCTCTCTTTCTCTCTCTGACACACAAATAAATAAAATCTAAAAAATTTTTTTCACTTTCTGATAGTTCATTGTTAGTGTATAAAAACACAACAGATTTTCATATAAGCATACTTCACAGATATTACAGGTTCGGTCCCAGACCACCACAATAAAATAAATATCAAATAAAGCAATCCAATTTTTTTTGTTTTCTAGTGCATATATAAAGTTCTATTTACACTATACTATACTCTATTAAGTTTGCAATAACATCATGCCTAAAAAAGCAATGTACACACCTTAATCAAAAATACTTTATTGATAAAATATGCCATCATTTGAACTTTCAGTGAATTGAAATCTTTTTGATGATAGAAGGTTTTGCCTTGATGTTGATGGCTCCTGTATGATCAGGGTGGTCATTGCTAAAGGTTGGGGTGGCGATGCCAATTGAAAATAAGACAACAATGTAGTTTGCCACATGATTGATTCTTCCTTTCACTTGAAAATTTAGAGGCCATTCTGGGGTTATTATTGGTCTAATTTTGGTATTGTTGTGCCTCTGGGAATAGAGGCACAAGGAAAGAGAGAGAAGCAGAACAGCCAGTTGATGAAGCAGTCAAAACACACATTTATTGATTAAGTTTGCTGTTTCATATAGGTGTGGTTCATAGTTCTCCTGAATAATTACAATAGTAACATCAAATATCACTGATCACAGATCACCACAACAAATATAATAAAAATGATGAAGTTTGGAATATTGTAAGAATTACCAAAGTGTGACAGAGATAGGAAATGAGCAAATGCTGTTAAAAGATGGTGCCAATAGACTTTCTTGATATAGACCTGCCACAAAACTTAGGTTTGTACAAATTCACAATGTACCTGTGAAGTACAATAAAACAAGGTATGCCTGTATATTGATTTTATACTCTGCGAGTTGACTGAATTTGTTTGTTAGTTCTAGCAGTGTTTTGGTAAATCTTTAGGATTTTTCTCTATATAAAACCATATCCATGAATAGTAACAATTTCACTTCTTTCTTCCCAATTTGGATAACTATTATTTCATTTCCTGCCTAATTTCTCTGGCTAGGACTTCCAGTACTATGTTGAATAAAATTGGCTAGTGTGGGCATCCTTATCTTATTCCTGATCTTACAGAAACGCATTCAGCTTTTTGCTATTGAATATGATGTTGACTGAAGCCTTCCCCATAGATGGCCTTTATTATGTTGAGGTGCATTCTTTCTATACCAACTTTGCTGAGAGTTCTTACACGTGTATGTTGAATTTTGTCAAATGCTTTTTCTGCATATACTGAGACGATTATGTGATTTTGAATCTTCATTTCATTAATGAAATGAAGTGGTATATCATGTTGATTGACATATAATGGTCTATTCTAAGTTGATAGCAAGCAAAATTTGTAAGCATTCTAAAGCTTTGCTCTTTTTTTCTGGGGTGTTATCATGTTTTTTCACTTGGAACATATTCCTCTGTCTCCTTGTTTTGCTAACTATCTGTGCTTGTTTCTATGTATTATGTGAAAGGGCTATCTCTGTTAATCTTGAAGGTGTAGCTCTGTGTAGGAGATGAACCTTATCTTAACCTTGCCCTAGCTCTTGATTGTCTCTCAAACGGTCTCTCTAATTGTTTCAAACCTGCTGAGTCCGCAGCAGCCATAGGAGCAACAGGCTATGGCAGGGCACCAGCCCATGGAGGAGCAGGACACTTGCTCAGCAGGTCATACAGTGGGTTGGGGCCAGCTAGGTAGAGATAAAGATGCTGCCTGACTTTGTTGGCATAGAAGGTAGAAGGAGAGTGCCAAAAATAGCATCTACTAGTGCCTTTGTCCCCAGAGAGTCCCTATAGGCTTTTGGCCTGTTGGCAGATGTCTTAATGTTAGCAAATGAATCTTCCTCACATATGATCTAGGTGCTTTTCAATCTGCTACTTTTGTGCTGGGTCCTGGATCAAAACAGTCTGTGTATGAGCCCTCCAAGAACAGAAGTTCCATCTCCTATAACCTACGTTTCTCTTGGATGTAAGCTTTATTGGTTTTTGGAGCTAGATGTTCTGGGATCTTATCTCTTAGGTTAGGACCCAAGGACTGGAGTGCTGAGTGTGGGGCACAAACCCTTTGCTTCTCAGAGAGAAGCTCTGTGTGTAAGAGATCCCTCCCAACTCCTCCTGGTGTGGGTCACATGTTGTGGGTGGGGTTTTTGGAGAGACTGTGTCTCTGTTTTTCTTACCCATCTGGATGTGGCCTTTTAATTCCTGGTTATGGAAGACCTGTTGACCTAGTTTTTAGGGGTTTTTTAGAGGAAACTATTGTATATGTAGCTATATGCTTGTTTTATCCGTGGGAGGAGTTAAGTTTAGGATTTTCCTAAGCTGCCATCTTGAAATGTTTCCTCTAAAAGCATAAAGGTTATTGTTTGTTTTGCTACATGGTGAGTAGCTCTCCTAAATTGACTGAATAAAAGGTCTAGTTAAGTGCCCAGGAACAAAAGACTCAAATCATCTGTTTTTTAAAATAGTATTTCCTAGGTACACTTCAGGAGGTAACACATGCCACTAAAGAGATAACACTTAGCAGATAGAAATAGTTTTTAGTCCTCTATGTGTGCTCTAAATGGTAATGGCATCATAAATCTGTAGAGATTAACATGTCAGAACACTTTCAAACTATTTCCTTCCATTCTCACAACATGTTTGGTGATATAGGCTTTGATCTTAATTGACAAAAGAAAACACTTAGTTACAGACCAGTTCAATGATTTGCCTAGTTTACATAGTAAACACAGTTCACTGTACCGCTATATAGTGGTGGGGCAAAGGCTGGGATTCAGGACTTCTGACATTCAGTCCAAGGCTCTTTCCCCTATGCTCTACTGCCTCTGTCATTTCCCCTGCATGATGGTAAAGCTGGAACTTTGTCTTCTTCTATTTGCATCCCCAGAGTCTATCTAGCCCAGTACATGATATGGGATAGGTCCTCAATATGTGTTTGTTGAATAAATGAATGAATCTAAATTTGGGTTTGCCCAGGAAGAATCGGTACCCCTCTGAATAGTCAGGGTAAGCTCAATTTAGGCTTTGTAGCCTAAGAAATTATCAACGTATTTTATGGAATTATCTTAATCCCAAGACTGGCTCATTTAACTTGAATGTTTTGAGATGAGATACTACTCTGTAGGAAAGGAGGAGATAATTTATGGGGATTACATTATTATCCTGCCAGAGAATAATATACCTCTATATTTATTTTCCCTTGAATTTTTATTATTTTTCAAATGATCTTTCATTACATGCAATGATATAAATCTTTTATCCTTAGGATGTGAATGACATACATATGAGTAACTTGTGTTTTTAAATACATAGCATTTCTAGGACTCTGGTCCAGAAGGATTATTATTATGCTTGGTATTGCAATTTTAGTCATGTACCATCTCAAATTATTATTCAATAGTTTTATTGTCCTTGGTTGTCCAACTAGATTATAAACTCCTTTGGATCAACTCATGCATTTTATTCATTTCATATCTCCCTCCTGCCTAATAAAAGAACTGAAGGCACAACAAAGTTGGATTTCTGAGCCCACAAAGCAAGGCAAGAATGGAGTACTCTCCTGAGAGAGCTCTTAGTGAGGTCTGAAAACGTGAGAAAATACTTTTTTTTTTAAATTTTCATCTTGATCTAACCTAACAGATATTGTAGTTGCAATGGAATTCTGTTCTATTAAACTCCTCACAGTATTTCCTAAGAGTATATATTTTTTATAGTGAAACTTTTTGTTAGTAGGGCAAAATATATAGACAGAGTCGAGAAGGTTACTGCTAGGACATTTGAAAGAAAAGAAGCCACACATGGCTCTCCTTTTCTTCCTTCTTTTCCTTCTCTTCCTGCTTTTCCTTCTTTTCCTACTCACTTAACATGTTTAAAATCTGCATGTGTATACTTTCCATTGCAAAAGTGAAAGGGAAATGATTGATTTCTTATGCTTATTTGTCAAACATGTAGTAAATGCCTATTATTGCTGGGGAGGGAGGTAACAAGAAACAGTCTTTGATGGCAATAAGCATGATATCTAAAAAGGAGAAATGCTATAAATAAAAACAATTGTAATAACTTTAATAGAGGGGTAGAAAGTATAAATACCACGAAGACCACAGAGACAAAGCTGTGAGCATTCAGAAGACAGATTACCTCAACCTGGAAGGATCTACATCTTGTGTATGGCAAACTGATGGTCATTGATGGGGTAGGGGTCCTCCAAATGTACAACTTTGGCATATTGACTTTTAAAAATTAAAGTTACTTAAGCAACAGCTACTGCAAAAAGGACACTTATCCTCTTTTGTACTTCTGAAAGCAGAAAACAAATCTCGCATGTGAAAGGCACCCGCCCTGTACCAGGAAGTAAGGAGAGAATTTAGTGCTGAAAAGACTATCTAAACAAGTCTTGTTACTTCACTAATGTACTATCCTAAGCTCAAAATTCTCTATCCTGTCAATTCTTCACAAATTTATTGTTTCTAAAAGATATAAAAGCTGCCTACTTCGGTCACTTCTTTGAATATTATGTTTTGATGAGCATATGAAATTAAATTTATTTTTCTCCTGTTAATCTATCTTATGTCAATTTAATTATTAGACCATCCAAGAAACCTGAAGTGAAAAAAAGTTTTCCTCCTTTACATTATCATAAAGTTTATCTTACATTTCCTCCCTCTTTTTTATAGCTTGTTGGTAAAGGATTGGTAAGAATTAGTGGGGCAGTCACAGAGGCAGTTGGGGTTCTCAGTGAGGCTGAACACATAGTAGGATTTTAAGGCTCTAGGATTTTAGGAACGTTTTCTTAATTAGAAGTTTTTAGTTCTCTGGTTTGATCTTTCCAGCTTGTATCAGTTATCTTTAATGACAGGCTGGAACCTCTGGACATATTCCTGCCCATAGCCTCGCACTTTCAAGGAGTCTTCACGTGGCAGTAGTAGCATTCCATGGGGCCAAGTCCCAGTGTGTTGGAGCACACGTGCCGACCACGCTCTTGGCTGAGGAAAGCCACAGGGCCACATCCAGAGTCAACACTGGAGGAGGTACACAAGGGAAGGGACACTGGGAGGTGTGGCTCACTGAAACCATGAGTTTAAGGATCTACCCTGCAGTCTAATACGGAACTCTCTGGAATATGAACAGTATGCCTGAAGAAGCTCAGAGTTGTATAGGAATTTATTCTGTGGTGTTCTGGGTTGGTTTACTTCTGCAGATTTCTGATGTAGAGTGACTAGACAACTCATAAATTATAATAAACCACTGTGGTACTTCCTATAAGGGCCTTTCTTCCTCCTTCCCTCCCTCAATGCCCCTCACTTCCTTCCTTCCCTTCCACCTATCTCTCTTTCCCTCCCTCCCTCCCACTCTAGCTTTAATCCTTCCTCCCAGGAGGGTGATTACTTACTTATGCTAAATTAGGGAGCTAAACACTTGATGTCAGTCTAAGGATCTTGGCACAACCTCTCTCCCCATCTGTCTGCTGTGGATATGTAGTCTTCAGTTTCATTTACTCTAACTATATGTCGGAGGACTTCTTGTCTAACATTTTATGTGATTTTCAAAGTTTATAATTAATATATTTGATATTTCTTTTACTTTTTAATGCCAAGAGTGATCCTTATTTACTTCATAATTAATTTATCATTAATTTTGTTATGATGTTTAACATTAACTAGTAGAGCCAGTAAAAGAGGAATGGCCCCAAACCAGATCTTATAGCACTGAACCCTACATTCCCCAACTATATTTCCTCCTGTTTATTATTAATGTTGATTTACCTCCTTTTAGCTGGTAATCTGACTACGAGGCCATGGTCTGATATATGATAACTTGGGCTGCTTTTCAGAAAAGAGGTGATCATTCCACATCAAACAAACTGAGGTTTGTAACTCAGTGAATTCAAAGTATATCTTAACATAGATTTTAGTTTTCATTAAGCCTAAAGATATAATTTAACAAACAAGAGAGTGCCAGATTGGAGCAGGATGTTGAGTACTCCTTTCTGTGGTGCCTTTTGTATAAGTCAGAATTTCCCAGTGTGTAAGGCCATTATGTGGGGGATAAGTGAGGCCCCTCTAGAAGCCACATGACCACTCTGAGCTTGCACTACCTGATTTAAACCAGGAAGTAACATGGGCATTAGAACTGCAGGTCCTTGAGCAACTCATATTCTTTGTCTTATATATAAGGTTCAGGTTAAACAAACAAACAAAACAAAACCTATTCATTGCCAAACTCATGAGTGCTAATGTGAGTTCTGTGAGATCTCTATTACCCATGGATTGCCCCTAGTTTCATCATTTTACCATCATCATTACTATTCATCTTGTTCTCCTTACTTGTCATCAATGAGCAAATTTTTGTTCAGGCATGTGTTCATTTGAAGGAAGTGAAGAAAGGAAGGGGAGCAACAAAGAAAATGTCAGGGTCTTTCTTTGGCTCAGTGAGCAATTTTAGGGTGTACGGAGAAAAGGTTAGATAGTTTCACCATATTCTCCTTTGTTTAGATTACCTTTAGAATATTTGTTTGGTATTGAGATAAAATCAATCACAACCAAGTGCAATTTCCCAGAGAAGAATGCATACATTAAGTGAAGGAGAGTTAAAGGAATTGGGATAATTAGCCTGAATAAAAGAAGACTTGGAGGTATATGGAAACTTTTTCAAATATCTGAAGGAGTCCCGTGTGGTTTCAGTTGTGGCTTAGTTATTTCTAGTAATAGAAATGCTTTGGATGAAATCAGGGCATTTGAAATTTGAGATTAGCTATTGCTTGCCAGACATCTCTTCTGATAATCATCATTTACCAATTGAAGGACAACCAGAACTTACCACTGTATTCAACCTCTCCTGGTCCATTTTCTTATATATTGATACACTGGGTTTCATAATCCTTAGTTCTGGCTCTGACTCCTTTCTAAATATTTTCACCCTCCACTACTGTTTCTAGTTTATCACATTTCTTATATTAAAACTCATTCCATGGTTTCAGAAAACCACAGGCCCAAAATGGCATCGCTTAGATTAAGTCCCCAAATTAGTCAACCAAGACTTAATAACAAACTTAACTGCAGTTTCAACCCTGGGGAATATAAACTTTAAGCAGTCAACATATATTTCCTGGTCAAACCAAGGAAAATTACTGATAGACCCCTTCCATTCCCCTCAGGAGGGTAACTTTCCTAGACAATCATTCCTTGTTAATGTCTTCTTTTCTTTTTCTCTTCACGCTCTCTCTCTGTTATTTATTTATTTATTTGAGAGTGCATGCACCCATGTGAGACGGTGGAGTGGGGAGGGACAGTGTAGGGGGAGTGACAACTAGAGGGAGAGAGAGAATCCCAAGCTGGCTCCATACCCAGTACAGAGTCCTATGCAGGGCTCAATCTAATGACCCTGAGATCATGACTGGAGCTGAAATTAAGAGTTGGACTCTTAACCTACTGAGCCACCCAGGTACCCCACTAATATATTCTTTTATTCCTTTTTTTAATTTCCCCTTTTGCTTTTGAAAACTTTTGCTTTGTTTAGCTCAGTGGAGCTTCCCTCTACGGGACAGACCATATGCTGCTTGATTCACAAATCATTTGATAAAACCAATTAGATCTTCAAACTTACTTGGTTGCATTTGTTTTTTTAACAGTTTTGGAGACAGTGTTAGGATCTGAAATGACCTTCTGATGGCATTTGGGGAAAATGAGAAGCACAGGAATGGTGTCCCATGAAGCCCTTTGAGCAGTTTCCTGGGGCTGTTGATAAGTTCCTCTAGTTTTGAGCTTTGCTCTTCTTGTGTTTGAGCTACTGACCTTAATTGGCTTTCTAGTCCAGGGTCAATGGGTCAGTCTAGACTAACAGGAGGCTCTAACAGAGTACCAGTTCTCAGTCCTTGGTTCAGTCTGTGATTTCACATGGGAGTCCTTTCCCAATTTCCAGTCCACAGCCCCTGTTTACTGTAGTTTGCTGGTTTGGTCCTTTACCCATTTCCCATCCCAGTCTCCATTTACTGGTTTAAATTGCTGAGGGTATACATGGCCTTTTCTTGGCCAGTCCACAGTAACTTCTTTTGTTTACTGCTGGTATGTTAAGGTGCACAAATTTATTTGTCTTATTTTATGTAAATAAAACTTAGCTAATAGGATGTTTAAAATCCAAAGTATTAAGAGCATCAACTTCTGGCACACCTGCTTATCTAAAGGCTAAAAACTATGGTGCCAGGAGCTGTGAGTATCTCCAGAAATGGCAAAATTCTAGAATTGCAATGGCCATTGTAGGGAATGTTTCAATTAGATAAGATCATTTAAGAAGTGCACTTGACAGTAGGGATTCCCATAGTAAACAGAACGGGAAACAGGCAATTAAAACAGGCAGTGAGAAGACTCTGAAAAGGTTTCAAAATCCCCAAATAATTTCACTGAAAGGTTCATTGCAAAAGCTAAAGAAAAACTGAAGATCTAAGAGGTATCTAAGACAAGAACTTTAAGACTGATATTGAGCCCAGAAAATTAAAGGGATCCTATGAAAACAAGTGGGTTTTTTCCTTGCTCCCTCTGCTTCTCTTCTGCTAGGATTTGCACCCCTACCTTACACAAACCTTAACGTGTGTCCTCTTCATAAAGATCAAGAAGTTAATGATTTCTCTGGAGTCTTCCAGCTCACTAGATAATATCTAAAGAGTAACTACTGAAGTTGTCATATATGTTTTCCAAGACCACTGACTCATCAACGCCCCTGGCTTCAGGGCATAAGCAATTTAGGCAGAACACCCTACACTTGCTCTTGTCCAACCCGCTCCTGGATGCCTGCAAGGACACGTACACCAGACCACCATCCTCAGTAAAAACTACAGATCCCAAGCAAAGATGAGACTCATGCTCCTTTTCTTTTCTGAGTCTCCCAGATGCCCTGTCTGTAACTGCTCTCTTCATGTGTTCGATAAACTTTGCTCTTACTTCCTCTCGGCTCCTGTTTAATTTCCATCTTGTGCAAAGCCAAGGGCTCCCTTGGCTGGTCCTATAGGAACCACTCTGGGTCCTTGGACCCGGCCTGCCGGCATCAGTATCACTCCTACTGCTCCCTTTTATCCTCCTTTGAGTAATCATTCTATTAATGAAGCCCATCTGAATTGTTTTTCCATTCTGAAAAGATGACACAACCAAAAACAAAAGTCCACCAAGTTAACGGCCTTATAGACACTCCCACATCTATCTTCAAAGGAGGGCTCCCAAATGGGCCCCTCCCAGAGTTGACAAAACTGAGGGATTTTCTGGTAAATTGCTACATTAGTCACTTAAACAGCTAAGGGGAAACTCTGATAGCTACCAGATCTGCAGAGGGGATCCTATAAAAAATGGCAGAAGAAAGCAAAGGGTAAAAATTCTTACAAGAATAATTTCTTCTAAATCTCTGTCTGTAATGTTCACTTGAGATTGAAAAATAAAGTTTCACCTTGCCACTTCCTTTACAAATCCAAACTCGTTGTTTATTGATCCTTTCTCTCCCAGAAATAACCATTTCCTTCTTACTTGTCTCATTTTGCATAACTGGGTTTGGCTTTCTGACTGTCTGGGACATTCAGGTTCTTGGCCCTTTCTTTTGGTTATTTTTGGGAGTGACTCTGGATTTGGGAAAGACAATATCCTTTCACCCTCTTTGGTAGCCCATCTTATGCACAAGAGGGGTTATTCAATACTGCCAGAAATATTTAAGACTATGTACCTAGAGGGAAAGAAGAGTATGTAGGATAATATAGTTTGATATGTAGATCAGCCTATGAACTCATTTAAGTTATGGCTTAATTCTTTGAGGAATTGAGAACAACAGCCTGTCTTAAAAATCTTTTGCAGGGGGCACCTGGGTGGCTCAGTGGGTTAAGGCCTCTGCCTTCGGCTCAGGTCATGATCCCAGGGTCCTGGGATCGAGCCCCGCATTGGGCTCTCTGCTCAGCGGGGAGCCTGCTTCCTTCTCTCTCTCTGCTTGCCTCTCTGCCTACTTGTGATCTCCATCTGTCAAATAAAAAAAAAAATCTTTTGCAAAGCAAAAGTCAGCTCTGGAGGCCATTCAAAGTTTACCGATTCCTTTATCAATCTGTATATCTCAAAAGGCTTGTAAATTATTGGTTTTAGAAAACTGAAATCCTTCTTGAACAAATTTCCTTTCTTTCTCTGTTTCTTAAAGCTACATATATTATCATGTCTTTGGAAGGAAAACACAGCTTACAGTGTACCTGAGACTAAAGGAAAAAAGAGAGGGGAAAAGAAGGCTTATTAAAATGCAAACTGCTAAAAAGACTCTTGTGCCTCAAAAGATTAAATCCAGGGACAAATACGAATCTTAAAAATTCTCTCCACAAAGACCCCAAATAGCCAAAGCAATCTTGAGAATAATTGACAAAGCTAGAGATATCACAATTCTGTGTTTCAAGATATATTATAAAGCTGTAATAATGAAAACAGAATAACCCAGTCACAAAAATAGACATAGAGACATAAAGATCAGTAAAAAAGAATAGAAAGCCCAGAAACAAACCCATGCTTATATGGTCAATTATATGTCATAGAGGAATATCTATGACAAGAAGGCAAAAATACACAATGGAGAAGACAGTCTCTTCCACCAATGGTGCTGGGAAAACTGGACAGCTATATGCAAAAGAATAAAACTAGAACACTTTCTTATACTATACAATATATAAACTCAAAAAACTTAAATGTGAGACTTGAAACCATTAAACTCCTAGAAAAAAAACATAGACAGTAATTTCTTTGACATTGGCCATAGAAATATTTTTCTAGATATGTCTCCTAAGGCAAGGGATACAAAAATAAAATTGAACTATTGGGACTACATTGAAATAAAAAAGTGTTTGCATAGTGAAGGAAATCATCAACAAAATGACAAGACGATCTACTAAATAGGAGAAGTTATTTGTAAATGATATATCAATGAGGAGTTAATATCAAAAATATGTGAAGAACTTAGAACAAAATAATCCAATTAAAAAAATAGGCAGAGGACCTGAACAAATATTTTTCTAAAGAAGACATCCAGATGGCCAACAAACACATGAAAGGATGCTCAACATCACTCATTATCAGGAAAATGCAAATGAAAACCACAATGAGCTAACACCTCACACCTGTCAGAATGGCTAGAATTGAAAGGACAAGAAATAATACATGTTGGTGAGGCTGTGGAGAAATAGGAATCTTTGTGCACTGTTGGTGGGAAAGCAAATTGGTGCAGCCACTGTGGAAAACAGTGTGGAGGTTCCTCAAAAATTAAAAATAGAATTACCATATGATCCAGTATTCCACTACTGGTTATCTACACAAAGAAAATGAAAACACTAATTCGAAAAGATGCATGTACCCCTATATTTGTTGCAGTACTATTTACAATAGCCAAGATATGGAAGTAACCCAAGTGTCCATCAATAGTTGGATAGATAAAGAAGATCTATACATACATACAGTATATACAGACACACACACACATCATATATGGTGGAATATTATTCAGCCATAAACAAGCATGAGCTTGCCATTTGTGTCAACATGGGTGGACTAAAGGGTATAAAGCTAAGTGAAATAAGTCAGACAGAGAAAGACAAATACCATATAATTTCATTCATATGTGGAAGTGAAGAAACAAAACAAATGTAGGAACAAAGAAAAATTAGATAAACAAAAAACCAAACCCATAAACAGAGAACAAACTGGTGGTTACCAGAAGGGAGGTGGGGGAAGGATGGGTGAGATAGATAAAGGGAACTAAGGACACACTTATGAATTGTTGAATCATTATATTATATACCTACAATTAATATAATATTGTATGTTAATTATGTTTCCATAAAAGTGAAATAAAATATTTTAAAAATCTGGATAAGAACTTGGAAATCTCAGTTACTAGTTTCACCATTCAAATACACCTGAAATCCCAGATTGAAGTCATTCTTATAAAAGAAGTTTTATTCATTTTTCTGTTCTCGTGATACCCTTCCTCCTTTGAAAAACAAAATAATTTCACTAATTTTTTTCAGCCAAGGAAATTTTGTAAACATGTGCTCAGTTTCAGTTAACATGAAATATCTAATTTTTTGAAGAAAATCCTCTTCACAAATATTAGTAACTATAAGGTCTTTGCATCTATCTGTGTGTGTCCGTATATATGTGGTACACATGATATATTTTTCTACCTCTGGGTGGTATCACTAAAATAATTTGTAAAAGAGCTCAACTGGTTTAAAGGAAGTACTTTTAAGGACTGGGCATTCAACAGCTCTCATAAAGATAGAAACTAACCCAAATGTTTTTCCAAGTCCATATGATCTGGGAAAATATTCGATATAAAAGTTGTTTAAAGTTGTTGTTTTAATTAAAATAGACATATCTTAAGAGTTATAAGCAGTAAAATTGAATTTTTTTTTTCTGCGTGACTTTAAGTCAAATAAATGGATGTTATCTGTCATAAAAATGTTTTTGAGTAGCTTGGGAGATTGACTGACTTTGATGTCCCATTAAGTTTTTATGGGCAATCTCAGCATAATTGTTAAGAGCAAATACATTGAATAGATGTCAATAATTTTTTTAATTAGGTAGATTTTTAAAATAGGGTCCCAAAGGGCACCTGGATGACTCAGTCAGTTAGGTGTCCAACTTGATTTCAGCTCAGGTCATGATCTCAGAGTCGTGAGACTAATCCCCAGGCTGGGCTCCCCAATGAGTGTGGAGCCTGCTTAGTAGTCTCTTTCTCTCTTTCTCTCTCTCTCTTCCTCTGCCCCTACCCCTCCACTCTCTCTCTTCAATTAAAATAATAATTTTAAATAAATAAAATAAATAAATAAATAGTCTCCTAAATCTTTCTGATAACCTAAAAACTTAAAAGTTTTGCTGAGTTAGGTGAAATGATGAATTCAGTTAAATTTATTTAAAATTCAGATCATTTCCAAATAAGACAAAATATTAAAACATTGCTAAACAGTTTGTCTACTTTCAGCTTCATATTACAGAAAAACTAAAAGATTATTTAAGTGTGTTAATGCTACACTGGAAAATTTTAAAAGGCATATGTTTCTTAAAACTCTGAAATGTATTCATAAATTTGCAAATCTGAAGTATGCTGGGGCGCCTGTGTGACTCAGTCAGTTAATCATCTAACTCTTGATTTCAGCTCAGGTCATGATCTCAGACTTGTGAGAACAAGCCCCAAGTTGGACTCGCACAGGTGTGGAACCTGCTTGAGCCTCTTTCTCTCCCTCTCTCTCCTCCGCTTTCCTGCTCTTCTCCCTCTCTAAATGAAAAAACAAAACAAACTAACAAAAGTAATGCTGGTGTAGCACTTCACAATTGCCTGCTATTTAATTTTACTTAGTTAAGGTTATTAAGGATTAAACATTGTACTTAATATATGCAACTAAAGCTACTGGAAATAATAAGGGAAAACCTATCCATAGGCCAGGAAAGTAGTATGTGTTTTCTATGACAGAAGGGTTAAGAAATGGAGATATATTTTTTGTTGAGGATAAGGAAAGTAATTTTGTCCTAAAGTAAGGCGGCTGTTTAAAGAAAAACAAACAAACAAACACCAGAATATAAAAAGGAAAGTTATAGAAGGTTTATGAAAAGGGAATCTTAAGCAGGCTCTATGCCCAGTGTGGAGCTTGACTTGGGCTCGATCTCACAGCCCTGAGATCATGACCTTAGCTTAAATCAAGAATTGGATATTGGGGTGCCTGGGTGGCTCAGTGGGTTAAGCCTCTGCCTTCGGTTCAGGTCATGATCTCAGGGTCCTGGGATCGAGTCCCACGTTGGGCTCTCTGCTCAGTGGGGAGCCTGCTTCCCCCTCTCTCTCTGCCTACTTGTGATCTCTCTCTCTCTGTCAAATAAATAAATAAAATCTTAAAAAAGAGAGAGAGAGAGAGAGAAAGAGAGAGTTGGATACTTTAATCGACTGAGCCACTCAGGTACCCCAAAAAGGGAATCTTTGAAAGCAAATTTTAATGGGTGGCCAAGTTGACTAAGATTAAAATGAATTTATTTAAAAATCAGTTTAATATCAAAAGTAAGCTGGAGCAAAATTAGAATTTGGCTTTCTCTTAGTTAAAAGGACATTTTTTTTTGGACTTTTGATCTGCTTAAGTCTTTTTAACTTGGAACATTCCAAAAGAGTTGCTAAACTATTAGGCATATTTGCTCTGTTAAATTATATAGGAAGCATTGTTAAATAAGAAGTAGTACTAAGCCTTCTTTATGTTATAGTTGTAAGACTGTGGTACAGGTGGATCAAAATGGCCCCTCATTGCCAGACTTTTGCCATCCTGACGTCCTTGCAACATGGCCACAGTCTGCTCCTAAATAAGAACATTAACACTTACTGTAAATCAAGCAAATGGGGCTT
Source organism: Meles meles (assembly GCF_922984935.1). Taxonomy (NCBI): domain Eukaryota; kingdom Metazoa; phylum Chordata; class Mammalia; order Carnivora; family Mustelidae; genus Meles; species Meles meles. The sequence continues at coordinate 170,303,780 of NC_060067.1, read as the reverse complement.
TAGAAAACCCAAAACAGCTGTTTGGTTTTTCCATGCTTCCTGACAAGCCCCATTTTTAAAAAATTTCTGCATTCCTTCATTGACCATAGTGCATTTAAGATGACTCCTAATATTATATAGATATTAATGGGAAAACATCTATAAAATTACAAAAACAGCCTATCAGCAATGTCTGACTTGTCAGATCCATCGTTCTGGAAAAACAGTTTCAGCTGCCCAGAGGCCTCAGGGCTCTTCTCCCTACACCCTTTGATACTTGTCGATGGACTTCATTCACCTGCTGCTTCTATTGGATGACCAGTACATTCCTGTAATTGTATGTATGTTAGATGAGCTAAAGCCTTTCCTTGTTGCAAGACTGATGCCCTCAAAGTACCAAAGAAACTGTTGGAAAGTGTGTTACCCATTTGAGGTATACCTTCCACAATCTTCAGTGATTAAAGCACCCACTTCACCAGACCAGTCACCTGAGGCTTATACTAAAATCTTGCCAACTTCTTGGAATTCTATTGCATACAATCTTCTGCCAATCCCTTGTTGACTTCATGCTAGTATGACCAGTTGCCATAAGTCTCTAATGTCTTATGTTCAAGTCTATCATCAACAGACTAAAAGAGACTTTCTAGATCCCAATTCAAAGGATACTGCCGGTCACAGTTTACAACCTGGTGATTAGATATTTTGAAGACATCATCAGAGAAAAGCTGCTCTTGAGCCCCATTTGGAAAGGACTTTAGCAAATGATTCTAACCACTGACATTGCTATAAAACTAAAAGGTATTAAGCCTCAGGTACACATCACACAGCTAGAAAAATGGCTCCACACGACCTCTGGTCTTGTGCAGATGTTGGGGACTTCCAAATCAAAGTGACAAGAAAGAGAAGGAGCTGATATCAACTAGACTGCTTCCACCCAAGACAACAAATCAAGACTTCATGCTTTAATCAACCATGAGGCCCTTTCTTCTTCCCTTTCCTTTACTCTGGCACACCCTTATCTTTATCTCCCAGACCATTGCTAAGGGGAGTAACCTTTGGAATTTAGAACAAACTTCTGTTTCAGGCTAGGAAAATATCTAACCATGCCCTTAATGTTCATAAATGAAATAAGACATCTCTCAATTCCCGTAAATTTACATTGTGAGGTTAGAAAGGATGTAACAAGAGGCTTTCATGATTCTGGATTTACTCTTTTTGACAGATCCCTATTTCCCTAGTTAGAAATAAATGTAATAAGTCTAACTTCTTTTCTTTCTTTTTTCCTTTTTTTTTTTGAGACAGGGAAAGAGAAAAGAGAGGGAGAGGGATGGGGAGGGAGAGAAAGAATCCTAACCTGGCTCCACATCCTGCATAGAGCCCAGCAGGGGACCTCACAACCTTGGGATCATGACCTCAGCAGAAATCAAGAGTTGGATGCTTAACTGACTGAGCCATGGGTTAATTAAAAATTAACTTCTTAATTTTTAAAATTATTACAGGATCTGCTGTTAAAGCAATAACTGCGCAACAAAGATCCTTAGACTTCCTGGCCAAAGTTTTTCTTGATAATAAAGTAGCTCTTGGTTATCTTTTACGTGGGCAGAGCCATGCCTATGCTATGACCGATACCACCTGCTGTACCTGGATTAACACTTATGGGGATGTTAAGGCTTGATTATATAAGATCATAAAATAAGTCCCTTGCCTTAGAAAGTGACTCCTTCCATGGGGCATTTCTTTGACTTACTTGACTTTTATTGGTTTGGGTTTGGGGACCATGGATCTTGAAGTGTGCTCCAAACATTGGGAATTATTCTGTGTATAGTAATCATAATAACTTCCCTGCTGCATTATATTTGTGTGGTGAGCATAGCATGATGTATAAACTTGTCAAATCACTAGGCTGTACGCCTGACACTAATGTAACATTGTGTATCGACTATACTCAAATGTTCTTAAAAAGCTTTATTTATTTATTTATTTTAAGATTTTATTTATTTATTTGACAGACAGAGTTCACAAGTAGGCAGAGAAGCACGCAGAGAGAGAGGAGGAAACAGGCTCCCTGCTGAGCAGAGAGCCGGATGTGGGGCTTGATCCCAGGACCCTGGGATCATGACCTGAGCCAAAGGCAGAGGCTTCAACCCACTGAGCCACCCAGGCGCCCCTCTTAAAAAGCTTTAAATGAGTGTTCATTTAGCCACGAATCACCACACAAATGATCTCACTAAGCCTGGAATGTCAGAAAAGGAACAAGGAGGATAACTGACATAAAGAATGTAAAACTACAGTCATAACTTATAAATATCACAGAGATAAAGCAAAAATATCATGACCTGGCCACGTATTAATCCCTAACTCACATGTGGCCTTGACCCTGGAGATGTCTCCTGCTTCTTGAAACTTGCTATTCCTTTGGCTTCCGCGAGTGCTCACTCTCCTGGTCTTCCTTGTCTTTGTAATCAACACTTCTGCTACAAGTGCTGCTCACCTTCCAATTTAAATGTGAAGGTTCCTAAGTCAACAGCTCCTCTGAATCTAACAACTGTAATGGGCTCTGCTTGCATGATTTCATCTACTTGCATTTTTTGAGCCTGCTCTAAGTGGATGCCTCCTAAATCTGTATCAGAGCCTGGGCATCTTTCCTGAAATCTAGACTTGGGTAATTCAATGACTGATGGACATGTCCACTTGAACATCATCCCTGAATGCCGAGTCAATAAAGCACAAACAGAATTAACACTTTCTTCTTTATTTTAATCTCTTTTAGTTGGTTATATCAATCAGTCCCTCAAGTTATTCTTGGCTTTTCCCTTTTCTTACTGTTCCTCCTCCCATGTTAATTCTAATCTGGCTACTATCAATTCTAATGCTTAAATATTTTTCAAATTCCTCACAGGCTTTCCAGTTGTGCTATCACTGGCCCTGCGTTTCATCCTATCTTTTTGAATTTCTAACTGATCTAAAGTCCTAACTGGTCTCCCTTCTTCCCATTTTGTTCTCTCCAAATCCATTTTCTATACAGCAACAAAAAAGAACATAAATTTTAAACCAACTATATTATTACATCTCAAAATCCATCACTGAGAGGGTAAAGCCAAAGCTCACTACCCCCAGGTGGGCTCCTGCCTCCTTCTTTGGGAGGGAGGCAACCCTTACACTGTCTGTCTCACATGTTTGACCTCAACAACACAATAATTTATCTAGTTTCTTGCACTGCCATGCTATTTTTGGCTTCTCCATCTTTGTATATGCCATCTCCTTTTCTGGAATGCTCTTCCCTTTCTTCCCTCTATATTGCCTCCAACCTACTCCCCTCACCAAAACAAAACAAAAAAATCCCCTCCTCCCCCAAACCTGGTTAACTCATCCTCATCCTTGCATCTTTATCCTTGCAGGCTCCTCCACAAAGCCCATCCTGACCTCCTTTCTCCTCCACTACAGAGTGAGGTACCCCTTTTGACCTCTGGCTGAGGTGACTCCTTGGTGAGGATCCAAAGACCGGGGAAGCCAGCTGAATGGACCTTGCCTGAAAAGGTGAGAGATTTCCCCTTTTGCCCTTTGGAGGGATCCTTTACCCCTCTCCTTTCTCTTTTAGCTTCCCTGCAGCCTAAACTTAGAATTTCCCAGACAACTGAAGATCTCTGACCAGAGCAGCTCCCTGGTGTCGTCTGAAGGTCTGAGAGCAAACAGGTCAGACTGTCTGTGCCTGTGAGAGTGAAGAACCCCTTTCCTCTGCTTTCTCACTCCATCCCCCAAGGTACCGTTCACACCACCCCCCAAGGTGTGGTGTGGCTGGCAAAGGCAGCTCGACCAGGGTGAATCCACACATGCATGGACTCGATTGGGACCCTTTCTTGTTGCTGGCTAACTTTCAGCTGCCTTACTTCTTTTGGCTCCCTTTTCTTTTTCCTTTGTTTCCATAGATCCAGACTCCATCTTGGTAAATACATTCCTATGCATGTGAGTGGTGAGTCCTACCCGATTTTTCTGACCTGGTTCAGTTGTCCAGTGTCTGGCTCTCCCTGTTGGAGGGGACACCCAATAGAAAGTACCACCACTATTTGCTGTGACCCTCTTCTTAGTGACATGCCCTAAAATAGTTAATCACCCCATATAAGGTCCAGTCCTTTTTCAGGTCAGTGGGATGCCCTGACTGAAATCATGACCACTCATCAGAGCTCCATCCCTTTTGGTGGGATCCCCCTTTGGGAATTGGCATCTAGTCTTCAAACCCCCTCTATTCCTTTGGACGCACTCTTGGGTGGGGGGTTGTATTCTTAAAAACTGGGACAAATCAACTCTCAAGGCCTGAGGGAAAAAATTTCTCATCTTTTTAGGTAATGTTTCCTGGCCTCAGTATAAACCCCCAGATCAAGAGGTATGGGCTCCCCTCAGGACTCTTTCTTATAATATTATTTTCCAGCTTGACCTCTTTTGCCAGAACTCCTCCAAATGGTCAGAGTTCTCAGATGTGCAAGACTTTATGACATTGTTCCAAAACACCGGCCTCCTTAAAAACTGTAGAATGAGTCTTGCTCAGTTTCATGGCCCATCTGATCCTGTGAATAGCCATTAAACCTCAAACTCTGAAGTTTTGTTAAGTTAAATGATAGGTTGGATTGAATGCATTGGATATTCAAGTTTTTTCCAAATAAGATAAAATACTGAAACATAAATGACTTAACATAAGGTTTGTCTGCTTTAAGCTTCTTATTGCAGAGAAACTAAAGATACTTCAGTCTATTGGAAAACATGCTTTGTGCTTAATTGATTAATAAATTTGTCATCTATAGAATTCTGGTGTAACAGTTCACAATCGGTTACACTTAGTTTTCACTAGAGACTAAGTGTTAAAATACTGTTAAATGTAACGAAGACTGATGGACATAAGGAAAGCAGCTCTGTGTGTAGGAAAGCAGGAGATGTTTAAGAAAAATACAAGGAATGGGAATACATTTTTGTTGAAGGAAAAAGAAAGTAATTTTATCCTAAGAGGTTGGTTGTTTGGAGAGAAAAGTCTTCGAACAAAATCTCAATGTAAAAGAAAATTGTAGAGGATTTGTGAAGACTTTAATGTGACCAGGATGGACTAAGGTTGAAAGGAATGGTTTTGAAACCACACTGGTATAAGATAGACTCTGTTAAAAGACAAAGTTTTCATGATTTTTGGTCTGTTCTTGCTTTAAAAAAAAGTAAACAGGGGCACCTGGGTGGCTCAGTGGGTTAAGCCGCTGCCTTCGGCTCGGGTCATGATCTCGGGGTCCTGGGATCGAGTCCCACATCGGGCTCTCTGCTCACCAGGGAGTCTGCTTCCCTCTCTCTCTCTCTGCCTGCCTCTCTATCTACTTGTGATCTCTCTCTGTCAAATAAATAAATAAAATCTTTAAAAAAAAAAAAAAGTAAACAAAAGGTTATTTTTCTCTTTTGTCTGTCCAGAAGACCAAAGTTTCTGTTTTGTTTTTATCAGGTCTTTGATGATCCCTAGTCCTGTCTAGGCACATGCTCCATAACTTTCTGAGGTTTTAACAAAATTCTCTGAGATTTGAATTGTAAATGAAGTCTTTTTGACTAATTGGGGCTTTTTATTTTTTATTTTTTCAGTTACTCTGGAAGCACTGTTTAACAAATAATGTTATGCCTTAGGTTGTGTTGTTTGGGTAAATGCTATAACTATTCTAAAGACTATGTGCAATTCCTAAAGTTTTCATATGTTTTGGTAACACTCATATCAGATTTTAACCATGTCAATTTTTTTTTAGTCTTCTGTCATCTATAGCTATTGTTCTCTTGCAAAATGAGTTTCATCTTCAAGGAGATCCATAAAAAGGACTTTTGACAATTACAGGCATATGATATCTTTAAGATCATAAAACTAAAATGGGTGAGAACTTCCAGAAGTAATTAAAAGCTGTATTCAAACTAACAAGAAAATTAGTAACACAGGACTAAATGAATTAAGGAAGATGAGTATAGGTTTTGTGACTCTTCTTTGAAACATTACTGGTTCTCTAATGTATGTCCTTCCAGATTAAGAAAACTTTCTCTTAAGATATCCATGATATACAGAAATATGATTAAATATTTCTTTGTGAACAAATTGAAGCATTTAACTTTTCTCTCTACCTGAACCCTCCAGAATTCAAAAAAATCTCAGTGACTATTCTTTCCTTCATGGCAATTATATTTATATGCCTAAGTTTAATAAGAATCTGTTTTCCTTATAACAGGACCCCATTGGAAACAGTGGTTATAGTACCAAGGCTTTGACTGGAATGTCATATTTGAGAGACTTGCATAGACTCGAGATGTGATGAGACAGCTAATAGGAACTAAGGCTGACTTTATGAAACTTGGAGCCATAAAGCCCCTTGGAAATGTTGGCCTGATACCTTGCTTACAGCATTACCAGGTGAATAAAGAACGTCACTTCCTGGCAGGTGCAAGAACCTCAGGATACTTTGGGAACCTCAAGAAGAATTTGCCCAAACCTACAGGTATTGCAGGCATATTTGATGGCAAGTACTTGGCTTGGCTTCTGGCCTAGAGATGCTAATAAAATTTCAACCTAGAGATTCCTTATAAAAAGTTCCAGCAAAGCAGATGCTGAAAGATCTATATGATCAATCACTATCCTTGTTGAACTTATGTAAACAACTAGACCAAGTTTGTTAAAAATGGATTTTTAAACAAATTAGTCTTGATTTGGCTATCTTTGATAAAAATGAGGGCAATTATAGAGATAATGTTTCACTTACAGCTTTGCAGATATTAGATTTGTATACTATTTATCATAAACTGGACTAGATTTTGAATTCTTCTAGTTTCCCCAAATATCTAGCTATGGCTTTCCAAACCAAGGTTTCCAATCTTCTTCCATCTCTCAAAGTCCCTGCAAACTAAAACTGCCCTTGTGCCTGGACTGACCATTGTACCTCTATAGAACATTACCTGAGGTTATTACAATAACTAGAGGTTATTGATCTTATTTATTTAGCAGATCAGGCTTAAAAGATTCTCCTATTGATAAGGCAGATGACAGTGGGTTTATTGATAGCAATAGTTTCATGGAAAAGGAGATAAGAAAAACTGGGTGGATACGTTATAGTCAAACTCAGACTATTTAGGCCACAGCCCTCCCAGCAAATATGTCTGCCAAAAGTGGAGCTAATATTCATAAATTTCTAAATAGATATGCAGACCCTATTCTCCCTAAACCTTATCTGACAGTTACTAGCAACACATCCCATATAAATCCGGGACACATGGTTTATTTAAAGGTGTGGAAGTCTAATACAGCAGGGGATTTGATTTAACACCCAAATGGAAGGGCCACCACTGGGTCATATTATGTACTCCCAGGGCCATAAATTTGGGACATTCTCATGGACTCATATATCAAGAATTCAGATTGTATCTTCCCTACAGGAATCCAGGGTGCCTGTTAATGCATGTGGAACATGTCCACTGTAGTTTTAAATTTGAAGGATTGGCTGGGTTGGTAATGGTCTTAATGCATCTGTGCATCCAGGCAAACCCCAGAGTACAGTGGCCTATCCAGCCTGGGGGAAGCCGTGGTTGTGGGTTAGAGCCGCAGAGCCACTGGGTCCCCTTAGGAGCCAGCCATCTAATTCTGGGCCTCCTTGTCCAGTCAGTAGCAAACCAATTAGTGACCAGAAGAACAATGATTTGTGAGCGTATTTCTGATGACAGCCATCTAACTGCCCTGTGCTATTTGCCCATGTATCACAAGTATGGTTTCTTTATTCCTGGCATAGAACTGCCTTTTGGCTTAACTGTCCCATTGGGGGGTAAGCCATAAATATTCAACCCAGATTTAATACATTCCATTCAGTGTATACTGAGAAGTTGGGTTTGCAACTTAGGCATCTTCTGGTCCCCATTTATTTGCGGGTGAGTGATTCAGTCAGAACCTTAATGGTTTAAGACTATGAAAAGGTCTGATTGTGGCCTGAGAGATTCCAGGTGGTGATGACTATAGACCAGAGGGTAAGGTTTAGTTTTGTTATAGAAATATCACAAAAAAGGGGCACCTGGGTGGCTCAGTGGGCTAAAGCCTCTTGCCTTCGGCTCAGTTCATGATCCCAGGGTCCTGGGATCAAGTCCCACATCGGGCTCCCTGCTTGGCGGTGAGCCTGCTTCCCCACCCCTCCCTCTGCCTGCCTTTCTGCCTACTTGTGATCTCTGTCTGTCAAATAAATAAATAAAATCTTAAAAATAATAAAATAAAAGATTTTTCCCTTTCTTTTACTGACTGGTTAAAATCCTAGATAGGGGGAGGGTTTTTGCCAACTATCAAAGGACTCTTATTTGGGCTTCTTTTTCTTCTTGTTATTCTAATCATATTTTGCTGTTTTCTCCCATGCTTTTCCTCCTGGTGGCAAGGGTCCTTCACCACCATAATGTCAAGCTGACAGGATCCTCTCTGCTCGAGGGAGACTCCTATGTCATCAACTCTAGACACAGCTGTCTCAGCCTTCTCTACACCCCTCATTCAGCATGAAGCAGTTACAGAAGATAAGACCTTCTACCCTCAGCAATCTTAAAGATTTATGGGTCAAAATTGTTCAGGGGGGAATTTAAAGGCTGTTTTTGGGCAACCAACTTGAACAATGGAAAGCTGAGTAATGTAGAAAGTCCCACGCTGACCAGGCTGAATACCAACAGGCCCATCAGACAACCCACCTCAAAATACACATAAGGCCTAGCTGACCAATGGGTTACTTACATCTACCCAAAAAGGAAAATCCCATATGTTCCCATACCTCCTCACACTCCCCTTTAACTATAGTCCCCCACCCCTGCCTCATAGCAGGCAATCTCTACCTCACTGTCCTATCTGTCTCTACCTTGCAGTGTATTCAATAAACTTCTATCTCCTTGGTCTGCCTTGGGTGAATTCTTTCACTGCCTGTGCTGCCAGCATGATATAATAATTACTGGGTAGTATATGCAACTGATAAATTGTTGAACACTACCTCTGAGACTAATGATGTATTATACGTTGGCTAATTGAGTTTAAAAAAGAAAAAAAGGAAAGAAAAGAAAGGAAAAGAAAAAAGAAAAGAAAGCAACTCTAATACTGACCTGTGGGCTCACTGGATAATCAGAGAATGTCCAAGATAAGAAGGAAGACTAAACCACATGAAAGTGAAGTATCCAACATGTTGCAATCTTTGGGATGAAATTAGAGCAGGTGAGAATTGAAAAGACCGGTTGTTAAACTACAGGATAGATGAGTCATGAGAAAGGGAGAGTGGAATAGAAGTACTGTGTGGTAAATATGTGTGGTTTAAACACTCAAAAAAGAAAGGCGTTCTTAACACATGCAATGGCAATGGCTCAACTTTCAAAGGTTTTTTAGGTTTCCTGAAATCATATGCTCCATCCTTAAGTGGTCTAACCCTTATTCAAGGCTCTTTTGAAATTCTCCTCAGGGCAATCATGACGCAGAGCTAAAGACCACTTTATAAGTTGCCAGAATGCCAGTCTACCAAGTAGGATTCACAGGGTCTCCAATACTCCATCCCTCTCTGTGAAAACGGAACAATAAAAACCACTTCACTTACCAATGTGCAAAATGATGTCGGACCTTTGGAATGGCCAAATACCTAGAAACACAAATTTCGGAAACATTTCTTTTCATGTTTCATTTTAATTAAAGAAAATATTGAATTTTTAATTTTCATTAATCATCTGCATTAAGATGGGTCTTTAGAGGAAATGCCTCTATTGGTGGAATCTGGGCTCTCAGAACAAACGTGAGCAGATAAAAAGACTTTTTCTCTTTTCTTAATAAACTGCTTTCTTCTATGGGCTATATAGCCTGTAAATATTATAGTATAATGAAGATGGCAAAATGTGTTATAGTGTCACAATGTAATGCTTTTAGATATGAATGTTATATTTGAATTGCCAACATATAATTGGCTTTTGCCAAGGTAACTTGAAAAGATTGGTGGGTGGGTATCTGCATGTCTCAGTTGGCTCAGTGTTCTGCCTTCAGCTGGGGTCATGGTCTTGGGGTCCTGGGATCCAGCCAGGTGTTGGGCTCTCTGCTCAGCAGGGAGTCTGCTTGTCCTTCTCCCTCTGCCCCTCCACCCTGCTCTTGCTCACTCTCTTCCTCTCTCTCTATCAAATAAATAAATGAAATATATTTTTAAAGATTTTATTTACTTATTTGAGAGAGAGAGAGAGCAAGCAAGTGAGAGAGAGCGCGAGCAGGAGGGAGGGGTAGATAAAGCTCAAGTAAATAAAATCTCAAAAAGAAAGAAAGAAAGTGAGAAAGGATTGGTGGGCTGATTTTATCCATGAGCTGTATGGCTCATACTTAATTGGTCATTCTCAATGAGAGCCATGACAATTAGCTTCATGATTGTTGGAGTCCTTTCGTCTTAGCTTGTGGAATGACATATACTCTGGTTCCCATTGCTCTGTTAAACTCTGGTATCCCCAACAGAACCACTTCCTTCTGCTCCCTGGGGATAGGCCCGCTGTTGGACTTAGGCCACTGTCTCCTCCCTCCTACACTGGCACCACGTGCTACCCTCTGCCTAGAATGGTGGAAGTTGGATTCATTGCAGCTAGGAGTGTCTCCTTATCCAAATGCATATCAGTGTGACAATAAATAGCACTGGCTGGCTTCGGTTTTTCTACATCTAAGTGTGTTTATGCTCTTTGGCAGGGAACTACTTTCATTAGAGGACAAAAGGAACTTTTTGAAGTTCCACTTTTGGAAGCAGTGAGTTAGCTGTTAGCTAAAACACCTATGCTTCTGGAGTCCCTACAACCTGAACACTACTCGTTTGCAGAAATAGCCTATGGCTGAAAGAGAGATGACCGTTTGGAGTGGAATAAAGACCAAATGAAGAATGGAAAGAGGAGTGGGGATATCTGGAGGCTTATCTTGGCTCCTACAGAACAAACAAGGGGTCCAGGGCTCCGCCACTCCTCCCTCCAGCCTCAGTTTTCCCAAGTTTGTAATGGAGGATTTAGAAAGAGAGGACTCTAAAAGTTTAAAATTCTGTAGTTTTATAAATCTTAAGAAGTAGACAACTAGTGTGAGTTAAATGTAATTAAGGGCATATGCGATCTTTTTGCAAGTTTCTATCACTATTCTATACATATTGTCATAAAGAATAAATAGAGAAGATTTTGAAAATGCCAATAATCTGGGTTTTTTTTCCCAGCCCATGACAAGATCTCTCCATTTGTCAATTTCTTTTTCCTTTCAAAAATCAGTCAGCTAGTGGTTTGAGCTTTAAATATGGAATGACTCAAGACTAGAAATTCTGGTTGCCTCAATAGAAAAGAGATGTGTTCCTATAGCCATTCAACTTTTTTTTTTTCATTCTTAAAGAACAACCTGAAATCCAAAACTAGGCCAGTTAAATTTAGTGTTGATGTGTCAAACATTTATCAGCAATGGCAGTTTGCTAGAGCTTCTCTGCAAGGGTCTGGGGGGGTATAAATGTCCTTCCAGTGTTTCTTTTACGGTGTACTTAGATGGATTTCAAAACTACTTTGCCATCTGCCAAAGGTCATGTGATGTCAGATTTGGATCCTGTCATTTAATGATTAGTGAGTGGCTAGTGACATATAAGGCTTTGGAGACAAGACCCCTGATAGGTTTCTAACGCTTGAATATTTCCCAGCAGGTCCCTCTGCATTTGCAAAGGGAGTGGTACAAATGCATGGGCGCCCATGTGGAGCTGAACTGTTTGAATTACTCTCAGTGACAAGTTTCCAGGATCTGATCCGACAGTCAGAAAATATGTGCTGAGTGCCAGTATGTTCTAAGCACAGTGCTAGGTGGGAGAGTATGTGGAAAAAAAAAAAAAAGCAAGATAGATAAGGCTTTTGCCCTCAGGTTTTCAGTCCAGTAGGAAAGGGTAACATTCCTCAGATTGACGTAATAAAGATTTCAAGTAGATTTCTACCAGATTCCTGTGGCAGAAGACCAGGATTATTTGGGCAAAAATACTACTCAAACTTTAAATGTCCTGATCACCTACACAACTAAAAGGCCTATTGGCCACAGAAATGTCACAGGACTGGTTTAAGTACTCAAAACACTGATGAGGAAGAATCTTTCCTTATCTCTCTAGGAGAATTATCTTGTCCATGCTTCTGTGTTCTCTTCTCTCTTTGTCTACCTCTATTTTTGTCCTCTGCCTAATGTATACTTTAGAATGGAAAAATTAATCAAATGACCTCAGTTTACTACCTCAGTCCTGGAGCCTATTTACCTTGAGAGTTGCATAGTTCTAGATCACATAGCATGGGTAGACAACAGAATGTAGGCACGCGTGCAGACATAAATGATATGTAAAGTAGATGAAGCAAATTTCCCATGGACTTTGTCATTCCTCACCTCTTCTGTTCCGCAGGTGATTTATACAACAGGATGTTGTCCTGAGGAGAACTGTCCAGAGAACCCTGCCCTCTGTGGACTGGTGTATTGTTTAAGAAATAATTCAAATATGGTCCTGGTGTCCTGGGATGGAGCACCATGCCGAGCTCCCTGCTTGGTAAGGAGCCAGTTCTCCCTCTCCAGCTCCCCCGTGCTTTTGTTCCTTCTCTCCCTATCTCTCTGTCATAAATAAATTAAAAAATCTTAAAAAAAAAAAAGAAAGGTACCTTATATTCCCACAAGAATTAGAATTTAGGATTTGTAGGAAAACCTCAGCTCATTTAGCCAACCTCCTAAAAACCAGTTAAGAGTGACCTCTGAGGGGCACCTGGGTGGCTCAGTGGGTAAAAGCGTCATGATCTCAGGGTCCTGGGATCGAGGCCCGCATCAGGCTCTCTGCTCAGCAGGGAGCCTGCTTCCCTTCCTCTCTCTCTTGCTGCCTCTCTGCCTACCTGTGATCTCTGTCTGTCAAATAAATAAATAAAATCTTAAAAAAAAAAAAAAAAAGAATGACCTCTGAGACTCTTAATCTCACAAAACAAACTGAGGGTTGCCGGGGGAAGTGGGGTAGGGAGAGGGTGTTTGGGTTATGGACACTGGGGAAGGTATGTGCTACGGTGAGTGCTGTGAAGTGTGTTAACCTGGTGATTCACAGACCTGTACCCCTGGGGCTAATAATACATTATATGTTAATAGAAGAATAAAAAATTAATTAAAAATTTTCAAAAAAAAAGAGAAAGAATTCAAATAGTCTTCAGTTAAAATAAAACACAAACTCACATTATTTACCATGTGCCAGGCAGCACGAGTTTTCCATGCTTTAATTCATTTAACCATCACGGTAAACCTTTCGTTACCTCCATGTCACTGATGAGTAAACTGAGGCAGAGAAGTTACTTGTCCAAGCAACCAAGAATGGTAGAGCTGGGATACGAACCCAGACTGTTGGACTCCCAAGTTTGTGTCCATAACTAGGACACATTCTGTCGTCCTAGAGTGAAAAACTGATTGGGAATCTTCTCTGTAACATTTCCCATTCCTCTTGAATTTGTGTCAACCCAGTGGCAATCGTAAAGTATGCCTGGCATCCACAGAAGCTAATCTATCTTTTCTGTTGGCCTCCCCCACCACAAGACAGCAAGCATGTTCCTGAGTCACTCGTGGCGTGAGCATGGGGTTAGAGCTTATGCCTTCTGAACCAGCATGCCTATCTGGAAGTGAAGTTGTCTAGCTGGCTTTTCCACTGACATCACACAGGGAAACACATTATTAAGGCATCTCTGTACTTCTCTAAATTCCTTGGAAATGGTGTTATTTAAGTGGTTATGAAACATGCCTTGAAACGGTTCTCTTTGGTTTAAATAGTTAAAGATGTACTTAAGGAAGTATGTCCATTTTTAGAGTCATTGCATAATGTCTTTCCCCTTAAGTGTGCTTCAAAATTTTGATGGTTGACTAGTCAATTGGGTATAGTGTTTTTGAAAGGGAAACCATTCTCTGAAAATCATAAACATATTTATATAATCCTCTCCTGCTTTCTGACATCCATGGGGTGCAAATCTATTCTGGCATATGATATTATTTAAACTGTTTTATATGTGTAAGACTCGCTTTTACATTTAGTTATTAAGCTCCTTAAAGACACATCAAGACATCTGGGGACACAGTAAGTACAATACCTAATAAATATAGCTGCTGAACTGAAGTGAAAATGCATTAGGTATAAAAATTAGGTATAAAAATCAAGCCATAGATAACAAATAAAACTTCAGAATTAATTTTGAAAACTAAAGGTCTCCTTTATTCCACAAGGGACTGCAAGTCTCCTTTTTCATTTCTGTTTTAAAGTTAAAATTAAGTGGCCCATCTCTGTGTATATAATGGAGTAGTTATTTAAAAAGGTTGTGTTTTTTTTTAATCAAAGAATAATGTGAGTTTCTGAAAGATGTTAAATCCCATAATCAAATATGCTAGCTTTTATCACAGTAGAATTTAAAGTTAATAAAACATTCAGAAATTCTATTCTATTCCATTCTGTTTTAATCTTTACAAGGAGGACAGTGTCTATTCCCATTCATGCTGCACCCTGGCTTCCCAACCTCCTAAGTCTCGGTAGCATTGAGAGTGGCCTGTAAAGGAAGGCTGTCTGAACACAATCCAGTTCCTTGTCCATGACTTTACAAAGAAGCAGAGTTGAGCTGGTAGTGTCAGCTCTTACCGCCTCTTGTTATGGAAACAAGAACTTGGGTTTTAACTCTTTGGGCTGGTAAAACATGCAAATTACTGATGGAGTCTTGTTATTAAGTAGTGCTTTTTGCATTACTGGATCTCCACTTCGAAGCTAGTAAACAAATGGCCTTGATGGATGACCAGTGATGGATGACTGTGCAGAGAGGGAGGGCAAGAAGGCCCAAAGACAGCCTCTGATGAAACACGGCCATGCAGTTTTGGAGAGGAGGCAGCTGGAACACACTTTGCATATGGTAAGGAGTGCATTTTTCCCTTATGCAAGCACAGGCATGGGACAGGGACAGGCAAGTGGGTTACGGGTGTGGAAGGGGATGACAAAAAGGTGAATGACAAGCTAGTGGAAAAAAAAAGAACAGACATGCGCAAAAAGGTCTGAAGGAAGGTATTTCCAGACTTCAAGTTTTCTTATCTTTAAAATGAAAAGATTAATTTTGTCTTGCTTTGATAGCCATTCGTAGAAGCTAACTCTAGCTGCTAATGCAAAAGCAAGAATATACTGGAAAGATGCTGGGGTGGTATCCAAAGAAGAGCTAAGACCGAGACCCCAGAAACAACAGGCACCGGAAACCTAGGTGGATCAGTGAATTTTCTTTCTAGAATGTTGTTTTGCACATGATTCAATAACGAAGGCCCTCTCCTCAACACCCTCCTCCCCCCAAAAAATCTCTGTGTCTCTCAACTCAAAAGTCCCAATTTTTGGAAGAGACATCCAGTTAGCTCAGGTTGGGTCAGTGGTTCACACCTGGATTATTCATCTACGACTAAGGAGATAGGATCCTAACAGTACAAACATAGCCATAGGATCCCACTCCAGAGGGAAGTAATTTCTGGAGAATGGCAAATAGATGAGAGCTGAGAGACCATACTATACCCTTCAGTTCTACCTAAAGTTCTACATAAACTACCATAACTCACAAGAATATGTAAATAAAATAAATCTTTAATGATGCAATTAAAGCTGGGTAAGGTTGATCAGTAAGGAGTTCTTAGAAAGGAGACAGTTTGAATGGGTCTGGTTTGGTGAGGCCTATTTCAGTGAGTGAGCAGAGCATGCACAGAGTCTCAAGACAAGCGTAGACAAGCCATGTTTCAGGAAGAAGAACTTGGCTAGTCAAAAAAAAATTAAAGACCAAAGTTAAAGGGCATTTAAGCAAATTAGGTTAAAGGTGAGCTGATTTGTCAGGAGCGTGGGGTTGGGAGACAGCCTGGAGGAGAGGAAAAGCAACATGTTGTCATGGAAAGAGCCAGAGTGGGAGCCTGGGAGCCGGCTTCTGCCACGAATCAGCATTTTCTCTGTGGATAATGAGGTTCTCTTGGCCTTCATGGACTCACCTATAAAGGGAGTCTACGATTCTACCACTGGCAATTGGGTTTTACTTATTCATTCAAAAAATATTTATTGAGAGGTGCCTGGGTGGCTCAGTGGGTTAAGCCTCTGCCTTTGGCTCAGGTCATGATCCCAGGGTCCTGGGATCGAGCCCCGCATCGGGCTCTCTGCTCATCAGGGAGCCCGTTTCCCCCTCTCTCTCTGCCTGCCTCTCTGCCTACTTGTGATCTCTGTCTGTCAAATAAATAAATAAAAAATCTTTAAAAAATTTGCTATTTAAAAAAAATATTTATTGAGGAACTACTGTGTTCTAGGAAGAGCTTGAAGTGCTGACGGCTCAGCAATGAACAAGACAAAGTGTCTTCCCTGATGGAGCTCAGACTTGTAATGATGATAAGCCTTGCAGTGTTTCCTTGCTCATGCATTTCCTGCACATACTTCCTTCCCAGAGCCACTTCTTGGGGTTCCATTGTTCCTTTGCTAGCTCTCCCTGCCATATCAGATGGTATTGTCATTATCACAAAATACTTGCCAGACTTATAAATGGAGTGTTTGAAGAGTCCCAATAATAACCCTACTCTTCCTTTTCCAAGTTGTGAACCATTTAAAAAATAAGACAAGAGTAAAGCAGATGGGAGTCCTATGTGATTCCTTAGTTACTGGCAAATGCTAGGGCGTGGCTTATATTTGCTGTGAAAAAATCCTTTTGGCAGTAAGGCCTAGAATTAGACACATTGGGTCAGTTCAGGCCCTCCTCTGGTGGCCTGCCCTGTGTGGTTTCGTTACACAGGAGAGAGCAGAATGCATGCTTCTTACTGACAGCTGGTTCCCAGGCAATGGAGAAAGCCTGACTTACACACACCCGGTTCCTCTCCCAACTCACAGCCAGTAAGTTGCTCCTCCTCCGTGAACTTACTGATTGATATATTGTTATCTATTTTCTGACTTCTTTTCTATCGGGGTAAAGTAAGAAAATTTTATTCCACCTCCCCATCAGAAACAGGGAAGGGACAGGGAGCCCATGAAACATTCCTTGTGTGGCACTGTTACACCCACGCCTGACTACAGGTAGTCCTGGGGTCCCCTGTTTAACGCTCATAACTACTATTGCATGGCCCACTTTGGCAAGTTGTCCAGGCTCTTTGTATACTGTTTTTATAAGGCCTGGGGGTCTCTGGTGAGTTTTCTACCAAACACTAGGAAATTAGGAAGATTGCTACCATAAGAGATCAGACACAGGCATATCATTTGAAAAAAAAATTACCAAGCCAGCAGTACTTGCTGACTGAGTACTGACTGAGTAAGTGGCTAGGCCTGGGCTGTCAAATATGAGATGACTATATGTGGTCATTTCAATTTTAATTAATGAAAATGAAATAAAATAAACAATTCCATTCCTCAGTCTCATTAGTCACTTTTCAAGTGCTCAACAGACAATGTGGCTAATGACTCTCATGTTGGGCAGTGCAGATGGAGGACACTTTATCACTTTATCATCACAGAGAGCTTTACTGCATGGGATTCGTCTAGAAAAGCCCCATTAGTTGACTGAAGAGTCAGTCGGTCCTTGATTAACCGTTGAAGGGCAGACAATGAAGAGCCATCCAGTCAAACTTGGGTGGTGAGATTACATCAGTCCGGGTCCTGGGAGAAGACAGATGGCACACTTAAAGGGTTAATTGAAGAGCATTCAATAAACAGATCTTTTACACAGTTGTGGACTGGGCTGAGTGAACCAACAAAGGATGGTGAAGCATCTGGAAGCTTTGCACAGGGAGGAGGTTAGTCAACTAAACAACTTAAACATCAATTGCCCTGGTGATGAAAGGTCTGAGAGGAATGACATCCCTGGACCTGACAGGCACTGCCAAACTGAAGGCCCTCCAGTGGGCTGCTGGGGAACCGCCCTGACCCTTTCTCTTCCCATTCTTCAGCTGTCCTGCAGGTGTCTCCGCTGGCCTCCAACTGGAAGGGCAAGGAGCACTTGGAGATGCAGGCGGCCAAGGCAGACACGAGACACAGAGCAGGACAGACAGGGAAAACGAAAACAGAACGACAAAGGAGAGGGATCAGTTCACCTTGCAACTGTTGCCCAGCATGGAGGGAGATTTGGTCTGGCTAAGAGTGGTGTGAATTTCCCATCTGGCAGTCCTAATGGGGAGATGGATTGCCAGATGGTGGCAGTGCTGCTACCAATGGTTTATCTTGGTACGGAAAGAAGAATACCCAATGCGTGCGGTGCCTGTATCTGTGCATGGGGCAGGTTTCCCTCTCACTGTAATGATTATATTGGCCGTTTTGAAAACTTGGCCAGGTGTTTTGAGCCTTGGACCAGGAGGGGAGACAGCACATCTCCTTGGCTTGACTTAGAGGAGTGTGTGTGCAGTCTGACTTGTTCTTTGCAGTGGCCACTTGGAGACAGAATGTTTGCTGTCATTTAATCAGATTGGTTTCCAAGACATTCCTAAAACATTCAAGAAATGTTTTCTTTTTCTCTTTTAGCACTATTTGCAATTAAGAAAAAAAAATTAACAAGTGAATAAAGACAGGGGTATCTGAATGGCTCAATCGGTCAAGAGCCTGACTTGATTTCTGCTCAGGTGGAGATCTCAGGGTCATGGGATTGAGCCCCCTGTCAGGCTCCGAACTCAGCAGGGAGCCTCAGCAGCTTGAGATTCTCTCTCACTCTCCCTCTGCCCCTCCCCCTGCACACACACACACACACACACACACACACACACTCTCTCTCTCCCCCAAATAAATAAATAAATAAATCTTTTTTTTTAAATATTTTATTTATTTGACAGAGAGAAATCACAACTAGGCAGAGATGCAGGCAGAGAGAGAGGAGGAAGCAGTCTCCCTGCCGAGCAGAGAGCCCGATGTGGGGCTCGATCCCAGAACCCTGGGATCATGACCTGAGCCAAAAACAGAGGCTTTAACCCACTGAGCCACCCAGGCGCCCCAATAAATAAATCTTTAAAAAAAAGTGAACAGTGACAGGCCAAAACTTCTTGACATTTAATATGTTTAGTTGAATCACGATAAAGTACACCTTTATAACTCAACTATGCTTTGATTTTACTTTCCTTTTATTATAGCAGGAAAACTGTAGAACAGTTACTAAGGAGAAAGTCACCTACTATCCTAACTTGAAAAGTGTAATTTTTTAAACATTTGCTTCTCAACTTTTTACTAGGTGTACCAATAAAGACTTAGATTGTGCTCTGTTCCTTAATGTGACTTCCTGTGCAATAATTTTACTATCTGCATAATATTCCTTCGGTGATATACCATAATCATTCTCCATTAGTTAGCATCTAATAGCTTTTATCATTAAAAATTTTTTATCATTAAATTACTGCAGTGAACATCTATGAGAATGTGGTCCTCTTATAGTTTAGATTATTTCCTTAAAATAGATTCCCAGAGATAGAATTATGGGCCAAAGGGCTTCAATATTTTTATGAGTCTTCATACCTATTGCCAACATGCTTTCCAAAGGATTGATTGTATAGCTTCACAAAGTCACCATTGATATAGGAGGTAGTCTGATTCCCCAGAGCTCTGCCAGAAGGGAAATTATATCAACTATACAAATTAACTAGGGGGAAAATTATGTTATTAAATTCAGTCTTGCATTCAAGAAGTATATCTATTGTTGGGGCACCTGGGTGGCTCAGTGGGTTAAATCCTCTGCTTTTGGCTCAGGTCAGGATCTCAGGGTCCTGGGGTTGAGCCCTGCATTGGGCTTTCTGCTCAACAGGAAACCTGCTTCCCTCACCCTCTCTCTCTCTGCCTGCCTCTCTGCCTACTTGTGATCTCTGTCTGTCAAATAAATAAATAAAATCTTTAAAAAAAAAGTATATCTATTGTTTTATTTATTATTGTGCTATATATATATATAATATTTATAATATTCTGCATACATCTAGCTTGAGGAGAATTGGTAACTCTAGGGGCAGGAACTCTTGGCAGCCCTCTATGCACCCCAGAATCTCCACATGTGGCATGGCCTATCCCTACAAGGCCAAGATTTGCGGACCAGTTTCAGAGAGCAAGGATGCTTAGTTTCATGGCCTGCACATGCAAATTCACTCCTATAACCTGCCTAAGGCATCTAAGACCTCCAGGCTACCCAATCTTAGCAGGTCAGCTTCCTAGAGCTAGGGCTTCCCCCCAACTGCAATTCTGCTGCAGAGTAGGGAAGGTCAATTGAGTCAGAGCCCTTACGGATCAATGCTGGGAGGATACATGAGCCTTGGTGGAAATCAGGTCTTATAGGTGTCCCTCAGCAGAATTCCTGGCCATGCCAGGAACGCGAGGCTAACAAGTTCCTTGAAATATGGTTTTTGGGGAAAAAGCAACTGTGTTTTATAGTGGGATGGATTTCACACATCACTGTGAGCCCCTAAACGCCCCTATGAGGGCCCAGTCCATCTCCACAAGTCCCAGATATAGAAGACCACCCCAGGATGCCTGCACATGGAGTCATAGCAGGTTTCCCACATATAGTTTGCTCCAGGTATCAGAACCTCTTGGTCCTTTAGACAGTGCCTGTCCTTGCTGACCGAGCCCTCTTCTGGAAACAGTCTTTCTCAGAACTGCACCACTGGTGAAGACACTTGATGGTGGTTATCTTCAGACCTTTAAGGCACTATTATCTTTATGGGACCAAGGTCCTATCTGGCAAATGTATTTCCCAGGTGTCTCCCATACCACATAGCCCTTGTCAAGCCCAGAATGGCTTCTGAGATCCTATGAAATCTGGCATCAGAGGAAAGGGCTACTCTGTTGTACAGCAGAGTGGAGCCTGGCAGCCCATTGTGTCCCAGCAGTCCCTACCTATGGCTCAGCCTGTACCTCCATATGGTCTTGAAACAGGGACTGATCCTAGAGAGCCACAGGAGCATGTGCACTATGATCCCTGCCCAACTCCCACCCTCATGTGTCCAGGCCTGAGTGAAGAGCCGCACACCCCGCAGCCCTGTAGGCTGTCTTCCTAGTGTTGTGGTTCCCTGTACTACACTCCTGATGCAGAGTGGGGAAGGTCTTTGAGTCAGACTCTATTGACCTCTGCCGGCAGGATACATGGGGGGTCAGTTTCCCCAGGTGTCTCTATCCGTAGAATTCCCAGTGGTACCCAGCATGGCAAGGCTAAGGAGTTCCTTGAGATCAGGGTACAGGGAACTGAATTTTGGAGCAGGGTGAACCTTGGCATTGCTGTGAATCCTGCAAAAGTCCCTGGGGCTGGGGGGGGGGGCAGGTCCATCCCTGTCAGTGCTGGATCTAGGGTGCATGGATGCTGAGTCACCATGGCTGGCAGGTGCACAGACACTCCGTCAACCTACCTCCAGGCATCTGGACCCCTTTGTCTTCAGATAGGGCCTTCCCTCACCCACGAGGCCATCTTCCTAGGGCAGACTTTCCCCATGTGTCATTGATGAGGACATTTGAATTGTAGTCACTATCAGACCCTATATGGCCCTACTGTTCATACAGGGCTAGGCACTGGTCTGGCAGTCATAATTCCCAGGTGCTTTGTTTTAGTGGCAAGTTGTGTTCAGCGAAGTGTTCATAGTTCCTAGCAATTTATTTAATACAGGTTCACTGTGGGAATTTCACAAACCAGTAACATACAGGATAATGTCTCTTACTAAGCCAATAAAGAAATGACAAGTCCAAATCAATCACAGATTAATTATACTATTGTTCCAGGCAAGGAAAGACTTAATGATTAAAGTCCAAATTTAGCTGAGGTGTACCTTTATATGATTTGGGAGAGATAGCTTAGTCAACCAAGGCCTGATGTCCAGGGGCCAGCGTCAAAGGAAAAGTCCCCTGTTGCAAGAGGATGTTAGCAAATGATGCCATGGGGATTGACAGGAAAGATGATATTCTTCAAAGGGCCACTGTATAGCTTTTGCTGATAAAATAGGTGTCTCTCCTGTTGCAGGAGCCAATTGCCCCAACATCTCCCCACACCTCACCTCCCTCCCACAAAAACAAAACAAAACAAAACAAAACCCTAAATGTCCCAGATCATTCTCCAGAGTGGATGGAGCCCGGGAGCAGCCTCCACAATCCAAATTAGTCTGTTATAGAGTCATCACAAGTATGCCTTGCTTTTAAACAAAAAACAAAAAAACAACAAAAAAAATTTTTTTTGAAACAACAAAAACTAGAACTAATCCCTTTTCTGACAATACACAATTACTCAAATTAACTAGTACTGAGAGAGGGAAGGGGACCATACCTATGGGCCTTGTCTCACACGAGCGCATGTGGGTAGGTACAGGGCATTTGTCATTATTGCAAAAATGAATTTTAATCTTTAATCTTTAGTTTGATTTAACATTGCTTTTAGTATGATGCTGACACCAACTGTGTGGAAAGGGCTCTGGAGAGATTTTCACAGCAACACACACCTGCGGCTCTACTCTGTTCCAGCCGGCTGCAGGGCAGCCAATATTGCTTCGTCAGTACATTCTTGAGGCCTGTCTGTGCGAGTGCAGAACACTCCACATACTTGACCGCCTTCAGGTCATGGGCCAGCTTTTCAGCAGTCTCTGGAGTGATAGGCTTCAGTTTGTTTTTGGCAAGTTTCTCAATCACAGAGGGGTCATCTTGGAGATCAGTTTGGGTCCCAACAAACATGAAAGGAGTCTTTGGACAATGATGAGTTATCTCAGCTTCACATTTTCAAATGAGGATTGAGAAACGACTGAAAAACAGACTAGAAATACATCTGTTTGTGGATAACTCAGTGGTCCTAATCTGTCATAATCCTCTTGCCCTGCAGTATCAAAAGGTCCAAGAGTATATGACTCTCCACCAATCAAAACTGTCAATGCATAGTTATCAAACTCAGATGGAAATTTGTTTGTTGTGTAGGATATCAGGAGACGTGTTTTACCAACAGCATCATCGCCCAGTTTTGTTTCCACTTTTTAAAATACTTCAAATTCGATGATGACCTCAGCTTCTCTGCCAGGGCATTGGCAGCACTCAGTTTTGTGTTTCTTTTTCAAGATTTCTGTCTATTCAGGGTCTTTCATGGTTCCATACAAATTTTAGAATTATTTTTTCTAGTTCTATGAAAAATGCTGTTTGTATTTTGGTAGGGATTGGTTTAAATCTTAGATTGCTTTAGATAGTATGGATAGATTTTAACAATCTTTGTTCTTGCAATCCATGACCATGGAATATCTTTCCATTTGCTTGTGTCATCTTCCACTACTTTCATCAGTGTTTTATTGTTTTCAGAGTATGGTTCTTTCCCCTCCCTTATTAAGTCATAGGTATTTATTTTTGGTGCAATTGTAAATGGGATTGTTCTATTAATTTCTCATTCTGCTACTTCATTATTAGTGTATAGATATGCAATGGATGTCTTTGTATTGACTTTGTATCCTCACTGAATCATACTGAATTCATTTATCAACTCTAATAGTATTTTGGTGGAGTCAGGGCTTTCTATATAAAATATCATGTCATCTGCAAATAGTGAAACTTCTGTTTCTTTCTTACCAATTTGGGTGCATTTTATTTCTTTTTTAAAAAAATTATTTATTTATTTGACAGAGAGAGAGAGAGAAACAGCAAGAGAGGGATACAAGCAGGGGGAATGGGAGAGGGAGAACAGGCTTCCTGTTGAGCAGGAAGATCCATGCAGGGCTCAATCTCCAGGATCCTGGGATCATGACCTGAGCTGAAGGCAGAGGATTTAACCTACTGAGCCACCAGGTACCCCAGGTGCATTTTATTTATTTTTCTTGTCTGATTGCTGTGGCTGGGACTTCCAGTCCTATGTGGAATAAAAGTGGTAAGAGTGGACATCCTTGTCTTATTCCTGATCCTAGGGGAAACGCTATGTTTTTCCCCTTTGAGTATCATGGTTGCAGTGAGTTTTTCATATATGGCATTTTATGTTGAGGTATGCTTTCTCTAAACTTAATAGGTGAAGTTTTTTTATCATGAATGGATGTTGTAATTTGTCAGATGCTTTTCTACATCTAATGAAATAATCATATGGCTTTTATCCTTTCTCTGGTTGATGCAGTGTATCATGTCGATTAATTTGTGAATATTAAAACACACTTGTATCCCAGGAATAAACCCCACTCTACTGTGGTGAATTACTTTTAATATATTTTTGGATTTAATTTTCTAATTTTTTGATAATTTTTTCCTCTATATATTCGTCAGGAATATTGGTCTGTTGTTCTCTTTTTTTGTAGTGTCTTTATCTGGCTTTGGTATCGGGGTAATGCTGGCCTCATAAAAAGAATTTGGAAGCTTTCCTTCCTCATCTATTTTTGGAATGGTATGAGAAAAACTAGGTATTAACTCTTCTTTAAATGTTTGGTAGAATTGTGGTGCCTGGCTCACTCAGTCCATAGAGCATGAGACTCTTGATCTCAGGGTCATGAGTTCAAGCCCCACAGTGGACATGGAGACTAGTTAAACAAACAAACAAACAAACAAACGAACAAATGTTTGGTTTAATTCACTTGTGAAGCCTTCTGGTCCCAGACTTTGGTTTGTTGATTATTGATTCCATTTCATTGCTGCTTATCAGTCTGTTCAAATTTTATATTTCTTCCCAAATCAGTTTTGGGAGTGTGGGAATTGATTCATTTCTTCTAGGTTTTTCAATTTGTTGGCATATGATCTTTCATAATACTCTCCTATAATCCTTTGTGTTTCTGTAGTGTTAGATGTTATTGCTCCTCTTTCATTTCTGATTTTGCTTATTTGAGATCTCTCTTCTTTCTTTCTCCTTTCTTTTTTTCTTCCTTTCTTCCTCCCTTCCTTCCTTCTTTTATTTATAAGTCTGACTATAAATTTCTCAATTTTGTTGATCTTTTCAAAGAACTAACTCCTGATTTTATTGATCTGTTCTATCACTTTTTAGTTTTTATTTCATTTATTTCTGCTCTAATCCTGATTATTTTCTTCCTTTTACTGGTCTGGGGTTTTGTTTGGTCTTCTTTTTCTAGCAGCCATTAGGTTGAGTTGTATATTTAAGATTTTTCTTGCTTCCTAGGTAGGCCTATATTGCTATATACATCCCTTTTGGAACAGCTTTACTACATCAAAGATTTTAGAATATTGTATTTTCATTTTCATCTGTCTCCATACATTTTTTAAAAATTTCCTTTTGATTTCTTGGTTGACCCATTCATTGTTTAGTAGCATGTTATTTAACTTTTATTTGTGTTCTTTCCAGATTTTTTCTTGTGGCTGATTTTTAGTTTCATAGTGTTGTTGTCAGAAAAGATAGATGGTATGACTTCAGTCTTTTAGAATTTGTTGAGACTTGTTTTGTGGCCTAACATGTGATCTATTCTGGAGAATGTTTCATGTGAATTTGGAATGAATGTGTATTCTGCTATTTCAGGATGGAATGTTTTTAATAAATCTGTTAGATCCATGTGGTCCAATGTGTCATTCAAAGCCACTGTTTCCTTGTTGATTTTCTTTTCAGATGATCTATCCATTGATGTTAGGGGGGGTGTTCATGTCCCCTACTATTATTATATTTCTATCAATTTATGTTTGTTAATAACAACTTTATGTATTTGGGTGCTCTCACATTGGGTGCATAAATAGTTATAATTTTAATATCTTCTTGTTGAATTGTTCCTTTTATGATTATGTAGTGTCCTTCTGTGTTCTTCTTCAGCTTTCATTTTATAGTCTATTTTGTCTGATATAAATATTGCTACCCTGTCTTTCTTTTCACTTCTGTTTTAATGATAAATACTTTTCTACCCCTTTATTTTCAATTTGTATGTATCTTTAAGTCTGAAATGAGTCTCTTGTAGGCAGCATAGAGATGGGTCTTGTTTGTTTATTTATTCAGTCATCATTTATCTTTTGATTGGAGCATTTAGTCTGTTTACATTCAATATAATTATTTGGGTATGCATTTATTGTTATTTTGTTACTTGTTTCATGGTTGCTTTTTCTAGTTCTTCTCTGTTCCTTACTCTTTCTTCTCTATTCCTTACTTCTCCATTGCTTGCTCTCCTTTCTCATGGTTGATTGGCTTTCTTTAATGATATGCTTGGATTCCTTTCTCTTTTTGCAGTACTAGTCCCAGTTTTTGATTTGTAGTTACCATTAGGTTTATATGTATCATCTTATGCGTGTAGTAGTCTAAATTAAGTTGATAGTTGCTTAAGTTTGAACCCACTCTAAAAGCTCTAGATGTTGACTTCTCATCCCTCACCCCCATTATATGTATGTGCTGTCATACTTTACATCTTTTTATTTTGTGAATACCTTGGCTGATTTTTATAGATGTTCTTAATTTTACTGCTTTTGTGCTTCCTGCTTTTCTTACTCTTGCTCATGGTCTTTCCTTTCCACTGTAAGAATCCCCTTTAACATTTCCTGGAAGGCTGGTATAGTGGTGATTAATTCCTTTAATTTTTGTTTACCATGGAAACTCTTTATCTCTTCTTCTATTCTGAAAGATAACCTTGCTGGATAAAATATTCTTGTTTGCAGGTTTTCTTCTTTCATCACCTTGAATATGTCATGCCCTTCCCTTCTGGTCTGCAAAGTTTTGGCTAAAAAATCAATTGATAGCCGTATGGCATGTTCCTTCTTGCATGTAACTCCTTTCTTTTCCCATGCTGCTTTAAAAATTATCTCTTTATCACTACTTTTTGCCATTTTAATTACTATGTGTCTTGGTGTGGATCTCCTTGGGTTGATTTTCTTCAGGGCTCTCTATGCCTTCTGGATCTGGATTTCTGTTTCCTTCCCCAGATTCAGGAAGTTTTCAGCTATTATTTCTTCAAATAAATGTTCTGCCCCCTTTTTTCTCTGTTTCTTTCTGGACTTCCTATAATGCAAATCTTATTATGCTTGATCCTGTTGCTGAATTCCCTTATGCTATTCTCAGTTTTTAATATTCTTTTTTTCTTTCTCTTGTTCAGATTGATTGGTTTCTGTTACTCTGTCTCTCAGGTTGCTAATCCATTCTCCTGCTTCCTATAGTCTATTCTTTATAAATCCTCCAGTTTATTTTTAATAAATAATTTTTATTGAGCTCTTCATCTCTGATTGGTTCTTTTTTTTTATCTTCTATGTCATTGTTGAAAGCCTGCTAAGTTCTTCCACTCTTTCCTCACATCCAGTGAATAGCTTTATGATCACTTCATTAAATTCTCTATCAGTATATTACTTATCTCTGGTTCATTTAGCTCTCTTGCTGTGATTTTGTCCTGTTCTTTCATTGGGAGATATGATCCTCATTTTGTCCAACTCTCCAAGTCTCTTTCTATGTGATAGGAAAGTCAAGTCAGCTGCATACTACTCTTGAAAGTAGTAGACTTATGAAGAAGAGGTTCTGTAGTACCCTACAGGGCAATGTCTCCTGTTCACCAGAAACTGGTGCATCAGGGGTATCTGTTATGTGTGTGGCATGCACCCTACAGTTGTGGTAGTGCCACATTTGCCCTCAGTTCAGTCATCCACAATGGTTCACTTTGCCTGTTGTGGACAGGGTTTGGTTCTTTTGTTGTTAATGGGTCAGTTTGGAGTCACTTTGTGCTTGAGTTGGATCAGACCAGGCACTGCCAGAGCTGCAGTGGCACCAAACTGCAGGGCACTCTCACTCTGTTGTCCCCTGAGAGGCTTTCATTGATGGGTGAAGCCAGAAATCAGACCAGATGCTTTCCTCTCCCCTATCCCAGTGCTAGGGTAGCAGTCCAACTGCTGTGTGTGGTTATCTTTCCCTCTCCCTGGGGCAGGAGTCACTTTAGAGTGTTGGTGGCCCCTGACAGGGCTGCTTGCACAGTTCCATGCTTGTGGCACTGCTTTAAATGGACTCCTGCCTGGGGCAGTTAGGAGGGGACAGTTCTGCAGGACAATGTGGGGAAGGTGTATACTGTTAGCAAGTGAGGTGAACAATGTTTAAGCTGTACTGGTTCCATCAGGTGTCTATGTATCTAGGCTGGAGGACAGAGAAGGGAAATGGTAGCCACCAGCTCTTTTATTCTTGGGGAAGTGTCCTAATGATCCCTGCCCTTCCATCATACATTCTATAATTATTAAATAAATTTCCTTTCCATACACCCATGATTTTCAAACCTCTGCTTATGTTGTTATTAGTGAGACTGTTTCTTGTGTTGACTCTTTAAGGGGGGGGGGGACTCAGTTTCCTATCCCCCTCCTGGAGCCCACTGATTTTTAAAGTTCAGGTATTAAGCCTGACTGATTATAAGAACTCATGAAGTTAAGCCCCTGTGGTTTTCAAAGTTTGCACCCAAATCTCAACTGTTCCTACTCTTTATGATGTGGCCTCTTCTCTACATGTAGCTATGGAGAGTGTTCTGCCAGGCTTTGGGCTATTTTCTGAATTATTTACACAGATGTGGGCGTTATCTACTTGTATTCATTGGAAGAAGTAAACTTAGGATCCTTCTAGTCTGCCATCTTCCCTGGAAATTCTCAGTTTTCCCTCCATTTTAAAACCTAACAAAAGCTGGAGGCCTCAGATGTTCCACACAAGCCACTATATGGGGCCGACCATGGCCTACTGGTGCCTTACCTGGGAACTGAGCCCATGTAGCTTGGCTGCAAGGTTTGGAGAGCCTGGCACATGTACAGTCTGCTCTCTGCCTACCTCCTGCCTTCAGGTTTCCGGCACCTCCAAGCCTAGGAAAATAGGGCTGTCTTAGCCCAGAAGGCTGCCTTCCCTTAGTTTGTGCTGCACTAGGGGCACACCTGTTGCCAAGAGGGGAAGCCCATGTGAGTGAGACCTGTTGTGACCCTTTGCCCAAGATGGGCTCAAGGTGTCTCTCCAGTGTTTGTCAGGGGAGGGAGTCTGGTAC
Source organism: Meles meles (assembly GCF_922984935.1). Lineage (NCBI taxonomy): Eukaryota > Metazoa > Chordata > Mammalia > Carnivora > Mustelidae > Meles > Meles meles. The sequence goes on along the minus strand of NC_060067.1, from coordinate 170,274,940 downwards.
CCCAGAAGTCTGTTAGGAGTCAACATCCCAGGCAAACCCAAGATAATGAAGCCAAGGGATTCCCTCTGAGATCTAGCTTCCGTCAAAGGCCTGAAAGGGTATGGTGGAGCGGTGTGGACCTGGGCACTACAGTGAGTACCCCACAAGTCCCCCTCATGAGACTGGTCTCTCCCCACATGTCCAAGTCCCATGGACTCAGCTGAGGCCACTTGAATGCTGAGGCTCTGGGGATGGTGCGTGCATCCTGGGCATCAGATTCCCCTCAGCCTGCTGGATTGGTCCTGCTCTCCCTCACCAGTCCTTCCTTGTGTCATCATTGCTCTGTACTGACCCCTTGATGATAAAGAGGTTTGAATGGTCATTCTGGCACACCCTATCATGCCTACCTGTCCTTATTGGACAAGGGTCCTGTTTGGCAATAGTGATTTCCAGGTATCTCCCATCCCACCTAGTACTGCTGGGATCTAGCTTCAGAGGGGCCAACTGTTCTGGCTGGGAGCAGGGTGGACCCTTTTGCCCCCAAGGGATTCCATAAGCCCTAAATGTGGCCCAAACCATCCCTACCTGGCCCTGACCATGGGACTAAAGCCAGGGAGCCTCGCTTCCACCTCAAGATTACCAATGCAAGAGTGATGCCCTCCACATGCGCTTTCTGGCCTCAGACATCCCAGATGGACTGAGGTCCACACCCAGTTGTGGGCACAGGGGAGGGGCCAGCCTAGCCTATTACCTTCCCTGGAGCCAGGCATCCTCTTACTGCACTCCTGGGGCTGCTGGGAAAAGGCCATTTGAGTAAGAGCCCTGGTAGCCCAGTGCTGGTGGGGTAGCCAGGACCTCTGAGGGAATCAAGTCTCTCAGGTGTGTCTCATCCACATACTTCCTGGCCCTACCTGAGGAAGACAAGGTTCAGGATTGCCATGCCATCTGTCTTGGGCAGAGCACAAAAATGGGTCTCAAAGCAGTGTGGAATTGGGCATAGTTATGAGTGCCCTGGAAGTCCCAAGAAGTGACTTAGTTTACCCCATATCCCATAATTAGGGTTGAATACCAGGTGCCAGAATGCTGCTCACAGATGCAGAGTTAGCTTAGGCATGCTTATCTTTTGGCATTAGGCTCTTTTGGTTTATTCAGTAGGACTTGCCTTCCTGCCAAGCATCCCCACAGTGGGCAGCATCCCCACAGTAGCCAAAGCTATTCCTACACATCCCTGAGCTGGGGACCAGTCTCAGGATGCATGGATGCTGAGTCACACTCCCTTTTGTATGGATCATTCCCTTCTGTGCACCTGCCCTCAGATATCCTGTACCTGTCCTCATGGATAGGGGCTGCCCCTCACCTACTGAGACCATTCTCCTGGGGATAGAGTTCTCTGCATTTAACTCTTGGTGGGGAAGCTGGAAAAGTCCTTTACTCCCATGGTCCTTGTGAATGTCTGGGAATAGGGGTCATTCCAAGTAGTCAAGCCTCTCTGGTATCTGTTGTGCTACCTTTCTGTCTTGCTGGCATGGCATGGCTTCTGACATCCCACAAGATATGTACATAGGGTAACTGGCATCTCGGGTTTAGAGCAGGTTGGACTTTGACAGTGTGATGTGTCCCCCAGACCTCTCTGCTTGTTATCTACCCTATCCCTTCCCATCCTAGACTCAGAGACAGATTCCAGGGAGACTGTTGCTCCGTATCTCTTTATGGAGTTCATTCTCGGGCACCTGTGCTCTGGCTCTTTGATCTGGCCTAAGCTCTCTCACATGGACATACATACATAATCAGATGCAGGAACTAAGAAGGTACAGGGACCATGCACTGTTTCCTGTCTGCTTGCTTTCCATGTGCTTCCTTACTATTCACCTCTCTTCTTCCTGCCCAGCACACCCTGTATACTTACTCCGCTCACAGCCAACACGAAGTCATAACACTTCACAAAAGCAGATAATTAAAGCTCAATAACCCAATGGCAGAGCTACCTATTGCATCCAGGCATGGTGAAGCTTTATGCTAGAGGCTGAGCACCTGGATCTTGTGTGTGTTGATTAGGTCACTCACACAATGGAATCAGACTGTGGGGAGCCTCAAACTTACAGCACACTGTCTGGTGGTCAGAACTGTGGAACATCCAAAATGAGTGTCACATAGTATGTGAAAAGAATCTTGGTCCTTTTGTAGTGCGTGTGTGTGTGTGTGTGTGTGTGTGTGTAGGTGTACACACCTGCACATGTGCAGGTTGTGCATGTGTGTGTAGGTGTACATAGACTCACGTATCCACATATATGAACTAATAAATGTGAGTTCTAAGCATGTTTACTTAGCATCATTCTCCAGTTTTAGGGGCAAACTGTGTTATTTTTGCAGGATGGTGCTTTGCTGCTCTGGGGCCAAATGAAGGAGTTGGTATTTGTGATGTTCCACATCACATTACCCTTACTTCTGCTTTGCTGCTTCCTGACCCTTCTCTCTTGTTCCCAGCCCATGGTTAACGTGCACCTGCACATGGCTCCAAGGTCCGAGTTGTAGAATCCCAGAACAAAAAAGCACCTCAAAAAATCACTTGGTCCAACCCTTTCCTTTTGAATAGATGAGGAAACTGTGTCCAAGAGAAGTAAAGTGAGTTGACCCAGGTTAGTCTAGGGCAAAGCCAGCCCTAGAATCAAGGTGTCCAAGAAGAAAGCTTTTAGATAAAGAGTCAAAAGATGGGGTAAGTCCTAGCTCTGCCGTGTAGGAGGTGCATGGCTTAGGATAAAATCACATGCCCTTGCTCATTTCCATCACTGTTCTAGCCACTGCTGCTTATCCAAAAGGCTGTTGCAAAGACCATATTAAATAATGGATATGAGACAGGGCTTTAGATACTGTTAAACTTCCTATCAATGTAAGATTTTTTATTATGTCCAGCCAATGATGTACCAAGGTCAGCCTTGTGTGTAGACAATAAGAAGATACATTTGTGGGGCGCCTGGGTGGCTCAGTGGGTTAAAACCTCTGCCTTCAGCTCAGGTCATGATCCCAGGGTCTTGGGATCGAGCCCCACATTGGGCTCTCTGCTCAGTGGGGAGTCTGCTTCCTCTTCTCTCTGCCCAACTCTTTGCCTACTTGTGATCTCTGTCTGTCAGATAAATAAAATCTTTAAAAAAAAAAAGAAGATACATTTGTCTGTAGAGAATTTTAAAAGTAATTATAAAACTGACTAGAAGTTAGGCTGCTTTTTGTTATTGCCATGTTTGGCAATTCTAAATAATGTCAGTAATAAGATATTCTTCCTTGAATTTTTTTTTCATTTTGGAGCAGGTTTCTGGCTTATCCCAAGATCAAAACTTTCCTAGGTATAAAATAGCTATGTCTTTACTTGCCAGGCCACCCTTGGGAAGTAGTGGCTTTCCTCTTCCCCTCCTCAAAACCTTTTAAGCCCATCATTTTTTTTTAATCTGGAGTAGTTCCTAGAGCAGAATAACTTCCTTGTACTTATTTTAAACAAGACTTATTGATCAGAGAGCTTGGCTTAGAGCCTCTTGTTGGCGTACAATATAATATTTATTCATTGTGAAGTGGGCCTGTGGGTTCTACCATCTTGCTTTTGCTGTTTTTGTCTAATAGGCATATATTTCCCATAAAATACTTGTACTTCTATTCCTAGCAATGTCATAAAGCTGTCTAGCAGTGCACTGGCTTTAGAGATAATATGTGTAGAACAGTTAATATAGTGGTACCTAGATGGAGAGCAATAATCCATTTCCCTGCCTTCCTACCTCCCTCTCTCCACTCCTTTCTTCTTTTGGCAGAATTTTTTTTATAGGTTGACCTCCCATTTGCCTACTATTTGTAGGCAAGAGAATGGGGTTGGCCAATGTCTTTTGTATAATTGTTTTGGCAAGGTCACCACATTCAATTTATTGAAGTTGCATAAAATAAAAAGTTCTTCCAGCAGGCGGCACTATAGGCTTCCAGAGGATCTGGAAGCCACAGGCTCCAGAAGTAGGTGCCCATCCTACAGTCAGAAAAGAAGTCTTACTTTCTGGGTTTGTTCAAGGACAGAATCACATGCTCAGGATTTCATCCTGGAATCCAACAGAGTTGTCATGTCAACCTGTTACAGACAGGGTAGTCGGTACATACAGCCTTCCTGATGTACTGCAATCCTGAAGAAATAGAAGGACAAGTTGGCCGGAGTGTACATGGAAAATAATCCTGGTGAAACACCATAACGTTAGCTTTATATATGCTGTGTAACAGAAACTAGACCGACTTAAAGGGCAAACAAACACATGAACCAAGGAAACCAAGTAACTTAAGTTTAAATAAAGTGTATGATAATGCACTGGTTCTTAAGCAGAGGTGCTCATCAGAATCTCCTCACAGCTTAAAGCAAAACAAAAAGAAATCTTTGATCCCACTCCTGAATGTTCCAACTGGATGAGTCTGGGTAGGATCTGGGCCTCTGTGTTTTCTTAAGTTTCACAGATGATTCCAAAGAATGATCCCAGTATTAGTACATGCTACAAAGGTCATTGATATTATTCTTGACCCCCCAGTTAGTGTGATATAATGGGAAGACCATATTACATCTAGGGTGCTTTCAGTTTTCTGAATTAGCTTGCTCATCTGTAAAAAGGGTTAAGTTGCAGAACTGGACTAGTTCCTCAAACTGAATCCAGATATTAGCTATGACTGGGTGCCTAGATTAGATCTCCACATCACCCCTTCCCCCAGAAAAGCCATGGACACACTGCTGAATGGAGAGACGTCACTGTCAAGATCCTTGTTCTCCTTATTACAATATAGAGATGTCTTTTCCCTAGGGCTGGTAAGTCTTAGGAAATTGAGCCTTTGTCATGATATAGTCTAGGAAGTAGCAAATGAGTGTTAAAACAGTGCTCCTTTGGGTCACTAATTATTTAATGATTTGGGACTCAGAGACCCCTCAAAGAAATAACTAAATCAGTTCACAGTAGGGGGAAAGTAATATATAGTCACTAATGATTTGGTTTACTCTTTTCGAGAGAAGAGGCTAGAAGAAAAACTCCCTGAAAAGACATTGAACCTGAACACTGGAGCAGACAGTCTTCTTGGGAACCTTCCATCTGATATCTGATGAAACAACAGCCAGAACTTCTGTTAAAACTTGTCACCTTGTAAATCCTCTAGTTCCCACCTTTTCTCAACTTCTCCCACTTGACACCCTCTTCTACATCCTTCAAGAGGGAGACAAAGGTGGGCTCCTCTGTGAGGCCTTCTGTCTTTCTTGGGCATTTTGGTCCCACTTCCCATGGTCATGTATGTTGTAAATATATCCGTCCCTTAGACTTCAAGTTCCCTGAGCACAGGAGCTCCGAGCCCTTCAAAGTAGAATTAACTAATTGATGATGGAAGATTAATGGATAAGTAAGGTTTTCCTTATATGCAGGGAATATGGGTGGCAATTTTTGGAGTGTTTCTGAAATAAACATAACCCCATCACCCCTTACCTCCCAGTATCTTGTGTATCAGCCAAACAGGTATTTAGTTTTACCAATGATTTATTTGGGTTAAACATTGCCCATGCCTGATGGCCTTTTAACAAGCTAAGTGTCCTTAGGAAGGATGAGACCACTCCCTTGGAGTAAGTGTGATTACCAAATCTTTTTTTATTTTTATCAGGCAGAAGGTAGGATCCAGGCTGATTCAGTGACAATGACCTGCGAATGCAGGATTTGAAAGAGAGGTGTCACTTCAGGATTCTGAAAAGGAACAGCTCGGGGCAAAAGGATGTCCTACAATGGAGGACATGTTTTGGTACAAGGGAGTATTGCAGCTGGATTATGAACAAGTAGAATGTCCAAGTTGGCAGAGAATCCAATCTTTCATTTCATATAAGCAGCAGCTGAGGCCCAGGGAGACAATTTTGCCCAAGGTCAGCAAGAGGACTTTGCAATCCACATGCAAAATATCTTTAGTAGTGATATAAACAATGCCCTTGTGAAGTCCTTGGTGCCAGTGGCAAGGCAACATTCTCAATGCCAGAGCTCTGCTCCACCTTCTACCAGCTGCTCATCAGAACTCTCCAGGACTCTTTCTTAAAAACCAAGGGATGATATTTTTAACATGAATCTGCATTTTTAACAAATGCTCTCAGGTGAATCCTATGCATAGCAGGTTTTTGGAACTACTTGTCTATGTTATTAGGACTTTTTATACAGCTAATCATAGATTTTTTTGTTGTTTGTCTGGTTTTTGGTTTTTTATTATGTGTGTGTGTGTGTGTGTGTGTGTGTATGCTTAAAAGAACCTTAGACATAGCATTAATCCTCTTTTTTTTCCCTTTTAGTTACAGAAAAATTAAACATTACTAGCCACAGTCCACTTTCATGAAAAGAAATACAGAATTTTTAAAAAAGACAGACTAAGAAGTCAGAGAAAAAATAAACTTACTAATGCCACATTTTAGTGTTTCCTTGGCTCCTTCATTTCCCAAAAGAAGAAAACCAGATCTATGGAACTGAGTGACTCTTCTCAAAGGCAAACAGGTAGTTTGTGACAAAACTAAGCCTAGGAATCTAAGCCCTCTGTCACCACTAGCCCAAACATATAGGACTATATATGTTTAGAGAAAAGTCTTGTGGGAAGAGACCACACTGTTCACAGTGCTTAGCACTAGAGACTGATTCCTGATGAGGACTTTCATTTTATACCTATCTGTATTACTTGGATTTGTTCCAGTTATAAGCAACACAAAAGCAACACTAAATTACCTCAAAAATCCTCCTACTTCAAAGACTAGACAATGTTGTAGTGCATATTGCAAATAGCCCTTCCAACACAGAGCTGAGCTTGCAGAAAAGAATGAGGAATGCTCATGTGCTGAAAATCAGGGTGGCTTGCCTCATGCCTCAGCTTCTCTGGGAGCATCAGCCTGAGGCAGAAGAAGAAGCTTCTGCCCACAGCACGCAGAGCTATGAGTGAGCCCCTCACAGAAGCCAGGCCTGGGTGGGCTGAATGCATACAGGAGAAGTAGAAGGAAATGTTGTATTTCTGCTGAAACTCAGGTTAAGAAAATTCTCCCTGAGAACTTGCAACTTGTGATTTATTCAAGTAGAATTATATTTTATTCAGTTAAATTAGAAATTAATAACAAAGGTAGAACTTTTAAAAAATCCTCTATGTTTGGAAATTTAGTCATACATTACTCAGTAGGCATTAGTTTTAAAAGGAAATACAAATTTATAAGTGTTTATAATTAAAGCATAATGTAAACACTACAGGTTAAGAGATGTGGAACAGTTGAAGAAATACTCGTAGGTAAAATTATAACCTTAAATATGTTTAACAGGAAATTAAAAAGATTAAAAAGTACAAGTTAACCCTTCAACTCAAGGGTTTGAAAAAGGAACAATGGAACAAACCAAGAAACATCATGAAAAGAAACAAAAATAAGTGCACAAATTAATGAGATGAAAGAGGAAAAATACCAGCAGAGATTAACAAAACCAGCAGCTGATTTGTGGAAGATATTAGCAAGAAAGTTGTATTAAGGCAAAAAGAAAGAAAATGCAAGTATACAAAATACACAATGAAAAGGAGAAGTAAGTATAGACACTTAAAAATTTAAAGATTGTTAAGAATGAGTATATACGAATGAATTTGAAAACCAACCTAAATGTAAAACATAACATGTAAAATGTGTGAAAATTGACATAAAGAGAAATTTAAAAGTTAAATAGACCAGAACTTCTGGAAAAGATGATGGTATAAGTGGATCCTAATTCACCTCACTCCACAGGTACAACTATATAACACTCACATCAGTGTAAATAACCTGAAAATGACCAGAAGATAGAACTGACCCTCCAAGCTAAATGTAGAGAAGAGGCCAAATCAAAAATGGTAGGGAGGGAGAGATGTAGTCGAGAACCAAACTGAGCTATGAGAGAGATTGTCCATGGTAGGGAGGGACACCACAGCATGGGGTAAGGGGGGTGAACAAATCTCATCCTACTCACCCTGTCACCCCAGAAATTGGAAAACCTGCACTGGGAAGATGAATTCCCATGATGTTTGGCTGGTTTGTTGAAAGGATCAACAAAATTGAGAAAGCCAGACTTAGGAAGAAAGAAAGGAAGGAAGGAAGGAAAAGAGAGAACTCAAATAAGCAAAATCAGAAATGAAAGAGGAGAAATAACAACTAACACCACAGAAATACATGGAATTATAAGAGAATATTATGAAAGATTATATGCCAACAAATTGAACAACCTAAAAGAAATGAATAAATTCCTAGAAACAAACAACTGAATCAAGAAGAAATACAAAATTTGAACAGACTGATTACCAGCAATGAAATAGAATCAGTAATCAAAAAACTCCCAACAAACCAAAGTCTGAGACCAGAAGCTTCACAGGTGAATTCTACCAAACATTTAAAGATGAGTTATTCTTCTTATGCTATTCGAAAAAATAGGCGAGGAAGGAAATCTTCCAAATTCATGTTATGAGACTACCTTTATCCTAATATCAAAACCAGATAAAAATACCCCTCAAAATGAGAACTACAGGCCAACGGGTCCAATGAACACACCATAAAAATCCTCAAAAAGTAGGAAAATAAATCCAACAATATGTTTTTAAAAATCATTTACCACTATCAAGTAGTATTTATTCCTGTGATCCTGGTGTAGGTCGATATTCAGAAATCAATCAATGTTATAAGTCTAATCAACAAGACAAGATAAAAACCATATGATCATTTCAATAGATTGAAAAAAAGCACCTGACAAAGCACAACATCCTTTCATGATTAAAAACCCTCAATCAGGTGGGTTAAGAGGGAACATTCCTCCATAAAAGTCACTTATGACAAACCCACAGATAACATCATACTCGATGGTGAGAAACAGAGATTTTCAATTAGGATCAGGAATAAGAGAAGGATGTCCACTCTCACCACTTCTATTCAACATAGGACTGAAAGTCCCAGCCATAGGAATCAGACAAGAAAAAGAAATAAAATGCACCCAAGTTGGTAAGGAAGAGATAAAACTTTCACTATTTGCAAATGACATGATACTATATGTAGAAAACACTAAAGACTCCACCAAAATGTTACTAGAACTGACTGATGAATTTAGGAAGGTTGCAAGATACAAAATCACTATACAGAAATCCATTTCATTTCTATACACTAATGCAGTAGCAAAAAGAGAAATTAATAAAATAATCCCACTTATAATTGCCCCCAAAATAACAAAATACCTAGGAATAAACTTAACCAAGAAGGGGAAAGACATGTACTCTGAAAACTATAAAACATTGATGAAAGAAATTGAAGATGACACAAACAAATGAAAAGACAGTCCATGCTCATGGATTGAGAGAACAAATATTGTTAAAATGTCCATACTATTCAAAACAATCTATAGATTCAATGCAATCCCTATCAAAACCCCAATAATATTTTTCACAGAACTAGAACAAATAATCCTAAAATTTGCAGAGAACTACAAAAGACCCCGAATAGCCAAAGCATCTTGAAAAAGAAATACAAAACTGTTGGTATCACCATACCAGATTTCAAGATATAATACAAAGCTGTAGTAATCAAAACAGTATGGTACTATCCCAAAGACACATAGGTCAATGGAACAGAATAGCAAGTCCAGAAAGAAATCCATGATTATACAGTTAACTAATCTACAACATAATGAGAGAAAGCCAGTTTTCAAGAAATGGTATTGGGAATTCTGGGCATCTGCATGCAAAGGAATGAAATTGGACTACTTTCATACACCATACAAAGTATAAACTCAAAGTGGATTAAAGATTTAAGTATGAGACTTAAAACCATAAAAATCCTAGAAGAGAGAACAGGCAGTGATTTCTCTGACATTAGCCATAGTAACAATTTTCTAAATATGTCTCCTGAGGCAAAGTAACAAAAGCAAAAATTAGCTATTATGACTACATTAAAATAAAAAGCTTCTGTACAACAAAGGGAACAGTGTAAAAAAGAAAACGAAAACAACCTAGTGAATGGGAGAAGATATTTGCAAATGTTATATCTGGTAACAAATTAGCATCCAAAAATACATAAACACTTCTACAATTCAATACCAAAAGTCCCCATATAATCCAATTTAAGAGTGGGCAGAAAACATGAACAGACTTTTCTTCAGAGAAGACATCCAAATGGTTAACAGACACATGAAAAGATGCTCAACACCATTCATCATCAGGGAAATGCAAATCAATACCACAATGAGATATCACATCACATCTGCTAGAATGGCTAAAATAAAAAATATAAGAAACAACAGGTATTGGCAAGGATGTGGAGAAAAAGGACACTTTGTGCACTGTTGGTGGGAATGCAAAGTGGTACAGCCACTGTGAAAACAGTATAGAGGTTCCTCCAAAAATTAAAAATAAGATTACCATATGATCCAGTAATTCCACTACTGCATATCTAATAACCAAAGCCATGAAAACAGTAATTCATAAATATATAAGCATCCTTATGCTTTTTGAAGCATTATTTACAATAGCCAAATTATGAGAATAGCCCATGTGCCCACAGATAGATGAATGGATAAAGAAGATCCCACATCATATATATATGTATATATATATATCCCACATCTTTTTATATATATATCCCACATCTTCTTTATATATATATAAATATGTATATAATATAAATATATATTTATATTATATATATATATAATGGAATATTATTCAGCCACAGAAAAGTGTGAAATCTTGCCATTTGTGGCAACATGGATGGACCTAGAGGACATAATGCTTAGTGAAATGAGCCAGTCAGAAAAAAAGAAATACATATGATTTCACTCTTACGTAGAATTTAGGAAACCAGACACATGAACAATGAAAAAAATGAGACAAACCTAAAAACAGACTCTTAAGGATAGAGAACAAGCAGGTGGTTCCCAGAGAGAAGGTGGGTGGGGGATGGGGAGATGTGTGAAGGGGATTAAGGGTGCACCTCTCATGATGAGCACTGAATAATGTGTAGAATTGTTGAGTGACTATATTGTACACCGGAAACTAATAAAACACTACATGTTAATTACACTGGAGACAAAAAAAATTAAGTGGACCACGAAGTACACAAGATTTTTTAAATGGAATTAACAAGCTGTCCCTCTCAAAGCATAATGTACACACACTGTGGTATGTAGCCTCTTACATGTGTCTCAACAATCTCTCTCTCTCTGGGATTCGTACCCCTGTGTAATTAATTCCTTGCCCTTGAGTGTGGGCTGGGCTTTGTAGTTACCTCCTAACAAATAGAATATGACAAAGTATTTGGATGTCACTTCTGGGTTTAGGTTGCAGAAAGACTGTGACTTCCATCTTGGTCTCTCTCAATCTCCTTTTCTTTCTCCTTTAGCCCTGTCTCTGGGTGAAGCATGATGGTGTGCTGTGAGTATCTTTATGGAGACGCTAATAGGCAAGGAACTTATGTCTCTAGCCAATAATCAGTGAAGACCTACGGTTTGTGAACTGATTGAGTTTGGAAGTGGATTTCTGAGGCCAAGAGTGAAGTACTGAACTTGGAAGCAGATTTTCCCTCAGGAGAGCCCTGACTGATGCATTGACTGCCATCTTACGAGAGACCCTGAGTCAGAGACACCCAGCTAAGCCTGGCCCACAAAAAGTGTGACATAATAGATGTGTGTGTCTCTAAGATCTGAGGTTGTTACACGGCAAGATATAACTGATATGTACACAAACAGAAATTCATTTTACTAATGAATTCATTCAACTTTCAATGGATATTTTCTATCTTATAAAACCTGTTTCAAAAAATAGAAAAAAACCCTGCCCAGTTCATTTGTGAAGCTAGCATTATCATTTCATTAATGCAGACATGCACAGATCTGAAGTGTATAATTAGGTAAGTGATGAAGAATGCATACTCCCTAAACAATACACCAGTCAAGATAAACCTTTTGTTATTCCAGAAAATTCTCCCATGCCTCCTTCTAGTCAATCTTCTTTCTCATAGGCAATCACTAATATCATAGGTTATTTTTGTTACTCTTCAAATGGAATTGTATATTTATGTACTCTTTTGTGCTTGGCTTATTTTGCTCAATGTAATGTTTATAAAATCAAACAATATACCCCTCTCTCCCTTATTAATGCCAACTTTCCTCCATTCTGTGCACCCATCTATACTCACAAATCCAAAATACCATATTAAAACGAGGTCAGATAGTCTACCCAACTGAAAAACTGATTAAAGTTGGTCTTTTTTTTAAAAAAGATTTTATTTATTTATTTATTTGACACAGAGAGATCACAAGTAGGCAGAGAGGCAGGCAGAGAGAGAGAGAGAGAGAGAGGGAGCAGGCTCCCTGCTGAGCAGAGAGCCCGATGTGGGACTCAATCCCAGGACCCCTGAGATCATGACCTGAGCTGAAGGCAGCGGCTTAACCCACTGAGCCACCCAGGCACCCAAAGTTGGTCTTTTAACTACAGATTAATGACTAGGTTAAAGATGTACAAATAATTAAGATAATCTAGTGGCATAAAATCAGGCTGAGAGGTATGAAATTATTAGAGCAGGTTATAATTTTCTATCTTTCTATACAGCATAATACCATGATGAAACAAACGAGGCTGCATGAATAAGGCTGCTGGTCAAATTGTACTAAAGAATTTTGTCTTTGATATATATTGAAATAGCTTATTTATATGTCAAATTTTATCTCAGAATTGTCATATGGGTGTATATAGCCCCTTGTAGACTGTTCTTTTTTGTAACTAAAGTTTTGTAATTTTTAAAAAGATTTTATTTATTTATTTGACACAGAGAGAGAGAGAGAGCACAAGCCGGGGAGCAACAGGCACAGGGAGAGGGAGAAGCAGGCTTCCTGCCAAGCCAAGACCTTGATGTGGAGCTCCATCTCAGGACTCTGAGATCATGACCTGAACTGAAGGCAGACGCTTAACTGACTGAGTCACCCAGGCACCCTAAAATTTTGTATTTTTACAGACCATTTTTGAGAGAGACACTGATCATTGTAATTAACTAATAGTAATCTTGTGTCATTTTAAAATAATCATGCCAGAGATGGCAAGTTGTGGGCATTAAGGCTACAATTCCTCCCCGTCAATACACAAGACAATGTTATTAATCCATCTCACAGCTTCACTGCTCTGAGCCAGAGCTGGTCTGTGAATCCTTCTCAACCAATTACTCTGGGCAGCCACCATGCATCTATTGGAGATGGCAAAGGAGTGGAAACCTATTGAACTATTCAAATAACATTTTAAAGAACATGTTATTCATAATAATGTATTGAGATAGAGAATGCTACTTTATTAAAATAGTATAGTGTAAGAGTGTAAAGACAAAAGGGACTTTGGATTCTAAGAATGTTGGGTGTGAATCCTGATTCCATATTTAATTTATCTCATGGCCTCGGCAAACCACACCTCTTCTTCAAAAGAGGAATGATCATTGTTATCTTACTGATTTTTTTGCAAGAACATAGACATAAATTTTTAAAGTGCTGGCAAATAGGAGTTCATTCAAATGGTGCCTATTTATTATACTGGAAATATCACAGGTTTTGAATCAGGTGACCTATATTTTAATCTTGGCTCTGCTCCTTTACTGTGACTTTAGATAACTTGATTATTCACTCAATCTATTTCCTCATGGGCAAAACAAACAAACAAAAATCATAATAACTGCCCTGATGGGTTTTTGCAAGAATCAGTGCTAATACATGGAAATTACCTAGAAATTAGTTAAAGCTTGACCGATGATAGCTTGATTTTAATGTTACTGTCATTATTAGTCTTCCTTCCTCCTTCCCCCAAAACTCTGGAAAATAATTGAGAAAAAAATGTGCCAAACTCAGTTGATGGGGCAAAGGTGGTGAGGGCATAGAACTTGGAAAGCATCCGATGACTACAATTGGTATCACTGTCTTTTTTAAATTTTCCAGCGCTTAATTTATATCTGAAATTTAAAGGCAATATAATAGCAAAACTTTAAAAAGGTGACTATTTATTAACTACATATAAAGATTTTTTCAAATACTGATTCAACCATAATAAATAAATAAAACTCCAAAGAAATAATAAGCCATGTCATTGTGTATATGAAGTAATAAGTTGTTTTTTATTCCAAAAAATTTGTTTATCCAATTTATTTATCCAATAGTAAGTTGTTTTTATTGCTGTATTCCAAATAATTTGTTTAACCAACAAATTTGCATTGCTTTCATGTTTAGTTATGTTGCATAAAGCTGCTATAAACTTTCCTGTAGACATGTTTTCATACTTTCGGATAAGATAAATTCCTACAGTGAATTACTGAGTTATATAGTAGGTATCTATTTACCTTTATAAGAAACCGCCTAAACTATCAGTTTTTCAAAGTGGTGAAACAATTTTACTTCAGCCAGTAAGTAGGAAAGATTTGTTATTCTACAACATCATCAATATCGCTCACCTAATTACACATTTCATATGTGGTGTTGTCTGTCTTTTAAATTTTAGCCACTATAATGGATAGTGATATCTCACTGTGCTTATAATTTGCATTTCCTTAGTGACTAATGGCAGCATATTTGCATGTGTTTGTTTGCCATCCATAGAACTTTCTACCTGAAGTTTACTTCAAGTCTTTTCCCCATGTTTTACATTTGGGTTGTTTTATTTTTATTATTGACTTATGAGTCCTTTATATTTTGAATATCATGTGTTTTCTCTCAGTCTGTGGTTTGCCTTTTTGTTTTCTTTATGAGGAGCTAAATTTAAAAATGTTTATAAGTTCATTTATTTCATAAAGATCAATACCTATTTATAATTCAATTTTTTCCCGAGTAAATTATAAATACAACAGATCTTCCTTACCTTGTTTTGGATTATATCCAAAACCTACAGCAAATATTATACTTAATGGAAAAACTATGAAAAAAATTCTCTTTAAGATAAAGTCTGCAATGCTCAGTATAGATTTGGCCAATATTACAAGGGAAAAAGAGGTATAAACTGTGAAAGAAAAAGAGATAAATTGTTACTATTTGAAGATTGATTATCCATTTACCCAGAAAACCAACTGAATCAACAATAGAAACTAATGAGTTCAACAAAATTGACAAATAAATATCAATGTACAACAACAGCATTCCTTACACCATGAATACAAAACTAGAAAAATATAATAAAGTGTCATTCACATAGTAACAAAAATGTATAAAGTGTCCAGGAATTAACCAAGTTATTTAGACAGTGTCCCAGGAGCAAAGAGATGAGACACTCAAATTTGATAATTAGAGAAGAGATGATTATGGTGATGATGATGGTGGTGATTTGGTAAAACACTTTGGAGCTTGTAATACTAGGCAGTGATTGCTATTCTTAAGTCTATAAGTTTTTAAAGTTCTTTTTTTGCATTTTTATCCAAGGTGGCTTATTTCTTCCTGTGTTTTTGATTTTGGATTGTGAGTTCATGTTTCTTAGAACCTGATTTGCAAAAAGTTTAGAAGACAAGGATTTGAAAATACTTTCCATCAGTGTTTGGTTTTGATAGGCACCTGTCAGACTAAGACTTCCTTAGACTAAAATTTAACTTTTTCTTGTATAAATACTGTGATTTCTGGCCCCAAACTCATATGTGAGCTGTCTGTGATTAGGAATTCTGAGACAAGGATTGTTTTATTTTTCTTATTTTCTCTATCCACTCAGAGCCAGGGCTTATCCAGGCAAATATTCTTACTATCTTTGTGTGCATGACAGATTATTGTCATTCCTATTTTTTAAATTTTGTT
Organism: Meles meles; assembly: GCF_922984935.1. Lineage (NCBI taxonomy): Eukaryota > Metazoa > Chordata > Mammalia > Carnivora > Mustelidae > Meles > Meles meles. The sequence goes on along the minus strand of NC_060067.1, from coordinate 170,259,164 downwards.
TTCTATTTAACCCACTGAGGCTATTGCTATTTAAGACTGAATATCTCCAAGAGTAGCTTTCTGAGCCATCTCACACCTTGGGAGAGCTCAGGCTTGTCTCTTGTCTCCAGTAACCACAGGCTATCAAAATGCATGGCAGTGCTTCGTCTTCCATGCAGTCCTTTCTGACTCTTTCAGATGCTCATCACCCCTGAGCTCCTTTGACATTTTGATGCTTAGCAAACCTTGGTACTCAAATCTGTCCTCAGTCTGGCAACAAATTTCCTTCCTAGCAAGATCTTTGTCCAAAGGATATTAATTAAATTAGTCATCTATTTAATCAATAAATGTCTCTTTAGAAAATTTCTAGAGATACACTAGTGAAGAATATACAAAAAAATCCTAAATTTAGGGTCTTATAATCCAGTAAGGACAGATAGGCAATAAACACATTAAAATATATAAATAAAATAATTTCAGATATGGATAAATGCTAAGTATAAAACTGGGTAGTGGGATTAAAAAGTATCTGGAGGTGACGGGGTGACCTTAGCTGGAATATTCAAAAAGGTTCTTTCCAGGAAGAAGACATTTGGTTTGAGAAAATGATGAAACGATCATCAGTTATGAAATAATCTGGAATAAGATATTTTTAGAAAAAACATATAGAAAAGAGGTGGGTGTGTGTAAGGGACAAAAAGGGATGTATCAGGGTTTTATGAATTGGAGAGATCTGTAGAAACTTGTAAGCCATGGTAAGGAGTTTGGACTTCTCCAGTGATTATGAGAGTTTAAGAAGGGGTATGACATAATCTGATTCATGTATAACAATGGGGCGCCTGGGTGGCTCAGTGGTTTAAGCATCTCCCTTCAGCTCAGGTCAGGATCTCAGAGTCCTTAGATGAAGCTCCAGGTCATGCTCCTGGAAGCCTCCTTCTTCCTCTCCCTCTGCCTGCCACTCTCCCTGCTTGTGGTCATTCTTTCTCCCAAATAAATAAATAAAAATCTCTTTCTCTTTCTCTAAAGAAAAAAAAAAGGAAAAAAGATCCCTCTTGCTGCTGTGTGGAGAATATTTGGATTGTGGCACAAGTGGAGACTCTCAAAGACAGCTTCCCAGTGCAGGCACAAAGATAAGTATGCTGACTGAAGAGAGCGGGGAGCAGATTGGACAGGAAAAACAAAAGGAGAGTTTGTACTAGGTGTTGGCCATTATGCTTGTCTGGACCCCTTAGGAGACTAAGGGAAAAATGCAACTCTTTTCACCTCCCTGAAGACTGTGGGAATATGAAAGTCATTAGGTCCAATATTCTGGATCTCCTTCTTCTAGCCACAAGATAGTAATGTATTTCCTGCCCCCCTTGAAGGTAAGTGTGTCCATGTGACTGTCCAGTGAATAGAAATACACAATTTTCTATGAACCCTTACCTTATCATGGTGACTGGAGACATTCCAGATGATAGAAGCTCTAACATCTATGGCCCTATCTCAACACATAGCACCTTCTATCTAACACTCTGCCATAAGTGTTGGAGTCATCCATAATTCTTGTCCCTCCTTTTCTTATAGGATCCAGTTATTTCATAGATGTGATAGTTTCTCTATTGCTAGGGATATTCATTTTTATTTTATTTTTTAAACAATTTTTATTCTCTGCATTGGGTCTTTTCCTCCATATTATTTTCTGGGGTTTGTTTTATTGTTTTCATCCATGTTGGAGGATTTTCTTAACTATCTTGCTTCCTATTCATATTTAAAATAACCACCAAACTGATTCAAAACTTTATTGTCTACAGATGAAGTTATTTCTTGATGGGTTTTACTGTAGAATAATTATGTCTAAACAAGCTGTTTTACTGAGGGAAATAACCAGGGGTTAGGGGGACTCATTCAGTGGATGTCTCTGTCTTTGGCCATCCCTGTGCTTATGTGCTTATGCACTGGACTTATTTTTAAAAATAGCCATTGTTGCAAAGATAAAGGCTGTACATAAGACCCAACAGCATGGATTTCCTCTCACTGAGGCTGATCTAGCTACCACTGCTGCTAAAATCTGATACACCATATATATTCGACATGCTGATCCCACTGGGCCCATAGTATGGTTTTATCCTTTAAAGTGACCAATCAGAAATTTGACTACAGGTAATTACACTAGGCTATTTCCTCTTCTTTGATTCACTGTCAATGATTGTCAATGATATGTTTTCCATTTATGAGTTTTTCTTTCTTGGATTAAGGTATACTCTTCAGGAAGAGGAGTTGTCCCTTTGGAGGAAGAGCAAATCATAAACAGATCAGTGTCTTGGCCAGCAGCACTGAATTTTCACAGAAGGCCTGATTTAATATAATTGGCTCTTCCAGACATTGCTTTTATGGATAATAAGTTGTGACAATGTATACACGACTATAGTATCCTCTAGACCTGTCATATAAGACAACAATTAGAATCCGCTGGCCTTATAAAGTGTTAGAATGTCCTCTTAAAGGTGTAGCTAAGGCATCGGTTTGGAATGAAGATTTGTCCTCTGAGATGAGGTACATGTTTCGAACAAAAGGCAATCATAAGATATTAATTCTTCATAGTTAGCTACAGTACATGAATTTAAGGATGAAGAGGAGAAAATAGACATAACCTTCTCACCATCATTCCTGGACTAGCTTCATAAATTGTGCATCTTGTCTCTGAAACTTTTGCCTGTTTGGGCTGGGGGCCTTGTCTGAAAGGGGATTAAAAGTGGTAAGATATTTCTAACATGGGACATTGTAAAGTTTCTCTAAACCTAATGTGGGAGTGAAAAACATTTTATTTGTCATTCAAGATTCTTCTAGTTGGACTAAAATTTAAGTTGACATGGGATAAATTAACTGAAGAAAATCAAATTTAGTTTGTACACACAGGAAATCCACACAGACATGAAATTCCAAAGATGGTTAGGCATAATGAGGTGTATATGTCATCCTGAAATAAGTATAAGGAATAGTGGTTTGGGACTTCAAAGGGAAAGAACGTAATTCATAGGAAGATGAAAATAATAAATATTTGTTAAACAAATGTTTGCTGGGCCATTCGGATGCAATAGGACATAGAGAAGGCTTCCATTAAACAGTTCTTGCAAGTGTCCTCCCTGTGTACCATATCTAGCTCATATTATAGTGTAGTTATTTATGGTGATAGCTCTCTTCCTGGAGCAGGTCTTTTTTCTAAATTCTTTTAGGTAGTTGGTGTGGGGAGGTTAAAGTTCCTTCCTGAGTCTTTTGGGCCTTGATTGTTTAGAGATTGGTAAAGTCTGCATGCCTAGGCGGCCTACAGTGGGGTCACCTGCCTGTAGCTCCTCCACTAAATTATAACCTAAACTTACTCATTTCAGATTCCTCATGATAGTAGACCATTTGGCCAAGAAAGAAATTACTATAGAGACAGGTGTAATTTACTGTGATATCATGAAGAGATAGAATGGTAGGTATGTAATGGGATGGGAAGAAATACTTTTGAAACGCAAGCATTCACTAGGATGCCTCTGGATTCCTGTATGTCTAGTGCTCTAAACAAAGAAATAAATGAACAAATGAAACAGCCATTCCCATGGAAAAGGCATGATAAACAGAGTCTCAGATTCCTCACAGATAAAGTTCTGGTTTATCCTATTAGGCAAGCAACCTAAGCAAGAGGAATAGTTGGCCAAGGATGAGAGAAGTCTACAATGGGTGTTAAAGAAAAGATAAATTATTGCTTTAGCACCAGACAAACTGCAGAGTCTGCAGCATGTCCAACTAACTCTCCTATTGTACTTTGAAAAAAATTATATATATGTTCGAATACTGTGACTGGCCACCACCTTGAAGAATCAATGATAGAGCAGAGTGAACTTAATGTGGGATGCAAATGGGTCTGAGTAGGGCAAAAGACACACTGTAATAGATACTGTGGGCGTTCCATTCATATCTCCTGGGCATTCACCATCCCAATCCTCAATGTCTCAATTGCTTCTAATAGCAAGCACCATGACTCTGCCTTAGGTGCCTCTGGCTCCTGGAGCATAACTGATCTGCATGAGTTTAGGCCTAAATGTTGCAGGAATTAATGTCTCTTAGGATCAGCACTGACCCAATATCTGATGGAAGTTAGTGGATACCTGAGTATACAGAGAGTCCTTTCCCTTTTGTTAGGTTATCTGAGGTGGGTTTTTCAGGAATGAGCCCCAGTTTCCCACAGCAGTGAATGTTCTGTTAACTTTGTTTGCTTCCCTCTTTCATCTGCCCTTTCTTGGTATTTCCTGTGATTACCTCCCAGATTAATTATTTGCATTCACAACTTTGTCTCAGGTTCTGCCTTTGGAATAACCCAATTTAAGAAAAGTTCCTTGATACTCTCCTTTGGGCTTCCAATTGTGTGTGTGTGTATATGTATTTATCATTATTTGGGTGGATTTCTGTTTCTCACAACAAACAATCCCCATTCAAGCTAGTTTTTGACCTAAATATCACCCCATTCAAGAAGCCTTGTCAGATATCCCCAGCAGACCACGTAAGAAACCTTGCAATGCACTTGTATAGACTGTAATTTTCAGTTCATAAAACTTAACTGTGCCACATGTAATCTCTTATTTGTCTCTGTCTACTACTACACTGATAATCCAATGAGGCCAGGAACAATTGTTTTCTTTTTTATTATTATATTCAAGTACCCTAACCCAGCAGAATTTCTCCTAAAATAAGTCTTTAAGAAAGCAATTAAATAAAGGAGAATAAGCCTTGAGTGAGAGAAAAGAATGAATTTAGTTTTGGACATATAGATATGAAGGGTATGGCAGCTCTTCTCTGAAGACAGAATTGGGTATATGAGTGTGAAACTCAGGTGAGAAGTGAGGACTGAAGGTGCAGATTTTGATTTGTGAGATGTTATCATTTATATGATGGTTGAAAGAAAAGAATAGAAACAGTGAAAAAATTCTTGACTTAGCACAAAACCCACAGAACTCTGTCAATTAAGGGATTAATGGAGATAATGGAGATAAAGGGATAATAGAGATTTTAAGAAGTAGAAAGTGATTGGTAGCATTCACTGTGGCAGAAAGGTCAATTAAATTGAGGACCAAAAACAAAAAAAAATTTTATTTGATTTAATAAGGTCATTAATGATCATGGAAAGAATAATTCTTTTCTTCAGTAAATATTTTTCAAGATATTTGTTGTTTGTTTGTTTATTTATTTGGGAGAGAGAGAAAGATTGAGAGAGACCATGAGGGCCAGTGAGCAGGGGAGGAGCAGGGGTAGAGGAAGAGGCATGGAGTATGCCATGCATGGGACTTGATCTTAGGCCCCTGAGCTGAAACCAAGAGTTGGATACTTAGCCAACGGAGACACTCAGGTGCCCCTTCAGTAAATATTTTGTTTAAAGCATACCATGTGCCAGGCACTGGTGTAGGCACAGAGAAAACAGCAAAATTCTGTGAAATGTAGTGATGAATAAAACCAAATTCAGACTGCAGTGGTCTGAGGAGAAGCTATGAGATAAGGAAGTAGAAACTGAGAATGAAGAAATTTTTTTTTTTGAATTTTGGAAAGGAAGAAGAGAGAGTAAGTAGTCACCATATCATATAATAAAAGACTTTCTGTTTATTTTCTTCTCTTGCCTGCTGATCTGTGAGTGATCGGTATTTTTAAAATTTATAATTCATTGTACTATCTGGAAGGACAGCAGTTTTAATGGTGGTATTTCCCTATTTGGCATTAAAATAGATGTGTCTACAATACCTCAAGAAAAAGACTTCCAGGCCAGGGGAAATTAATACAACAGTCATAGATCAACTAGGCCAAGGCAACTGCCGTAGAACAGATAGGCCAACCCAAAGCTTGGAATGGCTCCAAGTGCCAAATATTGAGGGGAATCTGGACTTTCATTTCCACTGGATGGCGTAAGTTAGAAACAAGAATCATATTACCAAAACATGTATCTCTAAGAAACAGGTAATTCCAAGTAATTAGTATTTTTTTCTTTGTGATGAGAACTCTTAGGATTTACTTTCAATGACTTCCCTATCTATCCTACAGCAGTGTTAGCTGTAGTCATCATGTTGTACATTAATTCCTAGGACTTATTTATCTTTTAACTGGAAATTTATACTTTCTGACCACCTTTCTCTAATTCATCCTCCCCGCCACCCCTTTCTCAAGTAACCACAAATCTGAACTCTTTTTTAAAAAATGAGTTTGGCAAAGGCGAACCATAAGAGACTATGGACTCTGAAAAACAACCTGAGGGTTTTGAAGGGGCGGGGGGTGGGAGGTTGGGGGAACCAGGTGGGGGGTAATAAGGAGGGCACGTATTGCATGGAGCACTGGGTGTTGTGCAAAAACAATGAATACTGGGGTGCCTGTGTGGCTCAGTGGATTAAGCCGCTGCCTTTGGCTCAGGTCATGATCTCAGGGTCCTGGGATCGAGCCCCACATCGGGCTCTCTGCTCCGCAGGGAGCCTGCTTCCTCCTCTCTCTCTGTCTGCCTCTCTGCCTATTGTGATCTCTCTCTCTGTCAAATAAATAAATAAAATCTTAAAACAAAACAAACAAACAAAAAAAATGAATACTGTTACGCTGAAAAAAATAAATTAATTAAAATAGGCTAATGATTGCTACACTTAAAAAAATTTCCACAATTAATCATTGTGAAAAAAATTATCAAAACACAGCAAATCATTAGCTGCACAAGTATTCCTCTTGAATACAGGTACAAACAAAATAAAAAAAATTTATTTAAAAAAATGAGTTTGGGTTTCTTTGTTTTAAGATTCCACATATCTAAACTTGAAATCATATATTTGTATTTCTCTGTCTTATTTCATTTAGTATAATGTCCTCAGAATCCATTCACATTGTCACAAATGGCAAGGTTTCCTCCTTTTTATGGGTTAATAATACTCCTCTGTGTGTGTGTGTGTATGTGTGTGTTTAAGTTCTTTATCAACTCATCCATTGATGGGATACTTAGGTTGCTTCCATATCTTGGCTATTATATAATAATATATACTGCATCAAATACTGTATTAAATACTGTATCAAAGTGCAGATATCCTGTTAAGTTAGTGTTTTCATTTCCTTTGAATATATTCCCAGAAGCAGAATTGCTGAATCATATGGTAGTTCTATTTTTAATTTTTTGACGATCCTCCACACTGTTTTCTTTCTTTCTTTTTTTTTTTTTAATTTATTTGTCAGAGAGAAGGAGAGAGAGAGAGAGCACACAGGCAGGCAGAGGTGGAGAGAGAAGCAGGCTCCCTGCCGAGCAAGGAGACCATGCGGGACTCGATCCCAGGACTCTGGGATCATGACCCGAGCTGAAGGCAGCGGCTTAACCCACTGAGCCACCCAGGCGTCCCACCACACTGTTTTCCATAGTCGCTGTGTCTATTTGGAATCTCACTAACAGTGCCCAAGGGTTCCCCTTCTCTCCACATGCTCACCAGCATTTGCTATCTCTTGTCTTTTTGATGATGGATGTTCTAACAGGCATGAAGTGATAGCTTATTGTGTGTTTTTTCTGATTTGCATTTCCATAATGACTAGGCATGCCATACATCTTTTTATGTACCTGTTAGCCTTTTGTATGTTATCTTTGGAGAAATGTCTATTCATGTATTTTGCTCATTTTTAAACCAGAGTTTTTGTTTGTTTGCTATTGAGTGGTATGAGTTTTTAAAATGTATTTTGGATATTAACCTCTTATTAGATAAATGGCTTACAAATACTTTTTTCCCACTCCATATGTTGTCTTTTCACTTTGTGATTATTATTTTCTGTGCAAAAGCTTTTAATTTTGATGTAGTCTCACTTGTCTGTTTTTTATTTTGTTGCTTGTGCTTTAGTTGTCATACTCCAAAAATCACTGCCAAGATTCATGTTAAGGATTTTTTTTCTATATTTTTATCTTAGAGTTTCATGATTTCAAGTCTCTAGGTCTTTAATCCATTTTGAATTGATTTTTGTGAGTTGTGTAAGACAGTGGTCTAGTGTCATGCTTTTACATTTGAAAGTTCAATTTTTTCAGCACCATTTATTGAAATTGTCTTTTCTTTCTTTCTTTTTTTTTTTTTTAAGTTTTCTCTCTCCAGATATTATTAGCCACCAACTTCCAAACAGTCTTAAATTCATTCCCTCCTTCTCTCCCTTGACTCAGGGCTGAAACATCGCTCCCTGATATTTTATTTATTTGGCAGAGAGAAATCACAACTAGGCAGAGAGGCAGGCAGAGAGAGAGGAGGAAACAGGCTCCCCGTGGGGCAGAGAGCCCGATGCGGGGCTCGATCCCAGGACTCCGGGATCATGACCTGAGCCGAAGGCAGAGGCTTTAACTCACTGAGCCACCCAGGCGCCCCAAAATTGTCTTTTCTTTATTGAGTATTCTTAGCTCCCTTGTCAAATATTAGTTGACCATATACACAGAGCTTATTTCTCAGCTCTCAGTTCTGTTCTATTGATCTATTTGTCTGTTTTCATGTCAGTACCATGCTGTTTTGATTACTATATCTTTATAATAAAGCTTGAAATCAGGAAGTGTAATGCTTCTCACTTTGTTCTTTCTTGGGATTGCTTTGGCTATTCGGGTTTTGGGGTGTGTGTGTGTGTGTGTGTGTGTGTGTGTCTGTGTGTATTGTTCTATATAAATTTTAGAATTGTTTTTTATACTTCTGTATAAAGTGTCAGTGGAATCTTGATAAAGTATGCACTGAATCTATAGATGGTTTATGGCATTCTTTAACCCATGACCATGAGTTATCTTTCCAATTATTTGTGTCTTCCTCAATTTCTTTCATCAGTGTCTTATACTTCAGAGCAGAGATCTTTCACTTCCTTGATCAGATTTATTCCTAAGCATTTTATTGTTTCTGATGCTATTGAATGGGATGGTTTTCTTTCTTTCTTTCTTTTTTCCTTTTAGAGAATTTGTTGTTAGTCTGTAAAAACACTAGTGATTTTTGTATGTTAATTTTGTGTCCTGTAACTTTATTGAATTTGTTTATTAGATCTAACACTTTTTGTTGGAGTCCTTGGGATTTTCTTTATATAAAACCATGTTATTTGCAATAGAAATAATTTTGCCTCTTCCTTTCCAGTTCTGATGTTTTCTTTCTTTCTCTTACCTGATTGCTCTGTCTAGGACTTCCAGCACTATGTTAAATAGAAATGGTGAAGGTGGGCAACTTGTATTGTTCCATCTTAGAGGAAAAGTATGAACCTTTAACTTTTTTAAAAAATTAATTTATTTTTTTTTCAGTGTAACAGTACTCATTGTTTTTGCACCACACCCAGTGCTCCATGCAATACATGCCCTCTCTATTACCCTCCACCTGGTTCCCCAACCTCCCACCCCCCGTCCCTTCAAAACCCTTTAGGTTGTTTTTCAGAGTCCATAGTCTCTCATGGTTCATCTCCCCTTCCAATTTCCCACAACTCCCTTCTCTCCATCTCCCCATGTCCTCCATGTTCTTTGTTATGTTCCACAAATAAGTGAGACCATATGATACTTGACTCTCTCTGCTTGACTTATTTCACTCAGCATAATCTCTTCCAGTCCCATCCATGTTGCTACAAAAGTTGGGTATTCATCCTTTCTGATGGAGGCATAATACTCCATCGTGTATATGTACCACATCTTCCTTATCCATTCGTCCGTTGAAGGGCATCTTGGTTCTTTCCACAGTTTGGCGACCATGGCCATTGCTGCTATAAACATTGGGATACAGATGGCTCTTCTTTTCACTACATTTGTATTTTTGGGGTAAATACTCAGCAGTGCAATTGCAGGGTCATAGGGAAGCTCTATTCTTTTTTTTTTTTTTAAAGATTTTATTTATTTATTTGACAGACAGAGATCACAAGTAGGCAGAGAGGCAGGCAGAGAGAGAGAGAGGGAGAGGAGGAAGCAGGCTCCCCGCGGAGCAGAGAGCCTGATGTGAGGCTCAATCCCGGGACCCTGAGATCATGACCTGAGCCGAAGGCAGAGGCTTTAACCCACTGAGCCACCCAGGTGCCCCGGAAGCTCTATTCTTAATTTCTTGAGGAATCTCCACACAGTTCTTCAGAGTGACTGCACTAACTTGCATTACCACCAACAGTGTAAGAGGGTTCCCCTTTCTCCACAACCTCTCCAACACATGTTGTTTCCTGTCTTTCTAATTTTGGCCCTTCTAACTGGTGCAAGGTGAGATCTCAATGAGGTTTTAATTTGAATCTCCCTGATGGCTAGTGATGATGAGCATTTTTTCATGTGTCTGATAGCCATTTGTATGTCCTCATTGGAGAAGTGTCTGTTCATATCTTCTGCCCATTTTTTGATATGATTATCTGTTTTGTGTGTGTTGAGTTTGAGGAGTTCTTTATAGATCCTGGATATCAACCTTTTGTCTGTCCTGTCATTTGCAAATATCTTCTCCCATTCCGTGGGTTGCCTTTTTGTTTTGTTGACTGTTTCCTTTGCTGTGCAGAAGCTTTTGATCTTGATAAAGTCCCAAAAGTTCATTTTCGCTTTTGTTTCCTTTGCCTTTGGAGACATTTTTTTTTTTTTCTTTTAAAGGCAGGCAGAGAGAGAGAGAGAGGAGGAAGTAGGCTCCCAGTCAAGCAGAGAGCCCGATGCGGGGCTCGATCCCAGGACCCTGGGATCATGACCTGAGCTGAAGGCAGAGGCTTTAACCCGCTGAGCCACCCAGGCACCCCATGGAGACATATCTTGAAAGAAGTTGATGTGGCTGATGTCGAAGAGATTACTGCCTATGTTCTCCTCTAGGATTCTGATGGATTCCTGTCTCACGTTGAGGTCTTTTATCCATTTCGAGTTTATCTTTGTGTACGGTGTAAGAGAATGGTCGAGTTTCATTCTTCTACATATCACTGTCCAGTTTGCCCAGCACCATTTATTGAAGAGACTGTCTTTTTTCCATTGAATATTTTTTCCTGTTTTGTCGAAGATTATTTGACCATAGAGTTGAGGGTCCATATCTGGGCTCTCCACTCTGTTTCACTGGTCTGTGTGTCTGTTTTTATGCCAGTACCACGCTGTCTTTGTGATCACAGCTTTGTAGTAAAGCTTGAAATCGGGCAATGTGATGCCGCCAGTTTTGTTTTTGTTTTTCAACATTTCCTTAGCAATTTGGGGTCTCTTCTGATTCCGTACAAATTTTAGGATTATTTGCTCCAGCTCTTTGAAAAATACTGGTGGAATTTTAATTGGAATGGCATTAAAAGTATAGATTGCTCTAGGCAGTATAGACATTTTAACAATGTTTATTCTTCTGATCCAAGAGCATGGAACGGTCTTCCATCTTTTTGTGTCTTCTTCAATTTCTTTCATAAGTGTTCTGTACTTCCTCGAGTGCAGATCCTTTACGTCTTTGGTTAGGTTTATTCCCAGGTATCTTATGGTTCTTGGTGCTATAGTAAATGGAATCGATTCTCTAATTTCCCTTTCTGTATTTTCATTGTACATTGACTTTGTATCCTGCCACGTTACTGAATTGCTGTATGAGTTCTAGTAGTTTGGGGGTGGAGTCTTTGGGGTTTTCCATATAAAGAATCATGTTATCTGCGAAGAGAGCGAGTTTGACTTCTTCCTTGCCAATTTGGATACCTTTTATTTCTCTTTGTTGTCTGATTGCCGTTGCTAGGACTTCTAATACTAAGTTGTACAAGAGTGGTGAGAGTGGACATCCTTGTCGTGTTCCTGATCTCAACGGGAAGGCTGCAAGCTTTTTCCCATTGAGGATGATATTTGCTGTGGGTCTTTCATAGATAGATTTTATGAAGTTCAGGAATGTTCCCTCTATCCCTATACTTTGAAGCATTTTCATCAGGAACGGATGCTGGATTTTGTCCAATGCTTTTTCTGCATCAATTGAGAGGACCATGTGATTCTTCTCTCTTCTCTTATTGATTTGTTCTATCACATTGATTGATTTGCAAATGTTGAACCGAACCCTTAACTTTTAATGATATTAGATGTGGGCTTTGTTAAGGTATGTTCCTTCCACCTAATTTGTTTAATCATAAATATATATTGAATTCTGTTGAATGTTTTTCCTGCGTTTTTTGAAACGATATAATTATTCTTTGATTATTATATCCCAGTTATAAATCCCACTTGATCATGGTGAGTAATCCTTTTAATGTGCTGCTTAATTCATTTTGATAGTATTTTATTGAGAATTTTTTTTTATCTCTATTCATCAGGGATATTGACTTGTAAGTTTCTTTTCGTATAGTATTTTTTTCTGGGTTTGGTATCAAGGTTATGCTGGCCTCATAAGATGAATTTGGGAGTGTTCCTTTTCAATTTTTTTTGGAAGAATTTGAGAACAATTGGCAATAATTCATTTTAAATATGTGGTAAAATTCATTAGTGAAGTCATTTGGTCCTGGGCTTTTCTTCATTGGGAGATTTTTTTTTTCTTATTATTGAGTCAGTCTCTTTACATTTTATATTCTTCCTGATTTGGTCTTGGTAATGTGTATATTTCTAAGAATTTTTCCATCTTTTCTGGAGTGTCCAATTTGTTAGCATACAGTGGTCCATAGTACCCTCTTACAATTTTTTATATTCCTGTGGTATCAGTTGTAGTGTCTCCTTTTCCATTTATAATTGTGGTGATTTGGGTCCTCTTTATTTTATTCCCCTTAGTCATTTTTATTTATCTTTTCAAAGAAGCAACTCTTGGTTTGGCCAATCTTTTCTATTATTTTTCTGTTCTGCAGTTCATTTATTTTTGCTCTGATCTTTATTTCCTTCCTTCAGCCTACTTTGGGCTCAGTTTTTTTCTAGTTCCTTAAAGTGTAGAGTTAGGTTGTTCATTTGGGATCCTTCTAGCTTCACTTTGTAGGTGTTTACTGCTATGGGCTTCCCTCTTAAAACCATTTTTGTTGCATCTCATAAATTTTGATGCATTGTGTTTCCAGTTTAGTTTGTCTCAAGATTCTTTTCAATTTCCCCTTTAATTTCTTTTTTGAGTCATCAGTCATTCAGGAGTGTCTTGTTTGATTTCCATGTATTTGTGGATTTTCCAGTTTTTTTTCCTTGTTATTGATTTCTAGTTTCATACCATTTTTGCCAAATAAGACATTTCAACATACAAATGGCTATCAGACACATGAAAAGATGTTCATCATCACTAGCCATCAGGGAGATTCAAATTAAAACCACATTGAGATACCACCTGACACCAGTTAGAAGGGCCAAAATTAGCAAGACAGGAAACAACGTGTGTTGGAGAGGATGTGGAGAAAGGGGAACCCTCTTACACTGTTGGTGGGAATGCAAGTTGGTGCCGCCAATTTGGAGAACAGTGTGGAGATTCCTTAAGAAATTAAAAATAGAGCTTCCCGGGGCGCCTGGGTGGCTCAGTGGGTTAAAGCCTCTGCCTTTCGCTCAGGTCATGATCCCAGGGTCCTGGGATCGAGCCCCGCATCGGGCTCTCTGCTTGGCGGGGAGCCTGCTTCCTCCTCTCTCTCTCTCTGCCTACCTCTCTCCCTACTTGTGATCTCTATCTGTCAAAAAAATAAAATTAAATAAAAAAAAAATAGAGCTTCCCTATGACCCTGCAATTGCACTGCTGGGTATTTACCCCAAAGATACTGATGGAGTGAAAAGAAGAGCCATCTGTACCCCAATGTTCATAACAGCAATGGCCACGGTCGCCAAACTGTGGAAAGAACCAAGATGCTCTTCAATGGATGAATGGATAAAGAAGATGTGGTCCATATACACTATGTAGTATTATGCCTCCATCAGAAAGGATGAATACCCAATTTTTGTATCAACATGGATGGGACTGGAAGAGATTATGTTGAGTGAAATAAGTCAAGCAGAGAGAGTCAAGTATCATATGGTCTCACTTATTTGTGGAACATAACAAAGAACACGGAGGACATGGGGAGATGGAGAGAAGGGAGTTGTGGGAAATTGGAAGGGGAGATGAACCATGAGAGACTATGGACTCTGAAAAACAATCTGAGGGTTTTGAAGGGGCAGGTGGTGGGAGGTTGAGGGAGCCTGTTGGTGGGTATTATGGAGGGTACATATTGCATGGAGCACTGGGTGTGGTGCATAAACAATGAATTCTGTTACACTGAATAGAAATTAAATTTAAAAAAAAGATACTTCGTACGATTTCAGTCTTCTTGAATTTAGTAAGATTTGTTTTGTGGCCTTAGATATGGTCTATCCTAGAAAATGTTCTGTGTTCACATAAGAACGTGTATTCTATTGGTGTCAAATAGAATATTCTGTATATGTCAGTTAGATCCATTTGAGATATAGTGCTGTTCAAGTTCACTGTTGCCTTATTCATTCCATTCCGATGATCCACCCATTAGTGAGAATGGGATAGTAAAGCCCTAAACTATTTTTACATTGCTATTTATTTTTCCTTTTACCTCTGTTGTTTTTTGCTTTATGTATTTAGGTGCTCCAATGTTGGGTGAGTAAATATTAACAATGGTTATATCTTCTTGATGTATTCACCCCTTTATCATTATATAATGACCTTCTTTGTATCTTTTTGATATTTTCATTTTAAAGTCTGTTTTGTCTAATATAGGTATGCCTACCCTTATTTTGTTGTTTTTTGTTATCATTTGCTTGAAATACATCTTTTGCATTCCTTCATTCTTAGTTTATGTGTATCTTGAAGGTTAAAATGAATCTTCTACGGGCAGTGTATTGCTTGATCTTATTATTATTTTTTTTTAATCCAGCCTTTCTATGTCTTTATTGGGGAATTTAATTCATTTACATTTAAAGTAGTTATTGATAAGTGAAAATTTGCTATTACTGTTTTGTTAGTTGTTTTCTGGTTGGTTTGTAGATCCACTGTTCCTTGTTTCTTATTCTGCTGTCTTTTTTGTTTTGTTGTTTTGTGGTATCATTATGTTTTGACTGCTTCATCAGGCTCTTTTGTGTTGTCTTGTAGTATCATTATGTTTTGACTGCTTCATCATGTTCTTTTGTGTAATTACTACAGGTTTTTCCCTTGTAGTTACTGTGAAGCTTACAAAAAATATATTAAAATTATAACACTGTATTTTAAATAAATAACAACTTGCTTCAATGGAATTCCCACACTTTTACTTTTTTACATTTTTACTTCTACTCACCCTCATATTTTAGTTTATTGATGTTGTACATATTGTATATGGTATAATCAAAAGATTATTGTAGTTATGGTTATTTTTACTATTTTTTTAACTTTTAAACTAGAATTTTACATGATATATGCACTACCATTACCATAGTATAAATCTAACTTTGAATATATTTACTATTACCAATAAGTTTTACACTGCCTTCTTATGTTTATATGATGTTAATTAGAGCTCTTTTATTTCCATTCAAAGAACTCCCTTTGGCATTTCTTATAAGGCAAGTCTAGTAGTGATGAGTTCTCTCAATTTTTATTTGTTTGGAAATCTTTATCCTTTCTTCATTTCTGAAGGACAGTTTCTCCAGGTATAGTATTTTTGGTTGACAGCTTCTTAAATTTGTTTTGTTTTTATGTTTAGTATTTAAGTATATCATTCTATTTTCTGTAGGCTAGAAATGTGTCTATTGAGAAAGTCACTGAAATCTTATAGGGGTTTCCTAGTATGTAACCTCTCTCTTTTTTCTTGCTGCTTTTAAGCCATCACTGACTTGCTTCTGCAGATGGACAGAACCACTGATGAAGACTACTAATTGGGTTCTGCAAATAGAAACTTTGGCAAGATCCAAGTTTTGGTTGTTGGAAGTCTCTCCCACTTTTCCATCACAATCAGATTCTCAGTGGTTGAGCCCTTCAGGTTCCTCTGTTATCACTCTTATGGTAAAACCAGAGTAGAGACTCCCACAGAGCAACCCACATTTCTGTGTACTGGATGTCACCTCTGGGCTAAATTTTCCCACTGAATGAACAGCAGGCCCATAGGAGACATCTTAGCATGATGCTGCACTATCCTAATGGAGGGAGGTATGCATGTACATGTCAGCATGTAGCCATTCCTTTTACCCTTCTTTTTTTTTTTAAAAGATTTTATTTATTTATTTGTCAGAGAAAGAGAGCACACAAAGCAGGGAAAACAGCAGGCAGAGGGAGAAGCAGGCTCCTCACTGAGCAAGGAGCCCAATGTGGAACTCAATCCCAGGACCCTGGGATCATGATCTGAGCCAAAAGCAGATGCTTAATGGACTGAGCTGTTTAGGCATCCCTCCTCTTACCCTTCTAATGTAGTCTGTCTTGGGCTCTGTGATGCAGGGGAATGCTTCAGCCTCACTCTTATATTCTAGGGTTGTCTCAGTGATGTCTTTTTTGTAGACAGTTGTAGTTGCTCTTTTTGTGACAAGGGAATTAAATTAGGAATGACCTATATCACCATTTTAATGATGTCACTCCAGAAGCTTGCATTTCTTCATTTGTTTTTGTTGGACTCATCCATCCATCAATATTGCTATTGCTATAATCAAGAATTAATGAGCCAATTAAAATAATTTAATGTAACATCTAAGTTATCTATATGCAATCCATTTATTACACAAATAGACATGATATGTATTCATATTAGTAATCTGTGAATTTCATTTTCTAATCCAGTTTCTCTTCTGTGAATATTATTAATGCTTTTTAAAATTAGCCACTTGTTTTCTTTAGATTTGCTCAAGGACTAAATATGAAGCTGAAAACTTCACACTGCTCCAGAGTTGGTAAGTTAGCAATCCCTGCAACTAGCCACTATAGCCAATGAAATGAATAAATTCTGTTAATTTTTCTCTCTCTTTTTTAAACACTACAACTTCTTCATGAGGGATGCTTTAAAAAACTATTTTGTGAAGCACTTATAACCTAGAATTTACATATTAACCATTTTTAGATGCACAGTTCATTAGTGTTAAATATTCACATTATTGTGTGACCAATCTTCACAATTCTCTTCATCTTAAGAATCTGAAACTCACTATTATTAGTCAATGCCCTATTCCCATCTTCCCATCTCTAGCCTTGTCATTCTACCTTCTGTCTCTATGAATTTGACAATTTCAGGTATCTTATGTTAGTGGAATCATATAGTATTTGTCTTTTCTGAGTGGTTTGTTTCACTTAGCATTGCATCTTAAAAGTTGATCCATATTGTGCATGTGTCAGAATTTTCCTTCTATTTAATGCTGAATAATATTTTATTTTCTGTATATATCAAATTTTGTTTTTCCCTTCTTTCCTGAATGGGCATGTTTGTCTTTTGGCTATTATGAATATAAGGGGGCAGATATCTCTTCAAAGTCCCATTTTCAGTTAATTTCAGTATATACCCAGAAGTGGGATTACTGAATCATATAGTAATTCTATTTTAAAATTTTTGAGGAATAGCCACACCATTTTCCATAGTAACAGCATTACAGCACATTTTCACCAATGTGCACTAGCTCCAAGTTCTCTTCATCCTTGCCAATACTTATTATTTTCTGTTTTTAAAAAATAGCAGTCATTCTAATACATGTAAGATGTATATTTTTATTTTAAAAGACCCCAGAACACAGTTGGTGACACATTATTTGATTAAATTATAAATTTAAAATTCTAAACAGAAAAAAAAAGAACAAAACCCAGTCAATTTAAAGGCTCTGAGACAGGAGTATATTTAATGGACTGCAAGAATGCCTGTGTGGTTGGAACAGAGCAAAAAATGGAGAAAGTGGTAGAAGATACAGTCAGAGTTAAGAAGGCTCATTACATGGAGAACCAGATCCTCCCCATGCAGAAGTGTGTACGCCATAGTAAGAATATGATTTTTACTCTAACCAAGTTATGTAACTATTGAAGATTTTTTTTAACTTACATCTTATATGGGTCACTTTGATTGTTCTGGTGTAACTAGATTCTAGAGGGAAAAAATGGAAGCAAGAATTCAAATTGGAGGTTATTGCAAACACGTAGACCCAACATGTTGATGGCTTGGACCTGAGCGAAGGTAACAGTAGTGTGGGAATCAAAAGTGGTCACATTCTAAGTGACAGCAAAAGAGGCAAGATTTGAATACAGCTTGTGAGGCTATAAGAGAAAAGGAGGAAGTAAGGATGAATCTAAGCTTTTGGCTAGAACTGAATAGGTGGAGTTGCCATTCACAGAGATGGAAAAGAACATGGGGAGAGAGATTTGGGGAAAGGAAAAGATCAGGAGTCTAGTTTTGGACATGTTACATTTGACATATGTCTATATTTGGCATCTAAGTTGAGATGGCCATAGGCAGTTGGACATATTAGTTCATAACTGAGGGCTGAGGTCTAGCCTAGAGATAGAAATATGGCAATAAATAATGATGATATTGAAAGCTATGAATATCAAGTAAATGTGAATATCAAGTAAATGTGCAGAGAGAATAGAATAGAGGTTAAGACCTGAGTCAAATGAGATTCCAAAGTTTAGGACATCAGGAAGAAATAAAAGAGCCAGCAAAGAAGACTAAGAAGGAAAGACCACTGAGTTCAAAGAATCTTTTAAATTCCTGTCCTAGAGCACATGGAAGCTCTAGAGGGATCAAGACTTCTTATAGACATGCTTTATAAGATACTTCATTTCCAAATCAATTCCAAATACAAAAATGAAAAAAAAAAAAAAAGACAACATTTGTTGGAAGTCAAGAGAAGAAAGTATTTCTTTATTTTAATAATAATGGCTTTTATATTTCACCTTTAAGTACAATGTTTGCTCTTGGTTTTTGATAAGCATATAACTTTTATTTATTTTTCTTTTGTCCCTATTTTACTTAGAGTGTTTGTTTGAAAGCGCTATTGAATTTCATCAAATGCTTTCCTGGAATATGTTAGCATGGGCTTTTTTTTTTTTCCCCTTTGGTAATTGGTTGATGAAATAATTTTCACATTGATAATTTCCTCATATGTGCATTTTGGAATAAACTTTGCCTGGTCACAATTTTAAAATCATTTTAATATACTATTATATTTATTTGTCTAATATTTTAAAATAATTTTTGTACATATATTCTTTTTTAAAAAAAGATTTTATTTGTTTATTTGTCATAAAGAGAGAGAATGCAAAAGCAGGGGGCGAGGCAGGCAGAGGGAGAAGCAAGGGCGCGAATGCAGGACTTGATCCTAGGATTCTGGGATCAATGGCCTGAGCTGAAGACAGAAACTTAACTGAGTCAACCAGGAATCCCTGTACCTATATTCTTAAGTCAATTCCAATTACAGGTGGTTGTTGTTTTTTGGTGTTTTATCAGGTTTTGATATTAATTGTTAGCTTTTAAAATAAATTAGGAGCTTTCTTTTTTATGAACAGAAATAGTTGCAACAATGTTGGAGTGAGTATTGCAAAACCAACTGAATCAGGTGGCTTTAATTTTGGGGGGTATTTGTTTGTTTAAGTTTCCTATGCCTTTTTCAGTCAATTTTACTACTTCTTATGTTCTTACGTTTCCATAAAATTTTCCATTTCTTTGAGGTTTCTATTTATATTACCAGAGAATAGTATACAATGATTTCTCATGATTTTTCTAATCTTCTTTCTGTCTGTGGGTATATTATTTCTCTTTCTTGGTGTTGATACATTTGTATTTGCTCTTTCTCTTTTGTCACCACTCAGGTTTTACGGAAGTTATCTATTTATGCAAATAATGGAGAACTTGATTCTGTTGTTACATCTGCTATTTTTATTTAAAAGATTTTAATTATTTAAAAGTTATTTTTTTAATGGGCTGACTGTATTAATTTTAATACACTGACTGTATTAATGTTTACCTTTGGGTGTTTTTTGCAATTTTCTCAAGAGGCATTCTTAATTAGCTTATTTTAAATTTATTTTATTTAACTTGAAGTTAGTTAGCATGCAGTGTTGTATTGGTTTCAAGAGCAGAATTTAGTGATTCATCACTTATATATAACACCCAGTGCTCATCCCAACAAGTGCCATCTTTAATTCCTATCACCCATTTAGCACACTGCTCCTGCCCACCTCCCCTCCAACAACAATCAGCTTCTTAACTATAGAGTTTCTTATGGTTTGCCTCCCACTCTCTCTTTACCTTATTTTATTTTTTCTTCCCTTCCCCTATGTTCATCTGTTTTGTTTTTAATTTCCACATGTGACCGAAATCATATGGTATTTGTCTTTCTCTGACTGACATATTTTGCTTAGCCTAAAACTCTCTAGATCCATCCATGTTGTTCCATTCATCTGTCAATAGACATCTGGGCTCTTTCCATAGTTTGGCTATTGTGGACATTGCTGCTATGAACTTTGTGGTGTAGGTATCCCTTAGGATCACTACATTTGTATCTTTGGGGTAAATAACCAGTAATGCAAATGCTGGGTCATAAAGTAGCTCTATTTTCAACTTTTTAAGGAGCCTCCATACTGTTTTCCAGAGGGGCTGCACCAAATTTCATTCCCACCAACTGTGTAAGAGGGTTCCCCTATCTCTGCATCCTTACCAACATCTGTCATTTCCTGACTTGTTAATTTTAGTGGTTCTGACTGGTGTGAGGTGGTATTACATTGCGATTTTGATTTGTATTTCCCTGATGCAGAATTATGTTGGACATTTTTTTCATGTGTCTGTTGGCCATTTGTATGCCTTCTTTAGAGAAATGTCTGTTCATCTGCAGTCCATTTCTTGTTTGGATTATTTGTTCTTTGAGTGCTGAGTTTGATAAGTTCTTTATAGATTTTGGATATTAGCCCTTTACTTGGTAAGACATTTGCAAGCATCTTCTCCTATTCCATAGGTTGCCTTTTAGTTTTGTTGACTGTTTCCTTTGCTGCGCAAAAGCCTTTTATCTTGATGAAGTCCCAATAGTTCATTTTTGCCTTTGTTTCCCTTGCCTTTGGAAACATATCTAGCAAAAAATTGCTGTAGCCAAATTCAAAGATGTTGCTGCCTGTATTCTCCTCTAGGATTTTGATGGATTCCTCTCTCACATTGAGGTCTTTCATCCATTTTGAGTCTATTTTTGTGTGTGGTGTAAGGGAATGGTCCAGTTTCATTCTTCTGAATGTGGCTGTCCAATTTTCTCAACACCATTTGTTGAAGACTCTATCTTTTTTCCATTGTATATTCTTTCCTGCTTTGTCTAAGATTAGTTGACCATAGAGTTGAGGGTACACTTCTTGGTTCTCTTCTGTTCCATTGATCTATGTGTCTGTTTTTGTGTTATCACTATACTGTCTTGATGATTACAGCTTTGTAATAGAGCTTGAAGTCCAGAACTGTTATGCCACCAGCTTTAGTCTTCTTTTTCAACATTCTTTTGGTTATTCAAGGTCTTTTCTTCTACCATACAAATTTTTGGATTATTTGTCCAGCTCTGTAAAAAAAGTTGATGGTATTTTGATAAGGATTGCATTGAATGTATATATTTCTTGGGGTAGCATAGACAATTTAACAATATTTGTTTTTCCAGTCTATGAGCATGGAACATTTTTCCATTTTACTGTGTCTTCCTCAATTTCTTTAATGAGTGTTCTACAGTTTCTGAGTCCAGTTACTTTGCCTCTTTGGTTAGGTTTATTCCTAGGTATCTTATGGTTTGGGTGCAGTCGTAAATGGTATGGATTTCTTGATTTCTCTTTTTTCTATCCCATTGTTAGTGTATAGAAATGCAACTGACATCTCTGCATTGATTTTATATTCTGCCACCTTGGTGAATTCCTGTATCAGTTCTAGAAACTTCTGGGTGGAGTCTTTGAGTTTCCTTTGAGTATCACGTCATCTGCAAAGAATTGAAGTTTGACTTCTTTGCTGATTTAGTTGCATTTTATTTCTTTTTGTTATCTGATTGCTGAGGCTGGGACTTCCAGTACTATGTTGAACAACAGTTGTGAGAGTGGACATCACTGTCATGCTACTGACCTTAGGGGAAAAGCTCTCAATCTTTCCCCATTGAGGATGATATTCATGGTGGGTCTTTCACATGTGGTTTTTATGATTTTGAGGTATGCTCCCTCTATCCTTACATGTGGAGTTTTTAATCAAGAAAGGATGCTGTATTTTGTCAAATGGTTTTTTTTTTGTATCTATTAAGAGGATCATATGTTCTTGTCTTATCTTTTATTAATATACTGTATCACATTGATTGATTTGCAGATGTTGAACCACCCTTGCAGCCTAGCAATAAATCCCACTTTGTCTTGGCGTATAATCCTTTTAATTTACTGTTGCATCCTATTAGCTAAAATCTTGGTGAAATTTTTTTTTGTCCATGATCATCAGGGATAGTAGACTGTAATTCTTTTCAATGGCATCTTGATCTGGTTGTGGGATCAAGGTAATGCTGGCCTCATAGGATGAATTTGGTAGTTTTTCCTTCCATTTCTATTTTTTGAAACAGTTTCAGAATATAAGTATTAATTCTTTAAATGTTTGGTAGAATTCTCCTGGGAAGCCATCCAGCCCCTCTTATTTGTTGGGTGATTTTGATTACTGCTTCAGTTTCCTTGCTAGTTATGGGTCTGTTCATAATGGGTTTTCTAATTCTTCTTGGTTCAGTTTTGTAGTTTATGTATTTCCAGGAATGTATCAATTTTGTCCAGATTGCTTAATTTGTTGGCATACAATTACTCATAATATGTTCTTATATTTTAAAATTTCTTCAATGTTGGTATGGTCTTTCCTCTTTCATTGTGATTTCATTTAGTTGGGTCCTTTTCTTTTCTTTTTGATAAATCTGGTCAGGGGTTTATCAATTTTATTAATTACTTCAAAGAGCCATCTCCTAGTTTCATTGATCTGTTCTACTGTTTTTTAAAATTTTGATATCATTGATTTCTGCTCTAACCTTTATTATTTTTTCTTCTCCTGCTCAATTTAAGCTTTATTTGCTCTTCTTTATCCAGTTGGTTTAGGTGTAATCTTTGTATATTTGAGACTTTTCTTGCTTCTTGAAGAGGCTTGTATTGCTATATACTTCCCTCTTAAGGTAGTTGGTGTTGCATCCCAAGGATTTTAGACCATCATGTTTTTAGTTTCATTTGCTTTCACATATATTTTTCTTAATTTTTCTGTAATTTCCTGGTTGACACATTCATTCTTTAGTAGAATGTTTTTTAACCTCCATGCATTTGTAGTTCTTCCAAAATTTTTCTTGTGGTTGACTTCCAGTTTTAAAGCACTGTGATTTGAAAATAAGCATGGTATTATATCAGTCTTTTCCTATCAGTTGAGTTCTGATTTGTAACCCATTATGTGACCTATTCTGGAGAATGTTCCATGTGCATTTGAGAAGAGTGTATATTCTGTTGCTTTAGGATGAAATGCTTTGAATGCCTTTGTTTTCTTTTGATCTTTTGCTTAGATGATCTCTCTGTTGCTGTGAATAGGGAGTTATAGTCCCCTACTATTATTATTTTATTATAAATAGGTTTCTTTGATTTTGTTATTAATTGTTTTATATATTTGGCTGGTCTCAAGTTAGGAGCACAAATGTTTATAATTATTAGCTTTTCTCTTTGAATAGACACTTTTATTATGATAGAGTGTCCTTCTTCAACTCTTATTACAGTCTTTGGTTTAAAATGTAGTTTGTCTGATATAAGGATGGCTACTCCAGCCTTCTTTTGATGTCATTGGCATGATAAATGTTTCTCCACTCCTCATTTTAAATCTGGAGGTATATTTGGTTCCAAAATGAGTCTCTTGTAAGCAGGATATCGATGAGTCATGTTTGTTTTTTTTTAATCTATTCTGATACCCTATGTCTTTTTATTCAAGCTTTAGTCCATTTATTCAGAGTAATTTTTAAAAGATAAGAATTTAGTGCCATTTTATTACTTGTTATAACACTCTTCCTGTGGAATGTCTCTGTTCCTTTCCGGTCTTTGTTACTTTTGAACTTTCTCTTCACTTATTATATTAAATATATTATATATAATATATATATTAAAATATTAAAGGATCCCCTTTAATATTTCTTTTTTTTCCCCTTTAATATTTCTTTCAGGTCTGGTTTAGTGTTAAGAAATTCCTTCAGTTTTTCTTTGTCCTGGAAACTCTATCTCTACTTTTATTCTGAACAATAGCCTAGCTGGATATATTCAGCATGCTAAATGAATATATCATGCTGGCGCTTTCTGGCCTGCCAGCCTTATGTGTCTACCCTTGTAGGTTAAGGTCCCCTTGTCCTAGGAGAGGAGTCAAGATGGCGGGGAAGTAGGAGGAGGCGCCGTTTCAACCTGTACCTTAAAGTGAGCTGATTACATACCAAAGAACTCCGACCACCCATGAAATCAGCCTGAGATCAGAATTATACATGTCTGGATCTCTACAGGAGCAGAAGATGCCAGTGGCAGGTAAAGCAGAGTAGGAACATTGGACTGATATTGGAAGATAAACAAAAGGGGGAGGGAGCCACCAGAGGTGACCTTTGGAAAGTAATACCCCAATATGAGAGTGCCCTGCGTCTGGGGACCAGCATTAACTTGGAGTCTGGTTGAAAGCACTCAAAAAAAAAAAAAAAAGAGCAAAGGATCATGGGGGGAAATAGTGGGAATCGGGGCAGTTAGGGACAGGGACCTAAGTCCCCGGACCCAGGACAGCCTCCCCTGGTGCTGAGCCAGAGAGAGTGTGGCGGAGAAATCAGGTCTCAGTCCCTGAGCCGCCAGCGCACCTGAGAATGAGTGGGGTCCGGCTCCCATGAGGGGCTAGGAGCCTGGCCAGACAGCAATTCTGAAACGCACGTGTCCCACACTCTCCCCTGGGAGAGGTGCTCATAGGTGCTAGCCTGGAGCTCTAGCATCCGGAAAAACCAGACATTCCTAGCCCCGGACAGCGGGAAAATCTCAGTGTGCGATCTCTACTTGGAACCTCTCTGGTGGTCTGGAGCTGCCCAGACAGCCGCCACTGCCCTGGTATTGGGTACAACAAGGAGTTCCTGCATCCCCAGGGACGGTGACTCAGAACTGACTCTGCCAGCAGCTCTGCAGAGCATTCTGAGGCTTCTCTCTGAGAGGGAGGTCGGGGTGCAATTTGCTCTCCTCTAAACCTCCAAAAACCATCAAAAGCTGTCAAGGCAAGAGAAAACAGATGAAAGAACATAAAAACCCCCAGAGAACAAAAGCCTGAAAAAAACAGTTTCCTCAGAGCTCACCCCCTTGAGGGGAGCAGGAGAACCTAACTCAGGGAACATCATTGTCTGAAAACCCACGTGGCAGGCCCCTCCCCCAGAAAACCAACCAGGAAGGAAGAAAAAAAAAAAAAAAGAAGACTACAAGAGAACAACCACCACTACTTCATAAATACAATTTTTATTTTTAACTCTTTACCAATATTCTGGTTTTCTGGTTCTTCTTTTTTTTTTTAAATACATACAGATAATTTTTTAACCTATTTACCATCACACTGAGATGTCCAGTATATCAAATTCCTTAATAACCTTCTAACCTGAACTTTTTGATACACGCACCCGTATTTTTCTTTTGCTTTTCTATTTTTTACGTTTTTTTATTTTAACTTAGTTTAGTCTAATTTATTATTTTTTAATTTTTATTTTCTAATATTCATATAGAGTTAAACTTCAAGGTAATCCCCTTTCCCCAATCAATGCTACCCCTATAGGCAAACCAGTTTTTAATCCCCCTGTAACTTAGGAAAGTTGAGTCCCGTAACAAAAACATCAAGATACATCCAGGAAGAATCAAATAACCTTCCTCACCCACACTGAGAATTTATAACCACTCTCCCAATTTTTCCTTCTGCCAGTGTTTCTGTGAATTTGTGTTTGTCCTGATAATATATAAATCTTATACTTGGGGTTCTCTCTGATGAGGTTCTTCCCTTTTTTTTTGCTTATGTATATATATTTTTTTCTCCTGTCATATACTTTTATCAGTCTTTTTGTTTGTCTGTTTTTGTTTGTCTACTTCATAAATCTTACCTTGGGGCCCATTTGGGCTAAGCCTTCTCTTTTATCTTCCCTTTTTTCCCTGTCTCTCTCTCTCTCTTATTTTTTTTCCTTTTTCCTTTTCCTTTTTTTTTCTTTCTTCTTCTCTATTTATTTTTCTTTTCTTTTTTCTCTCATTTGGGTGGGGAACCCTGATTGCACAGAAGCATTCCAGGGTGCACCTTGACTGCACCACAATCGATAAGTCCAGCTGCATCTGTTCAGTCATCTCTTACCAAAATGACTAGGAGGAGGAATACCCAACAGAAGAAAAATACAGAGGATGGACTTCTGCAACAGAGCTAATGGCTATCTACATAGACAAGATGTTGGAAAAGGAATTCAGACTAACAATTATCCAGGCAATAGCTAGGTTGGAGAGAGCCATGGATGACCAAACATAATTGATTAGGGTAGAATTGAAAGCCACCAGAGATGATGTTCACAATGTTAGGGCAGAACTGAAAGCCACCAAGGATGATGTTCAAAATGCTCTCAATGAGTTCCAATCTAATCTAAATTCTCTAAAAGCTAGGGTAACTGAGACAGAAGATAGAATTAGTGATCTGGAGGACAAACAGATAGAGAGAAAGGGTCAGGAGGAAGCCTGGAACAAAGAGCTCAGAAGCCACGAAAAAAGAATCAGGGAAATAAATGATGCCATGAAAGGTTCCAATGTCAGAATTATTGGAATCCCTGAAGGGGAGGAAAGAGAAAGAAGTCTAGAAGATATAGTGGAAGAAGTTATCTATGAAAATTTTCCCAATCTCACGAATGGAAACAACGTTCATGTACTAGAGGCAGAGAGATTTCCCCCCAAGATTTTAGATTCTCAAAAGTCCTCATGAAACCTTATAGTTAAAATGAGGAATTATGTTTCAAGACAGACTCTCTTAAAAGCAGCTAGGACAAAGAAGCTCCATACATACAGAGGAAAGCCCATTAGAATAATGTTAGACCTGTCCAGAGACCTGGCAAGCCAGGAAGGGCTGGCAAAATATATTCAGAGCACTAAATGAGAAGAACAAGCAGCCAAGAATACTCTATCCAGCAAGACTGACATTCAAAATGGATGGAGAGATAAAGAGTTTCCAAGACCGGCAAGGCTTAAAAGACTATGCAACCACCAAGCCGACACTGCAGGAAATATTAAGGGGGATCCCATAAAAGAGAAAAAATCCTAAGAATATCATTGAACAGAAATATAGAAACAATCTACAGACAGAAAGACTTCAAAGGTAACACGATGTCAATAAAAACCTATCTCTCAATAATCACTCTCAATGTGAATGGCCTAAATGTGCCCATAAAATGACACAGGGTTGCAGATTGAATAAAACGAAAGGACCCATCCATATGTTGTCTATAGGAGACCCATTTTGAACCTAAGGATACACCCAGACTGAAAGTGAAGGGATGGAGAAGCATCTTTCATGCCAATGGGCCTCAAAAGAAGGCCAGGGTAGCGATTCTCATATCAGATAAATTAGATTTTAAACTAAAGACTGTAGTCAGAGATACAGAAGGACACTACATAATTCTTAAAGGGACTATCCACCAAGATTATCTAACAATTGTAAATATCTATGCCCCCAATATGGGAGCACCCAATTACATAAGAAAACTATTAATCAAGATAGAGTCATATTGATATGAATACAATAATAGTAGGAGATCTTAATATGCCTCTCTCAGAAATAGACAGATCATCGAAGCAGAAAATTAATAAAGAAATAAGAGCATTGAATGAAACATTGGACCAGATGGACCTCATAGACATATACAGAACATTCCACCCTAAAACAACAGAATACTCATTCTTCTCAAGTGCACATGGAACCTTCTCCAGAATAGACCACATACTGGGTAACAAAGCAGGACTCAACCGATACCAAAAGACTGACATTATTCCGTGCATATTCTCAGATCAGAATGCTTTGAAACTGGAACTCAATCACAAGGAAAAGTTCAGTAGGAACTCAAACACCTGGAAGCTAAAGACCACCTTGCTTAAGAATGCTTGGATCACCCAGGAGATCAAAGACGAACTTAAACAATTCACGGAAACCAATGAGAATGAAGACACTTCGGTCCAAAACCTATGGGATACAGCAAAGGCGGTTCTAAGGGGGAAATACATAGCCATCCAAGCCTCCCTCAAAAAAACTGAAAAATCCAGAATACACCAGCTGTCTCTACACCTTAAAGAACTGGAGAATCAACAACAAATCAAACCAACTCCACACGCAAGAAGGGAAATAATCAAGATTAGAGCAGAGAGCAATGAGGTAGAAACCAGAGATACAGTAGAATGTATCAATGAAACTAGAAGCTGGTTTTTTGAAAGAATCAATAAGATCGATAAACCATTGGCCACACTAATCCAAAAGAAAAGAGAGAAAGCCCAAATTAATAAAATTATGAATGAAAAGGGAGAGATCACAACTAACACCAAGGAAATAGAAACAATCATCAGAAATTATTACCAACAGTTATATGCCAATAAACTAAGCAAACTAGATGAAATGCATGCATTCCTGGAAAACTATAAACTCCCAAAATTGAACCAGGAAGAAATTGACAACCTGTATAGACCAATATCTAGTAATGAGATTGAAGCAGTGATCAAAACCTCCCAAAAAACAAGAGCCCAGGACCTGACGGATTCTACCAAACTTTCAAAGAAGAAATAACACCTATTCTCCTGAAGCTGTTCTAAAAAATTGAAGCAGAAGGAAAACTTCCAGACTCTTTTTATGAAGCCAGCATTACCCTGATCCCCAAACCAGGCAAAGACCCTACCAAAAAGGAGAATTTCAGACCAATATCACTGATGAATGTGGATGCTAAGATTCTCAACAAGATCCTAGCAAATAGGATCCAGCAGCACATTAAAAAGATTATCCACCATGACCAGGTGGGATTCATCCCTGGGTTACAAGGTTGGTTCAACATTCTCAAATCAATCAATGTGATAGAACAAATCAATAAGAGAAGAGGGAAGAACTACATGGTCCTCTCAATTCATGCAGAAAAAGCATTGGACAAAATCCAGCATCCGTTCCTGATGAAAAAGCTTCAAAGTATAGGGATGGAGGGAACATTCCTGAACTTCATAAAATCTATCTATGAAAGGCCCACAGCAAATATCATCCTCAATGGGAAAAAGCTTGCAGCCTTCCTGTTGAGATCAGGAACACGACAAGGATGCCACTCTCACCACTCTTGTTCAACATAGTATTAGAAACCTTAGCAACGGCAATCAGACAACAAAGAGAAATAAAAGATATCCAAATTGGCAAGGAAGAAGTCAAACTCTCTTCACAGATGACATGATTCTTTATATGGAAAACCCCAAAGACTCCACCCCCAAACTACTAGAACTCATACAGCAATTAAGTAATGTTCCAGGATACAAAGTCAATGTACAGAAATCAGTGGCTTTCTTATACCCTAACAATGAAAATACAGAAAGGGAAATTAGAGAATCGATTCCATTTACTATAGCACCAAGAACCATAAGATACCTGGGAATAAACCTAACCAAAGACGTAAAGGATCTGCACTCGAGGAAGTACAGAACACTTATGAAAGAAATTGAAGAAGACACAAAAAGATGGAAGACCGTTCCATGCTCTTGGATCAGAAGAATAAACATTGTTAAAATGTCTATACTGCCTAGAGCAATCTATACTTTTAATGCCATTCCAATTAAAATTCCACCAGTATTTTTCAAAGAGCTGGAGCAAATAATCCTAAAATTTGTACGGAATCAGAAGAGACCCCAAATTGCTAAGGAAATGTTGAAAAACAAAAACAAAACTGGCGGCATCACATTGCCCGATTTCAAGCTTTACTACAAAGCTGTGATCACAAAGACAGCGTGGTACTGGCATAAAAACAGACACACAGACCAGTGAAACAGAGTGGAGAGCCCAGATATGGACCCTCAACTCTATGGTCAAATAATCTTCGACAAAACAGGAAAAAATATTCAATGGAAAAAAGACAGTCTCTTCAATAAATGGTGCTGGGCAAACTGGACAGCGATATGTAGAAGAATGAAACTCGACCATTCTCTTACACCGTACACAAAGATAAACTCGAAATAGATAAAAGACCTCAACGTGAGACAGGAATCCATCAGAATCCTAGAGGAGAACATAGGCAGTAACCTCTTCGACATCAGCCACATCAACTTCTTTCAAGATATGTCTCCAAAGGCAAAGGAAACAAAAGCGAAAATGAACTTTTGGGACTTTATCAAGATCAAAAGCTTCTGCACAGCAAAGGAAACAGTCAACAAAACAAAAAGGCAACCCACGGAATGGGAGAAGATATTTGCAAATGACAGGACAGACAAAAGGCTGATATCCAGGATCTATAAAGAACTCCTCAAACTCAACACACACAAAACAGATAATTATATCAAGAAATGGGCAGAAGATATGAACAGACACTTCTCCAATGAAGACATACAAATGGCTATCAGACACATGAAAAAATGTTCATCATCACTAGCCATCAGGGAGATTCAAATTAAAACCACATTGAGATGCCACCTGACACCAGTTAGAAGGGCCAAAATTAGCAAGACAGGAAACAACATGTGTTGGAGAGGATGTGGAGAAAGGGGAACCCTCTTACACTGTTGGTGGTAATGCAAGTTAGTGCAGCCACTTTGGAGAACAGTGTGGAGATTCCTCAAGAAATTAAAAATAGAGCTTCCCTATGACCCTGCAATTGCACTGCTGGGTATTTACCCCAAAGATACAAATGTAGTGAAAAGAAGAGCCATCTGTACCCCAATGTTTATAGCAGCAATGGCCATGGTCTCCAAACTGTGGAAAGAACCAAGATGCCCTTCAATGGACGAATGGATAAGGAAGATGTGGTACATATACACGATGGAGTATTATGCCTCCATGAGAAAGGATGAATATCCAACTTTTGTAGCAACATGGACGGGACTGGAAGAGATTATGCTGAGTGAAGTAAGTCAAGCAGAGAGAGTCAAGTATCATATGGTCTCACTTATTTTGGAGCATAAGGAATAACACGGAGGACATGTGGAGATGGAGAGGAGAGGTTCTCTGAGAAAAGAGAACAATCTCCTGTGCCCCAGCTTTTTGTCACTTCCCTGTCCTTAACCTGTCTGTTCCCAGGCTGTGGGTGCACATAGAGCCACCGGTTTCCTGTGTTTGATCTCTGGTTGGTGGCTGGGATTCAAAACACCAAGTTTTAAAGGGCCTGGCAAAGTGTGGGCCCACTCCCCTCCCCCAGGGGAAAGACTTTCTTCAAGCACCATCTAGTCCTGAAAAAGTACAGTGTGCTTGCTGAGGGTAGAGCTTATTATAATGCTCAGCAAAAAGCTCGAACCAGGTTATCTGCCCTCTGCACACGACTCAGCCCCCTATTCTCTTGCGTCCCAGAAAAGCGGTCATACAGAGGCATACAATGAAAAACAGTGGCCAGATTAACTGCAGCTTGCCCAGATCTCTGCTCTCTGGTCAGTTCTGCAGCAGAAAAGCAGCTGCTGAGTGCACAGAGAGGTTTAAGACTACTGTGGCTCACAGTATAAAGTTGTTAAGAGGTTTTTCTGCCCTCTGTGCACACCTCTGACCCCACTATTGAGCGCCACTCAGTGGCTCCCAGTTGGACTTTTGTCCTTGGAGAGGGCAAATACTTTCTTCTAAATGTCCTCCAAGAAGGGGAGTGATCTCTTCCTGTGTGACACAGTGGATCTCACACCATGGCTTATTGTGTAATCCCTACCCACTGTGTTCTCTCCCACTTTCTCCCTCTCCCTGACTTTGCTCCTCAAAAAGGGTTCCCTCACCTTCATTGTGGGTGGTTTTCCTGTCCCCCAGTTCATGGCTCCAAAGCTCACATCTGCCACATTCGGTCCCACCAACTGTGCAGATTGTTTTCTTTTTTTTTTTTTTTTAATATTTTATTTATTTATTTGACAGAGAGAGAGATCACAAGTAGATAGAGAGGCAGGCAGAGAGAGAGAGAGGGAAGCAGGCTCCCTGCTGAGCAGAGAGCCCGACGCGGGGCTTGATCCCAGGACCCTGAGATCATGACCCGAGCCGAAGGCAGCGGCTTAACCCACTGAGCCACTCAGGCGCCCCTGCAGATTGTTTTCTTAACCCTGAGATCATATTCCTAGTTGCTCAAAATGATTAGATGTTGATCTAGCTGTGCTCAAAGGACAAGAGAAGCTCAGAGTCCCCCTATTTCTCTGCCACCTTAAATTTCTCACTGATGTCATTTATGTTTTTCCCAGATTGATGAATGGACTCATGGTTTTAAATATAAAATGCCTTTGTCTGGGGCGCCTGGGTGGCTCAGTGGGTTAAAGCCTCTGCCTTTCGCTCGGGTCATGATCCCAGGGTCCTGGGATCGAGCCCCACATCGGGCTCTCTGCTTGGCGGGGGGCCTGCTTCCTCCTCTCTCTCTGCCTGCCTCTCTCCCTACTTGTGATCTCTGTCAAATAAATAAATAAAATCTTTAAAAAAAAATGCCTTTGTCTACAAAGACAACAGAATACAGCTACATTTTGCAATGTAACTAACATTTTAAAAGTATGTTCTCTGTATTTCCAGTTCTTATATTTCTTCCTTGAATTCTTAACTATCCAAATGACACTTGGATGTATAGTTGTCATCTCAAGATAGAAATACTTACTTACCCACTCCCATTTTTTATTTTTAACCTATCTCAGAAAATGGCACATTATCTACTCATTCACTTGGTAAAGCAAATGTATGACATCTTTGATTCTTCTCTTTTATAGCCCTTATTGGTTTCATTTCCAAAATATGTACAACCCAAGTCTAAACCACCCTATGTTCCTTGGACTCTTTTTTTTTTTTTTTGATTTTAGAAAAAAATATTTTTTAATTTCTTTTCAGCATGACAGAATTCATTGTTTTTGCATCACATCCAGTGCTCCATGCAATACGTGCCCTCCTTAATACCCACAACCTGGCTCCCCCAACCTCCCACCCCCTACCCCTTCAAAACCCTCAGATTGTTTTTCAGAGTCCATAGTCTCTCATCACTTCCCCTTCCAATTTCCCTCAACTCCCATCTCCTCTCCATCTCCCCATGTCTCCATGTTATTTGCTATGCTCCACAAATAAGTGAAACCATATGATACTTGACTCTCTCTGCTTGACTTATTTCACTCAGCATAATCTCTTCCTTGGACTCTTGAAGCAGCCTCTTAACTAGTGTCTGCCAACACTCTTCTCTCTCAGAGCCCATCTGTTCCGTCCTCTGCACTTTAACCAGTGACTTTTTAAAAATTTTATTTATTTTTTTATTAACATAAAATGTATTAGTAGCCCCAGGGGTACAGGTCTATGAATCTCCAGGTTTACACACTTCACAGCACTAACCATAGCACATACCTTCCCCAATGTCCATAACCCCACCACCCTCTCCTTAACCCCCTTCCCTGGCAACCCTCAGTTTTTTTTGTGAGATTAAGAGTCTTTGGGGCACCTGGGTGGCTCAGTTGGTTAAGTGGCTGCCTTCGGCTCAGGTCATAATTCCAGGGTCCTGGGATTGAGCCCCGAGTTGGGCTCCCTGCTTAGCGGAGAGCCTGCTTCTCTGTCTCCCTCTGCCTGCCGCTCCACTTACTTGTGCTCTCTCTCTATCTCTCTGTCAAATAAATAAATAAAATCTTTTAAAAAAGAGTCTTTTATGGTTTGTCTCCCTCCCGATCCCGTTTTGTTTCACTTATTCTTTTCCTACCCCCCAAACCCCTCACGTTGCCTCTCAGTTTCCTCATATCAGGGAGATCATATGATAATTGTCTTTCTCTGACTGACTTATTTTGCTAAGCACAATACCCTGTAGTTCCATCCATGTCATCACAAATGGCAAGATTTCATTTCTTTTGATGGCTGCATAGTATTCCATTGTATATACGTACCACATCTTTTTTATCCATTCATCTGTTGATGGACATCTAGATTCTTTCCATAGTTTGGCTATTGTGGACATCAAACCAGTGATTTTTATTTATTTATTTATTTGGCAGACAGAGATCACAAGTAGGCAGAGAGGCAGGCAGAGAGGGAGAAGCAGGCTCCCCACTGAGAAGAAATTCTGATGTGGGGCTTGATCCCAGGACCCTGAGATCATGACCCCAGCCAAAGGCAGAGGCTTTAACCCACTGAGCCACCCAGGTGCCCCAAACCAGTGACTTTTTGAAACATAAATCACATCAGGTCAACTTCCTGCTTAAAACACTCAAATGGCTTTCATTACACTTAGAATTAAACCCATCTTGTTTCCTGCCTTTACATTCACTTCTTCCTGAGAAAGTACTTCACTGATATTTATATAGCTGCCTTCTGAATGCCCAACACACTCAGTTACTGTACTTTGTTTTCTTCATCATAATTAGCAGCACTCATATGAAGCTACTTATTTGTTTCCATATTTGTTGTTTGTTTGACTTGCTAACCCCTGCCATGCCCATACATTAAAATGTAAGCTCCTGGAGAGCAGGGACTTTGTTCTGTTTACTGGCATATCCTAGAGGCTTGTATAAGGCCAGACACAGCAGGCATTCAACAAAGGTTTGCTCACCAACTGACTTCCTCTCCATTCTTTTCTCCTCACATATACAGACAAGAGAAACCACACTAACATGTACATCATGCTGTTTTTCCTCCTCGGACGTTCTTTTCTTGTTTCTTCTTTTGGTGTTAGGATTTTTCTAGACTCAAATCCTCAAAAATGAGGATTTTTCTAGATGCATCTCAACATCCTTACACTAGAGGATTCTCAATTCAGACAGCAGTATCCTTAATGGGCTTTATTTGCTGAGTTGCATTTTTGCAATGTCCTTGACTTTTATCAATGAATGTTTAAGAAAATGCCGTATAAAATCTATTACATTTGTTATAAGAGTGTTGTAGGAGACATGGTTTCTACTATAGTTCTCGGTGACGCTAATAAAACTCCCACTTGAAAACTTTGTTTGAGAAAATAGTTCTAAGACTTGTTTTCCCCTTTATGAACTGGTTTGTATTTTCCTTTATGACAACAAATATTATGCAATTGACCATGATTTCCTTTTCTCTTTGACCACCAGAGAGCTCATACATGTCAAAGTATGGTATGACTAAACTCTTATCCTTCTCATTATTACTCTCCTTCTCTTCCTCCTTGTTCTTGTTCTTGTTTCTCTCCTTCTTTTTTCTTCTTCTCCTTCTTGTTATTCTTCTCCTACACCCTTTTGGGTAGGTCATAATTTCTTCTCCTTCTCCACCTCCTCCTTTTCTTCCTCTTTGTCTTCTTCTTTCTTCTCCTTCTTCTTCTCTTTCTCCTTCTTTATGTATAGTTAACATTAAGCTGCTATTTTTGGACCAAATTTATTTTTCCTCTGGTCTTAATTTTTCTCACAATATTTACATTTTCTGTGGTCCTGATCCCCTAATTTCTATTTTATCATTACTTTAATGTATGCATTTTTGGTGTAAGCTGGCCCAGTCACTTTCTAAAAGGAGATAGGGCATACATAAAGAATAGGGTGATACTGTCTCAGTGATGTAATTTCCAGTACCTCCAAGCAGAATAACAGCTTTCTGCTCACACAACACATTGTTCACATCTCTACTATACTGCTTTTCTAATTACCATAGAATGTAGTGGGTAAAGAGTGCTTAAGGTTCAATTACTCAGTCTGTCAAGCTATGTGATCTTGGAAAATTTCTCTGTAGTTCAGCTATAAAATAAAGATACTGATGATACCTACCTCATAGGTTTCTTATATTAAAAAAACAAAATTCGCTTGAGTAAATTTGAAAATCTAATTTGTTTTATTAGGTGATTCATGAAACAGGCAGCATCTCATCCAGCATGTAGAAAGATTCTGCTTAGAGGTAGTGTACAGAACAGAAGATTTTTTTTTTAAGATTTTATTTATTTATTTGACAGAGAGATCACAAGTAGGCAGAGAGGCAGGCAGAGAGAGAGGGAAGCAGGCTCCCTGCTGAGCAGAGAGCCCGATGTGGGGCTGGATCCCAGGACCCTGAGATCATGACCTGAGCTGAAGGCAGAGGCTTTAGCCCACTGAACCACCCAGGTGCCCCCAGAATGGAAGATTTTTATAAGGAGAATAGGGAAGGGTGTCTGGGTGTCTTAGTTTCTGCTCAGGTCATGATCTTGTGGTTGTGGGAGGGAGACCATGGAGGGCTCTGAACTCAGCATAGTGTTTGCTTCAGATTCCCTCTTCCTCTGTTATTCTCTGCATGCGCATGCTCTTGTTCTCTCTCTTCCAAATAAATAAATAAATAAAATCTTTTAACAAATCTTAAAAATAAATAAAATCTTAAAAAATCTTTAAAATTTTTTTTTAAAAAGGAAGGAAGGGAAAAGAGTGACTAGCAAAAGAAAAGAAAGATTGATTTGGGGCCAGAACATTTTTTCTTGGGGTGGGGAAGGATCTAACAGGGTTTTCATCATGCAGATTACCTCACTAGTACTAATCAGAAAATTTTAGATTGACTTTTAAAAGGTCACATCATGGGGAGAGGTTAAAACTATGATTAAGTCTTGATTGGCTGTTGTGGGGAGTAAATTATTCCATTTGGGGATTGGTTTTTCTCTTTTAATAGTTGTGAGGTTTAAAGGAGTGGATATACAATGTTTAGAATGATGCCTGGACTATATAAAGTGCTTAGGAAAGTTAGTGATTATTATTATTACTATTGTATTATATTTACTTAATGTGTTTGATTTCCCTGACTTGTTCTGAGCTCCATTAGGGCAGAAACTTTGTCTCACTTACTCCTAGTGCATAGTAAACTGCCGGCAATCAGCTAGGCATTCAATGAATATTATGCAAATTGTTTAGATTAAAATAAGAATCTGTTTCATGATCACAGAATATTAGGAAGCAAATTTAGAGAGGCATGGTGGGATGGATTTTGGAAGGCTTTAAAAGCCAAGTCACATTATCATTTAATGTCAATTAAGTAAGATTAATAATGGAGCGCAGATCTTCTTGTCTATGGGATGGGATAGGGTCACGAGGCTAATGAGCTATATCTCTCTTTGTCAAAGGCCCCACAAGTAATCCCTCCGTGTTTCTAAGGCTCTAAGGTTTCTGTTGTATTAAACTTATTCACCAGGACTTGGCTACAGTGAACTGAAAGTGATGCAAATTCTTTGCCAGCAGGAGCCAGCAGAGTTTGTCTCAGCGCTGGAAGATGTCAGTCAGGGGCAAGGAAGGGTGAGCAGGGATATGAATAAAGGCAAGACACAAGTCCTCTCCCTCAAGAGAATTGTATGCTTGTGAACTAATCAGACTGAAATCATCTCGTATGGCAATTCTGAGGGTTGGCAGGGGACTGTGGCGGGGGGGTGGGGGGGTGACACAAAAAAAGTTAAATGTCAACCAGTGCTGATAGAGGACAGTCCCATCCTTTCTGTGACCATGAAGACTTGTTGCCCTATGGACATGAGCTGAAGTCTTCTTTTAGCATGAGCTGAGATTCTTCTGCCCTGCAACTAGTTTTTTATTACCAGGCCACTATGGATTTGATTCCTGCACCTAGAAGGTGAGAAGAGATGTGGGCAGATGAGCCAAGGGGTTATGGACTTAGCAGATTAACTTCCCTGTTCTAGAGAGCTGTTGATGAAGAGGGATTCCCCCTTCTGGTGGTAGACTCCAGACTGTTTACAGAAGGAAGGGAAAAAGTGAGAGTTAGAACGAGAAGCCCTCCCTCCCTCCTCAGGAGTATAATCTGTTAACAATCTCTCTGATACAAGGACAAATATTTAAGAAGCATGATTACTGCTAATATCACCCTTTTATTTTTTTTTTCAGAATGTGAACAGCTCTACTGTTTTATAAAGTTTTCTAAAAGTTTATTTTCTAAGTCAATCATTTCATTCATTCATTTTACAATTCATTTCATTCGTAATGCAGAAAAATAGTAGCAAATATGTTATATAGTAGCCAGAAACAAATAATGACTCTTGGATTTAACTGCTCCATACATTATAGCATACCCCATTACATGGTATCTGAAGGTTAGCCATTCTCCAAAACTTTCAAATATAAGCTCCATTAACACATCAATTTGTTAAAAATTCACTGATTATTTTAAATGTATTAATCACAAAAATCAGCAAATGGATTTTTTAAAATCCCTTGATTTTGTATAGAAGCATTCAAATCATCCAGAAAAGAAAATTTTCAATTTTTCTGTGAAAATACATAAAGGAAACCTCATTTAAAATGGAGTCAGGTAGCCCAGAAGGGGGAGCTCTCATGCATGTTCCACACATTGCTGTTGAGCGAACCAGGAGGAAGAAGGAAAACAAGAATCATTTCAACAAAGTGAGAACACTTTTCTTTTCTTTTTTTTTTTTTAAAGATTTTATTTATGTATTTGATAGACAGAGATCACAAGTAGGCAGAGAGGAAGGCAGGGGCTGGGGGAAGCAGGCTCCCTGTTGAGCAGAGAGCCCAAAGCAGGGCTCCATCCCAAGAACCTGAGATGATGACCTGAGCTAAAGGCAGAGGCTTAAACCACTGAGCCACCCAGGAGGACCAGGAGAGAACTCTTCACAAAGAAATTAATCTGCCTTTAAGGAAAGAAGACCCCGTCCCCTGCCTCAGCCACAAAGTGTTAGTCACAACCCCCTCAAACTCCTATTCTCCAATACAGTTTTGTTTGGAACAACCCTCCCCAATTACCTTTTTAAAAAGCCTTTTAAAATATTTTAATTCTAGTATAGTTAACATGCGGTGTTATATTAGTTTCAGTTGTACTATATAGTGATTCAACAACTCTGTACATTACTCAGTGCTCCTTGTGGTAAGTGTCTGCTTAATCCCCTTTACTTATTTTACACACACCATCAACACCACCCCCCCCCACACACAGACAATTGCTTTTTAAAATGTGATAAAAGCTGACCTTCCCTGTGTATATTCAGACTTGCCTATGGTTCATCATGACTTACTTGTTCGGAATTGCAATTCCTCTGTTATTCTCAAATAAACTCAAGTCTTTTCTTTCCTTCTTTTTTAACTTTAAAAAAACTGTCCTTTTCTCTGTTTAAAGGTAACATGTCTTTAAGTTAAAATCAAAGTGCACAGTTTCTTAGGAGACTTTGCGTTTGGGTTCTACTACTAGACTTGCTTAGATGGTTCTTGTCATGACGTGTCCAAGAATATAAATCACGGCCGTCATGATGAAAGGATAATCTATCCTTTGTAGGAAATAGCAATATCCGTTAGTAAAATGCTGGGTTTTACAAGGTCAGAAGTAAAATAAGTTTATTTTAGGTTGGGCCACCTTGATTCTCACAGAATTCTCTGGCACATGTGAGGTCATCAGCTGTGTATTCAGAAGTTCTGTGGGTTCTTTGATGTAAAATTAGTCTTTATTGACCAGTATATATGCTCTGCGAAGGTTGCTTTTTACAGAAGTTGCCAGAAGACAAGAAGCATTTCTCTGTTCTCTGTAACACTTTAAAATATTTAGAACAATGCTGTCCACACCGGGGCTTTCAGCAAATTCTTGATTTACTGAAAAAATCTACATAGATAAGAAGGCAAAGCACTAATAGTGCTTTGACTCATTGTATTTAGGTAATATGCCCTAGATTTTGATATCATTTCAAATTTGGTATGCAGAACAGCCAAACTGAAATGAAAAGAGGGATAGATTCAGTTGTTCTCTGGTAGTAGATAATTAAGTGTGACATTTCTGGGGTTTGGTGACAAACCAGAACATGAAACTCTCCAGTTAGAATCTTAAAGTTAACTCAGACAAAGGTGTCTAAAGTAAAAAGTAAAGCAATTTCAGTAATTACATTTATCACATAAACAAAAAGTCAATTGTTTAATTGTTTTCCTTACTTTACTCCCACTAATTGTTTACCTTACCTTACTTCCAGTAATTCTCTTAACCCTGTACTTTGGTTTCTTTACAGGGTTTTGGCCACATTTCAAATACATGGCAAGGACCAGCTACAGTGGTAACTTGGGTCAGATGACAAATAGAGAAAATATTTTCGGCATTTTTAGTTTTTCTACTTTTCTTTAATAATGGTAAAGATGTAATATAAATACATAATACATAAATTTATGTATGTACATATGGTAAAGGCATAATGATAAATACATAAACACATAAAGTACAAAATACAATACAAAATACAAAAGTACAAATTATTTCAAAGGTCATGACATTAGATTACCATCATCTGTATTTTTAGAAAACACTCATGTTACCTGTGTTCTTAAAATAATACATATTGCTTATCTATGATAAATTTAAAAAATAATAATACACTTTCAAAGAAGATACATGGCTTTTTTGTTTTGTTTCAAGTTTTTTAAAAATTTCTTTTTTTAATTTCTTTTTTTAATTGTGTTATGTTAATCAACATTAAATGCATTATTAGTTTTTGATGCAGTTTTCCAAGATTCATTGTTTATGTACAACACCCAGTGCTCCATGCAATCAGGTTTTTATTTTAATTCCAGTTAGTTAACATATAGTGTCATCTTAGTTTCAGGAGTAGAATTTAGTGATTCATCACTTCCATGTAACACCCAGTGCTCACCACAACAGGTGTCCTCTTTGATACCTAACACTCATTTAGCCCATTCCCTGCCCACCTCCCCTCCAGCAACTCTCAGTTTGTTCACTATAGTTAACAGTCTCTTTTGGCTTGCCTACCTTTTTTTTCCCTCTTCTCATGTTTATCTGTTTTGTTTCTTAAGTTCCACATGAGTGAAATCATATGGTATTTATCTTTCTCTGACTGACTTATTTTGCTTAGCATAATACACTCTAGCTCCATCCACATTGTTGCAAAAGATAAGATTTCATGCTTTTTGATGACTGAGTAATATTTCATTGTAGGTGTATATATCCCACAACTTCTTTATCCATTCATCAGTCGGTAGACATTTGTGCTCTTTCCATAACTGGCTATGGTTGATAATGCTGCTATAAACATTGAGGTGCATGTTCCTCTTCGAAGCAGTATTTCTGTGTCCTCTGGATAAATACCTAGTAGTGCAACTGCTGGATCATAGGGTAATTCTATTTTTAACTTTTTGAGGAATCCCCAAACTGTTTTCCAAAGTGGCTTCACCAGTTTGCATTCCCACCAACAAGGTACATGGCCTTTTGAATATGTCTTTATTTTGCATAGTATAGAAAATTGATTTTTATTTATAAAACATATTCAAATATTAATTAATTCATAATTTTGCCCTTGGAACTCTACTAAAAAAAACAAAGGAAGTACAATAGTTAAAATTTCTTGTATCTATATTTTAGTTATAAATAACTGTCACATTACCTCTCTAAAATATAACTTTGTCTAAAATATTCACCATTCTCAATACCCTTAAAATGTAGCATTGAGGATAACTCAAATTACATGCTTATTATAAAAATAATA
This sequence comes from Meles meles, assembly GCF_922984935.1. Lineage (NCBI taxonomy): Eukaryota > Metazoa > Chordata > Mammalia > Carnivora > Mustelidae > Meles > Meles meles. Next base: position 170,217,826 of record NC_060067.1, on the reverse strand, counting down.
TTTTAGAAAAAGGATAAAATGGATCTTTGCTTTTAACTTTAAATTATGATTCCTGAACTTTGTTAGTAAATTTGCTCTTTTCCTTCAATGAATGTCTTATAATAAGCACCACACAATCATTTGAAATTTTTAATTGTTAATTGCACTACATTGGGGTGCCAAGGTGGCTCAGTTGTTAAATGTCTGCCTTTGGCTCAGCAGGGTCCTGGGATCAAGCCCCATATCTGGCTTCCTGCTTGGTGGGAAGCCTGCTTCTCCCTCTCCAACTCCCTCTGCTTGTGTTCCCTCCCTTGCTGTGTCTCTCTCTGTTAAATAAATAAACAAAATCTTAAAAAAAAAAAAAAGAATTGTGCTACATTAACACAGGTACTCCTAGAAAAATGCATTGTAACCAGGTGTCTGGACTAAGATTTGTGCAGCTAAACCCTTGTCTCCCATTGCACAATGCAAAATTGTACACGATGCATGTCCCTGACAATTAGGTGAAAGATACTATTATTGAAAGTCTCTCAAATATATTTTTTCATGAAGCTTCCTGGCATTAATTTAATTAAAAAGTTACATCACAACTAATCCTCAACAAAGTAGGAAAGAATGTCCAATGGAAAAAAGACAGCCTCTTGAATAAAAATGGTGCTGGGAAAATTGGACAGCCACATGCAGAAAAATGAAATTGGACCACTTCCGTACACCACACACGAAAACAGACTCAAAATGGATGAAGGACCTCAATGTGAGAAAGGAATCCATCAAAATCCTTGAGGAGAACATAGGCAGCAACCTCTTCGACCTCAGCCGCAGCAACATCTTCCTAGGAACATTGGCAAAGGCATGGGAAGCAAGGGCAAAAATGAACTATTGGGATTTCATCAAGATCAAAAGCTTTTGCACAGCAAAGGAAACAGTTAACAAAACCAAAAGACAACTGACAGAATGGGAGAAGATATTTGCAAACGACATATCAGATAAAGGGCTAGTTTCCAAAATCTATAAGGAACTTAGCAAACTCAACACCCAAAGAACAAATAATCCAATCAAGAAATGGCAGAGGACATGAACAGACATTTCTGCAAAGAAGACATCCAGATGGCCAACAGACACATGAAAAATTACTCCACGTCACTCGGCATCAGGGAAATACAAATCAAAACCACAATGAGATATCACCTCACACCAGTCAGAATGGCTAAAATTAACAAGTCAGGAAATGACAGATGCTGGCAAGGATGCGGAGAAAGGGGAACCCTCCTACACTGCTGGTGGGAATGCAAGCTGGTGCAACCACTCTGGAAAACAGCATAGAGGTTCCTCAAAATGTTGAAAATAGAACTACCCTATGACCTAGCAATTGCACTACTGGTAATTTACCCTAAAGATACAAACGTAGCGATCCGAAGGGGCATGTGCACCCGAATATTTATAGCAGCAATGTCTACAATAGCCAAACTACGGAAAGAACCTAGATGTCCGTCAACAGATGAATGGATAAAGAAGAGTGGTATATATACACAATGGAATACTATGCAGCCATCAAAAGAAATGAAATCTTGCTATTTGCGATGATGTGGATGGAACTAGAGGGTATCATGCTTAGTGAAATAAGTCAATCGGAGAAAGACAACTATCATATGATCTTCCTGATATGAGGACGTGGAGATGCAACATGGGGGGTTAGGGGGATAGGAGAAGAATAAATGAAACAAGATGGGATTGGGAGGGAGACAAACCATAAGTGACTCTTAATCTCACAAAACAAACTGGGGGTTGCTGGGGGGAGGTGGGGTTGGGAGAGGGGGAGGGGGTTATGGACATTGGGGAGGGTATGTGCTATCGTGAGTGCTGTGAAGTGTGTAAACCTGGCGATTCACAGACCTGTACCCCTGGGATAAAAATACATTATATGTTTATAAAAAAATAAGAAATAAAAAATGAAAAAAAAAGTTACATCACAGAAGTATTACATATCATTGCATAACAGGTAGGAGGAGGAACATGTAGGGCAGTGTTTCTTCTACTATCAAAATTAAAAAAGATTTCACCAACAAAAATGAGACTAAAAGTGACTATGAACTCATCAATTTTGTAATGGAAATGAACAAGACAGATTCCCATTCCATAAGGTTTAAGAAGCAAAGGTGACTCCATAGGCTTTTCACTTGCGTTCAAAGAAAGCAAAAGCATCCACTATGAGATACACCCAAAGATTAGGTACAGCTTTAAGAGGAGGTTCCTGGACAACACATGCTCCTATGAAGGCTACAATTGTGGCTACAACATTGAGAGTCTATTGAAATCGAAGGCATCTAGAGATGCTGTCATAAACATTCTTACTCTCACTTGACAACTTTAACTGTATTTGTGAGATTGTCATTTTTAAGAATGATATTGGTAGGATATGACATCATCTGTTAAGTGATAGTCCTAGGCTCCTTTGACGACCAATGGAAACCTCCATTAGGCAGTTTTCAGGCTGTAGTCATGGATTTCTTCTATGAGTAGAAGGTATATACTTTTATAGACTCTCATGTTGGCTTTCCCTCTCCTTCTTTCCTTCCATCCATCCTTCCTTCTTCTTTCTTTTTTTTCCTTTCTTTCTCATAGCTCATTTAAAAATGCAGAATAAACCCTAACAACACATATTTTATTTTATTGCCAGTCCGTTGTGGTAGACCCTTGATATCTTAAAGAAAAAGTTAGAATTATAAGAAAAACTAACACAATATTTGTTAAAAAGATATTCCGAAATGGGTCTGGAGCAGACTTAGATCTGAGAATTGTTTTATAATGATCTCATCAATGTAAGCCTGGACTATCATTCTGTTAATAGTCAATGTTCTTATTTTATCTGAGCAAATGATTACTGCATTTCCTGTGGTTTCAAAAGCTTCCAAGTATCTTAGTAAGTTATCTTTTGTTATTTTCTTTACAGAATAAGCCAAGGAAAGAGGGATTGCAAATGGAAGGTTTTCTAGGATAGCCATCACCAGCCCTGTTATTCCAACAGTGAAAAACTGAACAACATATTCTATGTAAACGGCAGTGCAATCTAAAGTCCACTTGTTCTCCCCAGCTCCAAAAGTCCACAGGACAAAGTTAGTCCTTAGGAAGACAAAGTGAGAAAAGCCATTAGCAAACCGTATTTGCCGGTTGCCTTATGGATAACTGAGAGGTTATCTTACAGGATCAGCTACTCTTTGGCGTTATTAATGTCTCAGCCTGCAGCATTTGTCTTTGCTTTCTTGGATTGTTTTTGCCTTTTCTGGTCCTATGAGAATCTGTTTTCTTTACATCATCTTTGCTCTTTGTTTCATAAGTCAGCAAAGACAGGAGGAGGCTGCTTTGGAGCTAAGGCCAGCTGTGGTCACCTAGGACCCAGAAGCAACATGGGGTCTCAAGGCAGTGTCTTCTTCACCATTTCCTACTGTGTGTTGAGGATGCTCTCCTCCATCTTGAGCTAGTGTCAGAGGATCTGTAGCTGGTCCATTGCAGACTACTGTTCTAGTGAATCTGCACCATGTCTCCCACCGCTAGGTCCCTCACGTGGACCTCGTCCACCTAGAGACCAGCTGCACAGCGAATCTCTTGTGGGCCTCGTTGAAGCACTTCTCCAGGCTGCAGAACTGTCCCTCTTTGCTCTCTGTTCATTGTAGATGTCACTGGCACCACATGCACCACCCTCCTCCACTTCCATGTTCTAGAACAGCTGGCAAACGCAGCTCTCAACCCAAGCCACATGCAGCCCATCTTCACGTGCCTGCTCACTGCTGGCTGTTTTTCTTCGTTTCCTTCCCCTTTTCTCCAGTGGACCCTCAGGCCATGGCTGGAAGGGCCACCTGTGCCCTTTTTCTGCATCCCTAGCTATTTCCAATAAAGTTGAAAGTACCCCTCTTCCAGTTCCAGATCTCACCCCCCTCTGTCCCCAACTTCCCTGCCTCCACCCCCACTGCAATGCCAAGTCCTTCTGTCACACATGGCAGGCTCTCAGAATGCTTCAAAGACCACAAATACCCAAAAGAGAACAAGCAGAGACTGTTGATTCAGAGCTTGCTTTGGCCAGGAAGTTAGTCACTGTCATGCCTAAGACAGACTCAAGGGTAGGCAAGGAGGGGGAAGACTTTATAGTGGAAAACAAGGAAGGCTTCCGGCAGGCCCCAGTTAGTCTGTTGACCTGGGGAAAGAAGACAAGTGATCAGTTGGGAAGCATATTTGGCTTTCTCTGGTTGGTTCTGAGTTGGAAGCATTGCACAGACAGGGAAACATTAGGAGAGCTTGCTTTTATTAATCAAATCTTGACCTTTTTGGTCTGGCTGGTGCAGAGATCATGGGTCAGTGTTCTATTTTTATATGGTCTGACCATGATCCCTTTGTATATTGTCACTCACCAGTCATCCCCTTGCTTCCTTTGGCCACCTTCCCAAGTAAAGGCTGTCACTGGGAGTTTTCAATAGGAACTCACCTTCCAAGGTGCTGGGGTTTAGCATTTTTTCCCAAGAGAAAAAGCTCCAGATGGTACACCTGGTCCATGCAGCCTGTGCCCAGGGCTGTGTCTTTTAGGCCTTCAGCTCTGTGATGCAGAAGGGTAGTGGAGCTCTTTAAGTTTTATAATTGTGAAACTAGCCCAGCTCTCTTAGTTCTATTGCAGGGCAGTCAGTGCTTACCCAAAACCAAATATTGTCTGTATATGCGTCACATTCTCAGGAATAGTAACTAAAAAACTGAGTACGCACCACAGGCACGGTTCACCACAGTGGATGAGGTAGGGTGTGGTGCACGTTCTGTGGCCACAGATTTGGTATTAATCCAGTTTCTGTATGCACACAGCTCCAAATTCACTTTTGTTATGGTCTTTTTTCCATGTCTGAATGATCACCAGGGTGTAGGAAAATATGTTACACTTTGTTACCCGGAGCCTTGGAACATCTTACACAACCTTGCATCCTTGAGGAATGATGTTTCATCTTCATCTTTCCTCTCTCTCCCCGCATCTGGTTAGCAGCAACTGACAGTCCACTGGTGATTCACTGGATACTGTTTCGTTTGTTCGGTCAGCTGTTTATTAATCTGTAACTTCCTGTTAAGATGCAGGGTGTGCTTTTTAAAGAAACTTTACACAGCACAAGTTTTATTTTGGGACTGGCTGTACTAATATATAAAGAGGATCTGGGAGAGGTACTTAGTCTTGGAAACTATTTTCTTTCAGCAAAATTCTGTGGGCACTTACCATGTGCCAGGCACTGTTCAGTGCACTGTAGTGCAGGAATGAATGAGACAGCTCAGCTTCCAGAAGTTTACCATTTACTCCAGGGAGACAAGCATAAGAAAGTGTGGTAAGTACAACCATAGACATGCAAGGTATGGCGTGAAGCAAAGGAGGAACTGGAAAAGTCCAGGGAAACGGAGGGGTGAGAAAGTTTTTGTAGTAGAAGCTCTAGAAGGCAATCTAGGAAAGATGTCCAACGAAGATGTCACATTTTGGTGACAATATAAAAGGACAGATTGGACAAGGAAGAGCTGGAAACTCGGGAAATTATTTGAAGGTTATTTAGATGGTTGTTACAATGATTTTGGCATGAGATGATAAGGGCCTAATTGAAGACTGAGAGAGAGGTTGCAGAAAAGATTTGAGAGAATTTTTTACAATGGTGTGGGACAGTGGGAGGTGACGAAAAAAAGATTTGAGCAATGGTTTTTGTTTTGGTATTTAATGTTGCCTTTAAATAGAATGGAAAAGAGGGAGAACAGGTGAGTTGGGTGATGGCCATGGAAACAATGGGCTCACTTTTGGACCTGCTGATATTCAGGTACTGTGTGGGGACATCATTTGTTCATAGTAGATGATCAGCAGACCATCTTTAACAATGTATCATGATTAGGTAACCCAAGCTTTCTGTCAAAGATGTTCAAGGGTCTAGCTATTGTTCCTGGATGTCTACAGTACATACTTGTTTCTGCTCTCTGATTTCAGATTGTGTATTTTACATTTACTTAAAAGTTGCTGCAAAAATTTGGTGAATATCTGTGAAAGGCAGGGTCCAAATTAAGAGTACATTTTCATAGGGGCGCCTGGGTGGCTCAGTGGGTTAAAGCCTCTGCCTTCGGCTCAGGTCGTGATCCCAGAGTCCTGGGATCGAGCCCCACATCGGGCTTTCTGCTCAATGGGGAGCCTGCTTCCTCCTCTCTCTCTCTCTCTCTGCCTGCCTCTCCACCTACTTGAGATTTCTGTCTATCAAATAAATAAATAAAATCTTTAAAAAAAAAAAAAGTACATTTTCATAGACTTCACAAAGATGTATGCTAACCTTGCTCAGTCTTCTAGGACTCCCCAGAGTATAAGACTATCCTACTCTAGAAGACTTACAGAAAGCTGGGGCTCTTTAATTGATATCTAAATCCCAATGTGACCCATAGCCAGACAGGACCAGATATAACCCATGTGTTAGATTAGCAGTCATTAAGACAACATGCAGTGTTAGACTCTGGGGATTATAGAAGTAATATATTGTATTCATTCAGAGACTTTATGGCCAAGCTGAGGAAGAAATGATTAACATTAATTAAACAATGAGAGAGTATGATGGGACAGAATGTAATTCAGTGTGATATTATGGGGTAGAGACTTGGATACTGAACTGTTTTAAAGTATGTACAATACTTTCTCTTACCTTCATAACACTCAGCAGCTTACCAAATCTTTGTAACACACATTCAGTCTTTCTTAGGATCCTGGGAGGTTGATAGAAGGCAGATATTAGTATAATTGTTCACGTTTCCATATGTAGAAATAGGCTCATAGGAGTTAATTATATTTCCCAATTCTCCCAGCAAAAGCAGCAAAGCAGAGTTTTGAATGCAAGTTGGCCAATCTAAAATCCAGTGGGAAGGCAAGTTCGTCAAATCCAATGGGAAGCTCGTTTTATTTCATGGAGTAAATGAGACTTGAACTGGGCGTTGGAGGATTGAGTCAAATTTGAAGAAATGGAAAGGAAATGAGAGTATTTTGAATGGGATAAATACTGTAAGGAGAAGGCAAGAAGCCAAGAAGGCGATAGTGAAAAAAACAGAGGGGAGTGGGTGAAGTCAGATTGATGGTGCTCTTAGAGCCAGGCCAGGAGTTTATGTTATATGTAGGGTTTCACTAGAAGTCAGTGAGCTGCATAGTGGCATAAAGGAAGATCCATCTAACAGTGTGCGAGTGAACAGGGAGGATTAGAACAAGGAGGTCCCAGAGGTGGGAAGGCTTCGTAGTGGCTACAAGGTAGCTACAAGGCTACAAGGAAGGGCCTGGAATGGGGTAGCAAGAGTTAGTGTAAAATGAAAATAAAGGGGTTAAAAAGAGAAAGTTCAAAAAGATGACTTAGTGCTTGTTGAACATGAGAGATGGAGAAAGTGAAAAAATTGAAGAATTCCAAATTTCAAATAACTAGTTTTGTGGCCTCAGACAAGTCATAGGATCTGTCTGAAGACAATGTGATGGCAGAAGGTGACAGCAACCCTTACCTCACAGGTGACTGAAACTTGTTTGTGTGTAGAACTATTGCATTAATCAGCTGCTTTAATGACGAGAGGCAATTCTTAAATGTCTAGAAAGTTATTCTCAATAACATTACTGAAAATAATGAAAAATTGGGAAATATCTAAATGTTCTACAATGGAGAAGAAGTAAATAAACTATGAAGGTTATGTGGAAATTAAAATCATGTTTGTACAACATGAGGACAAAACTATTCCATATATAAAGGTAGGTAGAGAAAACAGGACACAATACTATCTGAACATTATTAAAAAATAAGTATATGAATAGAAAAAAGGACTGAAAGAAAACATTAAGAGTGATTATCTTTGGCTAACGGTAATGTGGCTGATTTGTATAATTACTTTTGTACTTTGTACTTTTCTGGAATTTCCAAATTTTGTATAATGAAGCTTTTTTCTTTTCTAATAAGAAAAAAATATTTAGGAAAAAAGAAAAAAATGAAATCTGCCACCACTACTTAAAATCTGTAGATGTGGGGACGCCTGGGTGGCTCAGTGGGTTAAAGTCTCTGTCTTTGGCTCAGGTCATGACCCAGGGTCTTGGGATCGAGCCCCGCATCAGGCTGTCTGCTCACAGGGAGCATGCTTCTCCCCTTCCCTCTCTGCCTGCCTCTCTGCCTACTTTTGATCTCTGTTTGTCAAATAAATAAATAAAATCTTTAAAATAAAATCTTTAGATGTGTTGTGTTCCTTCTGTTTAAAAATAAAATATAGGGACACCTGGATGGTTCAGTTGGTTAATTGTCTGCCTTCAGCTCAGGTCATGATCCCAAGGTCCTGGGATCCAGTCTCACATCCGTCTCCTTGCTCAGCAGGGTGCCTGCTTCTGCCTCTGCCCGCTGTTCTCCCTGCTTGTGCTTGCTCTCTTGATCTCTCTCTCTCTCTGACAAATAAATAAATAAAATCCCCCCCAAAATTATAGGATAGGTACATCCTTCTCTATCAGACTTGGAAAATATCAGTGGAGTGGAATAGCTTTGAAGAAGTGCCAGAGATAGAGAAGTGACCTTCATGGGAAACCGGGAACAGAGCTGAAAAAGATTCCAGTACTGCACTCACAGAGCAAAGACGTGTGCCTTTAAGGAAAGAATATCAGAATTCCTCTCTGTAAGGTAGTTTGATCTTTGGAAAATGCTTACAGCTCAGATAAATACAAAACCAGCTCCAAAAGTAGAAAAGAACAAGTTATTTCACAATTGCAAATAATGCTTCATTGTGCAAAGTATTTCATTAGGTTTGCTAACCTGAAGGAGAACTTGGCCAGGACTCCTCTTGGTTTTCCACTAGGACTGCAAAATGTTTTCATTGACTGTGCATTCAGACATAAGTGGAAATTGACTGTCCTGTGTGTTATGGAACACGTATTAAGAATTTTAAATACACATTTGTATAACTAAACAAAATACTTCTAGGAAATAAGAACACAAATGTGCCCAGAGGAACATAATTGAAAACCAGTAGAATAATTCTTAGAATCTTGATATTGATAGGAATCCGTGAGAGTTCCTAGCTTCATGCTCAGTAAACAGATAACATGACGGTACAGGGCTATTTATCTGAAGCAATATGAAATGTTACCAGGTCTTTGACTTAGTTTTCTGCTAAATATGTTATTTCACATGACCTGGTACTATTGCTTCAATCAACCCATGGAATTATCTGTGGTAGGCAGAAAAATGTCTGGCAGATAAGCTCCTGACACTTGGAGCCTTCCTTTTGGTTCATCTTGGAATTTACTTCACAGTTACCTCTGTGGTGTTGTTTTCACTAAATATATGCTAGTTCAGGAACTCTTCTCAAATAGTTTTTTATCCTCGTACGTTTCTATCGGCCTTGCTGTGTTTCCCATCGCTGTCTGTTCTGGATGTCTCTCTGGCACGTAAGAGACAAAGCACACTAAGGTCTGCAGGGAGAGGTCAGAGTTCTCTAAATACAAAGGTCCCTGAACCCCCAAAACGCCAAACCCGAAAGATTCAGGGTACAACCTCTCTGTCTGGTTTTTCTTTAGGATCAGCTTGTTGTTAGACTTCAGGTAGACGGAGCTATGTTTATTTTCTTGACTGTGCTCATGTGCTCACATTTGTAAAAACGGCACAAAAGAAAAGAAACAAGTGTAGCAAACAGTGGAAGAACTTTCCCACTACCACTTGCCATCTCCCAGTGTTTGTGATTTTTGCCTGCATTTTACGCTGCCAAGTGGAAAAAACTGCTTCATGCAGAGTTGGAGGTTTTTTCCCAGTTGTATGATACTTGTCTATATAGGTTGTCAAGTTAAATACTGTAAGACCATTTGCTTATGATATCACCGTAGATGATGCCAGAAACATTAGGAAATCAAAAATTCGCATGTCAATAGTAATTTTTTAAAAGTTAGACCTCAGGAGAGTATATTTGCTCCTTTAAAAATGTCTCACAGAAGGCAATTAAACACTGCTGGGAAGGAAGGGGATGGTAACAGAATGGGAACTTTATAGCGTTACTTGCAAAAATAAAATAATTAGGCCTGGAGATGGCTTTTCTATTGTCGTCCTGTCACCCTGTAGTTTTATTTGAATGACTGTCAAAATAAATGACAAGTTATCACACCGTATATAATCAGTGTGACATCTGGAGCTCCGTAAGAGGCCACTGTTTCTCTAACTTTAGCTAACCAGTGCACTTCCTGTAGCGTACTTCGGCTTAATTGTCAGAGCCAAAGGGTCTGATTACCCTTGGATTGTTTTAGAATCTCTCTCTCTCTCTTTCTCTCTCGCAGCTAGCGGAAGTGTCTCTTGCTGCACTTACCTCATTCCAGCATTAAAAAAGCCTATTCTTTTGACAAATATATACAAGCAAAGAGCTAATGGGGTAGCTCCATCTATTTGAAGAAACGTTTAAATCCTTTTGTAATTGATTCCTAATTTGCTTGGTACGTGTACATTTTATACCTTTTCCTTGACAAGTAAGCCAAGATTGTGTGGTTGGTTTTCATCGTGGCCTGAAGTATAGAAGAGAAGGAGAATGAGGAAGAAAATATGTTTCAGATTTTACAGAGAGAAGGACTGAGATTTTCAATCTCTTGTGGAATTCACTGGAATAAGCGAAGTCACTCACGCCAGGCAACTTCACTGAACACATTTTATACATTAGGTTTCTGACACAACCTCAAAGCAAAGAGGAACCTCTCCAAGGACCTACCCAGATGCAAGCCTGGTAAGTCACTGACAAGCACGGAAAATTTCATGCAGAGCAAAACACTGGTAAGAATATGTTTTAGGAGGAAACGTTGGGTCCTTAAAAAAAAATTCTGTCCTTTCTACAACCAGGAGTGTGTAAAAATAAGAATTCCTTTATTGGGATGAGGTGATCTGAGGTATTTTGCCAGGCTACTTTGTACTATGTTTTCCTTGGAAGGAAGGAGACAGAAAAATATTCATAGTTTTACCATCTGAATCCGCTCTATCAAATCAGATGGCCAGTGGCTGGGTGTTTGAGGCTCCAGGCAGGTTGATGACCTGTGAATCATGCTTTTATTTCAGTATGTTTTGGAATATTGACTGATTAGATAAATAGAGTTTTCATGAACATAAACTGAAGGATAAATTTATTGGATTAGAATATCTTGATTTTAGAAGATCTAGTTCTGTGTTTTTAAAAAACCTTGCTTTCTGTCCTGTATTTAATAATATCTTACGTGTTGAAGAGGTAAAATCATAACCAAAGCATTGAGCTGATGACAAAGAAGTTATAAATAAAACTATAACAGCAAAAATATTAGAATAAGATATGTATTTCCACAGAAAAGCTGGACATTTAAACTTTAAAAAACAGAGGCAGGAAAAACAAATTTTTACTTTCCATTTATCCATAGAAATTGCCTTTATTTTTGTAATGAGACCCACTAGGCTGGCCTTCATATGGTCCTTTGCCCTCATGAAGCAAATGGGGAAATACCGATCTGTGAAATGATTGCAGTTCATTAAATGTCAAAGAGAAACTTGTTACCAGATATATCAGATAACCAATAGCCATGCTGAGCTGTTGCCCAGCACAGGAAGTGTCAGTCTTCCCTTTAAGGACAACTGGTGGCTACACAAAATGCATAGTTTATAAATAATTAGGAAAAAAAGATTACAAAGCATGCCACTCACGTGGCATTTCTTCTAAAAAGAAGAAATATTACCAGCAGTGTCATTCATACAAATGATTAAGTATCAGTGTGTTAGAAAACTGTGAATGCAGACAATTTCAGCCTAACTCCATAATCTCAGATAGATGCATAGGAGTGAAGTTTCAAGGACAAGAGTTGGGGGAGGGGAGTCTAGGTTTGAGATAATTTTTGTAGCTATGGATTGAAAAGATCAGTTTTCCAGAAAGAACTCCTGCAGTGACGAGATGGGATCCCCACTCTCCTCCCCCCCCCCCCCCCGCCCTTATCTGTCCTGGGAATTTCTTTCTCTTCCCTGAGATGAGGGAAGGAATGGAGGCCTCTCTGTCTCTTTTCTGGATGTTCTTTTTCTTTGAAAAGGAGGAAATTAAATTGCCAGAACAAGTTAAAGAAACCCTCAGGGGTTTTGAAGACTCAAGTGGAAAATCAGAATACTAGAAGACTTGGATCACAGGAAGGGCGGATGTGGTTCTGATGATCAAGGCAAAGAGAGAAACTGGGAGCTAGAAGTAAATTCGGTGCTGACTTAAAAGCAGAATGGGGCTTGAAAGGAAGGAATCACGAAGGAATCAAGACTCTGAGTGGATGCACTGGGGAAGCTGGCCATGGCCACGGTGGACTAAAGGTTCTGCAGCAAATCGGACAAACTCTTTCCAATACTGCGGGTAGGCGAACTCTAGCTAAAATATTATGTTGTAGATTAAAAGTTACCTTGAGAAACCTTCTTCCATGCACACAGAAAGGAAAGCTTGTGGCTCAACTAACCCAGAACCATACAAGGAAAGAAATTAGAGAAATTAGCTAAATTGACACAGTTCAGAGTCAGAAATGTCTAACGGCCTTGTCACACTTGACATGTCCCAAATTCTATCCCGACATCTTTGTCTGAACCTTTCTCCACTAATGACATCTCCATCCTTCCTGGAACTTCAAGGTCACCCTTGATTTTGCTTTTTCTCTCACACCACACATTCAACCCTTCAGGAAGTTTAGTCAGCTTTGCCATCAGAAATATTCTGAACCTGACCATTTGGTTCCAGCCTCCATAGCTTCCCACCTGGATGATTGTGGTAGGTGCTCTCTCTCCTTATCACGTGGCCCCTCCCTGTCTGTTTTCAACACAACAGCCAGAATAACCATGTTGAAGCCCAAGTCAGATCACATTACCCTGCTGCACTCAACACACGAAAAAACAAAGTGAATGAAAAAAATCTCTCCTTGATTAGCATTAGGAAGGCAAGAGCCATTATTTATGTGGTATGTGTCATTCACCTGGGAAAGGGAAGGAGGAGGAGAAGGAAACCAGCATTTTCTGAGAGTCTACAATGGAATTTGTGTAAAGGAACTTGTATGGTGCTTCTTCACACCTGGCACTCATTACGAGATAGCTATTTTTATTTTATTTAATTTTTACTGACTTCATAAGGCGGATATTATAGCCCTTTTTGTCAGGTAAGGAAACTTTGGCTCACAGAGAGGCAGACTCAGAAAGAGGCAGAGACTGTAGGGTCACTTAACTAGTCGTGGGGGAGCAAGGATTCAATCCCAAGGCCATGCCTTTTCCTCAATCCTCTTGCTCCTCTGTGATCTTTAGAAAGGACCCCCAGGACCTACAGCAGGTGTAAATATGCAGACAGGTACGCATTATTCACCACAGACATGGGTAGGAAGGAAAGGGTAAAAACTCCTCCCTGGTGCCTCTTGATGTCTTTTTATAACTCAGCTGCCGAGTCCTTTGCCTCATTCCCGGACTCCCATTCAGTGCTTCATATTTTCAGATGTCCTTAACCTCAGTAGTCATCATTCCACTGTTCAACCTGCCTGAGCGTCAATCTTCTCATCTGTAAAACTGAAATGATTATACCCCCTCCTGGATTCACTGTGAAGATTAATTAAGCAAGAATAAAAGTCAGCATTTATTGAGTGCCTGCTCTATTCCAGACAGTACTATTTTAAGCACCTTATGTGGATTACTTTATTAATCCTCACAACTACCCTATGAAGTAACTATAATTACTATCATTGTGATCATTTAATGGGTGAAGAAGCTGAATATCAGAGATTAAATGACCTGCCCAAGGTCACCCAGCTAACAGCAAAGATTCAGATTGGGGCAGTCTGACTCTGCGGACCTTTTGAGCCATTTCCCCTATGCTTCTTATGCATAAAACAAAGATAATCTCTAAATCATAAACAATATTAAAATAATCATAAGATGATAATAAAGAATAGCTATAATTTACTAAATGCCAATTGTATAAAAGTGTGCTTGCTCCCCTGCACTGGTCCCTCTGTAGACTTCCTGCATCACACAGAGTTATTACAAGGATAAATGACATGACAGGTGCTTGCACATTATAGAGGATGAATAAATACTGTTCTGCTTTCCACCCAGAGATAACCAGTATTAATACTTTGACACTGAAACTTCTAGACATTTTTCTATAGTTATTTATAAGTAAATAAGTAAATATGGATTACATTGTACATCCTCTTTTTTTTACTACCCAAAATACGAACATTTTACGTGTCAATAAATATCCATCAACAACATGCTTTCTCAGTGAATTTGATATCATCCCAAGTTAACAAATAGGCTTGGGGGTCTTGGGGCAGGAAAAAAATCTAGATATTGCAATGGTTTGTGACTCTCTCCGCCTTTCTAAATATATTTTATTTTTGTTTTTAAGGAAGGTTCTGCATCATGTGTTGCTAATTTGCAGAGGGTTATTCCATATTTTTCTCTCAAGAACTGAATATTTTAAAATTTACATGAAGTTTTCAGTTGGTTTCTTTTCAAACACTTGGCATGTACTCTGTAGACCTTCACAGGGGAAAAAATCCCCATCATTAGAGTGACAGACCACAGGCCTGGCCTGGGCTTCTGAAGCTGCTTGGTTTCTTCTCAGTGTGCTCCTGGAGTTGGCCCGTAGTTTGACTGAAATGTACACTTAATCTATACCATGCCATCCCCACTGATGAAAGCTTTCATTTCCAAGACCTGAATTCTCAAGACTGTATAATCAGCACAGTGTGGTAAAATGTTACAATATTTTACAATTTTTATAAAATGTTGCATTTTGCAACTATTACCAAAAAAGCAGACTGTGACTCACACAGTTTTACTGGAGGCGAGTTCATGAATAATATGATCTCAACAATATTTTGTTGGACGAAATATCAGCAGAAACTGATAGTCTAGAGTCTGAGAAATCTGTTTAGGAGACACTCATAAACATAAAGTCCCTGTATAGTTTACGTCTCATGTTTAGCCTTGAGGTTTGTTCTATCCCATATACATACATACGTCTGAAGTTTTGATAAGGAGATTTTAGGTCACCACAATCCCTCCTCAGTTTTTTTTTTTTAAGATTTTATTTATTTATTTGAGAGACAGACAAAGATAGTGACAGAGAGCACGAGTGGGAGAGACGAGCAAGTAGGAATAGGGAAGGGAGGAAGAAGCAGGCTCCCTGCCGAGCAGGGACCTAGATGCGGTGTTCCATCCTGGGACCCTGGGATCATCCCTGTTCAGTTTTAAACAGGAGTACATTTTTAACTTTCAAATGACTTCTTAGGAAACACACACACACACACACACACACGCACAAACACACTCATAGATTTCTTAGGCAGAAAATACAGACCAACCATCAAAACAGATAATCAATATCTTCTTAATCACTCTTGAAATGATAGTAAGAGCAGTTAACACTTTTATAGCACTTGTTTACTTATGGTCACTTCCTTAAGGGCTTTATGTTACATGTAATTAATTTATATGAATCCTAGTTTTCACAAGTATCTTATGAGGTAGGGGCTTAAAATAATGATTGGAAATAGGAAGAAATTTATCTCAAATAAATGCATTTTGAGAAGAATAAAATTGTTTTAATGTACTCATGTGTGAAAATGGGTGTAGTCAACAAATCTAATGCTGGGAAAATAATGGAATGGATAACAAAGTAGCTTAAATTATTTTTTCCAAAAACATAATTTAAGAAGTCATTGGATAGCTGGGCTAAAAACACTTTTTGGATATTGTTTGATCTTAAAATTTTCAGGAAAAAAGCTTGACCCATTTAAGAAGTCTCTTAATCATTTCATGATCTATGTCAGTCAAATTATAATGCTGTATGCCTTAAACTTATACAGTGTTGTATATCAATTGTTATCTCCATAAAACTGGAAAAGAAAAAAGAAGTCTCTTAGGAGTAAGTGTCTCAAGGTTAAGCAAAGAAAT
The DNA here is from genome assembly GCF_922984935.1 of Meles meles. Taxonomy (NCBI): domain Eukaryota; kingdom Metazoa; phylum Chordata; class Mammalia; order Carnivora; family Mustelidae; genus Meles; species Meles meles. The sequence goes on along the minus strand of NC_060067.1, from coordinate 170,201,903 downwards.
ATTTGATGCAGCATAAATTTGAAAATCAAGAAGGAACGCATTCCTAGGAAGTTAGAAACTTAGTTGCCAGGGCAACTCTTTTATGATAAAACAAAGGAAAGACAAAGGAAAATGTAGTGTATGCTCTGGGTTTTTGTTCTTGTTCCCTACTTTGTTCTGCTAGACATAAGGAAGAGAACACTTAGTTTTCAAGCAGAAAGGAAGAAAAGTAACTTTCTCCTAGAAAAGAAGGTTCAGGGATTTTAAAGTCCTTGAATAATTAAGACTTTGATACAGATAAAGTTCTACTAATTAGAATAAAGAACAATTAAAGGGCTGATAGGGCAATAAGCTTTCTTGTCCAGCAAGATTGTTGCATATATGTAATATACATAATAGACAATTGCCCATGTCTTGGGCAATTTCTGATCTTAAGAAAAAGCTCAGTGAGTCCTTCTTTATTTTTTTTTATTTTTTTTTTTCAGCGTAACAGTATTCATTGTTTTTGCACAATACCCAGTGCTCCATGCAAAACGTGCCCTCCCTATTACCCACCACCTGTTCCCCCAACCTCCCACCCCTGACCCTTCAAAACCCTCAGGTTGTTTTTCAGAGTCCATAGTCTCTTATGGTTCGCCTCCCCCTCCAATTTTTTTTTTTAATAAACATATAATGTATTTTTATCCCCAGGGGTACAGGTCTGTGAATCGCCAGGTTTACACACTTCACAGCACTCAGTGAGTCCTTCTTAAAGTCAGAACTATTAAACTTGAATTCTAGTTCAGAGTACCCAAATATACCTGGATGTTTGAGTTTCTTTAAATCTTGCTCTGTATCAGGTTATGTACTTATGCAAGAGTTAATAAATACTTTCCCCTCTCCCACTCTATTTTCTAGAAAAGAATAATTGGATTGTAACTAAGTGTATTACTTCTTGGCTGTAAAATCGGTATCACTCACCTGCGTATCCATACTTCATCACTTTTCACCTGGGGCAGCTTGGCTTTGCTTTTGGAAACATAATTAGTGTTCTGTGATAACATGTGTATACTCAAACCTTTTGGGATAGCACACATTTTAGGTGTAATATTTTATAAAGGATTGTATACATATTGGGTCAGTGTCTACGTGGTAACCTGAATAATGTCCCATTTCTACTAAAACCCTAGTTTAGCACTTCCTGTTTCTGAGATTTGTAGGAAGCAGCCGGAAAGCAGTGTATGTTACCTGAGACGTGTTTGTTTCATTTGGCTCTCAATGTAGTTTGGCATCGTCTTCCTTTTTCCTTGGCAGAAACTGGAAATTAGAGCCTTGAAGGGCATTTAAATGCAGCACTCAGGGTAGGAGCCTGCCTAGCAAGCTGCCATTGACATTGACACTTGAGGTAAGGTTATGACAAGGTTTCTCAACACTTGGGACTGGAAGAGTCCAAGAGTGAAGATTAACATTCACCTTGCCTTGGACTGATGTTACTTTTAGTCCCCTCTGAAACTGAGATGACCGTGTCCATGTTCAGATTGTCTCAATTAGCTGTGGTTTCTCTTTCAGGCAAAAGTGGTGCCAATTAACATTATTTCTTACCCCGCCTGAATAGCCTTTTTTTTTCTTTCTTTTAAAGTGCCATTTTACAAGGAGATGTAGTGAGGGGAGAAAGAAGCTTACATACATAAGCTTTTACTTTCTTCTTTAAGCTTTGCTCCAGGATGGGGGGCAGTGTCCATACCATCTCTATGTAAACTCACTTTATTCCTAGTTCATCACCAATAGCCATGCTCACTCTGAGAGATGGCTTCCTACCTTATTCAGAAAAGAAGTCATGAAAGACCTTCATGTCTTAGTTTCCCTCTTGTCTGCTTCCAAAGTAACCATATGTTTACCCATCTTATTCTCCCTCCTATCTTAGAGGAAAAGAAAGCCTTCATTTCTTTCCAAAGCCAATTCTTTTCATCTTTGCTAATGTTCTTTCTCTTTCCCCCTCCTTTCCTGGGATTTAATTTCTAATTTTTCTACTCTCTCTCTTCTAGATTTTCTTTCTCCCTGCCTATAAATGTATATGAGTCTCAACCTTGCACAAAAACCTTCTCTAAGGTCACACACTCCATCCAGTTATCCCCCCTTTCCTCTGTTTGGTTTCATTGTCAACTTCTTTTTTTTATTTTTAGATTTTTTTTTTTTCAGAGAGAGAGAGAAAGAGAGTGAGAGAGAAGTGAGAGAGAGTAAAAGCATAAGTGAGGTAAGGGGAGAGGGAGAAGCAGACTTCCCACTGAGCAGGGAGCCTGATGCAGGACTCAGTCCCGGTATTCCAGGATCATGACCTGAGCTGAAAGCAGACACTTAACCAACTGAACCATCCAGATGCCCCTCATTGCCAACGTCTTGACAGAGTTTTCTACAATCACTACTTTCTCATCTCACATGTACTTTTCAACCTGGTTTCCATTCTCTTTACTCACTTGAACTTGTCATAGTGAAAGTCATCCCTGGTTTCATATCCAGTGTCCTGAGTTGTCATGTAATTGGACCTCAGCACAACCCTCCCTTCTGACAATCTTCCCCTGGGTCTGTGAAGCAGCTCTCTTCTCCCTAACTAATCTCACCATTAAATGTCCCCCATGGTTCAGTCCTGGGGTTGATATTAATTGAGACTGAGGAGGTGGGCTTGGCAATGGCTCCAACCATGTTCCGTCCAGTGACACTTTTTTTTTTTAAAGATTTTATTTATTTGTCAGAGAGAGAGAGAGAGGAGCAAGAATGAGCACAAAGCAGACAGAGTGGCAGGCAGAGGCAGAGGGAGAAGCAGGCTCCCTGCGGAGCAAGGAGCCTGATGTGGGACTCGATCCCAGGACGCTGGGATCATGACCTGAGCTGAAGGCAGCTGCCTAACCAACTGAGCCACCCAGGTGTCCCCCGTCCAGTGACACTTTAAGGCATAGATTAGTCATGGGGTTCCAGTTTCTCTTCTTCCTTACAGTATTACAGAAATTAGAATGTTTCAAAAATATTTAAACTTAAATCCAAAAGTTGCCCTTTTTGTTTTCCTTCTGCCTCACCCTAAGAGAGGAAGGAAGTTACCTTTGTTGACAAAGACTTGGTCATTCTCTTTGTCATATACTGGCTTATTGAAATGGTGAATCAGAACAAAAGAGGGTCTTTATGAAGATATGTGAAAACTTAGACAGTTCTTACGTCTGGGTTCCTTGGATTAAGTAAAAATGAGAGTTTGCTCTGCATGGAGCTATGGTGAGTCCATGTGCCTCTGAGTCTGATGTCTCAGTGGAAGATATGGCAGCACAGGCCATTCTAATGGAGAGTCAATTAGTAAGGGTTTTTTTGTTGTTGTTTTTGTTGTTGTTGTTTTTTTAAGTTATTATTTGTTTGGAGCACCTGGGTGGCTCAGTCAGTTAAGCGGCTACCTTTAGCTCAGGTCATGATCCCAGGGTCTTGGGATCGAGCCCCATATCGGACTCCCTGCTCAACAGGGAGCCTGCTTCTCCCTCTCTTCCCCACTTATGCTCTCTCTTGCTATCTCTGTCATCTCTGTCACTCCTTCTCTCAAATAAAAAAAAAAAAATACCTGCAGGTGCTGTGGTATATTGTGAATTTTTAAAAAATGGGGAAGAGAGAGAGGAAGCATCAGATTTCCCAATGAACAGGGAGCCCGACCTGGGGCTCCATTCCAAGACCCTGGGATCATGACCTGAGCTGAAGGCAGTCATTTACCTGACTGAGCCACCCAGGTGCCCCTGCATAAAGTATTTTTTTAAAAGATTTTATTTATTTATTTGACAGACAGAGATCACAAGTAGGCAGAGAGGCAGGCAGAGAGAGAGGGGAAAGCAGGCTCCCTGCTGAGCAGAGAGCCCGATGTGGGGCTCGATCCCAGAACCCTGAGACCATGACCTGAGCTGAAGGCAAAAGCTTAACCCACTGAACCACCCAGGGGCCCCTTATGATGAGTAAGTACTGTATCTTTTATTTATAAAATGGCGGTTACTTATTATGCGATATCTTTTTGTATGGCATTAAGAAATGTCTGGGAAATCACCTAGTGAAGCTTTCCTATAGTTTCTGGGTATATTCCCTTGAAGATTTCTCCAAAGTAGGGTGATTCACTTATGCTACAGCTTTGTTTGTGGAGGCTGCTGTAGTTACTTGCCTACTTCTCATTTCAACAAAGTCTATCTTTTCTACTTTTTAAATTTTCTACTCTTCCTTCTTGCTCATGGGACTATTTGCTGGAAATTATTAATAACCCTCCCAAAACTGCATGTTCAACCTTCTTCTAAAGAACAGAGGGAACAGACAACAGAAGTTGTGCACATACCAAACTGAAAGAGAAAAACTCAGAAAGTAGCAAAGAAGCCTGAAATAAAGTGTAAGACTTATCTCATGGCAGTATAGGAAGGCAAGCAGAGAACCTATTATAGAAGCTCTAGGAATTTCAAAGACCCTCTCCGGCCCTGTGGTACCCTAAAGAGGGAAACTAATCGCCCCCAATAGGTAGTTGGGAGTTTTAGAGTTTCAAAATTCATTTAATATTGCACCATTCACAGGTGTAATAAGTGTAATAAAGCTTATTTCTAGCACTTATTAAAAGCCCAGTGTACTGGAATTCTTTTTGGAGGAACTAAATGTATTGATTTTCTCAGGCTCAAACAGTCCTTCAGTTTTCCTTTTTTTCAGACATAACTTTTAGAGGAATGTGAACACTTCTGATAATTTCCCAAGGAGTATTTATTTACAGTCATCCTTTTAGGTTGTGAAGAATTATCAGGAGACTCTTTTCTTTACCTTACTTTGTAGTTTTGTATATTCTAAACAGTCGGTTTATGCCAGCATAAAACCGCTTGCATTTAGAGTGGAAGTGCTTGGGTGGGAAAGGATTGATCATGTTAACGATATTGTACATTGTTTGTTCTTTTCTTCCAGATCCCAAGCGTTTCCATCCATGTATACCCAAATAAAAAAGTTGTTTATTTATTCTTGTTTAGTTTTGCTTCACATTTCTTTTTAATCAGAGTACTCACTAATTACTGTGGGAGTTTAAGTTACCCTGTCTAATAAAATACCATCCTGAGTCTGAAACTATGTAACATCCACCCTTTTGAATAATCTACAATGTTTGCAACTCAGATGCAAAGTTTTTTCAGGATCTAATGTTTCTTCAGAAGTTGAATGGCAAACAGCAGGGGATCTATCATTTGAGAATTCTCTTTCCAGTGGAATGAATCTAGGATTTATGCTTTAGATACATGTGAACACAGTTCCAAAATTATCCAACTCGCCGAAGAGCAGATGTGAGAGCAGACAAAAGAATATGCAGTTCAGTGGTTTCCTTTTGCTCAATTTATAATGATTTCTCTGTAAGCAGTAATAAATAATGGCAATGTTTCTCTCAGACTTTGCTTTGAGTCAGAATCGGAGGGCTAGTTGCATACGGATTGCTGGGCCTCACCTCCAGAGTGTCTGATTCAGTGGTCCCGGGGAAGCCCGAGAATTTGCATTCCTAACGAGTTCCCAGGTGATGCTGATGCTCCTTGTATAGAGACTGCACTTTGGGAACCACTGCTCTAATTATAATGTTACAGCATGATAATTATACACGGTAATTTAAATGAGTTTCTATTTTCATCTCTGCATATGCAAAAGAACCTGAAAGATTAATGTAGGAATTTCAATTTGGGGTGAAGAATACACACTGAGAAAAATGATATTTTATTCCCTTTATTCCTTCCTTTTATTCCTTATAACCTCAAAAGTACAACATAATATGTATAAAACACCTGAAACAAACCAAGCCATCTTTTTCTCAGTGATATGGTGCTATGGAGCAACTCTCTGGTTTTGCCTTTGCAAACAGACCATGAGATTGATGTCAGATGACTATTGCTGAGACTGGATGCATTTATGTACAAAACCTGTCTCATCAGCAGTCCAGTTGCATTTTCAGTTCAGTTGGCCCGTTTGACACCACAATATTTAATTAATGGTCATCCTTAGGGGATGCTTAGGGGACTGAGCCATGCAGGCACCCCACAATCCTTTTATTTTATAAGTATGACTAGAATAGATCTAGTCTCAGTTATATTTTCTAGCCTTTTCAATCTCACTTTTCTCCGTTTCTTTCTTTCTCAAATTTGAAGTGTCCTCTAGTTTTCTCACGAATTCTTAGGTTACCTTCTTTATTACCCAGTGGTGTGTGCTGAATACTAATTTCTTCAAAATATAACTAAAATATAGTGATCTGCAAACATCACAGGCAAAAGCCAATAAATATATGATTTTTAATATTATCTATGATTTTGGATTATGAGACTATTCTCCATGATAACAGATAACATAGTATATTGCCTCATACTTTTAATAGGCATTAGATTATTGACTGATTGATTGTCCTTCTGTCCTATGAGTTTAATGATGCAAAAACTGAAAGACTGTGTGTATTTTTATAGTTGTTCTCAACCCAGTGGTTTATTTAGTAAACTGAATTATAGCAAAATTTCTTAAGCTTGACAAAAAGATAAATTGTTTTTCTTTACAATCTCCTAAGGCTATAGTTTTATAGTTTTTTTAAAAGATTTTATTTATTTATTTTGACTGAGAGAGAGAGAATCACAAGTAGACATAGAGGCAGGCAGAGAGAGAGGGAGAGCAGAGAGCTCTATGTGGCACTCAATCCCAGGACCCTGAGATCATGACCTGAGCTGAAGACAGAGGCTTAACCCACAGAGCCACCCAGGTGCCCTATAGTTATTATTATTATTATTTTTAAAAGATTTTATCTATTTGAGAGAGAGAGAGAGAGCAGGAGCAGGGGATGGGACAGAAGGAGAGAGAGACGCAGACGCCCCCACTGAGCAGAGAGCCTGATGGGGCTTGAGTGGAGGATCCTGGGATCATGACCTGAGCTTAGAGCAGATGCTTACCTGAATGATCCACCCAGGAGCCCTTATAGTTATTTAAAAACTATATCTTTTGAGAATACTAAGACTAAAGACCAGTAAGCAAACCAGTAAGTTGACAACTGAAATACGTGGATTCAATCTATTAACGAGTTGTTAATGAATAGCCAGAGTAGCCACCAGACTCATATACTTGAGCTCGAGGTTAAAAAAAAAAAAAAGTGCTCTCTTTCTTTCCTAAGCATTCATATTTGGAACCACATAAACATCCATAACAAATTCAACTTGTCTCCACACAATTTGCTACCTTGTTCTGGCTTGACATCATGTCTAAACAAAAACTGGAAAAGTAATGGCTCAGAAAAATGATCAGTCATGGAGTTCTATCATGTTCTGAAACTAAAGCTAAGCAAATCCTGAAGAGTGGAATGTCCCTCCTGAGACCCACCTCCTCAGAGACCGTTTAGATCTACCTTCCATACTCCCTGCTTGGGAAGGACAAGTCTCGTGCCCTTCTGTGGAAAGGAGGCTCTGATTTAAGTACAGAGATTCAGACTAAGACTCTTTTTAGTAAGATCCCGTAAGCCCTAAGAGCTCTCAGAGGTGGAGGAGGGAAGAGTCAGAATAGACTGGAATTCTAACAGAAGAGATATTTTAGAGAATTGGGCTTCAGGTAAAGACTCAAGGGCTAAGGTCTTTGGAGCCAGGCTTCTCAAGCCAGTCTGACTTAATTTGGAAGATAATGCCTATGGTACCAGCCTTTCAGAATGCTGGTTTGGGATTTTCATAACTTTGACTATGACTTGTCACAATGAGGTAGGATGGTGGCAATATATCAATACATGTTTTCCAGTAGAAAGAGAAGTGAAAGAAGCATGAAATCTTGAGTGCTTGGGGTTGACAGAATACTTAAGACACTCAACAACTACTTATTGATTGATTAAAGTGTACCTTTTAAATCCAGAAAAAAAAAAATCTGGTCTTCACTGTTTGATGGCCACCCCAAGAAGGGGAAATTAGAAAATCTATCCTTTTTTCCCCTCTGGGCTCTAGAATAGAAGAAGACAGGGGCAGGCTGGTGGTGACAGAGAGGGAAAGGAAAGCTTAATCCTTCAAAGCATTTGTATCATATTTTTATTTACTGAAGATGCCATTAATGACAGCTGAGGGATGGTGAGAGTAGAGAGGAAAGAGCGGATTGTATAAGTTCGTTATGAGACAATGCCACCAATGCAGGAGCTATGATGCCACCAACACAGGAGCTATGGTGCCAATCTTACAAAGGAAAGTAGCTGAAGATGCGGATTCTAGGGGGAGACAAGTGAGGCACTCCCCTTGGGTACTTAGTTCATTGGGATGCTGAAAGCTCAATCATCAAGATAAATAATGTAGTAGTCACAAACTACTTAAATTTTGTGCCTGAGGCAAGTGCCTCACTGCCCTCATCCTAGTTCCACTGATGGACTCTCTACATGGGTTGGACTAATCTGCTGTGAAAAGGGTTAGAGAGGTAGATTTCTCAGGGCAGGGGCCAGGAAGGCAATCTTCAGTTGGCTTTCAACTTGTCGTGGAGACATCTTAGATATACATACCATTGTGTCATGTGTAAGGAATTCAACAGGCTCTTTGAAAATGGAACCCAGAAATTCCTTACTTTAAAAAAATATAGTTAGGAAATGTAAGCTTAACTTTAATATGAATGGTAGGATAAATGGTGGCTCTCAAAAACTTCTGTCCATGTCATAATCCTTGAAACCTATGAATGTCACCTTGTTTGAAAACCAAAAACCAAAAAACAAAAAAAGGCTTTGCAGATGTAATTAAATGAAGGATTTTGAGATAAAGAGATCACCCTTTGTTATCCTGGTGGGACATAGATCTAATGACAAATCTCTGCTAAGGGGGAGACACGGGAAGACTATGCAGACAGGAGAGGCAGCAGGGGAGTGATGAGGCTGCAGTCCAGGAAGGAACCAGGGGACGCTGTAGGGGGCAAAGCACGGATCCTCCCCTCGAGCCTTCCAGGGAGAGCATCCAGACCTGCACCTTGACTCTGGACTTGTAGCTTCCAGAACTGTGAGGGAATAAGCGTCTGCTGAGTTAAGCCATCAGGTTTGTGGGGATGTGTTACAGCAGCCTCAGGAAATTAACACAATACAGCAATGAACTGCCCAAAGATAGCATAGGTATCACAATTGTAGCATTAGCAGAGGTACTCCTGGAGGAAGGCTGTCATCTTGAAGATTAGACTGGGGGGGGGGGGGGAAGCTTTAAGTAGGGTGACCACATAATTTATTGACCAAATCAGAGTGCTTTTGAGAATGGGAGGGGTGCTTTTAATTAAACCTGGACAATGAGCCCAAATCCTGGAACAACGACCCTATGTGACTAAGGGATTATATTGTTAATTTCCAGCCAGTCAGTGGTCAACGGTAGTTTGTTATTGGAGCCACAACCTCACTTCATTAATTAGAGATATTCAAGGAGTTCTAGTATATGATGCAAACACTTCAGGGTGTTTTTGTTAACTAGATCAATTAGAGAAATGAGTATTGAATGGCCTTTAAAGCAAGGTTTTTTGTTTTGTTTTGAGATATTTATTTTGAGAGAGAATGAGAGAGTGGGGAGGGGTAGAGGGAAAGCCCCTCAAGCAGATTCCCCACTGAACAGGGAGCTGAAGCGGGGTTTGATCTCAGGACCTTGAGATCATGATGTGAGCAGAAATCAAGAGTCAGATGCTTAAGGGATTGAGCCCCCCAGGTGACCCTGATGTAAGGGTTTTATGTTGCAAAAATCACCAAGCAGACGTATTTATAAAAATAGGGAATCTGACTTTGGAAAGCTGGAGGGCCAGGAGTGCCTGTATTGGAACGTTAGCAGGCACTGCAGAGAGCTCCTGGGCAGGGGTGCCAGTGTCTTCAGAGGCAGCGTAACCGATACATTTGTGTGTGTTTATCATTAACTGCAGCGCTTGCCATCGGCCTGAGCTTCATGGTGTTTTAATTATTAGACAGCCAGAGGAGCTTCAGTATTTGGGCAAGAAAAGTAGAACAAAAAATCTATTTTTCTAATACGAAGGGGTATATAAGATCTTTAACTGAATCCACCTAGGGAAGAATTAGAGCTTCAAAATCATGGAATACTGTACCTTGGCTATAACATTCTTAAACCAACTAGTTTTATGTTTTGGTTTAGAAATTTAATTTCATTATGACAACATAATACTCTAAACTTTGATAATATAGTTTAAACTCTGTTCAATACGCTATGCAGCGTTAAAAATGTTCCTATATTTCTAGGATATATCAATGAGCAATATCTAAGATTCTGCAATTCGAAAGAAACATTTCTGTGCACCAACTATATGCTAGGCACTTTGCCACCTGCTGGGGATGCAAAGATGTGAGCACATTCTCCATCTGTGCCCCTTCCTGCCCTCCCCTCCCATTCTGTGCCTTGGGAGACTGACCCTCACGGATGGGCTCCCTTGCCTTCTGGCTTCCAGTGGGTGTGGGCCGCACCTGTGAAGTGGTGCTCATCTGTCAGCAGCTGTGTCCATATTGTTTTCCCTGGTTCTGATTCCAAAAGGATTCTAGTAACTGGTCAGCGCTAGGGCTGGTAAAAAAAAAAAAAAAAAAAAAAAAAAAGGGCAGTAAGGGAGATGGTAAGAGAACGGAAGGGAGGATATTGTATGATTTCTTTCATTTTTCCAAACCCTATTCACACTTTTGTAAATAGTCCCTTTGTTAAACTGACTTTGGATTACTAATTTGAGAGGTCAAGATCCTAACTGATGAAAATATGGACTAAAAGGAGCTCACTTCTACCTGGAGAAATAGATATATAACAACTAACTAAACCATAAGGTGAAAACTTTACAGTGAAGATCTGTGCAGAGAGATATCAGGGTCCTGAATGAGGAAGTGTTCCCAGGAAAGGTATGGGTGAAGAGAGAGAGAGTAGTCTTCACCCAGAGCATAGCATTTGGGCTGCGGAGGATTTAGAGGTGGTGGATTTCCTGGCATTTTTATGGACCTCAGGTCCTCAGAGACTTTGGGCTAGTTAGATAAAGATGGTAGCACAGGCTCAGAAGGAAGAGGAAACTCCTAGAGATCCCGTTATGCTGGGTTTTTCACTATTATTATTTTAGAATAAGGATATGTGGTGGGATGAGCAATGAGCCCAAGCCAGAAAGCCTTTGGGTCCTAAGGTTGTCGCTAGCTAACTGTATGAACAAAGGAACATTTCCTAACCTTCTCTCTGTCTCAATTGCTTCATCTATTCAATGAAGAGGATAATTCCTGCCCTTCTTCTTTTTTTTTTTTTAATTTGTTTATTTACAGCATAATAGTGTTCATTGTTTTGGCATCACACCCAGTGCTCCATGCAGTACGTGCCCTCCCTATTACCCACCACCTGGTTCTGCCCTTCTTCTTATAGGATTTCTGTAAGGCTCAAAATGAAGTAGTGTTTGTAAAAATGTTACAGGACTAAAGCACTATACAAACATGGAACACATAAGTGTAGGTAAGGATGGAACAAGGTTAGACATGAGTTAGTAATAATTGAAGCCAGATGATAAGCACCTCCAAGTTTATTCCAATATTTGTTCTACTTGTGTGTGTGTAAAACATTGTATTTAGAAATAGCTGACTTAATGAAAAATTGCCAAAATAACACAAAACATTTTTGTATACACCCTACCAGATTCCCCAAATGGTGATAACATACTCCTTGTGCTTTATCATTTTTGTATGTATATGTGGATGAGTATATATGTATTTTTTATTACACCATTTGAGAATAAGCCATAGACATGATGCCATTTATGCCTATGAATGTGTATTTCCTACAAACAAATTCATACTCTTTCATACCCATAGTACAATTATCAAAATCGGGAAATTAATACCTATTAAAGTATTATAAGTGTATAATGCTTACACATCATTATCTATACTTCATACCTCATTCAAATGTCACCAAATGTTCACTAATATCTTTTATAGCTAAAGAAAAATAATTTTTGCTTTCTACGCTTGCATTTAGCAGGTGTTTGTTTAATATCTTTAGTCTCTTTAAATCTGGATCAGTTTCTGCCTTGTCTCATTTTTTTGTCACCTCACACTTAAAAAATGTATAGGCCATTTATTTTGTAAAATGTCCCTCAATCTAGGTCTGTCAGATGTTTCCTTATGATTAGGTCAGGTTATACATTTTTGACTGGAAAACCATGTTACGGAAGTCCAAGTTCAGCTGCCCGTTGTTCAAAAGGCCAATACTCAAGACACAGGTCTTGACTGGAAAGGAATAAAAACTTTATTCAGCAGGCCAGCCACCTGGGGAGAGAGCAGACTCTTGTCAAAGGCCTATCTGAGGTTTCTGCCTGGCCCAGGGATTTTTAAAGGGGTTTAATTGGTTAAGGGAGTACAGTGGTCTGTGACATTTCTTGATTACGGGGAGACTCAATGATGTCAGCTGCAGGATTATCTCCATGCTTGGAGATTTTGCAAGAAGGTCTGGTTCGTTGGTACTCAGGGGTTGTGCAAGAGTACTCTGTTCTTTCTGCAAAGGAGGACAAGGTCTACAGATGTGCAAAGGGAGGCCAGTGAAGTCATTTGTGTGACCTTAAAAAAGAAAAACATTTTTCTAAAAGATTGCCGGGCTAATCAGAAAGCTAAGCGGGCTTTGAACAGACTTGTTGCCCTCTACGGCCTGGGAAACTTCTGGACCTTCATTCCCCAAGACCAATGATCTGCAAATCTCAAAGAAAGTAAATTAGCTCTGGTGAAGGGCCTTAAGTCAGCAAGCAAGGAGTGTGTTAATTTGAAACAAGTTAACCCTTAAAACCAGCTGGAGTACTGTGACAACCACAGAAATAATATATCCTCTTACAGTGTCCAAGAGTTGCACAATATCCATTTGTCACATTATTGATGATTAACTTTACTTGATTAAGGTTATTTGTGCCAGTAAAGTTACATATTCTCTTTGTCATTAATAAACAGCTTCTGAAGAGATCATTTACTTTTATATTTTTTTACATTTTTATAATGAAAATGGGGGTGGTGAGGGATCAAGAGTTTGGTTTTGAGTAAGTTAAATTTGAGATATCAACTAGGAAATAAAATATATGAATATGAAGCTCAGAGCAGTGTTTTAAGGTAGTGTGGTATAATACAGATGAAGCATTGAGTGGACTGAAGAGAAAATAGTAGGTAAGGAAGTCAAGATCCTTTGTAGTATTTTTTTTATAAGTTCTGATTGTGAGAAAGAGCAAAAGAATGGGTTTGGTAGCTGATAGGGAATTTAAGGTCAGGGAAGGATTGTTTTTTAATGTTGGGAAATAGAAGAACATTATTATATGCCAATAGGAATGATGCAGCTGGCACAGAGGGGATTGGGGGTGGGGATAAAATGGTGCCACAGAGAGAGGGGATATCAGAAGCTGTGAAGTCCCTGAGGATAGTTATCCTCAAGTTGGGAAGCTGGCTTCCCATCCCATCTCTGCCACTCTTGAGCTGTGAAGCTTTGGTAAGTAAATCAAACTCTTAGTACCTCAATTAACCCATTTGAAAAATAGGATTATTATAAGAATTAAGTAAGATTATATCTATAAAAAACACAGTACAGTGCCTGCTGAAGTAAATGCTATATAAATGTAAAGTTAAACATGATCTTGAATTCACAGTCATTTAATATCTTAAAATTGTTCTATCTCTGAGCTGAATTCGGAGATAATTCCTCAGGTCTTTTTTACTCTTTAATTACATCTGATTTGTTATTTTAACCCATACTTTGAGTTTTTAACTTCAATAACTATATCTTGGATTTTTAGTTCTGTTTAGATTCTCCTTCATTTAAATAGTGTCTTGATATTTCATATGGTTTCTATTTCCTGTTTTAACTTTTAAATGACTTAAACATAGTTATTATATTGTCCCTTTCTAATATTTCAGTTTGGGGGAAGCACATGTTTTCCTGTATATTTCTATCTGCTGACTTTCCCTTATGGTGATTCATTTTCCTTTGTGGTTTGTAACTTCTACTGTGAGGTCATTCTCAACTGTAGTTGTTTGTTTCTCTGGATGTCTCATGAGACTTGTTTTGCGTTTTCTCTTGCCAAATGTTCTATGAGTTTCACTGGTCTGGAAACCACTTTGTATTAATTTTCTAGTTTATTATCCCACAGATTAGGGCTCTATACTTGCAAATGGCGCAGGACTGGGATTTCATTTCTCATAGGAGGATTTGTTCTTGTTGTTCATTTATTTGATTTTTGTTTTTAAATTGGAACCTTTTCCAGAACAGCTAATACTAGAGTTTTTTTTTTGTTTTTGTTTTTTGTTTTTTAATTTCTTTCCAGGGACTTAGCATTTCCCAATTTCAGTTCCCTATTTTGCAGAGGCTTGAGACCACATAAAAATGCCCTCTTGGGGACATTAAAACATCAGACTTTTGGGCCTATATCCAGGTATGATGTGTCCCTAGCCCACCAGAGGCAGCTTGTAAGCCTATCACTTTGCCTGAGACATTTCTTGCTTATTGCCAATAACAGAAGCAAGTCCATTTGTTCTCTCAATTTTCACTATATGTTTACAAAATTTTGTTATGTTTTATGTGTTTGTAGAAGGGATAGAATCTATTTTAGTCTAAATGACCCTGTTGTAGGGACCAGAACTCTGCCACTTAATATAGATAGATATAGCTATATAAATATTATAAAGAGACCCAGCATGAAGATTTTCCTGAAGAATATGCAAGCCATCTTTTTCCTCTATAGATTCTTTAAACTCATCTCTAGGAGTAAGCTAGATCAAAGATCAAGAGCTGTGTACCAGGAATGCATCTCATCTGCCCTCTTGTGGAACTGCTTTTTTTCAATTGTAGTTTGGCATGATACCCTCACCTTATATAGGCAGATTTTTAACAGAAACAGCCTTGTGAAACCCCTCACTGCCTTCACTATAAAGATACTGTTGAAAAGAACACATTATGCCTTTCTGTACTCCTCCTGAGGAACTGGGTGTTTTTCTCTCTCTTTTTTTTTTCAAAGATTTTATTTATTTATTTGACAGATAGAGATCACAAGTAGGGAGAGAGAGAGAGGAGGAAGCAGGCTTCCTGCCAAGCAGAGAGCCCGATGTGGGGCTCGATCCCAGGACCCTGGGATCATGACCTGAGCGAAAGGCAGAGGCTTTAACCCACTGAGCCACCCAGGCGCCCCCGGATTGTTTTTCTTTTAATGAAGACTCTCAATTGAGTAACTATTAGTGTTCTCCTCTCTGAATGGACTATTAGAAAGCTTACAGCCAACTTTGTAGCCAACTTCTAATAAGGGTATAAGGTTGTTGGCATGCATTATTGGATTCTAACCTTACTCTTGACTCCGTCTTATTTTACTATGCTTATTTTCTCTTTTAGTCTCGTGTATTTGGAAATGTACTTTACCTCCCTCTATTTTATTTATCTCTGTAAACTATTTTACATCTTTGATAGGGTGAGGTGAAGATATGTCTATGAATGAATAACATTAATGTGCAAGGTACCAAGCTAGTTGAATGACACAGTAAATTGACCTCTATGAGTTTCTGTTAAGGGCAGAAAATAATTTATAATCCAAGTGCAAGAGGGTTAAAATAGCACAAAATAATAGGCAACCATTAAAAATTAAAGTTGAAGAATGTTTAAAGAAATGGGGCACACACAACAACAAAGTATTTAGCTAATGCTCCCCTTCTCATTTATACCAATAGGAGCAATGCAATAATAAGTCTATAATGATTATCTCCTTTAGTAGGATTCTGGTTGGTTTTATTTTATTATTTTTGTATTCTTTATTTTTAAAAATTTTGATTATAAACATATATTCCTACTATAATTATAAAATAGAAAAGCAGATGAATACCACTGTATCTATCAAAATAATTATTATTAAATAATGTTAAATATGAACCCCTTCACAGAGACCTAGATATGCAAAACGAGTAGGTGGTTGGAGGAATTATTGCAGTTTGCCCAGGCACTCTGCAAATAAGAAGCCCCAGGGTATGAAGAGACCATACTGCTACTTTGGGTTTCATGTTCATTCAGTGAAGTCCTAGTTACCGCTAGAAAAACACTGACCGGGGCGCCTGGGTGGCTCGGTGGGTTAAAGCCTCTGCCTTCGGCTCAGGTCATGATCTCGGGGTCCTGGGATCGAGCCCCGCATCGGGCTCTCCGCTCTGCGGGGAGCCTGATTCCTCCTCTCTCTCTGCCTGCCTCTCTGCCTGCCTCTCTGCCTAGTTGTGATTTCTCTCTGTCAAATAAATAAAATATTTAAAAAAAAAAAAAAAAACACTGACCTTGTGGTGCAAAACCTCACATCAGGAACCATTTATGTCCTTGCATGAGGAAAGAAAGCTCTTCCTACTCAGATATCCGGCAGGTAATCTCCCCTGGCTGTGGCACATGACCAAACCTAGAAAGTAGTAAAACAAAGAAGAAAGCTCAGAAGGGCATATGAGTAAACATGTCAGTTGTGGAAAGGAGTCAGGAGGCACTCAACTTTCTGCTGATATGAAATTTTATTTCTTCTGTTTTGTCTGTGTCTTGCCTACTTTGGAAGAATGAAGCTGGGGGGTCATCATGCTGTCAGATAACTGTAGGTCTCTTGATAGAAAGAGAAAAAAACACAAGTGAAAGGAAGCCAAGTGAAATGGATCAGATCATTCTGGGCAAAGTAATAAGGTCCATGGCAAGGCGGGGGAAGCTTCTCCTCATTGTCCCTAAGACTTTTCTAGGCAGAGCATGTTGAAGGTCAGATAAGGCAGAGTTGACATCAAGTCTGACTTATATCTGCTCTGAGCTGGCTCTTGTCACTAACAGACCAGACAGGAATGTTGGAACTTGTTCAGGGTTCTGAAAAAGGTTAAAAACAGATTAAGAACATTCAGTTTTGGGGTGCCTGGGTGGTTCAGGTGGTTAAGCGTTTGCCTTTAGCTTGGTCATAATCTCAACGTCCTAGGTTCGAGCCCAATATCAGGCTCCCTATTCAGTGGGTGGTCTGCTTCTCCCTCTCCCTCAGCTGCTTTCCCTGCTTGTGTTCTTTCTCTCAAATAAATAAATAAACTCCGTTAAAAAAAAAAAAATCCAGTTTCGTTGCTTACATGATAAAAGACACTGTATTCCAGTCTGAGCTTTGACTGGACATTTTAGGAGCCAAAGTTATTGACATCTCCTGAATTAAAGTGCACAGTGAGTGACTAGATCCTGAAGAGCAAGAAGTCAAACCTGCAACACCAAAATGGAACAACCTAGGGAGGAAAAGGGTCAACAGCCCAGAGACTGACAAATCCCTCACAGCTTTAAGAGTAATCTATTATGGGGGCGCCAGGGTGGCTCAGCGGGTTAAACCGCTGCCTTCAGCTCAGGTCATGATCTCAGGTCCTGGGATCGAGTCCCGCATCGGGCTCTCTGCTCTGCAGGGAGACTTCTTCCCTCTCTCTCTCTCTCTCTGCCTGCCTCTCTATCTACCTGTGATCTCTCTCTGTCAAATAAATAAATAAAATCTTAAAAAAAAAAAGTAATCTATTATGGCCAGCCAGGACCTGAGAGTAGTGCTGCAGGCTGGCAGTAGGGGAAGGGCCTTCCATTCCCAAAAAACTTCAGTTCACAGGTCTGGGAACCAGGGACTGTGGGTTCTGGTCCCAACCCTGCCTCTGAGTTATCCTATGTCTTACGGTGAAATAGCTTCTCTGGCCTCAGCCTCTTCATAATTAAAATGATATAGTTGTGCAAAAAGTCTTCTAAGGACTTTCTCTTGAGGGTGTATAGCTCAATAGTATACCCATGAGTTCCAGAACCTAGGTAGTGGTGCCTAAAACATAGGTTCCTAGTCTTTTTTGCAGTTGCTGATAAACTTCAAAGGAAGATCAATCTCAGTTACAGAACTCTGGTACAAGATGTCCACGCTGCCAGGGGTATCTGGATCTAAGAGACCTTGGCAAATGGCAGACAAGTTGTCACTAGCTTCTCTTATGCCATGGCAGACTCATTAATGGATCATATTATTTTCCTAAAACCCTTCTCAACTCAGAGCTTCAGGCAAACACTACTAACAAATTGGAGTCGGCTTGCTAGATGAAACTTATTTGCCATCCTCATTCTCATCTTTCTTTCCAGTTTGACATTCTTCATTGGATAACATCAAATTAATTGGCTTGCATGGAAAATCCAGCTATTGTATGAGGTCATGATCACATTTTAATTAGGGCTTTAAGTAATTGAACTCTTTAGGCAACAGTCTTCGTATTTAAGTATTATATTAGTAAAGACATTTGTTCTCATAATTTAGTGGTGTGTGAACAAAGATGCAGTTACCATAGAATCATGGCATGTGGAGAAAAGAAATAGTAAACATGTGTCTGGACATCACTTTAGTCTCCTGGAAGAAACACAGTGCAGTTGCTCATAACACATTCAGTGATAATATTGTTTTCTCTGTGCTGAGTAATAGTATTACTTGTGTCTCCTCTGGGAGATTTTCATAACCTAATGGAGTTTCAGAGCATTTGGCCCTAATCATCTTTTACTTAATTTAATTCATTTGATTGAATTTAATTGCTTTCTACTAAGCTAAGTTTTTCATTCTTTTCCTTGTAAATATACACAACAATTACTAGAAGGTAGCTATCACATCTGTTCCCAAATGTCACAACTGGGTTACAAATTCTTTTGGTTTTGCATTACATCATCTACTCTGATGTTTGATGCTCTTCCCAGAATCATTTCCAAGTTATCTACAATATGATAAATAACATCATGTGCTTGGGAAATTTTTTCTTTTTTTTTTTTTTAAGATTTTATTTTTTATTTGTCAGAGACAGAGAAAGAGAGGAAGAGAGGGATCACAGGCAGACAGAGTGGCAGGCAGAGTCAGAGGGAGAAGCAGGCTCCCCGCTGAGCAAGGAGCCCGATGTGGGACTCGATCCCAGGACGCTGGGATCATGACCTGAGCCGAAGGCAGCTGCTTAACCAACTGAGCCACCCAGGCGTCCCGGGAAATTTTTTCTTTTGTATGTTGTCAACATACAAAGTTGTGTAGGTTCTTTGAATTTGTCTGATAAAACTTGTGTCTAACTTTTCATATTCTTCACTCATTTCAAGATAGTTTCTTCCATAACTGACAGCAAGGACCAGAGAAGACCAGAAGTAAGGAGCTTAGCTGTGGAAGCCCGAGTTACCAGAACAAGCCAGGAAGAGACATGTTTGCATTGAGATGCAGCAGAGCATCTAGGAGAAATTGAGACCACTGAGACATATGATAGCAGGGTTTCTCCACGCTGATTAACACTTCTGAATAAAAGGGAGGCAAATGGTGCCTATATCTGGAGAAAGAGCAGAGTGGATGAGCATGGGAAGTGCTTTAACCAACCAGAGAGCTGAGGTATCTGTCCATGTCCTGGAACACTAGGTCAAAGCTGACATAAGCATAGAGGGTGACTTAGAGTGAAGCTAATAAAGTTATGCTTTAGGGCCCTGACTTCTATGGACCACTTCCAAGAACCCCAGGAGGGGCCTTAGCAATGTGTTCACACTGTCAGATATTCTTTTAAAATATGCCTATGAAAAGGAAAAGAAAAGAGATTTTATTTTTAAAGATTTATTTATTTGAGTGGGGAGGCATTCAGAGGAAGAAGAGAATCTTAAGCAGACTGTGGGCTAAGTACAGAACCTGATGCATGACCCTGAGATCACATCCTGAGCTGAAACCAAGTCAGACGCTTAACTGACTGTGCCATGAAGGGGCCTTAAGAAAAGACTTTTTAAACACTGTTGGCCAAGATTTCTGTCTCTGTCCACTTTGTCCTTTTTCTCATATTGAGTGCGTTTAAGAGCTCATGAAGTTTTGAGGCTCCATCTAATGGAAAGTTCACTGGGGATACATTTAGCTGGGTTGGTGGGATATATCCATGAGGTTTATAGTAGCTTCTGTGCAGGGTTTAGTGACCATGAGTTACCCCAGTGTGAGGGGCCTGTGCCCCCCTACCTATATGTCTGCTGGGTTTTATCGTACAGGGCCAGAGGTCATCCTGTGATAATGATGTGCCCTGTGACACCTGCACTGGTGTAGCTGGATAGTGGAGGAGAAGTGAGAATTTAAACATAGGGAGACAGAAACTGGTCTGTGGAAATTTTTCCATTATCAGACATATAAAATGATAGGAAGAGGAGTCTATTGTCAATAATATCTAGTCAAAATGGAAGTAATCTTCTCCCAGGAATTGACTCAATAATCCAGTGTATAAAATAGTAAAATTCCTGTATGATATTTTCCTTTGCTGATGGAAATCAGTGGAATGAACTGATGGGACTTCTTGTGCACGAAGAGCACAAACTTATGTCAGCACTCGATAGAGAGGAAATGTCTGTGTGTGAAGTTATGCCTCTTAATACAGTGCCACACTGAGAGTATCTTATCTATTTTCTAACAAAGTCTGGTGGCTCCAGAGGAAATGATGTGCCAAATAATTACTGACACTAGCAATCCAGGAACAAACCCCAGAATTCATCATCAAAAGCTCAATGTATGGATGTACAGAGCAGAAGAATGGTTTGATTTAATGGCAATGCAGCTGATACAACAATGCAGCCTCATTTAAAATTGCCTTTGAATTGCTCTATGTATGCCTCAGGTTCAAATTAATTTGATATATTTCTTCATGTTTATTGTTCATGCTAAAATTCAAATACAGTAAGAAAGAAGTAGCCTAGTGGAACCCCTAATTGGTAAGCTAAAGGACTGACAGAGCTTAAAATGTCAAAATCTCTCCTGTATATCATAATAGAAACTAAAAATAAAAAAAAAATACTGATGGTTAAAACTCATGAAGGATAAGATGAGTTGAAAGAGCCCAGAAAATAAGGATAATGAAAATGATATAGAATAATTTTTAAAAATTTAATTTAATTTTAATTTTTTTTTTTCAGAGAGGGAGAGACAAAGCATGTAGGGGAGGGGCAGAGGGTAAGGGAGAGAGAGAGAATCTTAAGCAGCCTCCATGCCCAGTGTGGAGCCCAATGTGGGGTTCAGTCACACCACCCTGAGATCATGACCTGAGCCTAAATCAAGAGTCTGAATCTTAATTGACTGAGAGACCTAGGAGCCCTGACACAGAAGAATTTTAAAAGATAATGAAGATCTGGCTACTTTTAAGTGGAAAAAAATGCAAGAGAATTAATATAAGAATGAACTAAAATAATTTGTGTAGTCAAATAGTACATAAGACTAATAGCTTCACTTTGATGTATTCATTGACTTGGATAATACCATGACCTCTCTTTCTAGCTTGTTACAATGAGCATTAATTTTATTTGATGCCATTTAATGAATATATAGTTTTCTTTTTTTTTCTCAAATTAGTTGCCTCAATAATATTTACAGAAAATCAAACATAACACATAAGTGCACACACAAAAATTTATATTTATTTATAAATATATTTAGAAAATATATTTTTAATATATATTTAGAAAATAGAAACTCTGGAAAAAACTTTCAGTGATCAATCTGTCATGAGAATCTGGCTGGCCTATTCCCACACTGCATGTATCATTTTGCTTGTAAACTATTATCAAAAACAGTCATTTCTTATATCAGGTCAGTTTTTAGACTGGATGAGTATTTTGAGAACCTTCAAAAGTCATATTCTACAGAGCACTAGAAGGTTATGTTTACTTGGATCACATATTGATCAAATAAAAATGTACTATATCTCAAAGAACAAAGAAACAGTATTATTTTGATTGCTAAAAAGAGTTGTGTTTATTTTTTAATGGTATTGAAGTATAATTGATACATATATTTGTGTATGTTTCAGTTACACTGAAACATATATTTGTTTCAGATGTATAACATATTGATTCAACAATTCTATACATTACACATTGCTCACCATGGTAAGTGTAGTCACCGTCTGTCATCATACAACATCATACAACATTATTACAAATTTATTAAATATATTCTCTGTGTATTTTATAACTGGAAGTTGTACCTCTTGGTCCTCTCTATTTTTCCCATCCTACCATGTACCTCTCCTCTGGCAACCACCAGTTTTTCCTCTGTATTTGATTTTGATATTTTGTTTGTTTGTTGATTTATTTTATTTTTTAGATTCCACATATAAATGCATCATATGATATTTGCCCTTTTTTTTGGTCTAAATCATTTCACTTAGCATTATATTCTGTAGGTCCTTCCATAAAGCCACAAGTGGCAAGATCTCATGATTTTATATGGTTGAGTAATATTCCATGGCATATCTATACCATCTTCTTTATTCATTCATCTGTCAATAGACGCCTGGGTTGCTTCCATATCTGGGCTATTATAAATAATACTGCAGTAAACATAAGGGTGCATATATCTTTTCAAATTAGTGTTTTCATTTTCTTTGGGTAAATACCCATTGGTGGAATTACTGGATCATATGGTATTTTTAATTTTTTTGAGGAATCTCCATACTGGTTTCCACAGTGGTTGTACCAATTTACATTCCCACCAACAGTGCATGAGCATTCCCTTTTTCCCCGCATCTTCACCAACACTTGTTATTCCTTGTCTTTTTGGTAATAGTCATTTTGACTAGTGTAAGGTGATTTCTCATAGTGGTTTTGATTTGCATGTCCCTGATGATGAATGATGTTGAACATCTCCTCCTGTGTCTGTTGGCCACCTGTATGTCTTTGGAAAAATGTCTATTCAGGTCTTTTGCCTATTTTTTAATCTAATCATTTGGTTTTTGGTGTTGAGTTGTATAAGTTCTTTATATATTTAGGATATTAATACCTTATCAGATATATCATTTGTAAATATCTTCTCCCACTTGGTAGGTTGACTTTTTGTTTTGTTGATGGTTTCCTTTGCTGTGTAAAAGCTTTTTATTTTGTTTAGTCCTAAGAGTTTATTTTTACTTTTGTTTCCTTTGCCTGAGGAGACACATCCATGAGTATGCTATTAAGGCCAATGTCCAAAACATTATTGCCTATGTTTTCTTTTAGGAGTTTTATGGTTTCAGGTGTTACATTTAGGTCTTCAATCAATTTTGAATTTATTTTTGTGTATGGTGTAAGA
Source organism: Meles meles (assembly GCF_922984935.1). Classification (NCBI taxonomy): domain Eukaryota; kingdom Metazoa; phylum Chordata; class Mammalia; order Carnivora; family Mustelidae; genus Meles; species Meles meles. Next base: position 170,178,905 of record NC_060067.1, on the reverse strand, counting down.
AAGTTATTCAGTTTCATTCTTTTCATGTAGTTGTCCAATTTTTCTGACATCATTTATTGAAAAGACTGTCTTCTCCATTATATATTCTTGCCTCCTTTGTCATAGATTAATTAACATGGGTTTATTTCTGGGTCTTATGCTGTTCTATTGATTTGTTTTTGTGCTAGTACCTTATTGTTTTAATCCCTACAGCTTTGTAATATAGCTTAAAATCCAGAATTGTGAAACTACCAGCTTTGTTCCTTTGGCTATATGGGGTCTTTTGTGGTTCCATATCCATTTTTGTATTATTTTGTTATAGTTCTGTGAAAAATATTATTGGTATTTTGATGGGGATTGCATTGAATATGTGGGTTGCTTTGGGTAGCATGGACATTTTAACAACATTAAATCTCTCAATCCACGAGCAGAGTATACCTTTTCATTTGTTTGTGTCTTCTTCAATTTCTTTCACTAATGCCTTATAGTTTTCAGAGTATAGGTCTTTCACCTCCTTGGTTAAATTTATTCTGAAGTATCTTAGGCTTTATAGTGTAATTGTAAATGGGGTTGTTTTCCTACTTTCTCCTGCTGCTGCTTCATTATTAGTGTAGAAATGCAAGTGACTTCTGTAGATTAAATTTTTATCTTGCAACTAAATTCATTTATTCTAAACTTTCTGGTGGAGTCTTTGATGTTTTCTGCATATAGTATCATGTCATCTGCCAATAGTGACAGTTTTATTTCTTCTTTACAATTTGGATGCCTTTTATTCCTTTTTCTTGACTAATTGCTGCAGGTAGGGCTTCCACCACTTGGGCTGAAGAAAAGTAGTGAGAGTGGACAGCCTTATCTTTTTCCTTATCTTAGAGGAAACGCTTTCAGGTTTTTACCACTAAGTATTATGTTAACTGTGGGTTTTTCATAAATGGCTTTTATTTCGTTGAAGTATATTAACTTTGAATCCACTTTGTTGAGAGTTTTTGTCATGAACATATGCTGCATTTTATCAAATGCTTTTTCTTTATTGAGATAATCATGTGTTTTTTAACCTTCCTCTTGTTAATGTGACATATCACATTGATTGATTTGTGAATATTGAGCCACTCTTACATCCTTGGAATAAATCTCACTTGATGAATGACCCTTTAATGTATTGTTGAATTTGGTTTGCTAATAATTTGTTGAAAAGTTTGTGTTTATATTCGTTAGAGATGTTTGCCTGTAGTTTCCTATTTTTGTAATGTCTTTGTCTGGTTTTGGTATTAGGGTAATGCTTGGCCTCAATGAATGGGTTTGGGAGTTTTTATCTCTACTATTTTTTGGAATAGTTTGAGAATAGGTATTAACTCTTTTTAAAATATTTGGTAGAGGATCCTTTTGTAGTTCATAAGCATAATGATTGGGTCTTCACGCATTTGTGTGATATGTGCCACCCCTTAAACCTTGTTACGACCTAGGCACATTACCCATCTGACGTGAAAAAAAAAAAAAAAATATTTGGTAGAATTCACTTGTTAAGCCATCTGGTCCTGGATATTTGTCTTTTGGGCAGTTTTTGATTAACAATTCAACTTCATTACTAGTAATCTGTTTGTTCAAATTTTCTATTTCTTCCTGATTCAGTTTTGGAAGTTTGTATATTTCTAGGAATTTATCCATTTCTTTTAGATTGTCCAATTTATTGGCATATAATTTTCATAATATTTTCTTGTAAGTATTTGTATTTCTGTGGCATTGGGTATTAATTCTCCTCTTTAATTCTGGTCATTTTATTTATTTGAGTGTTCTTTCTTTTTTTCTTTTTTTGAAGATTTTCTTTATGTAGTCGACAGAGAGAAAGAGAGTGAGAGAGCGAGAGAGCACAAGCAGGGGGAGCAGCAGAGGGAGAGGGAGAAGCAGGCTCCTGCTGAGCAGAGATCCCAATGTGGGATTTGATCCCAGGATCCTGGGGTCAAGGCCTGAGCTGAAGGCAGATACTTAACCAACTGAGCCACCCAGGTGCCCCCTCTCTTTTTTTCTTGATGAGTCTGGCTACCATTTTTGTTTATCTTTCCAAAGATTAAAAAAAAATAAAAAAGATCTTGGTTTCATTGATAGAAATTGTTATTTTAATTTCTATTTAGTTTCTGCTCTAATCTTTATTATTTCTTTTTTTCTACCAGTTTTGAGATTTGTTTATTCTCCTTTTTCTAGCTCTTTTATGTGTAAGGTTAGGTTACTTATTTCAGATTATTCTTATTTTTTAAAAAGATTTTATTTAATTATTTGACAGATAGATCACAAGTAGGCAGAGAGGCAGGCAGAGAGAGAGAGAGAGGAGGTAGCAGGCTCCCTGCTGAGCAGAGAGCCTGATGTGGGGCTCCATCCCAGGACCCTAGGATCATGACCTGAGCCGAAGGCAGAGGCCTTAACCCACTGAGCCACCCAGGCGCCTCTGGATTATTCTTATTTCTTAAGGTAGGCCTATGTATCCATAAACTTTTTTCTTAGAACTGCTTTTACTGTGTCCCAAAGAATTTGGACCATAATGTTTTTCTTTTCATTTGTCACCATGCATTTTTCAATTTCCTCTTTGATTTCTTCACTAGCTCATTTTGTTCATTTTTTTTTAGGTGAAAAATTATCCTTATGTTGCAATGAGAAGTGGTTTTCTTCAAATACTGGAACTTTCATGGGAATCATTAAGCTGATTGTTGAATTTGATGCATTTTTGTGTGATCAACGGACAGTTTTTGAAAAGTGACTAGCTTATTCAAAATAGTTTACATTATATTAATCAAAATAACTGGAAATACTTTAGAAAATGTGTTAAATGATCAAATAAACAAACCAGGAAACAAATACTACTCCATAACTGTAAATTCTTCATGGGATATGACAAATGTTTTATCAGTTGGTGATTAAACCTATGCATAATTTTAACTTTTTTATGAAATGAAAACCAGGTATCTGTGACTTTATTCTAAAAGGTAAAAGAAATGGTTATCATATGACAGTATATAAGGCAGCAAACACCCCTTCAAATATTAGTAATTGCATAGGGCATGGGACATACACAACTCATTCCCTAATCACTTTAAAGACAAAGCTGCCCCAATAGTACTGAAGTTGTTGGTTCCTGTAATATTTTCACAATAGTTAATAAGTTTGCTTTTCTTGTCTAGTACAGTGCTACCCAATAGGAATATAATGTGAGTCATATTAAAATCTTCTAGTAATCACATTTAAACAAGTAAAAAGACGTTGAAATATATTTTAATGATGCTTTATTTAACCCTATAGATCTTAACATGCAATCAATAAAAATATATTTAAACATTACAAAAATTTGTGTCCTAAGTCTCTGAAATCTTTTGTGTACTTTATGTCACACCACCCATATGACTGGCCACATTTCAAGTGTTCCATAGTCACATGTGGCTAGTGGTTACCAAATTGGACAGTGCAGATATAGTTGTTGGTTTGTCTATAATAAAGTGTTTAAACCTTGCAAGAGGGGTGTAAACCAATAACAAGCTAAAGTTAGCTGCGGGGCTAGAACAGATAAGGCTGACTCTATGACTGAACTTCTCCCAGGTGATGAAAACTTTAAAGTGCACATCAGTAGGGCTCTCTCAAGAGTAACCAGGCAAGTACAGCAACAGCTGGGCCACCATTGAGAGCTGGTGACCAAGCAGCTGAGCCACAGGACCTCAGCAGCGTATCTCGAGCAAAGCTTACAGGCTATGGAGGAGACACCCAAAGCTCAAGGGTGACAGCAGGGGACCCTGGGGAAATAACAGATGAGCAACCTTCTTGAATGCCAGTGCGTGTGTGCCAGGGCCCTGGAACTTTGTATAAATATGACAACAATGAGCCTCAGAACAATCTACAGTTAGGCAGTATTATCCTGAATTTACAGGTAACACCAGTAGGGCTGAGAAAGGTGGACAGTTTGTCTGACATCACACAGTAGGGAGTGGAATCAGAATCTGAAACCAGGTCTGTGTTGTTTCAAAGCCTCTGCATGGCACACTGCTCTAATGTCCCTGTCAGAAAGAATGGTATTCCAAAATGAGGACTCAAAAACACAAATATGACTCTTACACCTTGATGTAAGAGTCCCCACTTCCAGCATTGCCTAAGAAGTCCAGAGTTTTCTTACTATTACCACAGTGTCATTCATCAAAAATGGCCTGAGAAAATAAAGATTACCCACTGGCCAGATGTAAGCCAGTGCAACAGCAGCTGCTTAGAGGGCTTTCTAAAGATGTCTCTTGTATTGTGGTTTCTAGAAATACTTTACGTCATAGGAACAGAGACCATCTATGTTGTTCAGTATTTCTAAATTCCATTTGAACTAGTACAACTCTTTTTCCTTCTGACTTTTTGTTTCACAGAGCTCTTCTTCTGAAAAATTAAATGGATAGAGTTTATACTCTCTTACCTTTTCTCTCTCATGGATGTAACTTTTAAGCAGGAAGGTTCTTCTAAAGGAAGAGAGAGTAAAAGCATATGAACTGAATCTTAGGCTGAATGAACATCCTCCAAGTAATTAAAAGCTGATTGTCTCCTCTTAAACACTTTAGTTTCTGGTTTCTGCCTAAAGAGTGCAAGATTTAAGTGTGAATTGAGAGCTAAAATGACTTGAAGGGCAACCTAGATAACTCTTAACTTATTGAGTGCATGTCTGCAGGGAGAGGCATGGATAACCTTGGCGCACCCTCATGCTTAAGTACTGATACAAGCATTAAAAACTATAGACATGGGGTCCCTGGGTGGCTCAGTCATTAAGCGTCCGCCTTCAGCTCAGGTCATTATCCCAGGATCCTGGGATCAAGCCCCATATCAGGCTCCCTGCTCAGTGGGAAGCCTGCCTTTCCCTCTCCCACTCCCCCTACTTGTGTTCCAACTCTCCCTGTGTCTCTCTCTGTCAAAGAAATAAATAAAATCTTAAAAACAAAAAAACAAAAAACAACTATAAGCATTTGTTCTGCCTAAGCTATAAATTTTGTGAAGGTGGGTAACTGCCTAGCCTCGGTTCTTTCTCTGTAAAATGAGAAGAGATTGCTGTCTGAGGACATTATGGAGGCTCACACACGAGTTGTGTCCTTCCGCAATATCAGCTTTATCCAATCCTAAAGCAAAGTTAAATCACAACCAGAAGCAGGTTCAGGATTCCAAACTCAGTGACAGCTCACGGTGTGATGTGTTTCTTACTCAGCACCCAGAGCAAGAGAGAGGACAAGCCACGCGAGGAGCAAGATTAACAGAAGGGCGCAGGCAGTGAACGAACCAAACACAAAGTCAGTCTGTGGGCCTGTGGCTGAGATAAGTCCTTGGTCTGCGGGTCCGCTCTCCACACTCACTGCTTCTTAGGTTTCAGCAATGAGGGATCTCGGTTCTGTTCAGAGATCACAGAGATCAATCCCGCAGAGCCTTCAGCGGCAGTTACCCTTTTTAGTGGTCAGACATAGAGGGGTCAGGTCCAAAGAGTTTGACAGATTGTTGCCAAAATCCTTCCCTTTTTAAAGGGGCTTAATTGGTCCCGGGGTCTCTGCACCCTCTTCTGGTTCTGCTTGTTATTAGTTCTGGGGTGTCAGCTGACGGGCAATACCTTGTAGCTACAGTACCCTTAACTGCTTCCATCATTGCTTGACACAGGCTTTTCCTTGACATGAGAGACTCCATTTTGCTCTGTACAATTGACCATTTCATGGGATCAGTGGGCAGATTGAATGAGATTGAGAAAGTATGTGAAAGGAGACAATATGTGAAAGTGAATTGCACAGCTCCTGAGTCATGGTAAATAAAATGTTGAATGAATGAACAAATGAACATTTTAAGCTTTTTAAAAAAAATCATTTACAGAATAATTATGCCAATTTATCATAGAAAATACTAAGTCCATTTCTCAGATAGCATTCATTCTTATAATTCATGGCTTGTTTTCCTCACTAGACTACACATGATTATACATCTTTTTTATTTAACTAATTTATTTTTTAAAGATTTATTTATTTGAGAGAGAAAGTACATATGGGATTGGGGGCAGGTGAAGGAGAAGCAGAGGGACAGATTCTTCAAGCAGAATCCCTGCTGAGCATGGAGCCTGCCAAGGGACTCCAGCCCATGCAACCCATGACATCATGACCCCAGCCCAAACCAAGAGTCAGATACCCAACTGACCAAACCACCCAGGCCCTCCCTACATCTTAAACTATAAATTTCACATAACCAAGCAACTTCTACCTCTATTTTCTTTATACATTGATTTTAAAGTTAAGTTAGAAATCTCTACAGCATGGCACATCATTATCTGCATTGTCCAGAGATGGAGTCAAAAGGCTCTGAGAAACCCTGCTCTTTGCACGGTCAAGAACTGACTTGGGTCTGGACACCTTATTTGACAGTGCCCCTGCTTAGTGCTGCCTGGTTCTCGGTGTACTGAGGGGAATGTTGGGCTCACAGAGAGCTCAGGAATGGCCCTCATCTAATTAGAGAGGAGAACACTTTAATACCTGCACACGTTCTCTTACGGTAATGAGAATGCATAAGAAAACTAGTGAGCAGTAGTGAGTGCTGGGTCCCTTGTTAGTTGTCTGATGTGCATCATCTCACGTACCGCTCACACCACCCTATGAGCTAAGTCTCATATTTCCCTCCATTTGCAAGTTAAAGAACTTGCAAGTGTCACTTTGTTGTAGGAATTCACTGCCTTCATTGCCCATGGTTCTTGGTCACAATGCTTCAAAGAATGAAGAGGTAGACCAAAGAGTGGTGGGCAGAAAAGTAAAGTTTATTGAACGACAGTATAAAGCTCCCAGAGAGGGAGGGGACACGAGAGGGTTGCCCCCAGAGTTTCTAAGTTTAGGGATTTTTATGAGCTGTTTTGCGGAACCATCTTCAGCAATCAGGGTGTGCGGAGTCCTGCCAGTCAGGGCTCTCTGGTCATGTATCATTCTACCTATTAGGTTAATGTTCATGTGTGGGTGGTCTATTTTGGGGACATCTGGGAGCTTATGTCTTAATTGCCTCTTGTCTAGGATGGTGAAAAATGCTTTGTGGTTAACTGTCTTATCTGGGGACGTTTTGCAGAAGTCATTTCTGCAAAGGCTGCAAAGCAGAACGCTAGTGTGGTGCAAAACAGGATGTCAGTGCTGCTTTTTGTTAGCTGTCCTGACTCCATATCTTCTCACTGGGGACCCTGGCCCTGACTACCAAACTCTTCAATGAACCCTTTACAACTTGACTGGTAATCAGCAGAGGTGGGACCAGAGCTAGTTCTGTAGACAACAAAGCTTTAACGACTGTGCCATACCAGTGAGAGCCGGAAAACATAACATGCTGACCCCACTCTGACCATCTGAAAATGGCAAAGGTGTCTGTTACAGACAGTTGGGTATTTGCAGCCCATCATGCCATCTGTAGAGACCTGACTCCTGAACAGAAGTTTTCCCAGGAGGTGATTTTCAGCTTACGAGCTATTGTTCGGGATAATAAAAATCAACTCTGAGTGCTCCTTAATTAATTGCTACTAAGACTGAAGTTGGAGAACTTGGGTTTAAATCTCAGCCCTGCTACTTACCAGCTGCAGCAACCTGTGCATAATGAATACAATAGCACATATAAATATTTATTGTATTGCCAAGCACACAGTAAGTGCTCTATAACCACTAGCTGTTATTCTTTTTATTATCAGCACATTTTTGATAAGCATCTATTATGAATAGATGTTGTTATAGTGGTACTAAGTATTGGTTCTAAATTTTGATGCAGGAGTGATTCAATGTTAACATTCTGGTTAGGAGAAGAAGAGTAGGCAGAGGACATTAATGTAAAGCTGCTTTACATAACAATAGGCTTCCGAAACATCATACCAATGTTTTTACATTGGTTTTACATACCAATGATTAAGGAAGGTAGATTGGCAAAAGAGAGGATAATGCTGCTGGTAAACCACTCCTTTGGCCACAACTGTAGGTTCTATAGAGAATCCATATGCCTATCTATCTAGCACCACTGCGCTAGAAGAGAATACCTTATGCCACCACCTTTAAGAAAACCATCTTGCTGCAAAAGTGCACATGTAAATAAGTCATGTGGTAGGAGACTTTCTGAAGAAGAGACTTTACCAAGCACTGTGGCAATTTGGAGGGATATGAAAATGCTTTGTGCAGTTGGGTTCAACTTCACAGATATGTTTGAACTGGGTCTTATAGGATAAGTAACAATATACCAAACAGAGAAACACAAAAGCCGGCTAAGCAAAGAAAACAGCCTGAACAAAGATCCGGTAACATTCAAAGGACTGGGATAGTCAGGAAAAGGCATCTTGAGGAATGGCGTAGGAATTAATGTGGCTACAATTTAGGATATAGGTTGGGTGGCATAAAACCAGGAGATTTACCCCACATGGACAGGTTGGCCAGATAGCCCACCAGAGTAAAGCATTTGTACCTTACCATTTAGGTCACGGGTAGACACTGATAATTTTTAAAGAAGGAAATACTGGGACACCTGAGTTGCTCAGTCAGTTAAACATCTGCCTTTGGCGCCAGTCATGATCCCATGGTCCTGGGATTGAGCCCCACACTGGGTTCTCTGCTCAGGGGGGAGCCTGCTTCTCTCTCTCCCCCTCTGCTTGTGCGCTCTCTCTCTCCCTCACTCTCTCAAATAAAATGTTTTGTAAAAAAAAAAAAAAAAAAAAAAGGAAATACTATGATCAAATCCTTATTTTAAGGACATAAAAACATCAAAGTATAGTGTCAACTGAGACTCCATTTGTTTTAGTGAGAATGTGCTAGATTGTGCTATGATAACAAACCCCAAATTTTAAGGACTTAAAGCACACTTATTTTTCACTCTCACACAGTGTGTTCCACATGGGTCAGCAAGGGTTTTATAACACATAATCCCTCAGTACTCCGTCTTGGAGCTGCACCATCTGGATAGAGCACGAGTCCGTCTAGTCAGGATGGAAAGAGAGAGTTAATCACACAGCTTTGCCTCACTGAAGAAGAGCTAGAATTGTTGATGAGCAAATGGAATATTTGGTGAGCCTTAACAGTCTCTAACCTGCCAGAAGAAAAAGAATTTTAAAACTATCTGGATATGACAAATAAGAGCCATTGGAGAGGCGGGAGGTAGGGTTAGATTGCAGCACCTGGAATTTGTAGGGCTCAAGCCAAGCAGCCATGGAAAAATTGCTCCTTCTGTAACCTGTCCACACGTTTCCACTCTTCATCCCATCCCTGCTTACGTATAGTTATCCACTAACCTCTATTGAGATAGTTGTAGATAATTAAGAAGTAAGCTGATAAATATTCTATGTTTAATGGGGGCTGGAAAAACATGGTGTGTGGAGATCTAAGGTCATGGTGGGTTATTAACCCCCACAATGTTTCAGGAGTATGGGTACCCATTTCCCTTTTCACCTCTCTGCCCTATTTGTGAAAGAAAATAAAGTAGGCAACCTCTGGATGAGATGGGGGAGAACAGAGAAAAGAGCAAGAGAGAATAAAATGCTAAATACTGGATGAACATGTAACACAATGTTTGCTTGTTTTTAAATTTTATTTTATTTTTTCAGTGTTCTAAGATTCATAGTTTATGTACCACACCCAGTGCTCCATGCAATATGTGCCCTCCTTAATACCCACCACCAGGCTCACCTAACCTCCCCACCTCCCTCCCCTCCAAAACCCTCAGTTTGTTTCTCAGAGTCCACAGTCTCTCCTGGTTTGTCTCCCCCTCTGATTTCCCCAATTCACTTTCCTTTCCTTCTCCTAATGACCTCCATGTTTTTCCTTATGCTCCACAAGTAAGTGAAACCATATGATAACTGACTGTCTCTGCTTGACTTATTTCACTCAGCATAATCTCCTCCATCCCGTCCATGTTGATACAAAAGTTGGGTATTCATCCTTTCTCATGGAGGTGTAATATTCCATTGTATATATGTATGTATCTTCTTTATCCATTTGTTGAAGGGCATTTTTGCTCTTCCACAGTTTGTCAACTGCGGCCATTCCTATTATGAACATTGGGGTACAGCTGGCCCTTCTTTTCACTATATCTATATCTTTGGGATAAATACCCAGTACTACAATTGCAGGGTTATAAGGAAGCTCTATTTTTAATTTCTTAAGGAATCTCCACACTGTTTTCCAAAGTGGCTGCACTAACTTGCGTTCCCACCAACAGTGTAAGAGGGTTCCCTTTCTCCACACCCTCTCCAACACTTGTTGTTTCTTGCCTTGTTAATTTTGGCCATTCTAACTGGTGTAAGGTGGTATCTCAATGTGGTTTTGATTTTAATCTCCCTGATGGCTAATGATGATGAACATTTTTTCATGTGTCTGTTAGCCATTTGTATGTCTTCTTTGGAGAAGTGTCTGTTCATGTCTTCTGCCCATTTTTTTGGTGTCATCTGGATATCTAAGATAACTGCCTCATGTTGAGGTCTTTTATCTATTTCAAGTTTATCTTTGATAACACAATGTTAATAATAGTTGTTTGGAGGTAGTAAGATTATTGATTATCTTTTTTCTTTCTTTTCCCTTCTTTCTTTTCTGTATTTTCACATTTCAAAAATAAGTATTATTAGTTTTCATCATTGGGCAACTTGTTTTATTTAAAACATGATACAGAAGTTGTAGTGTTTATTCTGCCAACGGGTCTGTGAGATTGACCCTTAAAATTTTGATTTGATGTTCTGCATTATGCAATGAAGAATAGAAAAGTTCAGCAAAAAAATCCTCCAACTTCTTAGTGAAACTTGTTTGGGACTCAAACAAGGATCTGAGGACAGAGCTGGGCCACTGCCTGGGATGAAGATCTCCAGAAAGGAGCTGGAGCCAGGCTTGTGCATGGGGGGGCCATGGGTGCACCACTATCCTGAGGCTGAATTGTTAGCAATAGAACCAGGTTCTGATCTCCCAGGAACATATATCTTCAGGCTGGGTCAACCTCTCAGTCTTCCATCTGTCTAGAGAAAATTCTCCCTACTCTTCCCATGATTAAATAATGAAAATAATTACTATTGATTGTTAAGAATCTTAAACTGATATAAATATTTTTAAAAAACCCCTTTGTAAAGACAAAAATTGTCCATTATGTAATAATGAGCACGTGTGACTGCGTGACTGCAGCAGGGAGGCACTATTAGTCTGAAGAGACGTAAGGATGAACACTAGAAGGACAAGAAGTTTGGGGTTTGTAACTTATGCAATGCAAATGGCTTTCCTGTGCGAGTAAGGCCAGGATGGTAACTTGCGGTTATGTCACTGTGAGCATTCTTTCCCTCTGCATCATGGGAGAAGTTATGCAGTCATTCTGATTCTCCAGCTGTTTCTAATCAGATTAAATGAAAACCTAAAAAAAAAAAAAAAGACTCTGAAATGAACCCACACCATCTACAGACAGTTCTTGCCTCAAGCAAC